>NC_071532.1:93306106-93953606 GCF_026979565.1 Vidua chalybeata | reverse complement strand
TTGTGGAATGTGTTTAGAGAATTGTTTACCCAGCGTGAGCGCTTAGTTGGACCATAGTAGATTGTTTAGGCCTGATGGCCAATCAGATCCACCTGTGTCTAGACTCTAGAGAACAGGGTCATGAGTTGTGAGTTGGTAAAATATGATAGTTAGAGAAAGTAGCATGTAGTATTTAGTATCCTCTTTTATATAGCATATTAATATATTATAACATAATTATAATAAAAAAATCATTCAGCCTTCTGAAATAGAGTTAAACATCATCATTCTTCCTATCAGGTTCGCCGACATCTACAACAGACTTAGTCCCCAAAACATCCTTCTCTCTAAATTAGAGAGAAATGGGTTTGATGGATGGACTCATAGATAAATAAGGAAGTGATTGGACAGTCACATCCAGAGGATAGTGATCAAAGGCTCAGAATGCAAGTGCACATCAGTGAAAACTGTTGTCCCTCAGGGGTCCATATTTGAACCAATATTTTTATTTAATATCTTCATTGATGATGTAGACAAAGGGATTGGGTGCACCTTCATGAAATTTGCAGATGACACCAACCTGTGGTGCAGTGACACTCCTGAATGACAGGATGCCATCCAGAGGGGCCTGGACAGGCTGGAGAAGTGGCCCATGGGAATCTCTTGAGGTTTAACAAAACCAAGTGCAAGATGCTGCACCTGGGTCGGGGCATTTCCCGGTATCAACATAGCCTGGGAATGAGCAGATCCAGAGCAGCCCTGCTGAGAAGGACTTGGGGATGTGGCGGGGGTGGGGGGGTGAAGGCTGGACATGACCCAGCCATGTGCCCTCGCAGCCTGGAGAGCCAAACGTGCCCTGGGCTGCATCAGAGGCAGCGTGGGGAGGGGATTCTGCCCCTCTGCTCTGCTCTGGTGAGACCCCACCTGCAGTGCTGCACCCAGCCCTGGGGTCCCCAGCACAGAAAGGACATGGACCTGTTGGAGCAAGGCCAGAGGAGGCCACGAAGATGATCAGAGGCATGGGACACCTCTGCTGTGAGGAAAGGCTGAGAGAATTGGCTTTATTCAGCCTGGAAAAGAGATGGTTTAGAGGTGACCTAATTGCAGCCTTCCAGCATCTGAAGGGAGCCTGCGAGAAAAATGGAGTGGGACTTTTCACAAGGATGTGTTGTGGAAGGACAATGGGGAATAATTATTCAAAATAATAGCGAGGAGGTTTAATTTAGATATTAGGAAAATACTCTTTATTTTGAGGGTGGTGAGACATTGGAACAGGTTGCCCAGAGAAGCTGTGAATGCCCCATCCCTGGAGGTGTTAAAGGCCAGGTTGGATGGAGCTCTGAATAATCTGATGTAGTGGAAGGTGTCCCTCCTCAAGGCAGAGGGATTGGGGTTGGAACTCGATGATCTTTAAAGTTCCTTCCAGCTGAGGACATGGTTTGATGGATGGGAGTGTATCTATTGCACTGAGGTACCCAACCCTCTGTACATTACTAGCCCATCTCAAATGTTTTTAAAGTGCAGTAGATTAAACTTCTTTCTCTGAAACTTAAAATAATACACGTGTCTTACATCTGTGGTGAACTAAGAGAGTGTAGGTGACAGCATACAACAGATGGTTGACAATGGAGGTCTCTGCAGAGATTCTCTCTACCTGCTACCCAGCCTTGAAGGAATTCAGTTCAGAATTACGAAACCCTATATGTAACTATATACATATTATGTATATATAAATATATACATAATGTATGTAAATATATATATATTATATATATATATATATATATATAGTAAATATAATATATTTACTATATGTAAATATATACATATTATGAAACTATATGTAAAGATGCAGGTCTTTACATATACATGTCTGTAGGTATGCTGTTTCTTAAATTTTCTTTATATTCAATGGACTATTAGTCAACGGAATCAATCAAAATTACAAGTTACTCAGCTCACCATAAACTAGGTAGCTGGTGGTATAATCTGGAGTTTAATTTTGAACACTATCACTAAATATCAACAGTTGAACCACCTCCAAGAGGTGATTGTCTGTTCTGACTGCACAGTTCATAGACCAATAGATTAGCTCAGAAGCCCAATTCTTACACTGACAGAATTAAACAAGATGGTTTTGTGAGATTTCTTTTTCTTCTGTCTCACTCTCATATTCATCCTTTGGCCATAATTTTTGCAAATTTCTCTACTATATTGTGAGTAAACTTCTAACACTGTTAGCAGTGGTTGAAAAAAGAATGGGGACATATCCTGATTGTTTTAATTTATTTTCTCAAGTTTCTGTAGACAATTTTCAAAAGGAAAGAGGTAAACAGGTCTTAGCTTCTCAATGGAAAAACAATCTGATAGTGCTGTCTTCCTAACATGTATTTTTGGTTGCTCAGGACAGTCAGACTAGGGGAAAAAAAGTCTTTGAAAGCAAAATGACTTGCAATGATGAATCACAGCTGAGAAAGGGGATATACCAAATCAACTTCTTGGCTGTATTAATTTCAGTGTACAGACAGCTCAATCTCTGATGTAATGGGAAGCACTGTCCATGGCACTTCCCTAAGGACTAAGAGGCTTTATGCTATTACATGAATGTCTCTTAAATGAGGATGAGGATTAATTTTCAGAACTCTGAAACAAAAACTACAAGCAAGTTTTGCTGTCTCACACTTTGTTGGATCTGTTACATAGTAACTCCCACTACTTTATTCTCCAAATTGCAGTAAATTGGCCCTGACTTTTTGAGAGTTGGTCTTATCTCATGCAACCCATGGATAAACTATTTTATTTTGTATTGTTTTTCTAAATTAAAAGAGCAAATCATATAAATTAAAGTCCTCCCAAAGTGTTCTGTTGAATTATGCATCTAGACATGCCGAGGTGGGAAAAATATGAACTCTTGATCCTTTTCTCAAAATCTGACATAGAGACCTGAAGTCAACAAATTTTATTTTCAAGAGATACAGGGTTTAGGATTGTGTCTTTACTGTTGGAAAGTCATTGATTCAATTAAATACAGCGCAATGTGATATCTAGTCAAATCAAGCACAATACTTTTCCACAAAGAAATTGTAAGAGTACACTATTTCCTTAATGATGTTACTGTTCAAATATATACATACCATGTATAGCACCTTCATGGTAAAATTCACAATATCCATTTCCTGTCTTTGTCTTCCTTCTCATTTGTATATAGTTCAGGGAGTGGAATATAATAATACAATCTGTTGAGAGCACTGAATCTCCAAATAAAATGTTTCAAGCAGCATGATTCTTAGTGGCTAAGTACTACCAGACTCTTGAATTGGATACCCATACAAATGCAGGCAGTTAAATTATAGGTTCATGTTTGATATTGTTAATGGAAATATATTTTTGTGTATGCAAAAATATGGACCGATGGCACACAGAACAAAAGCCGTATGCTACTTAGATTAAGCCCTTATCCGAGTTACAAACATTGTGTTATCCTGAAACTTGATATTTTTTCTTTTGACTGAAACATGGAATTTTTTCTCATTATCGAATGTTTTTTGGTAGGTGTCTTGTTAGAGAGACTGTCAAGGCAGACTCACACAGAGTAAATGAAAAATAAAGAGCAGTTTTCATTTTAACAGACACAGATATTTTTAAATGAGATACCAACAGAGCTACATTACTCTGAGTCTCTCATTAATAGTGTGTGAGTTGTCTTTCAGTATTACAGAAAATACAGCTGAAATTCATTCAACATGCAACAACAGCCTGATGCTTTTATCACTCCACAGGAACCATGATACAGGTTCAGAATTACATACAGCTTCATATAATTATGTTACTGAATCATTCTTCTAAGACAGAAGTTTAATCTTGATACCCATCTTCGTGCTTAAACAGGCTGGCAAATTAAAATGAATGCTCTTTGGAGAACAGCTGAAGACTACACTAGGAAATCCCAGGTGAGTTTCTGATCATGCATGAGATACTGCATGACTGACAGGCTTGTTCTTCCTTCATGTATGATGCATATAAAAGATCATGTTGGGTGACTTCAAACAGTAGGTAAAAATCATTCAGAAGCTAGGAGACACAAATCTCTAAGAGTTTATGTATTTATGGCACTGTAATAAGACCACAATTAACCATGCTTGATATAAGCATGGAATTTATATTCTGATTAAAAATCTACCATATTAAAAATATACAATTAAGAAAATATATCTTAGTAAAGTTGCAGACTGGTAAACACCTGACAGTTGCCATTTAAACCTTAAATTGTGCCCATAACTGTCACTTTGCATACATATCACATAGGATGGAGAGATAGTGACATTCCTGTCTGACTACTGTTTAAAAATTATCTAACAAAATTCATCTTGAAATCTGGCATGGAAGACCAGATATTTACAGCAGCATGAGACCTTTTCTCCCCACATTCAGTGTGTTATGCACTTGTACTTAAAGACAGTCATAAATGCTTGCAAGGAAGTTGCTTCTTACATAAATTTTCTTAGAAAATTTAAGATAGTTACAAAAAAGGAAGGGATTCTATAGGAAGGGATGCTATTACATTCATTTTACCTTCATTTGAATGCCACAGGAATCCAGTATTACTACTTAGATTGATTTGTCTCTTAGGTACTTTGTCTTCTGCACCATCACAAAGACAAAAACTTCCAAACCTCTCTGGGCAACCTGTTGCAGTGTTTGACTCTCACTATAAAAAGTTCTTTTCTTATATTTAAACATCTTTTTTTCTGTGTGTAAAAAATAGTCTTCCGGGGGTTCCCTGGGTTCCCAGCCAGTCCGGGGAGTGATCCTCAGCTGACTGGTCCGCAGGGAGGGGTAGATGAAACCTGGATAACTCCACCAGACAAAGACGAGACGTCTCCCGAGCAGTAGGATCCGAGAGGTTTATTGTAGGAGAAAGAAGGAGCAGGAGGAGAAGGCAAGGAGCAGCAACACTCTCGGAGGGAAAACTGACTCTGGGAGCCCAGAACAAAGGCGGGACCGAGAATATAAGGGAGAGGGATAGGAGTGGCTAGGGTACAAATCAACCAATGGGTAAAGGGTAGAGGGGAGGAGACGGGATGGGGTGACATACAATGAACCAATCGGGATACAGGAGAGGAGTGGCATTCTAACAGGGTCCAATGGGATTAACAGAACAGAAGAACTTTCTAGAACCGGGGAGTGTGTTAACCTTTGACGGGCAGCCTCAACTGGGGAGGGGAGCAACATGTGATTGACAACTCTTGTCTATATTGAAGCTGCCTCCCAAGGGAGGGCGGGGACCCCTCCCACATCTGTGTTTCAAGCTGTGCCCGTTATTTCTTGTCCAGCCGGCAGGTGCCAATGAGAACGGTGTACTTCCCCTTTTCTCCATTTCCTCACATTGATAAGCTCCCCCTGAGCCTTCTTTTCCCCAAGCTGAGGAGTTCTAGTTCTCTTACACTCTTCTGTCCATCTGACAATACTCCAAGCCCTAAATCATCTTTATGGCCCTTTGCTGGGCTCTCTCTGGTATGTCTGTGTTTTCTCTTGTATTAGGGGTACCACAACTGGACACAGTACTCCAGTATGGCCTCAGCACTCAGACTCACTCATGACATTCTGCCAGGCCCATTTCTCCAGCCTGCTGAGGTCTATCTGAAGGGCAGTACAACCAGCTGGTGGAACCAACCACTCTTCTCAGTTTTGTATTGCCTGTGGACTTGCAGAGTGCAGTTTGTTACACCATTTAAATAATAAAACTAAATGTCACACAGAAGTGGGCCCAGTATCAATCTGTGGGGTATACTGCTAGTGACTGGTGTCCAGCCCAACTTTGTGTTGCTAGTCACAAGCCCTTTGAGTCCAGCAATGCAGTTTTAAGTCCTCCTTACTATCTATTTCTTTAGCCTATGTCTCATAATTTTCTGTTAGGATGTGATGGATATAGTGTCAACATCCTCATAAAGTCAAAACAGGCACCAGTCACTGCCCTCCCTTTATCTACAGACACAGTCATTTCACTCTGGAAGACTATAAGGTTGGAAAGGTATTATTTCCCCTTTGAAAATCCATGTTGACTACTCCAATTTATATTTCTGTCCTTCATATGTTTGGGAATGGTTTCCAGGATGTTTACTCCATCACCTTCTGAGGCACTGAAGAGAAACTTCCTGTCCTGAAATTCTGTGTATACTCGCTCTTGCACTTCTTGAAGATAGGAGTATTTGCTGTCCCTCAGTTGTCGTGAGCCTGCCCCACTTACCATGACCCTTTAAAGATAATTAAAAGTGGCCTACATGAGCATTGGCCAGCTCTCTTGACACTTGTAGGAATATGCCATCAGATCCAGTGGACTTGTGCATTTCCCATTTTTTGGAAAGTTGGGAGGAGACACAGCCTGGACAGCTGACCCCACCTGACCAAAGGGATATCCCACACCATGTGGCATCATGCTCAATTTATAAAGCTGGGGGAACAAGGAGGAAGGGGGTATATTTGGAGTGATGATGTTTCCCCAGTCACCATTATGCATGATGAAGCTTGGCTTTCCTTGGGATTGCTAAGCATCCACTGGTTGATGGGAAGTGATGAATTAGTTCTTCCTTTTGCTTAACCTATGTGGTGCCTGGTTGCCAGCTGGGCTTAAACCAAGATAGTGCTACTGCAATTATGTATCTTTTCCTTTGACCATTTGGAGGTAGAATTTCTAGTGACTTCTTCCCACGAGGCCATAAATATTATGTCTCAAGCCCCCTGAAGAAAACTGAGAAAGTAAACAACACTGTGTGGTTACTCAGTACTTAGTATTTCCTTATTTGAAAAAAAAATAGATTTCTTTGTTTGAATGGGCAAAATAACTAATCTCTCTATATAACTGTTAGAATATTTCCTAGATCTGTTTTGTAGTCTATGATGGAGAAGTCCAGCTGCTGGAAAGTTTTATCCCTTGCCCCCATCATGATGTCACCACCATCATCACCACTTTACTTCTATACTTACCACCTTACACTTCTGCCCATTTTTTCCAGCAAATGCAGCAGGGTTTCCTTGCAGAGGAACCTGAGGGGCTTGACTAAATTCTTAACATGACAAGGAAAAGAAATTGCGGTCTCCTTCACATTTTCTTAATTTTAGTCTTTTAGAACTTGATCCTGTCACAGGCTGCAGCATTTATGGGCCACAAAAACAACTGGCAGAGCTTCCAAAAAAAGGCAGAAACAAATATACCCAACTCAGCAACTGTGCTGAAATCAGCTCCAACTGGGTAAAAGGTAATTCTGGCAAGGGGAGATCTGCAACCACCGACTCAGGGGCCACTGACACAAGGAACCCACTGACCCAAAAGAAGAGAAACACTGAACATGGGGACTAATTAGCATGAGAGGCAAGAGAATAATTAACCAACAGAAGACAGAATACTAATTAATAAGAGAACTAAGTAACTTGTAGCCAATGAACACCAATTCCTTTGCTTGATAAAATGTATAAGTAGTAAAATGTTTTGATAGTTGGTGTACTTGATTTGAGGAAATCCACAAGCACCCAGGCTTGCACAACTCTGAAATAAATGATCAATGTCTCACATAAATGTGAATTATTGGCTTGTTGCACACCAGCTAACAAATCTAGTTTTTGCAGACAACACGTGAACTGAGATCTCTTGCCACAGGTTTACAATCTGAATAAAAATTCAACCATGAAAACATATTGGAATGTTAAAAATGCCTCAAATCCTTACATAACTTCCTTGCAACTGGGGATTAGCAGTTACCTTTACTTGCCAGCAGATGCTGGCAGAACACTTTTTCCCTGGGGAGGTTTCTCTCCATCTGCAATTTTAAATAACTTTGGATTCCTCTTTTGATCCATTTATCAACAAAGGTCAAAAGCAAAGTTTTGTTTAATGTTTCAAACCAGCATCCTAGTAGGCAAAAGGGCCATTATCACTGGGTAGTAGATATGTGTGCTTACATACCCTTACTGGTTTTTTTATACTATATTTTTGTTGCTTTTGTACAGTCATTGGCATACCTGCGGGAAGAATGAGTAAGGTTCTTACATCTGCTCAGTCTTATGGCTGGTCAATCAGGATATTCTACTAGGAAACTGATATAAGATTTTCAGTTCCCAGTAAAAATGCTGGAAGTACAGAACGTGAGTAATTCAAATTCTACAAGTGTGCACATACCTCTAAATCCTTAAGTTGTAACCTTTAGCCTAGGAAGTCTTGTGCACTTATGAGTAACTTATGTGTTACTCATAAGTAACACATGAATGGATCTCTTCCCCTCCTCACTGAGTTATCTTCCTGAAGGACAAACACTAGCAGTGTGAGTTCTGTGTTCAACTCTGGGCTGGGGATACATGCTAAATGTGAATCTTTCCCTACTGTGGAGCTAAAGACAGCCAGCCCTAGAGGATGGTTCAATTGTGTCAAGACAGAACAAGCAAGAACACTACTGTAAAAGTATTCTTCCTTTTACCTTTTAGCTGTCCACTACTTCCTCATTTAGAAGCATTGTAAATTTCCAATAAACATCAAGGTAAATTTACAGCTCTGGCATCTGTTAAATCATTTACATGTATACACTACAATGTCAGTTATGTTGTGCTTGTGATGATTGATTGTATGCTTATAACATTCCAGCTGACAGATAATACAGTTGAACAGATTGGAAAGATATTGTGCCCTTAACAGTCTGGCTTCTGTGATAAAATAATACATTAGATAAATAATATATTATATTTTGCATTGATGTCTCAGCACAGTTTTATATTTTCAGTATTACCATTAGGTAAGCAGCCTTCACAGTATGCCATTATTTACACTCAGGCAGTATCTTCAAGAGTAGCATCCAAGAGCAGATATCAGACATTCTAGCCTTGCAACAAAAGCCTCCAGCATATGATAAACATATAAAAGGAAATGTTCTTAAGAATGCTGTCAGGTCCCTGCCTTTCTGGAGCCTATGAACCACATGGCACCCAGTGGAGTCAATAGAAACCTTTCTATTAACTTCAGTGAGCTTTGGATTAGTACTTTCAGTTTCTGTAGTAGTCCTTATCTGCCACTACACAAATGTTAATGAGATTAACTGAACAACGTCCTTAGAAGCTGCGAAGACAGAAGATATTGTTTCATCCATCCATTTCTGACAAGGTGATGGAGGAATGTAAGGAGATACTACACAATATCTCAACAAGGGAAATGAAATTGCTCGTTATACTCTTTAAAAATCCTAGGAGATTTAGATGTATGAGTTTCTATTGGCTCCCTAATAATTCCTCTTAAAGATAAATCCATAAGAGGAATTAGAATGGCGATAATGACTGAGACTGATATATATTTGCTGAAATTTCTTTCCTGTCAGGAGCATGACTATAGGCTTTTGAACATTTTAGTACCACTCCTGAAGTGGAAAATAACAAATGAATACTTGGAAGTAAGTGAAGTGATCACAGATGATCACTATGAATTCTGAAAAAAAACCCTGTTTTCTCACAATGCTAACTCATTGCTACAGGAAAGTCTGGATAATAAAGAAATAAAAATTAGTTCAAATTTTTGGCATATTTTTAGAAAAAATGTTCTTCTAACAGTATTGAAAATAATGGTATGGATACTGAGCCTTGTGAAGTTTCTACAAAAAAATGTTCATGTCAGGTCATACTTCGGAATACTATTTCCTAAGCACCCACTCTTGGCTTCTTATCACAGAGTGGCTTAGAAAAACTGGATGTCTTGATTTGCAGTGCAAACCCTAAACTGTCTGCTACTGGGTCAAACAGCACATCTTAAATGTAATTTTTCAGGCAGCAAGACAGAAAATAAGGAAGATAGAACAAAGACACTTAAAGACATAAACAGAATAGTTGTGCATTAGGTGGAGATGTCTCCCTGATATACATAGTTCATGTTACTCTTTTGCAAGAAGAAAACACCATGAAAACATAGCAAAAAAAGCAGCATACTGAAAGCAATACAACTTGAATAGAATTAACATTAAGCTTAACATTAACTCATGAATAGGTAAATAGTCCCATATGTCTATACTTGGTAAGATTTCGCCCATTAGGTTGTCATTTGCCAAGATCACATATCTTGAAATAGATATATTGTTTATATCTTGGAAAACTTACAAATTGCTGTGTCCTTCCTTCAAGCAGGAAAGCCTCAGTGGAAGAAGTTTCTCACTGTTCTCATGTTAAAACTTCCTGTGTAAAAATAGAAAAATGTTATGATACCTATTAATTTTGTGAACCCTCAGATCATGTCCTAATATGAAAAGAGAGGACATTTCAGAAAACAAAAACCTTCAGACTTCAGCATTGGTAACATCATGTTTATTTATTATTGATTTCATGTGGTTTTTTGTACACTTCCAAACTGATTTTATTACAATATGTAGTATATATATTTTTAGTATACAAACAATTAAGCTATTGGAACAATCTCTGTCAAAATTGGGAGAAAGTGAAAAAATACATACATACAAGATATGATTAAAAAAATCTCTATTTAACACAGGAATGACTGGATGAAATTCTGCTATAATTACACTGAATACTAGACTGAATTAATTCTGTAATTTTGTTGGAATATGACAGATAACATACAGGAAAATTAATTTGGAAATTTTAAACATACAGAGGTTGACATGCCCTGTTGAAAGAATTAATAAAGTCATATGAAAAATTTAAGAGAACTGTTTGAGTATCAACTACTCCCTTCAGTCTTTGACAACTAGAAAGAAAAGAAATTCTTACTAAATGGAAAACTGCTAGCTTTGATGTAGCCAGAATCACACTTTATCTACACTGCAAGCCCATAAGTGAAATATTTTCACAAGAAGTTAGTATCAGCACTGAAATACATATTTTCCAAAGAAATTTCATTAAGAAATACATTATTTTTCTCCATAATAATTTATTGCCCATCTTAATATGCTTATGACCATAATTAAAAACATAACAGCTTGATAATGATGTCAGCATTTTATTTAATCTTTTATCTCTTTATGTATTAATCTTTCCTTCTTTTGTGACTTAGCATCAAGGGTTTTCCCATAATTTCAAATGAAATAATTTTCAGAGCCATATAATTTGCTCTTGGTCTTCTAGTGGACCTCAGAATAAATTGTCCTTTATGTTATTGATACCAAGTCAGACATCTCTTTGGAATGCTTTCCTCATATATCTAATCAGAGTTTCTGGTGGCCATTTGTTTACTTATTTCACTCAGAACAGCAAGAGAAAAAGGATATACTGGACCTCAAATCTACTTTAACACTGAAATGCTGCAACCTGTTGATCATCTGTCCAGGGATGACAGCTAAGTCAGCATAATCATATCATAGGAGTGTCTCTTCTCTATCCTACAACTTTATGATCATCTATCAATGACAGATAGCAAAGCCTGACAAGAAATCCTGTCTTAATCCAAGACAGAAATTCTTCCTTAGGAATGACCTTCCTATTAAAAATTTGAAGTAGCAGTAACACATCAATGCAATCAATGCAACAGTAAAATTAAAATGGTGGTTTGTTCATGTAACACATATGGTTATTTGGAAATTTTATAGGAAGTTAAGTTTTGGAAATAAATAATTTGTCCTATGTGGACAACTTTGTTTATACGTGCATCTTGCAGGAAGACAAAAGATTGTGGTGTTTTGACTTAGGCCAGCAGAGAGACCCCCACCCAGCTGCTCATTCATTCTCCCTCTTCAACTGGATGAGGGGAGAAAATAAGGTGGCAAACTCATGCATCAAAGGAAGGACATTGAGATCATTTAACAATTAACATCACAGGCAAAAGAGACTCAGCTTAGGCATAATTAATTTAATTTACTGCAAATTCAAAATATAGTGGGATGGTGAGAAGCAAAGACCTCACCACACCACAACTGAGCCTTTTCCCCAGCTCAATTTCACTACTTCATTCCCAATTCCTTTATGTCCTTCTCCCAACCCCAAGTGACATGGGAATGGAGAACGGGCACTGTGATCAGTCCATATGAGCTCCTCTCTGTCGTTCCTTTCCTCTCCCATTTTTCCTCTCTGCCAGTCTTTCAAGGTTAATATGCTCCAGCATGGTGTCCCCACTGGCTACAGGTCCTTTAAGGAGTCTGCTCCAGCATGGAACAGCATATATCCACTGCTACAGCTTCCTGCAGAACACATCCACCTGCTCCCTGTGGTGTCTTCCATGGACAGACAGCACGGTCCCCTCCACGGGCTGCAGGGGCACCACCTGTATAACCTCAGGCTCCTCCACAGGTTGCAGGGGAATCTCTGCTCCGGGGCCTGGAGCAGCTCCTCCACCTCCCTTGGGTCTCAGCTTGGTGCTCATCTGGTTTTTCCTCACCACCTTTTGTGCAGTGTTTTTGCTCTTCCTCACACACGCAGTCCCCGCGGTGCTCCCGCCCAGCCATGGCTGAACTGTGCCCTGTGGTGAGCGGCTGGATCCAGCCGGAACCGGCTGTGTCCGGCTGAAACCGGCTGTGTCCGGCTGGAACCGGCTGTGTCTGGCTAGAACTGGCTGTGTCCAGCTGGGGCAGCACCAGCCCCCCTCACGGAGCCGCCACAGTTCCCGCTGCTGCCAGGGCCTCGGTGGGGAAATTCCAAGCTTCTCTGGAGAACACGGAACCGGCAGCTCTGAGCACAGACACCCTCTTCAGACTGGCAAAGGCCATTTCATTGACTAGCAGAGCTTCTCTAAAGTATGCCTTTGAGGGTCACGTATCTTCTAGACATCTTTCTGTCGCTATGGATACAGTCTGCCTACAACTCAGTGTGGATGCAGTGTGCCCAGAGATGTGAGGCTCTGCAGTAGAAATGAGGATGGTTTTTTTGTAAGTGCACTGCCCACTGTAAGATGGAGCTTGGGATCCAAGAAGGATGTTGTCAGGAGACTGTCATGGCTTGTCCAGCCCTCAGACTGTTCCCCTGATTGCTCCATTGGCATGGACATGGTGGTCAGTAATGGCATTACCAGGGAAGATGCGGAGTGTACCAAGTATGACTACAAGACTCTCGTGGCGATGAGAAAGGGCATGATGGCTCTGAGTTCTTTCTCGGTAATCCTCCAGGGTCAGAGGGAAGAGCTCAAGGATGATTGGAAGGATCCTGTGGGCAAACAACTGTTTGCAGACCTGGTAGCATCATCAAGAATTAAGCTTTCATTACTATTTCTGAGGATTTGAGAACTCCTAGGAAGATAGAGAACCACCTCAGCAAGTGGGAAAAAATTGTCTCTGCCAGCTGGCCAACCTGCTAAGGAGGGATTTCAGCTAGAAAATATGAAGAAAAGGAGGAAATGAAATTTTCTCAACCATCAGATGAGAAAATCAGAGATGGTTGGCAAGCAAAGGATGCAGGGTGATATGGTCAGGACAGATACAGTAATCAAATCAAAATCATCATGGTAATCATGATGGCAATCATTGAAATAGGGTTGAAGACACTAATTATCATGCCATATATAAGGGAATGATGAGAGGGCTGCATTATGGAGAAGATTTCCCACTTCTAGGAAATCAGCAGAACTATGGGCTGTACACTAATTCATGTAAGCATGGGGAACAAGCAGGAGGAAATAGAGGACTGTGTGCAGTCTCTAGGCCTCTACAATGCCCATTAAAAGAAAGGCTCATTCTGATGATTCAGTTGTACTTTACAACTTTGTCTCATCCACAATACTGTTGTTTTGAAGATATATCAATGAAGTGGTGCTAAACTGAACTGTTGCAAATTCTTAGGCTCTGAACCAGCTTCTTTTGTTCTCTGATGTTTTGAATGACTTCTCTGTGGCTACAGTTAAGGATGAGCTGTATGAGTATTGTTAAGTTGGGTGGAAAAAAGAGATAGTGGGAAAGAACAGATGTCCTTAGAGACAGCATCCTTTTAAAGTTAGGAGGACTATAACTGACACAATAGAAAAGGCTTAAGTCACAAGAACCTTTCTTGTGATTTAAACTAGAATCTTTAATCAAAATGACCTCATCCCATTTGCACTGTCAAATATGTCTAAAGCTACACAAAGTTCAGTTTTAAAGACAGAGATCACATCTATAAAATATAGGGCTTTTGCAGATTAGTCCAGATTTTGAGGCAGCTTTTTAAACGAAGTTCATTCTTTATCAGTGTACAAGGAAAAAGAGATTTGTGTATTTTGTAATGAGGATATATATACATCTATGATAAGGACATAAATATAAGAAAACTCCTATTTCTCACTTTTTTTTTTTTTTTCTTAAATAGATTCCAAATGGGAGGGAACCTCACGATGCACTTCAGAAGTAAACTTACCATAGGCCACATATCAGGCAAGTCCTGTGGCTGAGAGCAGGCTTAGTGCTGCACTCCCTGGAGTAGCACTGGCAAACTCCTGACACTGATGCCAGGTTTGGTACCAGCAGAGATTTATGCTAGCACCAAAAATGCTTAAAGTGCATTTAAAATAAATTTTTCATTAGACATGAAAAAACTCTACTATTACACATTTCCAGGTCCTAGAGAGAAGAATCTGAAAAGCTAATTTATTTGCATTTGCAAGGCCTATAAAGTTGGTACAACAGTGAAGGCCAACAATAATTCTAGCTAGTTCCTTATCTTTTTGAGATATTTGCCTAAATTTGGAGTTACAGTTATAGTTGGACTGAAGATCTAGTTTTATTTTTGGATTCTGAACACAGATACCAGAGAACATGAGAAAATAGCATTAAATGAATTAGAGAAAGGAATTCAGCCTCTTAGTAAGGCTAAGGCTGGATTAGAAAGAGATTTAGCATCTCAGAAGAGAAGACTGAAGATCTAGGTTAATTTCTGGATTCTTCACTGCCTAGAGAACTAATCCAGGGGTATATAAACAGACAATGGCTTTTGCTTACTGGGGAGGCAGATGTGAACTGCTAGTTTAAGAAAAGCTGTAAGATCATCCCAGGAGGAATGCAGGAGCATAGTGTTATTGGCAGTGCTTGAAAAGCACAAGGGCTGTGAAAGACTTGGTGCTAGAGCAGCAAATTGGTTTTGGTTAATTGTCTAGATGTTACTGGGTTCTGGGTTCAGTTATCAAAAAGATAAAATTTATCTTTGAGAATATGAGCAGAATTCACCAGCATGTGAAGGGTTTATCAGTAATGCTATGTGTGAAAAGTATGAATTAAGTATATCTGAAGAAAGCTTTGATTCAACGTTGAGAACATGAGAAAGTGAAAAAGATCTTGTTTTCAGGTTTCTGCAGTTCTGCACTCCAGAATGCACAGTATCAGAGGCTTGAAGTGGGTCATGTACACAATATAGTATAGTGCACAACTGTAGAGTACAAATAAAATTTATTTTGTGTGGCAGTTTAACTTTGAAAGCAGAAACTAAATTTTTTTGTTTGTTATGTGTGACTTACAATGATATGTTAGCGAGTCAAATAGGTCAGAATGAGATGGACCGGGCTAACAAGTCTATTTTTTGGTTTATATTTCATTTCAGTTCAGAGATTCAGACCAAGACAAACTGAAAATGTGGGCTACATGTAACCCCTAAGGCTCACAGAGTCAGGGACAGAAGGGTTAAATTGCTAAGATGATTTTTGGAAGAAGCACAAAGGCAGAAAACAAGATCTGAAATCTGTAAAAACAAATTTCTTTTGATTGTCCTCCTGTCTTTAAAAATTCTAACTGCAATAAATAACCTCCTTTTTCCAACGATCAATGCCTACATCAGTATTACACAGGCTTTCCAAGGCCATCCCTCATCTTGCTTTAGAAGATCCTGAACTATATTGTTACCAGCTTAGGTCTAGAGCATCTGCTTTATAGCACCATGAAACAAGCAGAAATATAGCTTTAAATAATATATGCAACCTAAATATGCTTCAAACCTAAAGAAAACTCACCCCTATTGCTAAACATTTATTCCAGATCTAGTATAGTTCCAGTATAAACACAGATTTTGGGTATCATATCTTCTAGTTCCTGAGACATTCACCCTTACTCTAGCCTTAAAGACAGTTTTCTTTGAACACAGCTGTTTTAGTCTATACAGACTGGGCTAAATAACTTTTTCCAGCTGATGATGATCTATTATACTCCCTTACAATGATACACCCACCCTAAATTATGCAAAGCACATTTGAACAAGAAATAAAACCATTTATCCAGGCCACTTGTAGGATCACTCTAATTCTGCAAAAATTAAACCCACAAAATTCCCAAAGATTTTCAGCTCCTCCTGCACAAAAATTACATTTCGCTATGAATTGTAGCCCTTGTCTCAGCTATGCTTTAAGGACCCATAAACTCCTTTACAGAACCTCTTGGTCCTGTGTGCTCTGCTCAGTCTCACAATAGGCTTCATTTCTTTCTCTGATCTTCTCACCTATTTCTATTCCTAAACCTCACTAGAACAGTAAATTCTCCAACACAATCATCATAAAGACTCAAAAGAAATAAATCACAACATTTACCCTCATTCTGCCTCTTCCAGTTACATCTTGAAAGACTTCTGTTCTTAGCACTATCCCATACCATAAAACTAGCCCCAGACTTTACCTTTTACAGAGAACGACGCTGTCTTCCCTTGCAGAACTAAACTTCTCATTCAGACCAAACTCAGTTATAATTTGTCTGGTCCTACAAATTTCTCAGAAAAGATGAAGCCATTATCCCAACTCTGTAGTCATTGTTACTATAACCCTTCTTCTTATTTTTAAACTTGTTAACAGTAGTGTGTTCCATAGGAAGGAGTCTCTAAAGAGTACCTTCTAGGAGATAGCTCTGTGGCTACCCCAGCCTGCTACTGTGCAGTTAAGACAAAGGAAAAGATTGTGGTTATGGCAAAATTCATTCTGTTGTCAAGGAATGCTACTTGGCAAACTGGGACTTGGGCTGGCATGGGCAAGGTCTTGTATCTTACAGTTAATTCCTAGGTTACTGTAAGCTGATGATAAGTGTAAGAATAAGATTTGACTTCGGTGTTGGTAGTACTATTGGGGAGAGGAGATCATAGACATTTCGGGATATACCCACAGTGCTTCCACCTGCTCTCCTGGCACCTCTATGTTCCGCCCCCCCTCTCAGTTTTGAGATTCAATTTAAGCATAGGGGTGATTAATTTCTTGAGGTTATTGCTTGATCTTGATAAACTCACAAAAATTTGATGAAGGCTGGGTCTGAAGGCTATTGTATCCTTTTTCTTCTTAACCTGATATCAAAGTATATATCTACCTTCAACCAATCTTGGGTCTGCCTGGCTTGTAAGATGTCTTCAGCATCAAGTTCTTCAATATCTCTGCTGCCCGCATTAATTGCATCACTGTTCCTAATCTTCGGTCTCACTTTGCATCTATTAGTCATAACTGCCAGAGAATGAGCCATGACTCCCCCACTCCTGTTGGCACCAGATTTTATTCCAAGACTATGAGCCTTTTTTCTAATACTGTATTATTAAATTTTGGTCCCACTTTCTAACACTTCATAATGTGCTGGGCACTATTATCTTACCTAAAGTTTTAGGGGGGAATGAAATCTCCTGGCTAAGTGTCTATGTTTTAGGAAAAGGTGTGAGGTTCTTAAATAAGACACAGTAAAGACTTAACTTTTCTGAGCTCTCAAGGGCCAAAAAAGCAAAACTTGAAATTACAGAGGTGAATAGGTTCCATTTAGTAATTTCCAGTCTATAATTCCCATCTATTGAATTATCAGTGTTATTGATTTATTGAAAAATCTCTTCATGGTTTTAGTAAAGGTTCTGCTTAAAAGCATAACAGATATAAATTCAAAATGTGATGTGCTGGATGTGATACACATAAATGTTTTAGAGCTGTTTATCTACCTACTAGAAGTATCCTTTGGTATGGTAAAGAGGCAAGGGTCTGATAAGGACCAGGGACAAGGGCCAGCTGAGGCCTCCAACATAGCTTCTTGCAGCTCTTTCACAAATGCTTTGGCAGCAATCTGATCCCAGGTTACACAGCTGCACTGTATCAAAGCTGGCCTTAACCACAGGTGGTCAAACATCTTGGAAAGCGGAAAGGAATGAAGGAGCTGCTGTTGGCACTCAGACCCAAGACTGGGTGGGGAACACCTATCCAATTTTTTAGGAATAAACTCTTACCATGAGAACTGAATGAATGAAACGAATGCTAACAGAAAAGAGGCACCTAAGAAACCAGCCTCACAACTAATTTGTCAGTTGTATTTGCTGTCAACATTGTTGCAGTCCACACAAAAGTGAAACCCCCAGGTTAGCCTGCTGATACTATATCTAAGATAAAGACATAAAAAAGTTCCAACATACACAAAAGATAATTGTGGCACAGTCAATACACAGTCAGATCTCCTGTCACACTTTGTAACTGATATGGTTGATCTAATCTATTCCAGATCTAACTCTTCAATGTTCTTAACACCCATCTTTTGCTATTCTTTTACTCCATGCTGTAGGCTTTCTACATTCAGAAGTTCCACTTGCAAACACATGCATAGAAGTATACAAAAACATACCATGTCCTTAATCACAAAACAAATGTCTCTGAAAAATTCTGAGGCAGCTGCTTATCTTTCATCCCAAGGACAGAATCTTCATGTCTGTTAAACTGCCTCATTCCTGAAAATCAGGTGCCAGTTAAAGTATCAACAACTTCCTAATCATAATAGATCCAGGGCCTGTATATTACAGACATCCTTTAAAATAAGCCATAGAATTCTATGAAGATCAACAATTTAATTTCTCTTAAAGAAGTAAAATACATTGTGGTCCATGGATATACTAATAGCTCCTGAGAGTGCTTTTCATGTTCAGATCAAGTAACTAGTAAGATCTAGCCTTCACTTTTAGTCAGTGCTAGACCACATTTGACATGTGACCTTACATTCCCTGCATGAATTCCTGCAGCAGATCTAGGATTTTCCAAACTGTCTTCCACAAATTGGATAGTTTGACAACTTAAAGGTGTCTGGATCACATTAAGCCACTTTAAAGGTCTACAAATGCTTCCAGGTTACCCTCAGGCTGATTTTATTGGGAGACAACCATTCCCTGTGAATTTCAATGTCATTGTACTTACCCTGTGTGCTGGTTTCCTTTTTATTGCGGTCTGCTGATCAGAGCAACACCTTTTAATCCTTTTCTTTAGTTATGGAGCTTCTTGTTCTTACTGTTCCTTCTGTAGCAATTGCTCTTACTATGCCATAAGTTCTTGCAAGTGCCCACAGGTTCTCAAAGCTTCTACTGGGTTTGCTGCTGCTGCCTTTACGTGCACCTGTAGGTACATTTGCTGCAACTGTTGCTGGTGATGTGCTGCTACCTCCTGGTTTTCTTAACAAGGAACTCTGCATTTTCTACTGGAAACAGCCTTGCTGCCGACATTCTTCCTCTCAGGTGGTCTGCTTTTGTCTATGGTCATCACAGGATCACTGGTATCACTCCACTGAACAACTCTTGATCAATGGTTCAACACAAAGCAAATGCAGCAAGGCTACCCAGGGAACAACAACAAAGTCCTTCTTCCTTGACTAGACATTGTTTTTTCACTTATTACAGAAGAATCAGGACACACACAATGGCAGTCCCACACTTTTAAAATCCACAAATACTTGATAAATTGGTATGCAAGCTCTTCTACTCCTTCACCGGGGTAGGAATTGACAAGCATGTGTGTATCATTTTATTATTGAATACAGTCAATTTGCTAGATTAAAAAAAATCCACATGAACTCCATTTGAGGGAACTAACAAAATTAGTTCTTGTGACTCATCACTGTATTGCTGGTAAAGTGAAAGTATTCAGAACAGGAAGAATAGATTGATTAAATTTGAACCCTGCAAAGCTTGCATAGCTAAAGTAAAACGAGGACCAGTAGGCATTATATGGGTTTTAGTTTATTTTCTAGCAAGTATTGATAGATGGTTTATAAAGCTACCAGAACTGAGGAGCAAAGCATAGTGATCTACAAGAATATAATGAAGGTCAGAAATCATAATTGTTATGGCTCTTCAATCTAGAGTAGAATTAGTTATGCTTCCAATAAAGGTTTCTCAACAGAAACAGCTGAATTTTTTTTAAGAGGGATTTTCAAGATCTCCAGGTATGCCTGTAGGTCTGGAGCTATGACCTTTGCTTCTGAAGCAAGTATGATCATATCATATAAAAAATAGAGTTGGTTTTCAACAACTCAAAATAGATTTTAGTGCATGTGATGGCATCCTGGATTACTATTAAGCAAATAGTTTTATCTGGAAATGGGCTTGAGTTTGGGACTTTAAAGATCTCAGACAAGTGCTTTACAATTCAAATATCTGGTTGAACAGGGTAAAAGCTGGATTTAACAAGCATGGGGTTTTGGTCTTTTTTTGGTCAGGACTTCCATATGGAAAAATTGCCCTCATCTATTGGTTGCTCTTTCCAATGAAGGACCCACCATCTGTGATCACCTCATGGTGAAAACAGATCTCCATCACCTATCAAAAGTCCCTGGATCCTCCAGGAAAGACACATACCAGAAGAGAGCAGAGACCAAGAAACTACCTGGTGCAAGGAAGCAGGAGTTGAAAAGGAAAGCCACTGACATTCCTGAGGAGTCCCTTTGAAAGAGGAAGAGAGAAAAGAAGGAGGAGAATGATAGAAAATTAAATCAGAAAAAGAATCAAAATCATTACAGTGTTCAGCTAACAGACTCCAATAAACTGAAATCATCAAAAACTTAATTTGAAACCCAGAAAAAAGACCTGCTTCTCCTGCCACTGTCACATGTCTATTGCAGTCTGCACCAAAGTCAATCAAGGCGGCCCAAAAAGAGACACGTAACTGAGACTGGTAAGCTTCCTCCCATGGATAACACTGCCAGGAACAAGAACAGCCACAAGGATCCTTTGCTCACCACGCAGAGGAAAGTGAAAAGAAACAACACAGAACTGTCAAAGGGTGTCAAAGGATCTGTAGAAGATATCACAAATCATTTCTCAGTGCTTTCTTTACCAAATGGTACCTTCAAGTTAAGAAGGCCTCTAATCATTTCTGAAAAACAGCATTCAAAAAAATGCTATTTAGAAAAGAGCAAGAGGCTGAAGCACAAAGCTAACTAGGCTAACAAGGCTGGAATGTCTTTCAGCATCCAGCAGAGGCTGCCCCTTTATTCACCAAATATGGGATTGCCTTGAAACTGGATGTGCTAGAACCAAAATCAGTTTACAGCACATTTAGCAACACCATAGTTCTCATCAAATTCATTATGACCTTGAAACCATTTGCAGACTCCTCAGTATCTTCACATGGAAAAATCTTTGCCATGTTATGAATGTGCTGCCAGTCCACTTTGCAAATGGTCATGTTTGGTTACCTTATTCCAGGCTCCTGAATGACCACTTCAAGAGTAATCCACAGTAAAACAAGCACCTTCTCCAGATGCTGCAAGAACAGACTTGCCTTCTCCTCTTTATCCAATATCCTCTCCTGCTGGTTCTGTGAGTTGTGAGCTGTGATCAAATATCAACAACAGCATTGGCAAGAATGGCATTATCTAGAATGTCTTCACATCAGAATATATTTACTCTCACCATTTGGATCATCTTGTGTCAGGGTGTTTTGCAGATAACCACAGGTTAAGAAACAGTTCCTATCACCTGTTTGAATCTAAGGTCCCCAAACCTTTCATTGGAAGGCACAAGCATTCCCTGTTTAACTACTCTACCAATAGCACTCTTGATTTCATAAGCCTTTACCACATGCTATCAATCATAATTTCCATGTTGAAAGTCCTAATGCATTTAGCTGTTCCCTGTATAGAAGATATTTCAAGTATCTGATCACTTCTGTCAAACTTTTCAGAGCCTCATCCAGTGCTAATATATTTCTGCAGTGGGTAGGGAGAGGGGAACATAGCTGCAGACAGATCAGCATGCTCCATGGAGAGGGAAGGAGTGGTTTCCACCATGTTTGTCTGTTCTTTCTTAAATAGTTCTTAATATTGACTTGATTTTGAGCAACAGGATGACATTTTTAACAGAACAATCAATTTTAATTCAGAAACAACATTCAGAATAGTAATTAATTCAATCTCCTTTCTCTGTAAAATCTATACTATCTATATTGATTTATATGAATCAACTTATATTAATAATATTAATATACTATTAATAATAATATACTATTAATATTGTTTATATTATCTATATTAACCCCATCTGAACATCAGCTCTATCTGTACTGAGTTTCACCTGCCATTGCAGTGACCATGCAGTCTTACATGGCTCTTTCCTACTTTTTTTCATGGTCAGGCTTTCCTGAATATCTTAATATCAGTAAACACTGCCACATTTCCCAAGAAATGGCTCATTTATTAAAATGCTGGAAATTATCAATCTTAGCACAGATTCCTGAAGGGCTTTATGGGTAATTTTACAGAATCACAGAATTAACAAGATTGGAAAAGACCTTGGAGATCAACAAGTCCAATGTATGACCTAACACCACCTTATCGACTAAAACTATGGCACTAAGTGCCACATCCTGTCTTTTTTAAACACCTCCAGGGATGGTGACTCCACCACCTTTCTGGGCAGCCCGTTCCAGTGCCCAACCACTCTTTCTGTAAAGGATTTTTTTCTAAAGTCTAGCCTAAACTTCCCCTGGCACAGCTTAAGACTGTGTTCTCTCATTCTGTTGCTGATTGTCTGGGAGAGGAGACTGACCCTCACCTGGCTCCTTTCAGGGAGTTGAAGAGAGTAAAAATTTACTGCTCACTACAATTTATTGCACTCTGAAATTTTACTGCTTACTCCAGTTTACATTTTCTTTTGTTGACACGTCTACATGTGCAACACTTGTGTTCTTATTCAGTGGATGCTTTATTTATGTAGGAGGCTTTTGAGATGGCTTGTTGACAATATTAAGTCAGATTTCCCTGAAGTCTGCTTATTTCTCAGACAAAAGCACAATAGGGATTATATAATTTTAAGGTATGACTTTCCTCTGCAAATTTTGTGTTAATAATATTGCAACACAAAACTCACCTGAACTAAAACCACCTGACCACAGGAAAGCTAAAAACAATGGAAAAAAACCATCTGCAGCATAGCTAAGAGTGAGGAATTCTAATGCACTGAAAAAGAAATGAATCATAGCAATGAAACGGCCTTTTAACTAGACATGGATTGTTAAATTATTAATAGTGCAGAAAAGGAACATTTGTTCAATTAATACTTCTGTTCTGTCTTTAAAGGAAAGCCAGATAAGATACATGGGTCATGTAGGAATAAAGGAAAGATTCTTAATTCACTAGCAACTGAGAAAGATATTAGACAACATTACAACCAAATAAGCATCTTACAGGTGCATAAGATGTTTCAAGTAACACTTAATTGTTTGCTGAAGAAATATCTGCCCGCCTAATTTGAATTTTATTTATTTATTACTGTGACAATAAAACTGTAGAAGACTGAAAATACTGATTATTTCACTGATTATATATCCATTCCAGATGAGGAAATGGAGTGTTAATTGATTAGTCTGATTCCCATCAGAAGTAAATTAATCAAAAATTATTTCTGAATCAATAAATAAAGAATTAAAAGACAGAATTCTCATTAATCTCAGTCAACAAATATTTTTTTAAAAAACACATATTTTTCAAACAAGATTGGAATAATGTTTCTTTTCCAAAGTATGCTATGTAAAACTGCTTGCCATTCTTGTGGGATACACTGGTGACAGGGTCATCTCACCTTGAATATAGATTAAGATGAATACAATAAAAATACTGGTTTTTTTTCATGAATGTAAGACCCCAGAACTTTTTCTATTTTTTCTTCATACCTTTCTGTTCAATACATATCTGCTTGCCTACACAACGACTTGCTTGTTCAATACAGTGAGTTTTACCTTGTCTACGCAACAACAACAACAACAACAAAAAAAAAAAAAAAAAAAAAAATAAACAGTGGCAATATTTAGTGTTCTGCTACTAAGAAAAACCCTAAATGGATCATCCTCATTTAATTTTTTTCCTTTACCCAGCTTCTCAGACTGAGAACTTCCTACTACATGAAGAGAGCTAGTAGGAAGTTTTCAAACAGCAATATTTAATTTGAGGAACACTTCTTTGTTAAAGTGCTGCAGAAGTATTTTGCTTTCTATCAATCTCTGATGAATCACAAATGCTGCTTCCTAGTAGGCTGCACTACACACATCGCTTCAGAGTCCGGCAGCTGGGCACTTAACAGATGGAACAGCCAATCTCAAGTTTCTTGGCACAGTCAGGAGTTGCAGAACATTATGCAGCCAAGAACACAGCAGCCTTGGGAAACCTATATTCAAGCTTTAAAAAACCCAGAAACATCTTCAAGGCATCCTGTTCCACATGTTCGTTGTGCTAGTCCTAATTCTGGAGAATTCCCAAGAATGATCCCACTTCTGAATGAGAGGTGTGCACTGTTTAATTTTGGAAAAATCATAGGATATTCTGATTTCCTTGAAATTATTTTAATATTTATTTTCCTCTGTCAATATCTTTGAAGGTTTTTTATTTGTTTGTGAGATTGTGTCAGATCAAAACTAAAATATTTTGAAATGCTGAACTTTTTCAGATGATGGAAGTTCCATATCTTATCTAGCTTCTAATCATTATTACTGTCGTCACGATCCTTTTCCTTTGAGTATTGTCCTTTTGCTCCTCTAATGTGGGAAGAATGGACAAAGAAAAGGTGATAAATAGCTCCATCTGAAACAAGTTTTTTTTTTCTTTATTGTAAATCTCACATTTTCAAATAGAATAATTGCAGAGCTCACAGGTGCATTGGGCAACACTGCCCAGGGAACATTTTCATTCTATGACAGCCTCTAACAGAAACACCTGCCTGGAATTTGTTACTTCACTGACACTAATGAAGTGGTATTTCAACTAAATTAGCACTGCAAAATAAGATGGGCATAAATATTAGATATCTATGTGCAGTACCTGATGGCTGTGACGGAAGTCCATCTGCATTCCTTTAATCACAGAGATAAATTCTTTGGTATATCAGAAGAACATTTTACAAAATTTGCATATAAGAAAATGAATATCTTAACCAGAAGTTAACATTTTAAGACAGAAACCCTTCTCTTGTGGTATTTGCCACTAAATCTTTTTAAAAAAGGGATGAAGACTTCCCCAGATGAGTATACCAACTGGAAAAAAATTGTGCTGCATCTCTTATTCAGGCTGAGCTCAACATAAAATTTAAATCAATTACGTAAAACAGGAAATTGTCAATTCAATTTTTATCTTTTATGTTAACCGTATAGGTAATAATTCAGCAACACAAGATCTCATATCTGTATCTGTTGTTGTTCTTTGCTAAATAGAGTGAAAAGTTTCAAAAATACTTTTATAATGTGATTTTTGAATATGACACTGCAACACCAACAATAAAATAACCCATAAAGATTGGTCCCATTTTGGTATGAATGTCAGATCCAAGCCAATTTCCAGTTTCAGAACCATATGGCATTAATGTTCTGAGACAAATATTCTGGAACACACCTGACATTTAAACTTAGAATAAGATAAAAACAGAAGTGAATACTACTATTAATACTACTCCTACTATTACTACTACTACTACACTAGTACTGCTACAAAATGACCTTTCAAATGAATAAAATGTTTTGACTACCCTCCAAATGGTATTATTCTTTCATATGTGAAAATTTCTCCATTAAAGAATATATGATTAATTTTGGTGGGGACTGAGGAGGGGATGACATTAGGAAAGAGGCTGAAAGGACAGCCATAATAGCAAAACATTCAGCAGACATGTGTCATAGTTTGACATTGGCCCAACACCAGGCACCCATGAAAGCCACTCGCTCACCCTTCCCAGCCACAGCTGAGCAGAGGAGAGAAAAAAAAATTTAAAAAGTGTTCAGGAGTTGAGGTAAGGACCAAGAGAAAACACTTCAAAGGCAAAACAGGCTCAACTAAAAGCTGCAAAGTGAATGAATCACCAACAGAATCAGAGGAGGATAATGAGAAGTAAAATAAGCCCTTAAAAACACCTTTTTCTCCCCAGCCCCTCCCTCCTTCCCAACAACAGCACAGGGTGACTGGGCATGGAGGTTTGGTCAGTTCATCACCAAGATTTTCTTCTGCTGCTCCAGGAGAGGAATCCTTCCCTGTGAGACCATGGGGTTGCTCCCACGAGAGACAGTCCTCTGTGAACTTCTTTAATGTGGGTCGATTTCCATGAGCAGCAGTCCTCCAAAACTTCCGCAACGTGATTTTTCCCCTGGGCACACAGCCCTTCCAAATCTGCTGTGACCTGGGTCACTCTTCCATGGGGTGCAGTCCTCCAAGGACAGGTTGCTTCAGCCTGGAATCTAGGGCCCTCTCCCTCCACTGGGTCTCCCACTGGATCACAGCCTCTTCCAGTCATCCACCTGCTCCAGTGTGGGCACCTCCCCCATGGGCTGGGGGTGGATCTCTGCATTCCCCATGGATCCCCTTGGGCTGCAGGGGCACAGCTGCTTCACCACGGTCATCACCACGGCCTGCAGAGGAATCTCAGCTCCAGCACCTGGAGCACCTCCTCCCCCTCCTTCTCTACTGACCTTGGTGTTTCCATGTTGTTTCCTTCACATGTTCTCATCTCCTCCTCCTCTCTGGGTAGAAAAAACTGTATGGCTTTGTTTTGATTTTCTTGTTTACTGTATTATCCCAGAGGCATTACCAATCTCTCTAATTGGGCCAGCCTTGCCCAGCAGCATGTCCATCCTCAGAGCCATCAGGGATTGGCTCTGACGGACATGGGGGAAGCTTCCAGCAGCTTCTCACAGAAGCCACCTCTGTGCCCCTCCCCCGCTATCAAAAACCAGGCCATGCAAAACCTATACAGTATTTTATAGCTTTTTAAAATAATGTCATGTGAGACAAAGTCATTTTCCATTTTAGGAGAAAGACCAGATTATAATGGTCATATAAAATTATTTTTAATTTTTTTCTTTTTCTTTGGACTAAAACTAAAGATATTGATAATTCTGACCCATTGCCATACAAGATCTAAAAGATCTTGCATTTATAAAAATAGTGGATTGAGGGGGAAAAAATGATTAAGTTGTGTAACTAAGTTGAGTTCACTGTGGTTCTGCCCAACTTGCATTGATCCTTTGCTGCCTCCAGTGGAAGCTGCCTGACCATAAAGACATGGAACTATTTTTTTTAAGTGATTTCAAGTCTTGAGGGTGCTTTTTAAAACTGCTGCAGTTCTCAGATCTGGTGCTTATTTTATTCCCATTTAGGACATGATGCAAAAAAGCTCATGTCAGTTCTACCAACTGACAAGTAAGAGTCCCCAAAGCTTTTGCCTCTACCCATTGCAACACAGGTGGGACCCCACGTTGTGACTATACCAGAAGACAAATGTGAAAACTGCCAGGGAGGTTTCCTGGCACTGAAACCCAGCTGTCAATACTGTTAAATTGTGAGGGCAGTCCCTGGAACGTGGTTAATTTGTGGCAACTCTCCTGATCGATCCCTGCGTACTGTTGGGAAGCAAGGCTGCCCAGGAAGTGTTCCTAATGAGTGGTTTGCATAAGGCTGTCCTCTTGCTGGCAGTAGGATGGATGGGCAGAATGGATGTGCCCTATCCTGTGCCAGCTGGCTTGAGTGCCACAGACTTTATCAGTACTCTTGAGCGCATTATATTTATTCCTGCATATGTATCCTGTGTATTCCAGGTCCTTAGCTTCCCGCAGCTGAGCTGAACCAGGATGTTCTGTCTCCTCTAAAGGACAGCAAATTTCCATACAAGAAGAAACAACATTCACAACCCTCAGCTTGTGGATATGCAATTCAGTATATTGAATATGCAGTTTGCACTTTAATATCTTTGCATCACTTCAAGTGCAGAATCAAGAAAAATTGCAAGCTGGACTCTGAAAACTAGAGACAGCTCTTAATAGTCTTCTGCTGCCGTTGAATAAACTTTCTGCCTTTGCTGTGAAGACACTTAATCCTATTATGAAGCTGGTCACAAGGAGGCTGCCTGGGTACAGTTTGGGACTGCAGTGCTGGTTTCTGGAAGAAAAAAACCTCTGATCATCAGTGAACGTGTAGAGGGGCTCAGTGTTGCACAGTAGTTGTAGAACTGTTTTGGCCTGAAAAATAGCTGCCTAGAAGGGGATTAACCCCCCCCTTCCTTTCTCAGCAGCTTTTGTATGCACATGATCTTCCAAAGGGTCTGCTTGCCTACAAGTTGCCTACAAGAGGTCTCTGGAATACAGTCTGGCCAACGGGCCTGCTCTACATCTGATCTGTAAAAAGTCATCCAGCTCTCCACTGGATAGTCATGAGGCCTGCTCACTAAACCAGCAGTGTGCCTGCCTACTGATGACCTACAAAAGGAAAAAAGTACCTCGGCTTTTTATAGTTCTCAGTATTTGTGCTTAGCATTCATATGCTGATGGTGAGTCATATGGGATATCCTTATGTTGCCTGAGATGGCATTTGTTTTTCAGCATAAATTTTTTAAGAAGTTGAGCAAAGACAATGTGAGATAAAATTCTCAGATTTAGAGTACACTATCAAAACATGTCATCATTTATCAGCCATGGCTCTAAAAAACACATGTGATCCACTTGTCTCTTCAAGCTAAGAACCATGGCCATGATGAAAGACGACGCTACTCTGCTTCTAGAATTACTAAGTTCTTACATACACTAAAGCGATCCTCTTTCCTTTGGCACAGAAAGACCAGAGTAGGCCAGAAAATGTAATGCACTCTATCAGCTAATGAGACATCAGCTAGGGCTTTTACTTGTAATCTTAATTTGATGTAGAAAGAGTTTCTGTGGCTGCAGCTATGTAACTCTAAGTGAACAGATAGGAGTCCACAGTGAACCCACATGTAGCAGGTCCAGAGCTGCACAGTAGCTATGGAAGGTAGTTTCATAGAATGGCATTAACCCCTACCCTCACTTACCTGCTTACAAGTTTGGAGTCTGGTCTATGTTAGTGTATTCCTATAGGCAATAGTCTACAGCTGGAGATGTTTGACTTGCTTCACTGGGGCATTTATCTTTACTGTGTAAAAGAAAGTATCTCTGAAAACCAAAATACAGAATAATTCAGAGGGATGGTCTCTGGAGATTTCAGGAGGTACCCTGAAGACCATGAAAAGCATCTAAAAAAGTGAGACTATCCTCTCTAGACTTAAATTTCCTCCTGCTGGTTCAGTAGGATTCCCAAAAGAGGTTTGTTTTGGTGCAGCACTGTTGCCCTGCTGCAGCACTGCAGAGCTGATTGAATATAACTTTAAAACTGGCTCAATAACTGATGCATTCGCCAACTCAGAGCTGTCTTTAGTCTTGAATTTACAGGCAGAGAAAAGTTCTAGCCAAAAATCTGGTTTGAAATTTTTGTTGTGGTTTCTTTTTTTAACTTACTACCAAACATCAAGCTGGCTCTGGCTGCAGTTCTGATGAAACATTTGGGAACTGTATCAAAGTTCTTCGGTTTTGGTTGCAGTGATGATTAATGGGATTTTAATCTTGTTGGCATTTGCATCAGGTAGGAAGTGGGGAAAGCCCTTAAAATGCTCAATTGGCTTTAATACCCCTAACATCTGTTGAAGTTTTTGTTCTAGTTATATATGTTCTCTGGCTGATTTCAGTGCTATAGGAATTCTTACTACCTCATCTTTAGTCTCCCCAGCAGCTGTCATTGGGCATTGCCTCTGAGACTTGGAGGCTCACAGACATGACTGAGCCAGGTGCATAAATATTATTTTATACTTATGTACAATACATTATATTGAAAACATTCTGCATTTTCATTAACTTGGAACAGAGATTTTGGGAAGTATCATCTGTTGGATAAAGTGTATGCATTTTTCTATACAGATTTTAGAAGTAACTATCACACATGCAGATTCCATGTGTGTGGTCAACATTTTGTGAGTTGAATTGCCATGTCAACCAACTGATACCCACTCAACCCAGCAGAATTGCCAGCCCCATCTCATCCCATAATACTAACCTCTACTGGAATTGGTGTGTAACCTGAAGATTAAATACTGCTTTTCTATTGTGAGGAGTGAAAAGTCTGGTTTTTAAAACAAGAATTTTTTAAGTTGATGTGATGCTTAAGAGAAAAAATGTATTTCAAAATATTTTTTGAGGTTCTGAGGTCAATGAAGAGCAATGCAAAAAGCATTTTCTTAGCCCAGTCATATAAATGTCCATTGGAATTTTCTTCTAAGCGTACACTCAGTTCATGTATTGGTTATGAGCCTGATTTAGACAATCAGCTCTGCTCTGCAATCACTTCAGAAAATGTTGCACTTGCTTTTATTAAATATAGATAGGAACCCTTATGTCTGTTATAATCAGCTGAAACAAGAGCATGCTTAAAACTGTAGGGCTCTTAGCATGAAAATTTCACCAGTCTTAGACAACAGAACCAAAGAGAACACATTTTCTTGTTTTCATGTACACCACGTAAGTAAAGGAAGTCAAGATGTCTTTCCTTTTCTGTCTTAACATGGCATACTAGAATGGAATTGGTAAAAACAGTGACTAATGTGTGTTACTTAACAAAACTAGAAATTCTGCATGGAATTTGTTCTGATTCCCAAATGTAGTGCCTTTGTTTCATAACCAAGGGAACAGGGAACAACACAGTGGCTAAAACTGTCCACCAAATGCTGCATTTGATCTAATTTGTGTATGCTTACTCCATGAGGTCCTTATCCTGAGGATCACAGTGTTTACTTTAAAGACAGCACATTTTTAATACCATTGTAGATCAAGCTACTCACAGATTTTGATTGTGGAAGAGTTAACTAACTTGATGTCCTGTAAAATTAAGACAAAAACCATCCCATCACTTTTAAATGAAAACCACTCCTCCAGGACAAGCCAAAAAAACTAATTGCATAGCATTTACTCTAGGGATCTGCTCTCTCAGATACATGTTGCTTTTTGAGACTGAGTTTCATATGTCCCTCTCCACCTTCTTTCAAGGAAAGCAAGCACGTTTTTGTCCTGGCAGGGAAGGTGTGTTCATCTTTCATCTCTGCCTGAAGGGATTAAAACTTACATCTTGTAATTCCTGGAAGAATGCTTTCTTCACCATCCTGGCTGTTTAGTGTTGACAAAGTCAGGTGCTTCCCAGCAAAGGGAAGAAGTCCAAGAACCTGTGAGCAGCCATGGCAAACAGTGCACCTATTCACTTTAGAAGCCTCAGGAGTCACACTGAGGGTGGATGGAAGGCTTGGGGATTGTAGTTTTGGCAAGATATATGCAGAGCAGGGAGCTTGGTAGCATATAGGCAGTTATTATCTAGATGGCTAGCTTAGATGGAGCCCTAAGAAAATATACTTAATAAAATATAACCTGTTGGAATATTAAATTACCATCCTAAACCTATCAGTGGTAATTTCAATTTATTTCTATTGAAGTCAGGGGAGCTATTATATATCTTTTTATAATTCAATATAAACAAATCAGAATAGATCCTTGCCTCAGAGTCTGCAAGCAGAAAGACACCAAAATCTTCATCTACCTCATATCTCAGTTAATACCTTCATTGTACTGTAAGTCTATGTTTGTATTAGTAAATTTAAAAGGAGTATTCCTGAGCATTGGAATTCAATTGTTTATGACATTAACTTGTCCTTGGTGCGTCTTAGGACAGTTCCAGCTATCCCATTCTCAGAGTCATAGTACAGTTATCTTATAAGAGGGATTAATGCAGTTTCTGCTAATGTCCACTGTCTTTTCAAAAGGAAGACAGCTACATAAACCATATTATCCAACAATTTGCTGGTTGTTCCTTGACAGCTGGTCTCCATGCCAGACATAACAGACATGTCTGGATACATCTAAGATAATAGAAAAGATGCAGCCTAGCATTCCTGACTTGAATTGGTGTGTACTCAAAACACGGGCTGCTCCTTCCTTACACAATGGTGATGGAAATTGGCATGGAAATTGTAGCTGTAAGGAAGGGGAGAACCCATCCATGTGTTTAGCTGAAATCCTCTTCCTGCAGTTTTATCTACCTTCACCTTTCTTTCAGGTGAAGGAATACTTGCAATGTAATCTTAGGAACAGAACACCAGGCTGTTTTCTGCCTGCCTTGTTTTCCATCTTCCCTGTCTCAAATTGGTGACCTCAATGTGTCAATATTTGGAGTGACTAACATGTAAATACAGCCATACCAAGTTATGTCATGCAAAGGGACATTCTTTCTCACTATGGAACTGATTGTTCAATTTCTTTTTTCCCCTGAGTCTTAAGGTGACTGGAAACAAACCATGAAGCCAAGAGGAGGAAGGATTCTGGAAACCTGACAAAGCAGTCTTGCTCAGTCTTGCCTCTGCGCCTCTTCATTATGTGGTGTGTATATTTTTTATATGTTTTTGTACCTTCACTGTGATAGCACAGGCTGAGATTTTTGAAGTTAGAGACACGTGCCATTCATGTATTGTTTTTGAGGATAAATCGATTACAACGACGAAGTAGTTGGGGGATGCGGCCGGTGAACGTGTGCGCGCCCCGCCTCCGTGGGCCCGGCCGGCCCGCAGCGCTCGGGGCGCTCAGCGCCGCCTGGCGGCGGGCGGCGGCAGCGCCGGGCGCGCGCGGGGCGGCGGCCGCCGGGGGTCGCTGTTCCCGCGGCGCGCGGCCCCGGAGAGGCGCCCGCGGGGCTCGGGGAGCGCGCCCGGCGCGGGGGGAGCTCCGCGTCCGCGGCTGCCGAGGCACAGGTTCATGCACACAGGAGAGTAAACACCGAGAGTTCCGCCGGATCGGGTTTCAGCCTCCCCCCGCCGCGCCCCGAGGGGCTACGCGGGGAGGGGCGGCAGCCTGCGTGTAGTCTGGGGAAGGGCGCTCGCTGGAGGGGCTCGGCGCTCTCCGGAGACCGCCCTGCGCTTCCAGTGCCCTTCGCTCAGGCTGTCACTTCTGCCGAGGGCAGCTGTGGGAGTGGATAGGGCGCTCCCGGCGATGGCACGGTCTTCGTCGTCGTCCTCCTCTTCTTCCTCCTCCTCTCCCGGCCCCGCTGGGAGCGATTCCAGGCAGCGGCGCGCCGGGAGCCCAGGAAGCCGCCTCGCCACCCGGGACCGCCCGTGCCAAGAATCGGCGAAAGTGGCGGCACGCCCGCTCCCTCCCTCTACCCAGACCCACTCCAGCCACCTCTCTGCGGGCTTCCCGGCCGGCGGGAGCAGAAATAGCCTTCCCCGTCCCCGGCAGCTCGCCCCCGCCCCAACACCTCCCCTTCCCCGCCGCAGCCGGGCCCGAAGTTCCCGGTAAACAGGCGGCTTCCCCGCCCGCCCCCCGCGGGGCTGCGGCCGCGGGCCGGGGACCCGCCTGACGAGAGCTTGCCAGGGACATCAATATTTCAGTGGCTCCTCAGCGCGGTTCTAATTAAAGGCTCGGGCGATGTGCGCTCCCCCCCGTCCCCATCTTCCCGCCGCCCCCTCCCACTCCAAACGCACACACTTGGGACCGTCTCCTTACGTCGGAGAGCAGCGAAAGAGTGACTGAGCCCTGCCCGGGAGAACCGAGCAGGGGGAGGGACGGGGGGGACCGGGGCGGGAGGGGAGAGAGGGCGGGAAGGGGGGGCTTGTACAAGCAGCGACGCTCCCGAGGTTGCCAAGTGGACTTTTATTGTTTTCCACCCACTTCCAAGTCGATACTATCTGCCGTCTCATGTCCATCCTATAGCCTATATAAGCGGCTGCGCTGGGGCTCGCGGCGATGGAGTAGTTTGTGGATACGGCGGGAGCGCAGGGACGGGAGGGGGGCGGGCGGGCCAGCCGCGGAATACTCGGGCTCCCGGCCGTTCGCGGGCTGCTGCCGTCCGGGGAGCGGCTCCCGGGGGGAAGACACCTCGGCGTCCGGGACGAAGACACAGGTAAAGCGGCCGGCGAGCCCCAGCACCCTCCTTTCCCCTCCGTCTCCCTCCCCACGCCCCCATCCCTTCCGCCCCGCCGGGCCGAAGCGCTGCGTGCTACGAGACCGGTGACAGCCCCCGCGGGCGGGAGCGGCCGCCGCCGGACCCCGCCGGGGCTGGCAGGGCAGAGGCGCCGCACGGAGCGCCCGTGTGTGAGGGGCGGTCAGTCGTCCGAAGGCGAGCGGCTTCGGGTATGATGCTGGCCGCTGCTCCCGCAGGGAAGGGGAGCGGGGAAAGGGACAGAAAAACGGGAGACTGGCGGTGCTGTCCTCTGCCCCGGCCGGTTGCCCCCCAGCCGCGCACCTCCCGTCCCGCCGCTCCTGCCCGCAGCCCGGGCGCGGAGGCCGCAGCGAGACTGGGGACAGCTGTCGCGGCTCTGCGGCAGAAACTTCGGGGAAAGTTGTCGCCCCTCGCCCGTGCTTCTCCGCTCCGCGGCGGGGCGGGGAGAGGCGGGGCGGAACGCCCGTCCCGGCCGGGGATCTGCTCCGCCGGGGCACCCCCAGGCTGGCCCCGCTCCGGGGCTGCGCCCCTGCTCTTCCGCGGGGCCCGGCGGCGGCTGCGGGGAGGCCGTGCCGCGCTGCCCGCGGCGCTGGGCGGCTCTGCCCGCGGTGGGGCGCGGGGGCAGCGGCGGAGCCCCGCGGACCCCCCGCTCCGTCCCTCTCCGACAGCCCCCGCAGCCCGGAGCAGTCTGTGCCCCGCCTTGTGTAACCTGCCAAGCGGTCGCCGCTCTTTCCTCCGCTAGTGTTTCCGATTTCACCCCCACGAGTCTCCCCACTTCCGACCCACCCCCAATTTTCTCTTCCAGTGAAACAGGAGACCTCACATAGCAGCGGGTCCTTCCTCTTCATCCCCTCATGCACTCTTCAGGTCGGACTGCAATGAGTGGACTGAGGTCTTCTGGGCTGCTGGGGCTTGTACTCTTAATGCTCTCAGCAGGATACTGCAAAGAAAAAACAGACTCCAGAGATTTGAAGGACAAGCAAAGTCTCTTAAATCTCATCATGGAGATCATTCAGGAACTGAAAAGGTACCGCCTAGAGAAGGACAGTGGGATGCAGTACTTCTCCAAGCATGACTATAACTTGGATCGAAGGGAAGTGGCTGACTATGAAGGGTACCAGGACGAGCAGAGAGTTGGTAAGTCACAGTCCATTTTTTTTTTTCCTAGGATGCCTCGATGAATGATATAGTGCATCAGGTTACTAATTTTGTATTAAGAATTCACCACTCGAAGTACCTGCAGATTCCCTTCGGTATCAGAAACAGACACAGATGGCAAATTTGGAATAGAAAACCTCCATTCACTTCTCAGAGTCTTTTACTCTCTGGGTAATGAACTCAACTGAAAGTCCAACTTCCTGTGGCTTTGAACAAAACCTAATCATATGGGAAAAGACTTAAATGGGCTGAGATCAAAGAAACAAGGGATGAAAACTTTTCCTGGAAGGTTACCACTTATTATCATGTGCTAGGTTTAAGTGTTTCTTGGAAATGACCCTAACAAGAATTCACCTGCAGGACTGTAGTATGTCCTTAAAGATCTTACATATAGAAAGAAGTCTTCCATGCAGCTTAGCTTCACTGAACTGTTCATCCTGCTTGTTAGTTCCTTTTGTACTCCAGAGGTAGCACCTTTGAAATACTAGGGAACTGAGGCAGTACTCCTCTGTCACTGTGCAGGCTGTGACCAGTTTGGTGCACTCCTGCAATCATCCTTCTGCTCGTTTGATTGGCTCCTCTCTAACCAGCTTAGTTTGGTGATACACTTCTGTGTGCTCAGTTGAAACTTGATTTAGTTTCTCCTGCTGCCATGTCTAATTTAGTGTTCCCTGTCACTCCCAAGCCCCTGCAGCATTACTGCTGCTCATCTGACCCCTCCAACTGAAAGTGACTTTCTGAATATTTTCCAGCAAATATCTACTCAACTTTTCCCAAACTGGCTTTCATTTTGATGATAGTATGCTATTTATTTTGTCTTTGTTGATCTTTTAAAGTTTCATTGTACCTTTTTTTCATTCTCATTCATACTCAAATATCCTCATAATTTGTATTTCATGGTGGTTGTCGTGAAGATGTTGCTTCTCTATTTGGATGATTGATGAATACACAGAGGAAGACAATTCTGTTCTCCTTAAGGTCAACACAGGAGAGAACATTTTGTTTTACAAATGTTGAAGAGTCAAAGAGGCCAGACTAAGTAGGGGAACTGTGATGTGCACAACTCTAAATCTTATCTTGGAATGTGGGCATAGTTTTTGGTCACCCTGTTGGTGCGAAACATCTGGCTTGTGTAGAACAGTTATCTACAAAATTAATAATCCTGCTTCAGAGCAGAGTAGTTGGTAGTGTTGTTACTGATTTCGAAGCCGGATTTCTCATTCTATTATTATGATGGAGTTTTTCCCAGCAACTCTGAAAAGGAACTACTAGTTAGAGTCTTTCATTTCAGTTTTGGCATCACTTTCCTAGTGAGCTTGTCCCATGGGAAGTTTCTGAGTGAAGCATGTGTGTTTTTAATGCTCTTCATGACATAATTAGGTCAAATAGGATAAGGTCAATTTTACTTACACTGACTAAAGTTAGAAGTAAATGAAGAATGACTTTCGAGAAGTGTCTAAATTCACAAGTGAATCAGATCTGGATGGAAATGCTCTCTGCTTTATATCTGATAAGAGGTGCCAGGGGAATGAAAAAGGCTGCTCAGGCATTCATGGTCAAGTAAATAAAGCACCATATAGTGTATCATACACAATCAGCACTAAGCCATCAGCATAGAGTTTGTAACGGAAAGCAATCAAGGTAGCTGTAAATCAGGAAGTCACAAGCAGGGGTTAGGACTAAAATGGATTTCAGTAAACTAGTTTCATTTTGCCATCTGCTGAACACAAAACACAAGGCGGTAAACCACAAACATAGGGAGCCAGAAGAGAGCAATTTGCTTGGAATAATTTCCTGTGAATTTTATTTACTACTGGAGGAGGGAGGGAATATTCCTGTAAGTAGATCAATCAAGTTTCATGATTACAGTAGAACAGTGCTTCTACAGACATACCTGGAACAGAATAGTGGTTACATTTGCATAAGAGAATTAGAAGACACAACCCCAGACTGGAATATATCATTGAGTCTTTGTCACTTGTGTAATAGGAAAGAATTTAAATCTAGGTAAACTTGATAATGTAGTTCATAGAGAGCTGAAATCTGACTCTTAGTTAATAGTCATTGTCATTAATGATTTCTGACCTAACAGACATTGTTCCATCAGTACTGTGTTTCACAGAGCATTTTACAAGGTCTGCCTATGTAAAGTGACTGCTTGCAGTTTGGCCTACTGTATGCAAAGGACTTTCGCCCTCTGTGCACCTGTCAAGACATAGTGGTGATGTTGCTGGACAGAGTATTCCCTGTTCTCATACTTTGCTTGGCAAGCATAGGTCCAGTACAGCAGAGTAACACTATTCTTTTTTCTGTCCCACAGAAATAGTTCCCAGAGATCTGAGGATGAAAGACAAATTCTTGAAGCATTTAACAGGTATGTTTTAATTTTGCATTGGTATCCATATTTCACATACGTACCATAAGCTACACTGCTCTACTTGTGAGCTGTGCTGATTCATAACTTATTTTTTCTTTATCTTTCAGGTCCACTCTACTTTAGCCCAAAATGTAGCAAACACTTTCATCGGCTTTATCACAATACGAGGGACTGTACCATCCCAGCATGTAAGTAACAAAAGCAGGCACTTCCCTAAAACGCGAGGAAACTCTAAAATTTACTAGTTCTATCAAGTATCAGTAGTGATACAATGTCAGAATGCATTCCCTGCAAAGAAAAAATTTGGACTGCTCTAAAATGTACTAAGTATTCTCTACAGCTTTGCTAGAACAGCATCAGCATGACAGAGATGAAAATGGAAATAAAACTTTCTCATTGCAAATACACTGTATGTAAACACTGCACCCTTAGGTACTGATGTATTTGCCTCATGGGTTCCAAACCATGTGTTTGCTTTTCAAGGAACATGAGTAGTCTCACAAATAATCTCATATTTAGTTTTTAGTGCTTTGAATTCAAGACAAGATCATAAATCCATGTGGGGTTATTTACTTTTCATTGATTATTTATGTAGGACACATCTAATAGACATGTTCTATTTTGACTATTCAGCTACCACTCTACCAGTGATGTTGACAATGAATCTTTGCAACACTTGTCTTCAGTGAATTATAAAAGTATAACTTATTAGCTTAGGAAAAAAAAAGTACTGATGGACACAACAAAGCAAAAGTCGCTTATGATACCTCATCACTGTTGGCAGCACAGCAGCACAGAGAATTAAATAAAAATCCAACACTGACATTGATCAGTCAGTAGATGTGACTCCAGATTCATACTGAGATGGACCTGTTGAGTAAGCAGATGCTATTTTAGTACAGCCTTTTCAGAATGGAAGCACACTTTATTTTACTTGTCTGAGGTCAACCAGTTGGGTCAGTAGCAGAGCTGGGAATAGAAACAAGAGTTACAGATTCCAAGTTTCTAGTATTAATAAATATTTCAGCCCAGTGCATTTTAAAGGCATATTTGGTAAGAATTGTGGACATTTTCTCTATTTGTAAGGCTTCAGATCAAGAATTCCTTGGAAAGACAAGGATATCTAGATGACAGGTAAGCAGATCACACTCTGTTTACACAGGTGGAGATGTAAGTTGTTCATAACTTGTCTGTTCTGAACAAGCAATGGTCATACTATCTTTTTCATAAGGATCACAACACAAATGTCATTTGGCTCAGCACTAATGAGTACTCCAAGCTGTGAAGCTAAAAACTAGTTGGCCTTAAAGGCTCTGAATTAGCCTTTACCTCCTGACAGGTGACATATCCACCAACATAATGTCTGGATAATGGAGGATAATTTGTATGAGTGGCAGTTATACCATAACTATGCTGTGAGTTGGGATTGTTAACATTTCATCTCCAGAAAACATTCGATGTAGTTACTCATTAATGAAATAATGCCTAACAGAAGTGAACATCACCTACTGGGCTGGATTGACTAGCATCTCTTTAAAGTAACTTGCTTCTAGGAAAATGAGACAAACAGCCTGCTATAATTCTTAATGCACAGAACGATGTTACTTTTTGGTAATATCCTGACTGCAAATTATACTGTTCCTTGTGTGTAGAAATCTGAAGGCCAAACAGCAAAGAAACTCTCTAAAAGTGTCTCTAATGCTGCAGTGTGGTGGTAGCCAGTACAAAAGCATTGTGTTGGCATACTTTCTAGTACTTCGTACAGTGTGGTAGCATTAGTACCTGAAAAATAATTTACTTTCCTATCTGTCCATAACCAACTTACACAATATTTATTTTCAGTTTTTCATGTAAATGAAAATTAAAAAAACCAAACTTTTGAATAATTTATTTAGTTTTGCATTGGTTCTGTGTCTTGCTATGAATGCATCAGAAAGTTGCAGGTACCTAAAATATGAATAACTAACAACAGGACTTGTGTGGAAAAAAAACATTTTTACTAGTTTTAAGATGAAACTTAATGCTCCTATGAATGTTTATAGTGTAGTCATCTACTTGGGCTGGACTTAAGATTTGTATGAATAGAAAATATTATTTATCTAATTTAAGAGAGTTCCCAGGAAGAAAATTTATTGGAGAGTGGCATTACTTAATTTTAAGTTGACAGACTTGCTCATTGAAGGCTGAATTTCAAAGGTGGATGAGCACTATTTATTCTTTCTCTAAGATGGAAAGACTAGAATCACATGTTTAGATCCTGCACAGAAGCACAGGCACAGATGTATAAATTTTTATACATACACTTGGAGAGCCTCCAAGCACTTTCATACTGTTTGTTTACAGATAGAACACGTGCAGAAGTCAGTTGCACAGTTAGACGTGCCATTAGACATGGCTTTTAGCTATTACCCAATTTTTACACATTCCACTTTTAAGTCAAAGCAGTTGATTTTTATTCTGTTGCAAACTAAGGTATTCATTGAACTTTGCTATGACACTAATTTGCACACTGAAAACAATTTTGATTTTTAAAGGCAAATTTGATTACTTTGGTAATCTAGTCATGCTTGTTTGTTTTTTTTTTTTTTCATACAGACTATAAAAGATGTGCCAGGCTTCTTACTCGATTGGCAGTAAGCCCTATGTGCATGGAAGGATAAAGGTAAGCTTTTTCTTAGCAGAAATGACATTCCACTGCATAGCAAAGCAGCATATGTTGTGTTTCATACATGAAAATTAATGGGAGTATAATAACAGCTGTCCTTTAGATAAGGTGTTCCCCTCCCAGAGGACATGAAGTAATTGGCTTAATCTGGCAAATTTTGGCATTAAGGAAAGGGCACCCCCTACTGGAAGTCATTACATAAACGTCCATGTGCATCATCTGTGAATTATTTATAGCAGCATACAGTTAGCAGATACTGAATTTGTTGTTACAGAACAAAACACAACAGCTGTGGCTTATTTTTCAAGAGTTTACTCAGTACACAATTGCATGTATGGGCAGCAGCAGCCGCCCTTTTATGTGTGCAGCTGTAGATGTGTGCTGTACTCAGTAGTGTGAGTTAATATATACACAGCTCTACACAGCAAAGCTTTATAAATGCAGATAGGCTGCAGGTGCTTTTATAGTAATTCAGTTAAAATGTATTGATAGTAGTATTGATAAACTATCTTCAAGCTATTTGGACTTTTTGGGATTTCCTTGTGTACACCTCTCATGTCTAGAAGTTAATTCCCTCCTTCTTTGCCTAGATGGGCTTCAATTTCCCACAAATACTTGGGGAATTTCGTCATGTACCAAAATAAAAACAAAAGCCAATCAACCAAACCAAAAATGACTCACAAACTATCTTTAGAGAGCTATAACATAAGAATACAGAAGGACTAATTTACATTCTGTCCTCAACCTTTACCTGAGACAAAATATGATCTTGGACCTTTAAAGGGATAAATAATAACCATGTCGATTTGTCAGTAACAAATGCTGTCAAACCAAGATGCTTTAACTCTGTGACAAAATACATATCTTGTGGAAGGAATCAGTGAGAAAAGTAATAAATATTTAGCATTTTATTTTATTTTAAGTGTTGATACTGTTTGGTACTTCACTCTCAAAAGCAAGCTGGGGAAATAGGATCAAGATAAATCTAAAAATTACTGGGAAAAGATCCATAAGTAAGTTTTTAGTGCTTCATTGTCAAAACTGGAAAAATGTACTGGCCAATGTCACACAGCTTCATTATGGGTTTCATATTGTTCAGTATTTTCATTAATAACTTGGGATGAATACTGTATTCATGTATTTCAGTATTATAGGACAAGCAAGCATGATACAGTACAACCTTGAAATTAAAAATAATCCTAGAAAATAAGCCAAGTAGTCTAAAACCAGGATAACAGATAAAGACCAGAATTATGAAGTCCCGTAGGATTATTCAGCTGGAGAAATACATGGAATTTGGTGAACAATTAGATAGTGCTGTTGAAAACAGAGGTTGTTGTGGATTGCAAACTAAGCAAGTCAGCAGTGTTACACTTGAAGAAAAACAATACTGGAATGTATAAGTAGAATCATTGTTTATGAAATTCCTGACACAGTTACTGGAATACTGTATTTAATTAAGGGCACCTCACTTGAAGACATATAGGTCCTTGTATGAGTCCAAAGAAGAGCAACGTGGATGACCAAAGGCTTAGAAAACTCAGTATACAAGAACAGTTACAGGAATTTGGATTATTTAATCTAAAGAAAACATGACTGCAGGAAAATCTGGTGGAGCTATTCAATTTCACAAAAAGTTTCTACAAGTCATTCTCTCTATCCAGTGTGGATAAATGAGACTTAATTTGTGTAACTTTGCAAATAGGCGAATAATATTATTACCAATATTAATAAGCAGATACATCAGAGTGTGAATTTTTTTTTCCCTTTGTTTAGAAAATTTTATCTGCATCTTAACAACCTGCCATGTAAACATGAAATTGTAATATGAAGGAATAGCAACTAAAGTAGCTCACATCTCAGGCTGGGAGTCTATTTAAAAATATCCACCTCTCAAACAACTTTGCTCAACATATTTCCATGTCAGCAACAACTGTCCAATTCTTTTATTCACGTAGACAGAAATCAGTGATGGCAGACTCCTTAAGCAGCCTCACTTAGCAGAAAGGAAAGCCTATCCTCTACCACATACATCTGGAGATGCAAAGGTGTCTCTGTAAGATTAAGCCTCTTTTCTCTTCAAGGCTTTTCCACTGCATCAGTTCAATTTGTGTGAACCAAATTAGGTTTCCTGTTTTGTTCAGTATCTGATTTTTGTTTCATAGCAGGTTTATAAGTGGGCTGTACTATAGATGGACTATTACTTTGGTTAAAATAGTAGTTTTGTTGGATTTTTCAGATCTGTGGACATCAATCGATGTTTAAAGATCAATTTGGAGAGAAGAAAAAATACAAATTTATTTTTATTTGTACTTACAGTGCATTTTGGACTAGCAGAACTTTAAAGCACATTGAAACTCAGAGCTAATATCAAACAGGAAAATAATATGTGAAAACAGGAGTTAGACATATTACTGTCACAACACACACCTGTGTATGTGCCCATACCTGTGTGGGCACATGTGTGTTTATGGTGCGACATGTCTTGTGGAGCCTTAACTTTTTCTCATGTATACTATACATATGTAACTGAGCTCCATCTTCTCTTTTTTTTTTAGAGTGTATGTTCCCTTTCTGCCTGTCCTACAGACATGAGCAATGCAGGGACCCAGTAATAACCCTTCAACTTGTTGAGATTGCATGAGTGAAGCCAGAGCAGCAGATTTGTATTATCACATCTCTCAGTAGTCCTTTCAGTTTGTTTTTTTTTTACCAGTTAGGCTGTATTCCCTGGCTGCCACCAGCACCATCTCTAATTAATTTTATTCTGTAACCCCCTTCTCATGGTCAACACAGCTATACTGGAGTCCTGTCCTTGATGCTTCTTTTTGTTCTGTTCTTCAGCCTCTTTCTTCTGCCAGCTTCCTAGTAGTTCCCATGTTCCATGCTTGCTTTACTCCACTCCATGCAAATACATCCCACAACTGTTACGTTGTCCATATCTGCAGTAGGTAAGAGATGCCAGGAGCACTTGATTCCCAAAGTCTTCACCTAAATAAAGTTCACAATTCAGATCACGAGCAGTTCTGGTGACAGACAGTGATGAATTTGAAAACCCCTTTGACAGTATTTGTCACAGCCACTTTGGCTACAGTCATACACATTCTACTACTTCAGTTTGAAAAGTGCAGGTGCTACTTACTGTTGGTGCTCCATTCCTTTTCCATTACCTGTTCTATACATGTTTGCTAGAGGCCAGCACTGATCTCATAACTTACTTTGAAAACTCCCTGCACTATGACAAGAAGTTCAGGGACTAAGAACTGCATTATCACATCTTATTACATACTTCTGTTTTGAAGATATCTTCTAATTTCTGTACTGACAAATATTAATAGGGTTTTAAAAACTTTGAAAGTATCTACAGTTATTTCAAATAAACAAAGTAAAACTAATTACACACTTCCACACTAATAAATACAAGTAGTTGGAGTCTCAGGCTATGCAGAGAAAATGAGGTTTATATATTATAAAAAGTGTATTAAAGAAATCTACCAGTTGCTTGTTCCCTTAAGATGCAGATGCAAATAATTAATATTTGTACATACAGGTCAAATATTCATTGCAAGATTCATAATAAGCTTAAAACTGAAATTTCATTTGGAACTCCAAAAACCCTGTGTAAACTCCACAAGATGTATTGGTCATACTAGTAATCCATAGGACAAATGCTGAAAATAAAGTTGGAAACTTAAAATTCTCCACTAAATATCCCATTCCTATACACCATATTATATATCAATTTTTTCAAATTATTTTTAAAGCAAGATATTTGGGCACTTGAATTTTGCTTCAAATATTTTGTAACAATGGAAACTACAGCCCTGAATTGCATTTTCCCTTAGACTGCTGCTTTCTCAGAGTAACATCGAGTGCATTGAAATGTCAGACACTTGAATTCCATAAAAGTGAAGGTGAAATTAAGATGAGAGGATTGTGTATTATTCAGTGAAGGCCTGTTTTTTTCTAGAAAGTATAGCGTGATCTGTTTTAGACAGCTGCTCAAGGCATGTTCAAACACCTCTTCATGATGCCAGGAACTGGTTCCCAAGTTAACTAATTTAAGACTTTTCTCAGAACTACTGCTTTGAGTTAAAAAGGCAGCCAGTGTGCATGGTTACTAGTAATGCATCGTCCAGGTTTATTAAAGGGCAGCTCACAGTTTTCCTTGCAGTGAGATGTCTGTGACTAGCACCAGATAGAACATTCAGAGCTTCATAATCTCCAGTGCATGGATCTCTGTGATCACATTACAGCAGAATTCCACCTGGGTGTGCACACTTGGGAAAAGAATTTTTTTTTTATGTAAGCATGAGGAGGTTCTGCTACAAAATCCTACTGGCACAGTATTTTGGAAGTTTATATTGATACTTAAACCACTAAATTTTTCTCATATAGATTAGCTTTTTCTTACAGAGTTTATCATCATGCACAGGTAATAACCAGAATCAAATTTGGAAAGCTGTAATATGCCTTTACAATAGCTTTCATTTGTGCTTTTAAAAATTAGCACAATTGGCTGGGGAGTTGTATAATTACTTATGTTCTCAACAGAGGCTGTTGTCAAATTGCATTCAGGATCTCCACTAAGACTACTCATCATCCTTCAGCTAAGTTCCACCCCAATATTCCTAGACTGATGCATATAACAGACTATATGAAATAAAAAAAATTAAAAAGTAGAACAGATTTATCAATGCTAAAAACCTCTGGTCTATTCAAGGGTTTCTGAAAATGCCAGGGGTTTAGAAAACTGTGAGTTAGCTGATACAAAACTGTCAAGTTACCCATACAAAAGCAGGTGTAGATGAGATGACAAATGAGCATCCTAACCACTCTTTTTCTTCCCCAGTGAGATGCATATTTCCATTAGTAATGAAAAAAGTTCTTATTACATTTTCAGTGTTTAACTTCCAGATTGTACCACACATTGATCAAACCAAAAGCATGTTGATTTCTTCTAAACATCACTTTTTAACATCTTAATTTAAATAGGGTTCAGTAGGAGCATACATACAGAAAATAAGCTAGATGAAAATGCAAGATAAGGAAAATTTACATCAGTTTCCCCCTCTAAGGAAGGATATAAAAAAAAAAGTAATTGTCCTATCTGCAAAGCCAGAAAAAAACCCTAGATTGCATTAAGATTTTCTGTAACATTATTACATTTCCTAATAGCTTTCAAAAATTGCAAAACTAAATGTTTAAATACTACTAACAAGTATTTCTGTATGCACCAATAGCTTGATTTGCAATGGATTATGTCAAGTCCAACTGACTTTGCATACAAATGATTCAATTACAAATTATACTTAAGCAGTAGAAAATGTAGAGAAGCTCAGAGTATAAGAAAATTCACACTGATCATGAGGAAGACAGTTGCCTATGTTCAGACAGACAGTATGGAAGTTTTAACTGTGAAAAATATTATCAGCAGAATTCTAGTATCAGATTATCACTGTTTTTTATTTCTGCCACTGATTTTTGATGGCTGTAAGACACCAAAGCTTCATCTAGGTCTGTTTGCACATAAGAGTCTTTCACTGTGTAGTTCCTGCTGACTGAAAAAAACATTGCACATTTTTTATTTCTAAATAAGAACAACAAGCATAGAAACACTTGAAACTGGGTGGACAGACTTGCAACATTCAGTGCTCACCTGTCTAGAAGAGGATAGACTTCTAGATATGTGTATGTGCAGTTACACTACATTTTTCTTAGAAGCTCTAAAGGTGTGGGGGAGTAAGGCTGTGAAAATCTTCACTGCTCAGCTTTTGAATCAACATTTCTAGAATAGAGACAAAATACATACATAAGCAATGTGGAAACCTGTAATTTTGTATTGGTGATTTTAATATCAGTGTCACAGGCATGACTGTGATTTCATTCCAAGACACTCTTCTGGAAACTTCAGGCAGCAAATTGAACCACTGCAGCTCCTGCTTAGTTTGTGGTGGCTCAGTGTTGACATGTTCCAGGGGCTATAGTTAGACAACCAACTCTTAAAAAGTTACTTCTATTTGTTTCCTTGTTTATATGAATCCAAGTTTCTTCACAAAAGGGCCCAATGAAATATCAAATCCTTCCTAGAGCCTTTAAACTGGACACACCATGAACAGTTCCTGACACCAAGGCATTTAGACAACATTTTGCAATCTGTTAATGCTGTTCCTGAGGTTTATTCATTTCTTGACTTCACAGATGCAGTCATTGGAACAGATTAACTATGAGCACATTTTTGATAGGTAGAACTGGATTTACCTAGTGTCTATCAAAAATGAACCATCAGAAAAAATTATGCTTTCCAGAATTTTAGCATCAACAAAGAAAGCATTAATGTTACAGTGAGGCTGATATGAATTGAGGTTCACTACTGATCTTTCCAAAGTTATTACTGAATTCTCCAGTTTTATTTACTATTCTCACATACATTCTCACATGTATGTGAGTATAAAAATGATGAAAGGCAATTTCTTCTTTCTTTTAATCCACCAGATGTTACTACCACGACAAGGAACACCAAGAACCAAGAGAAGTGCCTTGGAAACCAACAGGGAAACAGAACTTACTACCTTTTAGCAAATTCCATTGTGAACAAGAGATTTATTTTTGCAGATTGACAGACTACTTCCCATAATTCTTTTAACATGCATTTTGTATGGCATCGACAGGTTGCAGATTGACATTCTTTACAGTAGTGTAACTGCCAGTAGTACTTAATGCTTCATACTTAAAAACACACTACAATTGATGTGTAATGCTGCCAAAAATTATGTAAACACAAATATTTCACCAAGAAAATTCATGTTCTGTTGCTTAATTCTACAGTTTTAAGGAATGTTTGTTTGTATATCTAGAACTACTAAAGATCTGCTCCACAGTAGTTGTGGTCACTTGATATCCTTCATGCTTATGCAATTTTTTAAAAGTTTGGTTAAAACAGACTAGTATTGGGGTCACATTGTACCCTGGAGTACAAACTGCATGACAAACAGGAATGTTATTCCAAGTAGACATACTTTTTGGGACAGTGGAGCATGGATTTTGTACACAAACACAAGCTGCCATTAATTTACTTTATATAATAAATGTATAAAACATTCCAGCGAACGTGCAATATGTAAATACTGTAAATAACAAGCATAAGTAAATAAAGTGTTTGGTATTAAGTTGTTCTCAGTTTGCTTTCTGATCACTGAATTCAGGTAAACAAACTACCTTCTGGCAGCTACTATCATTTATCCACACTTAAATCTCTTCCCACAAAGAGTTCACTTGTGCAAGAAGGAAAGGTGCACTCACTTCAGAGTTCAGTAACCTGGACACCCTGGGTTTATGAGGATGGATAGATCTGTGTGTTTCAAACCCACAGAATGCCCAGACTACAAGGCTGCTCAAATTCTCTACAACATTATAAAATGGAATATTTTTTAAGACTAACAGATGATCTGAGGCTTTTGTTTGGGTTTTGGCTTTGGTTTGGGGAGCGGCTTTTTGTTTGGTTTTTAATAATGTGCAGTCTGTTCATGATACTGCAAGGAAATCTAATCAGAAAATATCCAGGAAATAATTTTAGTCTTGTAGAATTTTTAAGGAGTTACTCCAAAAACTTTGACATACATTTCCCTTTCTTCCTTAAATCAGATATTAAATCCAGTTGTCACTAGATGACTCAAACAGGAAGAAAAATTTTATGTGCAACCTATAAATCTGTGTATTGGATTTGCATGGCCAGGGTTTGGTAGTGGAGGGGCTACAGGGGTGGCTTCTGGGAGCAGCTGCCAGAAGCTTCCTTCATGTCCAGCAGAGCCAATGCCAGACAGCTCCAAGATGGATGTGCTGGGCCAATCAGAAATGGCAACACCTATGGGATAACACAGTTGAGAAGGGAAAAGTTACTGCACAGTTGCAATTGCACCCAGAGAAGAGAGGAGTGAGAACATGAGAGGAAGAGCCCTGCAGACACCAAGGTCAGTGCAGAAGGAGAGGCAGGAGATGCTCCAAGCACCAGAGCTGAGATTCCCCTGCAGCCCATGGTGCAGCCCATGGTGAGGCAGCTGTGTCCCTGCAGCCCATGGGGATCCACAGGGATGCAGAGATCCCCCTGCAGCCCATGGGGATCCACAGGGATGCAGAGATCCACCTGCAGCCCATGGAGGGGACCCACACCAGAGCAGGTGGATGCCTGAGAGGAGGCTGTGACCCCGTGGGAGGCCCGTGCTGGAGCAGGGCCCTGGCAGGGACCTGCAGACCTGTGGAAAGAGGAGCCCATGCTGGAGCAGGTTTGCTGGTGGGACTTGTGACCCTGTGGGGGACCCACGCTGGAGCAGCCTGTTCCTGAGGGACTGCACTCTGTGCAAGAGTGATCCACACTGCAGCAGTCTGGGGGGACTGGTGCTTGTGGGATGGACTCACGTTGGAGAAGTTCACAGAGAACTATTTCCAGTGGGGGGACCCTACGTTGGAGTAGGAAAAGGACTCCTCTCCCTAAGCAGCAGCAGAAACAACCTGGGATCGAATGACCATAATCCCCATTCCCATCTCCCTGCACTGCTGGGGGAGGAGGAAGAGCTGGAATGAGGACTGGGGGAAAGGTATTTTTAAGGTCTTATTTTACTTCTCATCGCCCTGCTCTGACTTTGTTAGTAATAATTTCAATAAAAATCCCCAGCTTGATTCTGTTTTGCCCAGGACACTATATGGTGAGTGACCTCTCCCAGTTCTTATCTCAACCCATGAACTCATAATTTTATTTTCTGTACCCTGTCCAGCTGCAGAGGGGTGCAGGAGAGAGGCTCTGGTGCATGCCTGGCATCTAGCCAGGGCTAACCTACTACAATGAACCACTTTTATCTTAATAGTGGCATTTATAGTTTCCATTCTGTCCTCAGTTTGAAACACAAATTGTAAAACCAAAACCAAACATGACCCTCCCCAACCTGAGACCAACAGGATTTGAGATTCTGGAAACTGACACTTCAGAGCCTTCAGCATCCAACTCTTCAGAAGAAAAAACGGCAGAAGTACAAAATCCCATCCTGGAACATGGCTGTATTTAGCAGGGGAGAAGTACATATTTTTATTTGCTTTCAGTGATGACTAAATGCTGAGTTCCATGTCTCAGTGGATGCAATACATGCCTGCAGAAAACATGGTTGTTGAAGGAATCAACTTCTATGAGATTCACTAAAGTGCTCATCTGCAGTAAACGCAGGTGGAACTCTGTGCTTCGCTGTGGTTCCACTGACCAGACCACAGGCTAATACTTAACATGTGAGTTTAACATATTGTGAAGCTTTCTTTTTCTAGTAGGATACCCAAAATCTGGCTAAACAAAAACCTTGTAGAAAATCTCCTTGTAAAAGAAATAGCAACTTATTAATTATTTAATCAATTAATAAATTAATCCCCTAGAAGTTTTCTCTAGATTTAGCAGAAGTCATCATGCTCCGGCAGAAAATACACCTATACTGGACTGTAGCTAACTTTTTTTTTACTCTTAACTTTACCACTTATAACAAGCTGTGGGGGCAGGGAGGGAGAAACAGGAGTCAGTTCTGTATTTTTTCATTCAAAACTACATTTTTCACGAGTGACATTTTGGATGTGTGAGCGCTTAGTCATCTGTATAATACATGATTTGTGTCTTAATCCTATTTTCACTGTTTCTCTTTGAACCCAAAAAATGGTTCTGTGCAACTGTCCTTCCTGAATGCAATCCCTGTTCCGTATGCTGGGCTTCTACAAATTTGTATAAAACACCATAGTGGCTCCTTCCCTCTTCCATTAAAAAAAACTACTGATTATAAAAATAAATCAACCAGCTTATTCGTCCTAGTAGAGGTGGTGAATTATTAAGTCACTAGATTGCTTGCTGAAAAGTTGAAACTTTTAAAATGTGAACTGAATTTAACATGAGTTTCGACTTAGTATCACTTTACAGGAAGATTCCTAAGCCTAGTGAAGGTAAACAACCATATCCTCTTATTTCCTTTGTTACCCCAGCAGCTTAAAGATACAGATTTAAGACCTTTCAATCTCAGCCTCAATATGCAGGAAACTATAGGCTGAATTCCTACATAGCCATGAATGGGAAAGCACAAACCATCATGTTGTCAATCTTATGAGTTATTTTACTTTCACTGGGATATCTGAAATGGTCATTCTGGTGAGGAATAACACTAGATTATGCCTAAATACTTCCACCTTTGACCTTAAAGGTGCATCAAACCACATTTAGGATGTTTTGTCCCTAACTGCCCATCATTTCCCCCCATTTACTTTCTCAAAACATTAATAAAGAAATTGAAAACAATTCTTCCAGAGGCAGTACTTAATTGGATCTGAAATAGTGTATAACTCTTTGTCCCTGAAAAGTGAAACAGCTATTAGCTTGCAATTCCTCGCTTGTGTTTAGAAGTCAAAACTTCTGATGGTAATGCAATAATGCGTAAAGATTCTGATTTCTGTATTTAAGTATACCTTCTACCATCTGCCTTTTCTAAGCAAGTTCTGAAGTTTGATGTCTGATTGAAATTTTAGCACAAAACAGAAACCTCATTAACACAAACACATCTATTCTACAGCAGAAGTCCCAAGAAACTTAATCCCCATTGTGAAGTCTGCAACAAACACAGAGTGACACCAGGATTCCAACCTCCCCAAGAATAACATGATCTTCTGTTGAAATCCATCTCTCTCCCAGAAGGTTGAGCAGGTGACAAGTACAGACTACAAGTTTGGAAGACAGCAAAAGACAAAAACAAGGCTAAATAAGAAAACAAATTTTATAGAGCCAGTTTTACAGATAACATGCTAATGCTAGTTCATACCAATGCTGAGAATATTCAAAACAGAAAATCATCACAGTATCACTTATATTACTGATCTCAGTACATTTACATGTCTAAGGCAGACAGGAAGGGTGATGTTCAGAAAAGCAGGCATAGACTTTTACAAAGCATTCAAATTTTGTCCAAGAGCAGAACTGTCTACTTACTGGCCTTCTGCAAACTTAGTATTGTATTACAGATGGACTGTCTTTACACTGCACTATACTCTCAAAGAACACTTGTGATAGGCTGTACGTCCTCCTGAGTAAATCTGGAAATACTGTCTGACCCTCATGTAGGAACTGGGATTACAGCAAATTTCTCATCCATTGTATTGCATGGACTTGAGTATTTTACTATTGTGAGATAAATGTGATTTCACATTTCAGCTTTAAAGTTGGTATGTTTTCTCCTCAAAGTAAATGCTGTGTTACATGTGCTTGTGTGTCACTGTGCTAGGAACTGACCAGAAGACTAAAGGAAGACTTAGCCAGTTCTATTAGGCAGCAGATCTTTTAGTCTAGCAGGCTCCACGTGAAACAGCTTCCATCCAAAGGCTGCCTAATGATACTGGGATGACATAACCTAAGTTACAGATCAATTATTATCTCACAGACTAGCATTGAAAGTTGACTAAAATCAACTCATTGAGGACAAGAGCTCAGTTCAGTCAGCATTATATATAAAGAAGCAAGGTGTTACTTTTCCAGTGCTTGTGAGAAAGCACTGGAAGAGTTTACAGAAAAATTTATACTGAATTATATATATACTTTATAACTGCATTGATGTGTGACAAAATGGTTGATCATGCAATCCAATTAAAACCTTTCTATATTTTCTCATTAGGTGATAGAACAGCTAAAATACAAAATTAAACTGAGTAAGTATTGAATGTAGAGGCATAATTTTACAATTTAAATACATCAATCAGGTAAACTTTACATATTTCAGAAGAAGCTAATTATTTTTTTTTAGAAATTATATCATGAAGCATTAATGAGACTTCTCCAAAAATGCTTTACAGCATCTAAGACACTGCTCGTAAACAGTTTCAAAGTCCTTTTCGTTCCCCTAGAAAAGAAGAGAGGAAAAAGACTGTAAGAATAACAATACTGGCTAAAGAGCAAATACAAATTGCAGACTGGTTTGTCTGCTGTCAGTCATAGCAAACAACAGACGTTAGGAAAAAATAAAAACAGTGTAAATACTTGGTGATAGCTTTGGCATATTTCTCTCTAAATTGAGCTCAGGAATTTCCAAAGACAAACTCTGTGACTTTGTATTCAACAGTCATGCATGACTTTCCTTCATGTATTTCTTCCACTCACTTTTGAGCCTTTTAAGTCTTTTCCTTTTTTAGGTTCACACTAAACTGTCATGTTGAATTTCACAGTTTAATGAAGCACTGTGTGGAAACAAAAAGCCCAAAACAAACTCCTTTTTGTTTTGAGCCTGCTTCCCACTAATTCCATTTGCTTACCACTATACCATATTCTCTACTTCCTGGGTAATGAATAGCAATTTCTTAGTCAGCTTTCCCCATGATATCAAGATTTTAGAGAAACCTACCTCATCTTCATCCACTTCTGTTTCCTAAACTGAAGAATATTAGTCTAATTGTTTGCTCTTGGCTGGCATTATCCAACTTTTTTGACCACCTGTGTCAATGGCTATGTCTCTAACTTTCCTGATCACATCCTTTTTGTAACGAGGCTGATCAAACAGGGTTTCACCCAATATTGAAAATGTAGGTGCACTGCATTATTTTAATTTAAATACATGTTATAAGCATAGTAACATTTTCTTTTCCTATCCCAGTAATATATAGTTTTCTTAAGTCATTAAAAAACAGTTTACACTTTGTGTAACATCAGATTATATATCATATGCCAACTGATGTCTCATATCCCCATTATGATCTGGGAAGATTATACTACACACACACAATTTTTAATCAAGCCACCCAAAGAATTTCTTATACATACATAGTATGGATCTTCAATGATAAGCTGTTTCTGTGGATCATAAGTTCCAAGTAGCTCAATTTTGGCCTTGCAGTCCTTAACTTGGTTGCTTTTCCTGTTCAAATCTCTGTAGAAGAGAAAATAAAATTTTCCCCTGAATTTTCCTTCAGAATTTTGGCATCTGTATGAGATGCTCACAACCATTTCTAGACAATGCAGGAAAATAACGTGTCTGGACTTCATCAATCCTGTGGACTTTATGCTGCTCCTTATTTTTGTTTTTCTTGTTATGTGGGGTCTTTTTTAACTGAGTATGGAAGACATAAACTGAATTCAAAGCATAAAGAAGCAGTCAGGCACTTTACCCACAGCTTAAAAAAACTTTTTAACAGTAAGTTCATCAAGTTCGTCCTCAAATCAATCATTAGCGCTTTCAACACTTACCCTTAGCTTGTATTGAACAAAAAACAATTTAAATTATCCAGGTATTTTTCCAGAAGTATGAGTAAGATTCTCCTATCTGCTCAAAACCACTGTTTTAGGCTGGTATGCTCTAGCTCATGTGAAATCCTACCACATTCAGTTAACAGAAAATGGTAAATCAGTGAGCTACACCTGTTTTCCTTTTGATATACGGTAGCATTTCACCAGCTGTCACATCCTCTTCCTTCTACATTGCCTCTCATTGATAGAACATTCTAGTTTTGAAATGGCATTTTCCTTAATTGCTTAAAAATGGCCATCTGTTATCCCAAAAACGGTCATCTGTTATCCATTCTTAAAATGGACCTTTCATCATCTTCAGATTAAAGACAGCTCAGTACTATCATCTTCACAATGAACTCCCAAAACATACTAAATTATTTTAATATTACACATCTCCATACCAAATCATCATTTTACTTACTCACCATTACAAAAGGCAAAGAAATCCCTTGTGAATACTTAGTCATAACCATATCAGTTTTAAGACATTAAATTAAAATTATTAATTCTGATTAAGAAATTAATTTCACATAGTTTAGAAATAGCAGTGAGACCACAGTACTGGTTTTGCTTCAAGGAAAATCAGAGATCTTCTATCAAGCTGTTGCTTGAATTTACAGATTTTTCAATAAATTCTCTAGCTTTCTGTTATTAAAAAAATGTCAGACCATCTTCTTAAAGGTTTTTGGCATACCACTTAATGAACAGGAGAGGGTCAGATGGCTCTAGTACTAAAGAAAAGACATGTCCCAAATCTTCCCTTTCTGATATGACAGTCATTCCATCAACACCTGGAATCAGCTTGCCCTCCTTGAGCTACAAGTAAGCATTCCTAGGCAATACAGTGCAAGCTGAAGGGAAAGCTTTAGCACAGCAGCAGCAATATCCCTGTTATAGTTCTGACATTTCTTCTTCTCTAGAGCTCATATCAAATAAATTGTTAATTCAAATTTCTGTTTAAGAACTCAAGTGAAAATAGAAGGAAGCCTTGTCATGTCATTGCCTGAGACACTGCAATCAAGCCAACATACCCTTTGGTCATGAAGGCTGTGGAAGAGAGCTTATTCAAGACATTCTAGAAAATTCAACAATATCATACTTATTTCAGTTAAGTGGTGCTGCTTCTAGAAGACTTTATGTGCTACTAATAAGGTCTTCATTTAGGTTTTGTTGTTGGTTGTGGTGGTTTGGGCCTTTTTAAACTAACTTGACAAGCACTTTGTCAAGTGCTTACAAGCCCTTTGACACTTGTAGTTTATTAAATTCAGCTCCTTAATCCTCAATATGCATGTAATTGAACAGAAATTTTGCTAGTGATACCCAAAATTTTACACTAGGCAGCTACTTAACCAGATCTTTCTTAAGTACGCTTAGCTACAGCACAGCTAACAATAAGACTTCCCCAAGCTAATAACCTTGCTAATTTCAGAGTTCCCTCTCTTTTTCTATATAAAAAAGTAAAAAAAAAAAAAATCATTTAATCCCTTCCAAGTTCCCAGTTTGTCTTTTAGCTGCCATGCAATTAGAAAAAACGGATCACTTCAATCAAGACAGTAAGTACATCCTCATTCTTAATTATACAGGCATCAGCTGTATAGAGCACAAAGTAAGTAAATTTCTATGTCCTTCATCCTTGAGTGGCATGTATCACACAAATAAACCATTGAGTTCTGGCTCAATAAACTTATTAGAAGTGAAGAATCTATCCATTAGCACATCATTCACATACATGTAAAAAAAAAAAATCCAAACAAAGAAACCTCAACATAAGCTAAGCAGTAAAATGTGACACCTGTCTTCAAAGTGACTTATGAGACATAACTACAAGTAATCCATATGAATTGTTCCATTTCTTCATACATTACCTTAGATTGCTCTCATCCATACAAAGTATATGATCAAAGGTCTGGAAATCCTCTTTAGTAATCTAGAAGTAAAAATAGGTGCTTTAGCCTACAAACTGCATTTGATTAATGAAAGGGGGGGAAAAGTGTTTTCAAATTCTGCAGCTCTGATTTATTAAAAAAAGACACAGGTGGAAAGAATAGAACTGCAACTTCATTCAATTTTATAATAACTTACAAGATTTTAAATATATTCCCATGATTATTTATCCATTTCTGCAAATATTCCACAAAAAAAAAAAAAAAAAACAAACCCAAATCAGCTATTTAACAAACCTTTTCTATTTTTTCCTTTTACATTTCATGCATCAACTTCGAACATCATTAAAAACAACATTTCTAGTACTTTTCAACTACTAAAACTAAAGCAATTTCCAATTATGGGAACCATGCAATAAAATGGTTACAAATAAAATAGAAAAATTACTTTCTTGATAGGACAACAAAAATATAAGTAACCTGGAATCAATTGCAATACTTCCAATCTAGAAATCTACTACAGCACAAGAATATATACCAAGTGAAACTTAAAGCTGAAGTATGATGGTATGAGTTACAATCTCTTAAAAACAAATGCATCCACTTTAAACCATGTAAATTCACAAAATTTGTAGTATGATGTGAAAAAATCTGGGATCTATTGTACATCTTCCTACCATTATACCATCTGTTCTTTTTCTTTCTTGTAATTTATTGACTCCTGAACATGGGTATCAATTTTGTTCAGAGATCTGAGTTCAAGTCATGCAGGCAAACACAGCAGATAAACCACTAACTTAAATACTAATGTCATCTTCTTGTTTTAAGGATGGCTGCAGATGTTTGCCAGTTGTAATTTTATTTCAGTTTACATTTAAGCTTTAGTTGGGTAAAATCTTCCCAGACCATGTCCCCAACACTGGTACAGTATATCTGAACCAGGTGTCCATAAAGAGGATGAAGAAATGGAATAAAATTTTTAATATTAGAGTTCACTTGAAGATTTCTTTCATGCACAGGGCTGTGTGAAGCATCATAACCAAGAAACTTGGGAAGGTTGTTCAGAATAGGTTTTCTGGCAGGCATCCCTACAAAGGATGGTCTAGAGAAGTGAGTAAGCAAGTACACAGCCAAAAGGCAAAATACATTATCCTGTAAGCCAGTGTTTTAACTTGTAGAAAATATTTATGTATTAAAAAAAAAGGTTTAAATGGCAAAACAGCCACATTTTTTTGTGCAAACGGCAAATAGATACTGATTAAGCTTCTGTAACAGGGAGCAAGAAAAGACAGACAGAAATTAGTATCAGAATAAAGCCATAAATGAAACATTACACACAAAGAGAACTGAAGAGGAAAGGTCAGGCATGCACATGAAAAGAAAGGGTTAATGATGAAAACTAATGCAGACTTGTTTATTTTCACTGTAAAAACATTTGCTGTATTCATGCAGTGCCTCTGACCTAAGAAAATATTTTTGCAGTGGAAATAGCTCTATTTTCCTGGCAAATCTAATCAGGACTTCTACAATCTGCTTCTGATTGTTCTACACAGCTGAACACTTGCCCCTGTGAAAATAAGAGGGCACTGATTTCTTTGTACAGACAAATGGGAGAATAAACTAAGAACACCTGACAATGTGACAGTTATTACCCTATGACCAGCACTAATACAGTTGCAAATGCAGCCCTAAAATCAAGGCCACCATTTGGCTTGTGCTTTTAAGCCATAACACAGAGTCAGATTTAAAACAAAAAAAAAGTTTTAATTGAGAAAACTCCATTGAACTGAAGGTACTCCTCAAAACTACTAGACCTAGTAATTTGGGGGATGAAATTGAGGACATAAAAATTTAGATACATTTTGAGAAGTGTAGTGGAGAGTTCAAGTAGGCAACTTTGGATGAAACTACACAGATAACAATAACTTTAAATTTAAAAAATGTATGTAACAATTATTAAATTATTAGTGAAACATTTCCTTTTATTTACAGAAGGGAAATCTCTTTTTCTCTGTCTGAAACCCACAGAGAGGTAGTAATCCTCAAATTTACCCAGTTGTGAAACATATTTAATACAACCTTCTTCTAATCTCAATTTCATATTTAAGGCAAATGCATGGTATGAGTCATACCAAAATCAACTTTTGCCTCAGCATGAATAAAAGTGAAAATGATTAAAACCTTTCTGGTTTGTGCATGAAGAATAAGAGCTTAAAGAATTTCATACAGCAACCTGCGATTAACTAAAATGATAACTTTATTTTATATATAAATATATACATTTGTTTTTGTACTTCACTTTTAACTTAGAATATCACTGTACATGATGGTAGGACATGACCAATTTAATATTCTCTTTTACATAAGCCATTCTTGTAGTACTGAATTAAAAAAAAAAAAAGCTAAAATCCATGATTATCATAATTATGCAAAAAATTACATGAGAGAAGGTGCCTTTCACTGGGTGGGTAACAGTTTTCCACAGGACTGAAGAGGATAATTGTACAGTACTTCGAAGGCAACAGAAGATAAATCCCTACTCTCTATTTCTGCAGCCTCTATTATAAAATCTTCCTTAATCTGTTCTGAAACAAGTGTCACACAAAATTCTATCCTTAAGTTTGTCTCTAAAAGTGAAGCAAATACACTTCCACTTGTACCAACCTGACCACTCTGAACAGTCCTATTCTCCACTGTCAAGTACCTCTTTTTTCAGAAGTACCACAAGACCATATCAGGTCTGCAGTTCAGAGAATCAGCAGAGACCATCTGACAGAAGTTTAGGGAAAAAAAAAAATTGGAGTTACATTGTTAACATCAGTGCAAAATAAACTGTTATCTGTAGTTCAGGGATTTGAAGATTTTCTTTATAAAATAAACTATGTGTACTGGAATGATTTAGACAAATTTTCATCCTCTTAGTCTTTCATTTTATTGCCTCATTTTTTTATTTTCTCTCCCTGAATATGTAGCATTTTAAGGTCTTCTGACTGAAAAATCTCTTCATTTGCCAGAATGTATAAGCAAATGTCTTCATTTTCATTTTTTCTCTGCCAAAGGAAGATATAAAGATTTGCTTCAAGACAGAGGATCAACATGTTTTGGGTCCTTTGCTTTATTTAACTGCTCATGAACCACTCTAGGAACACCTAGAAGAACAGTTCTCAAGTTTCCAAGGTTTATCTTCTAGGAAGACAAATATGTCACACTACTGTGATGACTGAAACACTGACTGAATAACTTCAGTACTATTTAGCTTGTATATTGACAAATAATGATGTTTGTAAGAACTGATGAACAGTAAATCCAGATGTTGTAACAGGAAAAGATCACAACAGACTTTTGTAGTTATTATTCTAATAGTAAATTATTGAAAAATCTGAAATGGTGCTGTGCTTAATTCTGTTTCATATAAACAGAGATTAACATCAGGAGAGGTCAGCAGAGGGCAATTGACTAATTGAGAAAATTTATTTTTGGAAGTCAAAAAACTAAACATTTAGTCTTTGAAAAGTGAAGAAAGTAAATATGACCTCAGTGAGGTCTAGAAAAATTCTGAAGGGAACCGAAATGTACGATAATAACAAGACTACTTGATCTTTTTGTCAATATAAAAACTGGTGGCGTAAACTCAAACTAAGTAAAGGTCAAGCCCTAAAGGAATATCTTATATCCAGAGAATAGTTAACTGAAATAAATTATGTGCATTTATATGAGTGTCTGAATGATTTAAATAGATGCAGACACATTTACTTCCAATCTCTCTGGAATTCAGTATGGAAATGCATGTTCTTTTGTTAATGAAAACAGATACGAGTTTAGGTTAAACTTAGAGGATTTCACTAAGTGGCAAACCTGTCTTTGACTTAAGAATGCTTCAAGGGTATGTCTTCCTCTGAAGTTACCACCAACTGTGCTGCTAATCTTGGGTTTGAGTGCTTTCATTCTAATTTAGCACTCCAGATATTTTTAAAATATCTACATGCAAGCGCAAAAGCTTTTTGTGATGGATGAAGAGGTATTCTACTTCTTTTTGCTAAATAAATATACAATTCCTTGCTGAAGGATCCATCACACATTACTAGAGTAAGTCCATTTTTAAAAAGTATTTTAAAAATGCTCAGAATACTAAACATTTGGAGGCAGGAGTTTTCTATATTGCAGAAACTAGTTCAATGCTTTCCAGTTATACTTCCAATGAACCTTAATAACAAAAAACTCATTAAGCTCAACTAGAAGAGTTAAGCCACTCTTGAGTCCTTTAAAAAACTGCACAGAGTATTTATTTACTACTTGATGCTTAACCACGCATTGGTCCAATGACTTCTGTGATTGCAATGGTTAGGGCATGGGTATGAATAAGGAAGAAAATATACTCTCTTCTACCTGTCGTGCTTTATGTGCTGTCTCAATGCCATGATTTCTTAGACAACTTAAAGCCCTTGTATCTGGGAAGCGCCCCACATTCCAGTCTGACACAGCGGCACTGTCTGTCCTCCACTGTAACAACAAAACAAATACATACAGAGATTTTAAGAAAATTAAGGTACAGTACCTGCCTGGCAATATGATTCATGGTAATGCCATGCTTCTTCATGCAATTCTGTCCTCGATAGTCAGGAGGGCTTCCTATTTCATAGGCAGATGTTGCTGCACTGTCTATCCTCCACTACAAAAAAACAAATTCATATTTTTATGTTTCTTTCCTCACTGCTTATATTCTGACTGGCTATGAGACAGTTATTACTTGGAACAGAAATCAATAGCTTACCTTATGTTCAAGCTTCTCATCAGCTACAAGTTTTCTGAAAACTGCTTCAGCTATTGGAGAGCGACAGATGTTTCCTATGGAAACAAGAGATTCAAGTGAATTTTCAGACTCTTGAAAACAAAAAAACAGTAATTATGTGGATTTTTCAGCCCAGATCAGATTAATGATTTTTATTTACTCAGATAGAATGCAAACTGTGTATATGAGAACCCTGAGTCCTGTGCCTGGGTTGGGGCAATCTCCAATATCAGTACAGACTGTGGCATGAAGGGATTGAGAGGAGCCCTGTGGAGGACTTGGGGACACTGGTGGGTGAAAAACTGGATACGAGTCAGCAGAATGCACCTGCAGCCCAGAAAGCAAATCATATCCTTGGCTGTATCACAAGCAGCATGGCCAGCAGGTCGAGGGAGGGGATTCTGCCCCTCTGCTCAGCTCTCACGAGACCCCACCCAAACTAATGCATCCAGTTCTGGGGCAACCAGCACAAGAAAGACATGGAGCTGTTGGAATGGGTCCAAAGGAGGACCACAAAGATGATCTGAGGGCTGAGCACCTCTGAGTGACAACTGAAGTTGTGCAGTCTGAAGAAGAACAGGAGTGGGGAGATCAGATCTTACTGCAACCTTTCTATATATAAAGGGGGCTCTAGTGATAGGACAAGGGACAACGGTTTTAAACAGAAATGGAGAAGACTTGTATTGGACATAAACAAGATTTTTTTTTTTTTTTTTTTTACAGTGAGGGTAGTGAGACATTGGAACAGGTTGCCCAGAGAAACTGTGGTGCTCCATCCCTGGAAATGCTCAAGACCAGGCTGGATGGGGCTTTGAGCAACCGGTTCTAGTGAAAGGCATCTCTGCTTATGGCAAGACATTGCAATTAGATGAGATGAACCAGCTGATGGTCCCCTCCCACCCAAATCATTCTAGGATTCTGTACTATCCACTGGTCTCTTGAACAAGTCCAAAACACAGACACCACTATTGTGAAAATGTACTGAAATGGCTGAACAGCCTGTAGTAAAAACACTCTTGGTAACTGAAGTCAAGTCACTACAGGTCAAACTGAGCCCACATCAAGAGCAGCATCCAGAAACCAATTCTAACCCCCAAAAATTGAATTCAAGTACAAAAGCTTTAAAAACATCACAGGAAAAAAAATCTGAACTTTTTCTGCCCAAAATACAGAGGATTAGGAACAAAATCTAACACATGGCAAAGCTTAAATGCTGTCAACCAGCCAACAAACAGTTAAGATATTTATGCAAAAACATAAACAATCTTCCTTTCCAATGGCCTCCAATTTCCCTAGCCACTTGATCTGACCGAAAGAACCTATTTCAACAATGAATTACAGCTCCATTAAAAACTAAAAATAATGGAACTACAGCATATTTGTTCTGAAACTGTAGCTATAACTGTAACAATCTATGGCAGATCTCTTAAAAATGCATGCAAAAATTCATATTTGAAAAGAATGAAGTGTCTCAACAAAAAGAAAAAGCCTTTTCAACTATTAATTTAGCTCTTTCATCCTTAAGCAATTTTCAGTAACTAGATGGATATTCACAATATTTGATTTGTAATGCAGATTGCAGTAACTCATACACACAAATCTTCCTTTCCCGTCAAATGTAATGTGTAACTTTGCTCATCTCTGATTTTTGAGCAGATAAGTATAAAATACCAGAAATGGCAAAACTCATCTTTGTACCCTTAAATAAATCACTCTCCTACTACTGATTAAATTCTTTCCACATCTCAAACGGTAAAAAGAAAAAAATGCCAATGAACAAAGCTAAATTCCCAACAGCAAAAAGAAATTTTCACATGAGGCACTTAATCTCATTTTTAAACAAAACACCAAAGTAGATACTTCATTGCTAGAGAGCAGCTGCTATGACCTGGGCATTCAATAACTTGCTGTCACACATCAACTATAAAAATCACAAAGAAGGAAGTGAAGGTCTGAAGCAACATAAATTAGAAAAGATTTAGAAAACATCAAATCAAACTAAATGGCAAAAGGAACAGGCTAAGCACTGAAAAACTGATCTTGCCAAAACATTAAGTGAGTTCTGATGTCAGCAGATATTCCAGGAGAAAACATACTATAATTCCATTGTTTGAATTAGTTTATTTAATGCATAGAAATGAACTCAGTCTTGGAAGAAAGATAAAACAGGAAAATTTTGGGGCTATGTGGTTAAGTGAGAAAATAAATTAGTATTATTAATTATGTAAATGCTTAAAATAAAGTAAAAAAATAATCTCAGTTTTTGAGTGAGTTAATCATTAAACAGTAAAACTTCAAAGTATGGTAACATACAGCACAAGACAGAAAATAACCTTCATATCTATGAACTCAGTTCTTTGATATTGCAAGCCTATACAGCATCATTCTTCCTACAAACACATCAAGCTCCACTTTAAAAACCATCATCTACCTTAAAAGGCTATTCCACATACTAATTTCCTGTGGTAGCATAAGACCTTCCAGTTTCAACTTAGTATTTATTCCTGAAAGTCTCTGCTCATCTGATGTTGGTTAACCCCAGTCTCTGTCTTTCCTTCAACAGATAAAGAACCCTTGCCAAGCATAGCTGTGCTAAACTAAACAAACTAAGCTCTCAATCTCTTCATGAAATTAACTGACCTTATCTAATCACTCCAGTTAAGTCAGATCTGCACTTCTTCTAATATGTCAGTATTCAAGAAAAGTAAATTCAAACAAAACGACAGATTACACTACAGGAAAAGTTTGTTCCCATTTGGTTTTTAAATAAATAAAAAAAAAAAGTCTGTAATAGGGACTTAGTGTTTTTGAAAATAACCTGAGAACTTCTACAATCACCTTTGACTCATTCACGAGTATCAGATTTATAAGTTCCTACTCCTAATTTGTCCATTCCCTCTCTTTCTTTGTTACTTCAAATAGGTGATCTTTAAGTCTTTTTTCTAAACTATTACATTCTTCCATTACACCAGCTGTGGAGGCCATCCATTTCTTCCTGAACAAAATTTTTTCTCTGTATGAATGATCCCACACAACTGTGCGTGAACAGTAACTTTCATCACTACACTCAACACTTCAGTATAAAACAATGATTAATATTCTTGGATCTAGTGATTCATTAACAAGCTCAAAATTGTGGTTTTTAAATAAATCCCTCATGGCTTTTTCCATTTGTTTAGCCTTCTGCTTCACATGGATTGAACATGTTCCAAATTTTCACTCTTCTACAGTTTGCTCACTTCTTAAAATAAATGCCATAAATATAATCTTTAATGATACCATATAAAATACCATAATGAACAGCACCATGATCACCCTTGATTAAACATATTAACTACCACTTCAAGCAGTAACTAGAAACTTCAGTTGTATCATTTTTGAAACCAACACTTAACCCAGTTTGTGACTTAAAAATTCATGTCTTCCCTGATGACACACTCCAGATATTAGCAGAAGTATTAACACTGTTAGGGAACTTCAAGCAGCATTTAAATCTATTCTTGGGAACTATGGACAGAATCACAGAACTGACTTAAAAGAAGCTCTTTTCCGCACATACTCTGCAATATTATTTTCATCTTATACAATTTTTACCCATGCTACTCCTTGCAACTGTTAGCACTCATCTCAAGATTGATGTAAAGCTCTATCTTATCCCGCTAACATATGCAAACTTAATCCTTGTTTTCCAGTCACTTTCCTCACTAATTTTCTATCCATTTCAGATACAGTTTAACATCCCACATTGGTCTTTTCAGGCTGTGCATCCTCACAGATGTACAGTATTTCCTAAGTTATGGATTGACAGATGTATTTGGAGAATGGAGAAACTTCACAAAAAGAATCATAGGGCAATTACCTTCCTCCTTGGACTTGAACCATTCTTTTCCTTAAATGTTATCTACATATTATCTTCGTTACCTATCCTACTCTAGCATTCCCTTTTGCTTTGTTGTACATCCAACTGATCTGATCATGCTGGCTTGATGTAGAAGGCAGCAGTATTAAAATTCTCAAAATCTCCATCTTCTCCCTTTATTTTTTTTTTTTTTTTTTGCATATCAAGTTCTTTAAGTTGTAGTGACATTTTCAATCATAGAAAACTAGTGCCCAAGGTAGCTGGAGTCCACCTACTGAAATTAATCCTACTAACATCTCCGAATACAATGATTCAAGGACAAGAGATTTAAATCACAGAATCAGTACTGGAACCATTTGTCAATCACTTTTAAGAAGTCATATTTTCACATTAATTTTCTAAGCACAAGGCACCTAATCTTTGGAGTTCTTACTCCTATCTCTGCACTTATCCTTGACCCACTCCAGAGAGAAACTGAAGCTCTGCTTCTACTGGCAGAAGAGAGAACCTGAATCCATTTCATGCTCAGTTCCATTGCCCATCTCTGAGTATGTTGATCCAATCACTTAGTCTCTCAAATGGTTTTGGATCTTAATTGTTCCTTATTCAGCTCCCTACTTCTTTCAGAGCTTGCCCAAATGCAAACAAATGCTTTCCTCTTGTTCCCTTCTTTTGTTGTCTGCTGTTAGCAACAAAAGTTTTACTAGTTTTCACCCTCTCACAAGCAAAAACCTGATTTTTATTCTACTTATGTTTCCATGAATGGTCACTTCATCCAAGTGACTGGAGCAATACTTTCCATCATTTGCACCATTCATCAGGTCCCCTTCACGAGTGTTTAAAACTGAGCAGTCACTTTATTATGTTCTGTACTCAAATTCTTGTCAGAACTTCATCACAAGTCCTAGTTCTTTCCATCTTGTCACACTCAGCATTCAATTACTTTTGTGAGGAACCATTCAAGGCACAGATTTTAGTTCAGATTCCCCAGTCTTTGCATTTATGTGTGTGTGTCTCAAAAAACTTTCCTTGCAGTGAGAATAATTATCCTGAATTATTCAACTGCTAGTACATCAGGCTTTTCTAATAAACCTAAAGGTTCACCAGGAAAACACAAGTTTTCAACACATAAGCACCTAGATACAACAATCAGACCCTTAACATATTTTAAGCATAGATCTTGTTTTTCAATTCCAAGATTACTTTTACAACCATGCTTTCAACTCTCTAGTAATTCTGCATCATTTTGAAACAGAGATTAAATAAGACACTGTATTCTTACAGCTGTATTACCAATACTGCATAAAATAAAGGTAATTTTCCTTACATTCTTTTTATAAAAAAAAAGACATTCAACCTGCCAAGAATCATCATTACAGCAACTGTTTTTCATGACTTCTTCAATGTCTTACCCAACCTATTGCTTTCCCATTCTGCTATAAACAGCATTTTGTTCCATGAAACCTAGTATTTGGCTATATCTAAACACATACAATGAATTGTGACAACTGAATCAGGAAACTCAAATCTCTCTGTAACTGTCATCTAATGTCCTCACACCCACTAAGTTAGATGCCATTTCAGAAATTATTTTATGCAGTCTAGATCCCTGGAGACAGTACTCATTCTCAGTGATGCACAACAAGCATTAATAATCTGAAGATCTAGCCAAACCCACTTTGCTCAACAGTATACCCATCTTACAACCACTCCTCCATCTCTGGAGGAGATCAGAAAGCCAGTACCTGGTCTAAGATGCCCAGTCAGCTTGTTGTGTTATAGTGGAGAAATCATCAGAGAGAGGCAGACTTATATAATACAACATCATATTAAGCCCATTTCTGGAGCTCAACTATTAATTACATGAGCTATGTAAGTGTAAAATGAGCAAATTGCATTTTAATTCACCTTCACTTTTAATTCTTTCTCTGCTTAAATGAAAAAAAATATTTTCTGGTGCCTTTTCATATCTGTAATCAGATATGTTGCTGGATATTTCAATTATTTCTCAGTGATGAGGAACCCTTATCATTAATGTAGTTATGCACATTAACTAGATTGTATTTTGTTGTGTAATGACTATCTGCTTATTTCATTATAAACAAAGAACACAACAGATATTTCAGTAATAGGTTTCTTTCAAAACAATGTAGAAAGAAAATGTAGCTTTTCATGAAGAAGTGTCCTTTCTGGAATCCGCTCTCATTAGACGTGGCAAACTTTAGAATTAATGTACTGCATTATCCAATGCTGCAGTTAAATGCAGTTCTAGAAATCTGTTTAGTACTCTTTTCAGCAATAATCTCAGCTATTATTCCTAATAAAATTTAGGAGTAAAAAAAGGTATCACTCTTGAAGAATAACAAAAAAAATAAGCAATCTTAAAGCAGGAACAAGAAACAAGTTGCCTACAAAATTTCACTGAGAAGAGTGTATTTCACTGAAAAAAAAAGTGCTTATCATGTCAATTAGCTTTTCACACCACATATCACTAAAAAAAACTAAGGGTTTTTTTCATAACCCAGTAACACAGAAGAGGAAATTTAAAGGCTATTTACAACATCTGATTAAGACCATCCATCCTATTATCATTGGTACTGATTGGTACTTGTGCACCCTTTCCTCAGGCTTAATAATTAATTAATATCAACTATTATGTTACACTAGAGAGCTCCTGCATTAGAACCTTGTTATAGTGCAAATCACCACTGTGGGCTTACACACCCACACATATGAATTGTTTCACAAAACATAGAATAGTTTAGGTTGGAAAAGACCCTGAAGATCACATCTGACTGTTCACCTGGCACTGCCAAGTCCCCCACTAATTCATGTTCTTAAACACCATGTCTACGTGTCTATTAAATACACATGGAGCCTCAACTATTCCTCTGGGCAGCCCCTTCCAGTGCTTGACAACCCCTTTGTGATTAAATTTTTCCTAATACCCAATTTAAACCTCCCCTGGTGCAACTTAGGGCCATTTCCTCTCATCTTGTCTCTGTTAACTTAGTTCAGGTATTGTAGAGTGGTAAGGTCCCTCCTGAAGGTCCCAGCCTTCTCTCAAGGCTGAACAACCCCAGCTCCCATAGCTGCCCTTCAGACTTGTGCTCCAGACCCTTCACCAGCCTTGCTGCCCTTCTCTGGACACACTCCAGCATTTCAATGTCCTTCTTGACTGAGGGGCTCAGAACTGGACACAGCACTTGAGATGCAGCCTCACCAATGCCACGTGCAGGGGGACAATCCCTGCCCTGGTCCTGCTGCCACACTATTGATGATTCGGGCAAGGATGCCATTGGCCTTCTTGGCCACCTGGGCACACACTAGCTCATGTTCAGCTGTGGTCAATGAGCACCTTCAGCTCTTTTTCCACGGGGCAGCTTTCCAGCCACTCTGCTGTCAGCCTGCAGCCCTGCAGAGGGTGGTGTGATCCAAGGGCAAGACCCAGCACTTGGTCTTGCTGAACCTCTTATTGTTGGATTTGACACAGCTTGTAAAGCTCACTCTGCAGATCCTTTCTATTCTGCAGCAGATCAACACTCCCACCCAACTTGGTGTTGCCTGTGACCTGACTACAGCAGCCCTCAATCCCCTTGTCCAGATTACTGAATAAGATATTAAACAGGACTGATCCCAACACTGAGCTCTGGGGAACCACTACTCATGACCAGCTGTCAGCTGGCTGTAAATCCATTCATCGCAACTTTCGGCCCACGCATCCAGTGTTTTACCCAGGAAACAGTACACCCTTTTTTCCAGGAGAATGCTGTGGGAAATGGTGTTAAAGGTTGTAGTGAAGTCCGGGTAGACAACATGCCTCTTTTTCTCATCCACGAGGCAGGTCACATGGTCACAGAAGATCAGGTCGTTCAAGCAAGACCTGCCTTTCCTAAACCCATCCTGGTTGGGCCTGATGCCCTGGTTGTCCTGTGCCACATGATGGCACTCACGATCATCTGCTCTATGACCTTCCGTGGCACCAATATCAGGCTGGCAGGCCTGCAGTTCACCAGGTCATTCTTTCAAACCTTCTTGTAGATGAGTGTCACATTTGCCAACCTCCAGTCAACCACAACCTCCCAGCTGACCAGGATTGATGGCAAATGATTGAAAGTGGCTCAGTGCGCACTTCCAGCAGCTCCCTCAGTGCAGGAAACATGGGTGGAAAGCAGCCTGGCAGAAAAGGACCTGGAGGTGCTGGCTGACACCCAGATGACAGCAGTGGGCCCATGTGGCCAAGCAGGCCAGTGACATCCTAGCCTGTATCAGCAATAATGTGGCCAGCAAGACCAGAGATTGACCAATGACTGTCCCCCTGTACTCAGTACTGGTGAGGATACACCTCAAATTTTACCTTCAGCTCTGGCCCCTCACTACAAGACATTGAGGTGCTGCAGTGTGTCCAGAGAAGGACACCAAGGCTGATGAAGGGTCTGGAACACAAATCCTGTGAGAAGCAGCTGAGGGAGGTGGGGTTGTTTAAGCTGGAGGAAAGGAGGCTCAGGGAGACCTTATTGCTCTCTACAATACCTGAAAGGAGACTGCAGACAGTGGCCTCTTCCCAGGCCACTTGTAATAGAAAAAACAGACTCAAGCTGTACCAAGAGAGGTTCAGTTTGAATAGGAGGAGGAAATTTTTCACTGAAAGGGTGGTTAAGAATTGAAAGGAACTGCCCAGCAGGGTGAGGGATTCCTTGTCCCTGAAGTGCTCAAGAACCAACTGGATGTGGTACTTAGTGCTATGGTTTAGTTGGCAGATTGATGTTTGGTCAAAGGTTGGACTTGGTGATCTTGGATGTCTTTTCCAACTTTAGTGAATCTGTGATTCTATTCTGTGAATGTGTGATACTACTCCACATCTCTGTTTTCCAGCTCAGGGAGCTGGTACACAGAGACAAACTGGTCTGAGTGTTCAAGACTGAGGCAAAGAAGGCATTAAACACCTCAGCCTTCTCCTCCTCATCCTTTGTCATTGTTTCCTCCTGCATCCAATAAAGACAGAGATTCTACTTAGCCCTCATTTTGCTGCTGATGTATTTACAGAAATATTTTCTTTTGTCTTTTATGGCAGTAAACACTTTAAGTTCTAGCTGGGTTTTGGACCTTCTAATTTTTCTCCCTGCGTAACTTCATGACACCCTTTAGTCCCCTTGAGCTGTCTGCCCCTTCTTCCAAAGGTCATAATCTCTCCTTTCTTTCTTCAGTTCCAGCCAGAACTCCCTGTTTAGCCAGACCAGTCTTCTTCCCCATTGGCTCACCCTTCAGCACACAGGGATGGTGATTACCACTGTCCTTAGAACATCATGTTTGGGAAGGAAGATTCCTATTAATTAAGATGTTTTATATATAGCTGATGTTTTACAGATATCTGTTTTATCTATCAGATGTTTATATATATATCTGTATAGACCACTAGCTTCTAAACACACAGCAACTGATAATCCCTTACTAAAGGATGTTTTCTCTGGATTATTATTAGTGGTTGATTTTACTCAAAGGTAAACATCATATTTCAGAAAACTAAATTCATATTTTGTTATTCAACTAATCTGGATGTCTCCTATTACAACAACAAAAAAAGCAGATAGTGAGAAGCCAAACATCAACTAACGGTTTTGCAACAAACCTGCCACACTGCCAGGGGCTCATAGCACATAGGTAAGATTATATGGGCAAGGAAGCAGATAATGTTAACAGCCCTCCTAGATCAGAGCAGAGGGCCATCCAGCTTGTTATGCCCTGAAGAAAGCAGATGTTTAGAGAAAGCATGCACAAAATGGGGCATGGCTCTGTAATCTATATAGTCAAGTTAGCTATTTGCTGGTTGTGATTATTTTGTTTACCAGTAATTGACTGTCCTAAACTCCAGAAAAGCATTCGGGTGATTTCTGATCACGTCAAAATTCTGTTTTCTGTGACTTTGCATGACAAAATTTAAAACTTAAGCATAGAAAATATAAGTAAAAGAAAGTTTCCTATTTCTTCATTTTGGTAGCCTTTCAAGAATGTCTTATTCTTTTCACTCATTCTCATACCAGATCAAGAATTTCATTATTAGATCATAATAGATGAGCCTCTACCAAGTTCCTTTTTTTTACCTAAAATCCTACCCTTCTTTCCCGCTTTTTCCAGCAGCTCTTACATTAACTTCAGTGGCTCTTGTGGTTTTCTCTCTCTTTCCCACGTCAGGTGCTCCCAACAGCAAACCTGCAGGCAGGCTCCCCGTTCCCATCCCGCTGTTCCAGAAGCCAAGTGCTGCACAGCCCATATCAGAACGCTGCTCAAAGCCACAACCGTGCTGCCCCCAAGCAGCAGCCTTAGCTCAGAGCTGGTTTATGCCTGTTTAGGTGTTGCACTTTCCCACACACGAGTTTCGCGTTTGTCAACAGTGCATTTCACCTTCTTCACTACTTCCTACAGACTTCACAGATTCACAGAACCATTACGGTTGGACGGGACTTCTGGCAATTATCTAGTGCGATACCCCTGTCGAGGCAGGGTCACTTAGAGCAGGTTACACAGGAACGCGTCCAGGTGGGATGGGAACGTCTCCAGAGAGGGAGACTCCCCGACCATCCCGGGCAACCTGTGGCGGTGCTCTGCCGCCCTCAACGCTAAGCCCTTCCTCGTTGTTCCGATCACGAAAAGGGCGCAGGTGTATTCCGCCTTCCATCTCACTTCCTGGCTACTACTTTGGCCCTCCCGACACGGCAAACCCGCGGAACCGCCCGACGGCGGCACGCCTGCGGCACCGCGGCGGGTGCCGCACTTCCCCCGCTCCCGGCCCTCGCTTCTCCGCGCTCCCGCCCCACCGCGCCGGTGCCCCGGGCCGAGGAGCGGCGGGCGCAGAGCGGGAGCGGCGGGGGCAGAACGGGAGCGGCGCGGGAGCGGCCGTCCCTCGCCCCGCTCACCCAGGCACACGAACAGCACCGACTTCGTCTCCCCCGCCGCCATCTTCGCTCAGAGGACCTCGCGGCTGTCGCACCGCTCGCGCCTCGCTTTACGGCACCGGCTGTTATAGGCGGCTTGGGACTTGCCTGTTTTGAGGGGGGAAAAAAGGAGCGAAGTATGGAACGCGCCCGGGACAGCGGGAAGGGAGGGACGGGACAGGACAGGACGGAACCGGGCAGTACCGGTACCGCCGAGGAGCCGCTGCCGGGAAGGGGAGCGGGCGCTTCGCAATCGCCCCTGCCCCGCCCGCCTCACCTGCGGCAGGTGCGCGGCTCGGCGGGGCCGCCTCGGCGCCGCCCAGTGAGGCTGCGGCGGCAGCGGCGGCAGGAGGAGAGGAAGCGAGGGGGAGCGGGGGCGCCCCGGCCCGGGCAGGAGTGAGTATCCCGCGGGGGCAGGAGTGAGTATCCCGCGGGGGCAGGAGAGAGGATCCCGCGGGGGCTGGAGTGAGGATCCCGCGGGGGCAGGTGGGCTCCTCAGCGGGGCAGTCGCGGCGGGCACGGAGCCGCCCCCGCAGCCCGCGGGCGGAGCGGACGCGCTCGTACACCGCGGGCAGGGCAGCGCTGGCACATCGCAGCCCCTTGTCGCCCGGGGTCGCGGCGTGTGCTGTGTCCTCCACGTAAAAATCTTAGAAGCGTCGAATGCGGCTTTGGCCTCGCCAGGCTGCTGGTGAAATTGAGCACAGGGGCGCTTCGCTTTCCAGGGCAGCTCGAGAGTCTGGTTTTTAGTTTATTTAGTTGTATTTTATATCTATGTATAATATAGATAGGTTATATATACCTACAATGTATTGTAAGATATATATGTATATATATATATGCACATATATTTTTATATTTTGTTTATATTTTTAATTATATAATTTTTTTTTTAACTTTTGGACGTATTTATTTCTATTTTTTCTGCTGGGCTGTTTTGTATGCTGTATCTCTGTACCTGGCTGGGTTTTGTAACACCAGCTGACGCAGCCCCACCACGGCCGGGTGTGGCCAGGACTGGATTCCGCTGCTGCTTTTTAAATACCTGCTTGGCTGGTCGTCTGGTCAAAATGCAGCAGTTTGGAGGTTGAATAAAAAATGCCAGAATCTTAATTTTGTGCCAGATCTGTGACTTGCAAATGAAAGCTGAAGAGCTTATATAACATTTGCTGTGGAGTGGAGCAAACTGCACACTTCCTTTTATGCAGCTTGCAATGCTATCCTGCATACACAGCTTCTTTTGTAAATACAGTTGTACAACCACTTTTGAAAAATTATCTAGTTATTTGACTTTGCAGTGGAAGTGACTGGTAATCAGCAATGTGGTTTTTCTCCCCGGTGCCTGCAGCATCCTGCTGTTGTCAGGCCAGCTCGCAGGTGTCGGGGTGTGAGGTGGTGGAGCCAGGCGGGGGCAAGGGCTCTCCTTACTTGTCAGACAAGGCCTTGGTGAAGGAGGCTGAGATGAGTCAGCTGTGGCATTCTCACATGTGGCTCTGCCATACTACATGGCTGAGCAGTGCAGAGTGCCTTCAGTCCTGCTTTCTGTCACATGCAGTCCCTTGCGGTGTCAACTTTGGGAGTGGATTTTCCCCCCCCACCCCCCGCACACCCATTCCTGTGTTTGTGGGCTGGGGAGGGTGAGGCTCTCTATAGAAGTGAGTACTTTGAAAGGCCATCCTGGAGTTCCTATAAAACCCAGTGTTTTATAGGTTTGTAGCTGTGTATGTCACATGTGGGCACATGCCTAGCTGTAATTTTGAGACAAAGTCTTTCATGTTTCCCTGTCTTTGGGAGGGAACTGGGGAGGATCCTTAAGTGTTATTCCACAGTCTTAATTGAAGGGATTATCATTGGAACAGGCTGCCCAAGGAGGCAGTGGAGTCACCATCCCTGAAGGTGTTCAAGGAACAACTGGATGTGACACTTATGGCTGTGGTCTAGCTGACACGGTAGTGGTTGGTCAAAGGTTGGACTTGATCTCAGAGGTGTTTTCCAATCTAAATGATTCTGTAATTTTCAGCCCTCAGCAGTGGAAGAGAGACAAATTTTTGCCTTCTTCAGCTAATGGCAACTTCATACCTTTGAAATGGACTGTGACATAATTCGCTATCCATTATGTCATGGTTTCTCACCATTCAGAATTATTCTTTCTGGTGTAATAAGCTCTCAATATTTTGGGGGCTTTTGAAACAGTTATTTTGTTGTTGTAAAAGATCCTCTAATGCAGGGCTGTTATGAAGGATTACCTGTATGACTTAGTGGAGAAGAAACACTCTTGTGAACAAGATAATTTAAGAACTTAGGAAGAACTAGGGTTCTTCTAATTATTGATTAATAAATATCAAATACCTTCACTTTTTAAAGGTTTATTCCTTTTAGCTTGAAGAAATGTTTCTTGTGTGATTAATTGTAGGAATTAATTAGTTGTGGGAATTGGTGACTTCTGAGATTTGATTCATGCACATAGTGAATTGGGACATCTGTAAAGTGTGGAAATGAGAGAATCAGAATGATGGTGACAGTTTTCTTGACAGAAGTGTTAAGTATTCATTGGGAAATAAGCAGAGTCTGTATTTTTTTTAGGTAATTAATGTTTTTTCATGGTAGTGTAGAGGGCTATTGTGTACTGTATGTCTGGGTTTCATCTTAGATTTTTATTCTCTCTGTACTTCTGGCCTTGGTGAGAAGATAAACAAGATGTTTGTTTAGGATTTTTGTATAAAAACAGCCTTGTTTTAGTTAAAGCTTTCATGTGCAAAGGGTAATAATGTTAATCTGCTTGGGTTGCCTTGAAGTTTATTCTTCATTATTAAAATACAGTTAACAAGTTGAAATTAAGATTCCTTTTGGCATTTTCCCCTTACCCTGCTGTCTCAATTTCACACATCATACCTACTCCTGTATTAAGATGACACAAGACAGGTAGAACTGACTATGTAGCTCTGACTTAGCTTCAGTCATGCTACTTATCTTACTTGTTGGGTAGGACCTCTTTGGTGCCAGTTGTTTACACTTCCAACATATTATAATAAGTGTAATAATAATAATAATAATAATAATAATAATAATATGAAAGACTTGCTAGAAGGGTTTCGAGTGGACAGCATCCTAGGGCATGGGTGTAGGGTGGATAGGTGTGGTGGCATGTTTTGAGCCAAAGCCTGCAATTCTTGTGGTACAAATTCTTGCTAGAGTTCACACATGAGTCTCAGACAACCCCCAGCACAACTCTGCCTTTTATGCATGTTTTAGAACACAGCACTGTCATCTCTGTATTCTTGAAGATGATGTTTTATGATTCTTTTTGCACAAATGGAGTGATTTCTTCCTCATGCCACTTGTGTTTATTCTTTATTCTAGTGCAAAGGCTACAACTTGGTTATAGAACTGTGGGCTTGGGATTTTAGTATTCTTGCAATTGCTAAAAGTTATAAGAATTTTTGAAGACTTTTAGCTACAGGTATTCCACTAGTCTGCCTCCTGTGCAGCCAAACAGATGTCTAATGTACTTTTTGGAGCAAATCCTCTGTGCCTCAGGCAGGTATCAACTCTCTTCACACACCACAGTTCCTTAGAAATAAGGAACATTACCTAGTTGAAACATCTTGCATCTACAAGGGAAACACATTTTTCTTTAAAGTACATTTTTCAGCTTTGTCACTCTCATTTTACCCTCATGTATTCCAGCTTTCATCAGAATAGGAGATGAGAGAAAATTCTGCATCTCTAATTAGCATTTTCTCTAAGATGACTTCAGTACAAAAACTGCTGGGAACCCAACTTGTCAAATGCTTTTGATAAGGCAGGAGAATGTGTTACAGAGCTTTTTTTCCTTAGCTTTTCTCAAGGAAAATTCAGCGTGGGACTGAGGTCTGATACCACATAAAGTTACAAAGTGATCAACTTTGTGTTTGAATTAGTTAAGTTCTTTCTTCTCAGTGGAGAAAAGTTATAAAAATTATGCCACAACCAACAGGACATGGGTTTTTTACCTGTTGTAGGATTATTTTAGCATTAACAAAATGAATATTTCATGTGAAAAATATTGAGCTCCCATGGTCTAGAAGTGCATACATAATTGGTTACAAGATTTGAAAAGGCAGCTTGTAAACACTAGAGCTGACCAAAAATCTTTCATGCTTTTCAACACTTCATGACAATAGTCATACAGCTAACAAGCATTATTACTTTTAATACATTTCATACCGTATAATTTCTATCAGATAGCCTGTGCAAAGCCTAAGCTTATTTTGGATATGTTATTATGGCATTTCAAATAAATTTTGCTTTGCTTTCCAAAAAGTCGTCAGCTAACATCTCAATTTGTATCTCTGTAAGCCTGAGTTTACAAAACACCTGTGCTTAGAGGACACCAGCCTCAAAACTTGACCATGAAGTTTACTTACTCCTTTAAAAAAGTCATAGCCAAAAGCCTTAAACCTATATTCAGTGTTTATCCTCAGCAAGCTTGCTGATGACATGAAGCTGAGCAGTGCCATTGATACAACAGAAGGATGGGATGCCATCGAGAGGGACCTCGACAAGCTGGAGAAGTGGTACCATGAGAACCTCATGAAGTTCAGCAAACCCCAAGTAAAAGGTGCTGCACCTGGGTCAAGGCAATCCCAGATACAGGTACAGACTGAGAGAGGAACTCACTGAGAGAAGCACTGCTGAAAAGGACTTGGAGGTTCTGGCAGACAAATGCTGGGCATGAGCTGGCAATATGGCAGCGTGCCCCTGCAGCCCAGAAATCCCAACTGCACCTTGGGCTGCATCCAGAGCAGCGTGGGCAGCAGGGCAAGGGATGGGATTCTGTCTCTCTACTCTGCTCTCATGAGAACCCACCCGGAGTGCTGCTTCCAGCTCTGGAGTTCTTAGCACTAGGCAAATATGGACCTGTTGGAGCAAATTCAGAGGAGGGCAACAGAGATGATGAAAGAGATAAAGCACCTCTCCTGTAGAGACAGGCTGAGAAAGCTGGGTTTGTTCAGCATGGAGAAGAGACAACTCCAGGGAGAGAGGTGATGCCTAAAAGATGACTTTTTACACACACAGACAGTGACAGAACAAGGGGTAGTAGCAATTTTAAACTAAAAGAGGGAAAATTTACATTAGATGTTAAGAATACATTCTTTACTGTGACGGGGGTGAGGCACTGGGAACAGGATGCCCAGAGGAGCTGTGGATGCCTCGTCTGTGGAAGTGTTCATGGCCACATTGGGTGGGACTTTGAGCAATCTGGTCTAGGAGAAGGTGTCCCTGCCCATTACAGAGGGCTGGAACTGGATGATCTTTCAGATCCCTTCCAACAGAAACCATTCAATGACTCTCTAATAAAGGCTGTGAAGAGTTACTCATCTTAGAGTACTAGCTAATGGTAGACATAGTGCACATGCAAGTTGGGGTGAGGCAGCTTGCCTCTCCAGGTTTAGAGTTACAACAGAAGTCTTTTAATTTCCATAACTCATAGTAATATATTTTAAAGACCTCTAAGAACACACACACACACAAAACCCCAAAAAACTCAAACCTACAGACTTCTAGAGATAAGGAAAAAGAAATCTGCTCATCTATCTCCATTACTTCATTTCTATCAATGAAAGGCCTTCTGTGCTTGAAATACTTCTTTTTCCAGTAAAGACTGGGGATTCTTTGTATTTTGGGTTAATTTCATATTGTGTATTTGCATGCCAAAGTCCAAACATAGATGTCTGTGTTACTACTCATTGTCTGACTTCTTAGCTGTCTTGCAGTAAACCATACAGATGTAATGCAAGTTTATGTAAAGGTTTTCGGAAGTATTAATGGCATTTGTTATTCCTCCCTCCCCACAAATTGCTGTGATTTAAATGTATGAATATATGTAATTGTGGAAATATAATCTTCACAAATTCTATTATAATTTCTTATTATAATGTTCTTCATTAAAAAGTTCTTCAAAATACTGTAAATATCTCAGCTTTCTATATTGATAGCAAGGTCTATGAGATTCTCCTCTTTGAAATATAGACTTGCTGGGCTGTTTTCCTTTTAGAGAAGGTGCTATCTTCTGTTATGTGTCATTTCTTTTGCATATTTGAATTCTTGAAGGCTGAATTTAGTCGTAACTTCAGTATGCTCATGAGGTTTTTCCTGGGCACAGGCTGTCGTCAGCAGCTAACTTTAGCAGTTTATTGCAGGTAAAACAAGGAAAAACATGGGTAAGAGTGGGTTTGGGTTCTTTTTTCATTTTCAGCTTTATTTTTAAGCACTTTTTTACTTCCTCTCACCAGAGTGTTTGGACAGAATATATTTCCATCTGTCTTAGGTAAACCTTAAAATACTTCCAACTCCTTGATTTCTGTATGTGTCAGCTGTAGGTTCTGCAGACCTTTCTGGTCTGTTCTGCTTCTCTCACCACTACCAGCGCCAGTTTAATGCAATGCTATCCAGCAAACAACTTGTAATCCAGGGTGGGGAAGGAGGAAAGTGTAGTTACATTAATTCACAGTATAAAAACCATTAGGGTTGTGAAAGCACACATTAGAGTCTTCCAGTGCAGCTCAGCTGACACTCTGCAAGGCCATGTAGTACTTGAACCCTGCTGTAGTACTTGTACCCTGTAATTACTCATACTGTCACTGACACATCACTGATTTCTCACAACAGTGTTGTTGACAAGCAGTGAAGTATGGAAGCTGGTAAAACTTCAGGAATCCAAGTGATAAAGATCATGGTAGAAATACATGAGCATAGTGCAGAACTTCACTGTAGAGAGACCCTGTTTTCCTACTTTTCAGCTCTGCTTCCATTGCCTTACACTGATGGATTATCTGTTGTCTCCTGTCCCCCTAGCTGTTCTCAAGGTGTGTATGTCAGAATTGTACAGCCTTGCCCATTGGCTAACCAGTGTGTCAGTAATGCTTTCCCATTCCCTGCCACTGCTTTCATAGACTCCTTGCCTATACCATAAGCAGGATGTTCAAAGTGTACATTCTGAGCCTTTCCTTGTTCATGGTCCTTGGAATCTAGAAGAAACAGTATCTGCTTGTTGGTTCCAAATCAGGAGTAAGGAGCTCAGGCTCTGACAATTGTAGTCTGCTGGATTTCAACTAAAGAGGGTCGTTACTGCCTTTATTTTTTAACATCATTTTCCTGTAGGTTCCTTTTCAGCTTATTCTGCTATTTCCTTGAACTTCACAGATCTTTTCTTGACATTTCATTAGCCTGGATTCTTTGCTTTCAATCACTGACTTCAAGTGTTGGAAGTCGTAAATGGAGAGAGACTCACAGAGACATGTTTAGCATAGGCTCTTGCTTGTCATCCACATCTCTGTATTGCATCACATTTTCTTGGGTTGGGCAAAATGCTTATGATGCACATCTGGCATGCTTTTTGAGGAATTCCAAGTACCAGATGAATCCCAAGGCTGAAGCTGGCTACCACAGTATCATGTTGTTACACATTTGTGAAGCCAAAATTGCATTAACCTCTTTAATTGTAGTGCCAAATTGAAATGTCTTGTTTAGGCCCTTTTCCAGTGCTGCACAGTCTTGTTTTTCGGGTTTCTCCTTCCCATTAAAATGTTATTCTTTAATGTTTCTTGACTATGCGAATTTTCATGTTCATGAATGTACATAATTTTGAATGTTCTATGTTCATATAAGCCTTTTAGCACTGATGTTCCTGATGTAACCATGGGTATTTGCAAATCAGCTATGCCTTAATATATCCTTGTGCTGTTTCTGTACTTTTTAGTGAAGTGAAAGCAAAGACGGTATGGGGCTCACAGAGGTATTTGTCATTGTTTTTCTTCTTTTTGTAGCCAAAAAAACCCACAAAACCACTTTTCACCAAATACTTCAAAGCTCAAACATACATGGGCAACATATGTGTGAAATCTGCATGCAAGTCTTTGTCTCCCCTTTGTCATCTGCTCTTTGAAAATGTACTTTTGATGTTTGGGTTCTCGTAATGCCACTAGGCTTTATTTCATCTGTTCATATTCAGCATAATTTTGATTGTATCAGAATTAGTTATAGCTTTTAAGTAAAAAGGCTTTATTTATTCTTTAATGCACCTTGCTCAGATAATTTCACCAAATGTTCAGCCAGCAAATTATTACTGTTAGTCAGAATGTAAATTAGAGGCTGACGCACTTGCCTCATCAGCTTACAAATTAAGCAGTTAATCAATTTTGGTGTGATATTCCCCCACAGGGTTTGTGTTGCTGACTCACATATGCTCAATATCTTCCCCTTTCAACAACAAGCAGGAGTGCAAATGAAGCTTGCTCCCAGCTGAGCATTCGCTGGTCATGGCATTCCAAATCCATCAGTCAGTGTATCCTCCTGATAGATATTATTGTCTTATTGCTCCTGGTTGCCTCTTTCCTGAGCAGTGCTTGAATACAAAACAGACAATTAGATATGCATACTTAAAAGCTAATAGTGAAGACAGTGCTACAGGGTTATTACGTATGTTATTGATGGGGTAAATGGAACACGGAAATTCTGCTTATGTCAAAATATTTCATACAGTATTTTTATTAAAAAGCAGATGTGTCTATATGATTTTTTCAATAGACTTGCAATATTAAATTAATTTCTAAGGAACTAATTTTACAAACAAAATCCTAAGGCAAGCTTGAGGGAGAAGAGAATAATTTGATAGATGAACAAAAGCTGAAATAATTTTTGAGGTCACAGACCTCCCACTTACAATTCGGTCTGTTTACAGAGTGATTAAAATAAATAGAAGCAAGAATTTCCTCCTCTGCCTTCACTCTAATATTTTATTTCTATTGTATTTTGGGACAGATGCCACCATTGCATCACACTGCAAATCTCTGTGTCCTTTTTTTTTTAAGGTGAATAGTTTTGAATTATCTGACATATTTGTGCTATTTTTGATTTACTATTTTTTTTTTTTTTACTAAAAAACCAATAATTTTCTTTGCCTTTGGACAAAGTTTTATGAAATTGATTGATCTAAAATTAAATGTAAGAGTCAGGCCTCGGCCATACGATATATGCACTATATGTCAAACCATTAAACTTTGCCTTTTTCGTGTTGATTGTTGACTCTGTCCTTATATAATCCTGAACTCTATCAACAAAATCCTTAGTGTGGCATAGGCCAAGAGGGAGAGCCAAGCTTCCCCCTTTCCTCAGTGATAAAAATACTGTATTTCTGCTGTGGTTCTAGCATTCACCAAAATGGGAGTCCAGCGAGACCTTATCAGGCATCATATTATACATAATTGAGGTCAGGGTGGGGATTTGTTTGGGGTTTTTTTTTGTTTTTTTTTAAACAGGTCATCAGTTCCTCAAGGCTCCTGTCCTGTAGGCATCCTGCCAGTTCCTTAGTATCTACACAATGTTATGGAAGTAAGTAAAGGAACTCAAAGTGTGCCACTGGGGAAAGAATCATGTGGTTACCACTTTGAGTAACTGTGTTGGTTTGCAGTGTGAAAGTGTTTAATCAGTGTCCTATTCATCTTGCCTGTTGTTAAAACCTCTCTCTGCCATTTTTGCTTGCCAATTAATGTCACTTTAATTTTCATACTTGCTACTGTCTAAATTAAAATCTTACTTGCAGCCCTTCTCTACAAGGTGTAGCTTTGAGCTCTTCAGTTCATAGCATGTTCAACCTCTTTCTTTTTTTCTTTCCTGTTTTCCCCTCTCTGTACTTCTTTTGTGCTTTAGAGATATCACCCATTTCTCAGCTTCTGAAAGGGCACAAGTCTAGCTACATACAAAGTAACTGGCAGAATGCTGTTGTCATATCCACCTGCTGTGTCTTAGTCCAGAAAAATAATCCTGCATTACTTTAGTCTGTGACAGGAAGGGAAAAAGCAAAGGATAATGGAGGAGTGAATTCCTGTAACTACCTAAAGAATGCAGAAGAAACAGCTACCCAAGGAAAGCAGAAGAAATAATGATGCAGGGAACAAGCAATGCAGGGAGAAAGTGAAGTTTCTGATGTTGGTTTGAGGATGAGAAATTAAGCTTTCCTGTGCTTGCTGTTGTAGAGTACAGCTAGATGAATGTCTCTCCAGTTTCTCCATTCCCTGGTGATAAAGGTACCCCACACTATGTGGCACAAAAAAAAAAAAAAACACCCAAAAAAACAGACAAAACCAAACAAAACAAAAAACCAAAAAGGACAACAGAAACCCGAAACAAAACAAAAACACAAAAAAAGGGAAAAAACCAAAAAAAAACCTTTTAAGGCTGGAGTGGAAATACCTAATTTTTAATTTGCTTAACTAACGCTATTTTTCTGTGCAAAATTTGTATTTTAAAATACAGTTTTTGGAATCATAGTGCAGAAAAGTCATAGAATGGTTTGGGCTGAAAGGAAAAAGGACATCTAATCCAACTCCTCCTGCAATAGGCAGGAACACCTTTGACTAGAGCAGGTTGCTCTGAGCAACCAGTTATGTATTGAGAGGGGAAGGAACAGTGAGGTAGTAACAGTATTATTTTTGCTGACTCCTGAAGTTCAGCTTTGAAGTGTCTTCAATTAAATAGTAGCTCCTGTGTGCACAGTGGCATGCGCGCAGTGTTTGCTTGCAACTATCAAATCTTTCTGAAGCAATTCTGAATCTGAAATCTGAAAATGCTTACAAAAACTGTATTGTGATTTTATTTTTTTTCCCCACTCTGTTATTCCTGTTTGCAGACTTCAGGTCTGAAAACACCTCATCTTTTCAATGGATTTAGCTAAGGGATTTCTCTTCTAATCTGTATGAAATATGAACTTTTTTTTTTTTTTTTTTTTTTTTTTACTTTCTAGTAGTAGGAAGAATAATTGGAGATGTTTTTTCCAAATTCTGAGATTAGCCAAAGAGAAGCAAAGGGGAGGAAGGAATGCATGGGTAAACAAAGAAGAAGAGTTTGAGAAGAGCACAGAAGTTTATTTTATGTCTCTAATCTAGAAGCTGGATAATGCTTGCTTTTGATTAGTAATGTTTTTTAACTCCCCGATGTTTTCATCTCCCCAGTGTTTTTTATCTCCAGTGTACAGGTCTTATTTTCATTGTCTTGATCACTTTGCTAGAACTCCTGCATGGTCAGGCAATAACTGTCCATTTTACCAGTCTAATCTTACTGAACCATGTGAAAAATTAAGTTCCATGAAATGTGTGTTTCGGGTAGACTGGGTAGGTGACCCTTCCCAAACTTGAGACATCTACACTTGCAAAGTATCTTAAGTGAAAACCTACATATAGAAGTGTTCACCTGGTTTTGCAAATGGACATGCACTGTGTATTACAATGTTAATTATTAGTTACAAATTATATATATAATATATATAATATATATATAATATGCTATTATATTTTTTATTCTTTGTGCCTTCTTGAGCAGAATGGTGTTGCAATATGCTTTTTGGGACTGCCTCAATTTATCTCCATACAAAAACATAAATCTTATTTTTCTCTTACAACATGCTGGTCATGTTTGCCCTCTGACCTTGAAAATGCAGTGTGAAGTACAAACAACAGAAGTAATGGAGACATTTGCTCCATCCCACTTTGTTAATCTAGCAAAAGCAATTGTGAGTTCATGTTTTATTTGAGCTACACTGGCCTCTCCTCTTTCCATGTGGCCAGGTTCCAGCTTGGGGAAGCCTTCCAACCACAGAAGAAATGGATGTTCAAAACTCCTGCAAGCAGTTTGACAATTTTAGTACTGTAACAGTCAGAGAAAGTTCACATGCCAGGAACTTTTCAGAATATCCTGAGCTCTTAGAGCTTCACCTTCTCCTGTCCTTTCACACTCAGGGTCTTGACTATCATCTTAATTTTCTGAAAAGAGAAGGGATTATTAGGAGATAGAATTAATATTTCTACTCTGATAACTGCAGTGTGGTTTAGAGTCTGTTGTGTTCTATATATTTCCTTTTGTTCCCAGAGAGGCTGATGTTTCTGCACAGCCTTCTGATGGCTGATGTCACTTCAAACTCTCCAACCGCCGCATCTTCACCAAAGCAAAATGTTGCTGCAAGCTGCCTCACGGGACACTAATCCAGACATTCAGCATTCAGAATCTCTCTTGTTCTTGGAATCTTCCTTCTTGCCTGGAGAACATACCAGAGGAATATTCTTCTCTTTGAAAAATGGAGGTGTATCGTATTCTAGCCAAGGGAGCCTGGACAGAAACCTGGCTGACTTGCTGCCAGGCACTTCACTTGGTCTGAGCTGAATTGCTCTCTAAGCTTCATTGATGTAACCTCAAAAAGTATTTAGTCCTCACCTTCTTGGTTTTGGGTGGGAATGTTGCCCAGAGTGAAGAGGTGAATGAATGTTCAGGGAATGCCAATTTAAAAAATAGTCCACTTTTGACTGAATGTTGTTTTGACTGAATGTTGTTTCTCAATGCACTTTTTTATACATTTGTATATAAAAAAGTCTTTTTTATACATTTGTGAATTTAGGAACAATAGAATTTTATGGAAATGCTGTCACTAATATTTGCAGAGATGTGATGTGAGACTAGATGCATCTTTGGTCTAGAAATATATTTATGTGTTAGCTGGATGGTTTGGTTCTGATAAACTTGGAAATAGTGAGTGTTGTTATGTCCAAATAGGAAATCAAGAATAACTTAGGTAACTCTGAGAGATTTTAGTAGATGTAACAATCAAGACTAACTCCTATCTCTTTAACTGCACTAAGGCTTCATTTTGCAAATCTACAGGTGAAACATTACTATTCATACATAAAATGGTATTTATTATGTTGCAGAATACTAATAATTTATAATACTTGATTCTGTCTAGTCGTTGACTAGTGACAACAGATCTGGTGGATCAAAATGGAATAAACACACTTCTGTGGACTTTATGATCTTGTCAGTTTGGAGGGTAGATGTCAAGATTTTGTGTGTTTGCTACTGTACTCTGCAGCTTTATAAAGTAAACATAACTTATCACTAATCTGTGCTTTTTCCTCGGTTGAAATACATGAGGGGCTTATGTTAGATCACATTGGAAAGAAAATACTGGTAAGACCTTCAATAGGAAGTAGATCTCTAAAGAAAATTTCTTGGTCTGAAACTGAATTTTGTTCACTTTCAGAACATGCCACATGTTTAGCTTTGTAAGAGAAGCATCCTGAAGAGGTGTGAAACTTTTAGGGTTCATGAGTCAGCAGTTGCCTGTTGTTCCGCTGTTTGAAGGACAGCAGAGTTGCTGGTGGTATAGAGAACAGCAGTTGGAGTGGTCAGGGATGGAGCAACTACCCTGAGGAGAGACTAAGAAGGCTGAGACTCCTGAAAGAGTGGAGAAGGCTGGGGCCTTTGACTATATGTAAAAGCATGAAGGTGGTAGGTAAGTTGAATGCATTAGGTATCCACTAGAACTTGTAATACTTGAGCTAGCAGGCATTCACTGTAGCTAGTAGATTAATTTAAAATAGAGCACCTATTTCTTTAAGTAGGAGGTAAACTGCTGCTGCAGGAATTCCAATGGCAGAGTATCAGCAGTTTTGAAAAGGCATTAGACAAATTTTTGTGCAATAAACCTATAAATAAATAGTGACAGAAACAACTAAGGATGTGTCTCAAACACCCTTGCTGTTACCAGTGTGGATTCTGAACACGTGCAAAAGAAAGAAATTGCATAAAAGAATCAGGCTTGTGTGTTTTATTAAGTGGTGTCTTCAGTTAAAACTGTCAGAAACAAAATGTGGATCTGATGCAGAAGATGACTTCTTATATTTGCTTGTTCTGTGTTTGTTTGATTTACTCTCTATTTGTAAAGAACCACTTTTCCCATACAAATAATACTGTTTTTTTTCATATGAGATATCCTAAACTGACTATAATTTATTTCTTTCATGTTTTACAGTGAACAACCCTATACCTTCCAACCTGAAGTCAGAAGCTAAAAAGGCTGCTAAAATACTGCGAGAATTTACAGAAATAACTTCCAGAAATGGACCAGATAAAATCATACCACGTGAGTAAAGAAAATGCTTTGATTCAGCTAAAACCTTCAGCACTCCCTGTGTTGCAGTCAGGTTGTCTTTACCAATTCCCTCTGTTTCCACTGACCACAACTTAGAGATGAATGAAAATTTCGGGCGCCATAACTTCTTTGAAAATATTTTGGAAGTAAAGAGTTTCAGTTTGCTGTATTCTTGGCAGCTGCTACTTACTGGGAGAGATCTTTTGAATGTTTACTGCTACAAGATACCTGCACTGGAAGGCTTCCCCCAGGATGGACAGACTGTCCCATGCTAAACCCTGTAAATGTATTTTCTTAAGAGAGAACCTGGACTAGTAGCTCTAGCTCTTGAATATCTGTGTTGATTAAAATTAGCTAGATGAAAATAAGTTGAAGCAAAGAAATCAGGGTGATTTTCCTTTTGATACTGGTTCAGCACTCTTATATGCTGCTGTCCTCTTTATTTTTGCAGTTGTTACTCTGTGTTTCTCCTAGTATCTTCCTTCACCTCTTTCTGCTAGTTGTGATTTTGAATCCTTAACTGTTATATTCTAGAAGGTCTGCAACAAGATTTGCAGGATGCTGACACATCAGTATTTGCCACTAACACTGTCTAATGATGCAAGCTTGTTAGGCTGCTCTGTGTTGCTGCAATTTAAATTTGGACTCCTCCAAAAATTTGTGGAGACATGGTTGTCAGCTATTCACTGCCTGTTTTCTGTTTATCTTGTCAAGGATACTCACACACAAAGTGGGTGGCACTAAACAAACTAATTCTATACAAGCTAATCAGGACAGGTGGAGCAGGTGTGGCAGTGTATAGATTGTCACAGTGTATAGATAGGCTAATGTGACCTGCAGCTGGGTTTACAGTTCTCTGTGGTGGAGGTGTCATTATTAGTTCAGCTTTTTTTTTAAGTTTTCTTTAAGCTTTTGCTTCGATTATTTGTCTCTTGTGTTCCTTTTTTTTAAGTATTGAGTTTTGTTTTCCCCTTCTCTTAGAACTTCTCTTACAAGGTCTTGAATAAATGATTTTGCTGTTGCAGCTCACGTAATAGCTAAAGCCAAAGGCCTTGCAGTCTTGTCTGTTATCAAAGCTGGATTTTTGGTGACTGCTCGAGGTGGAAGTGGAATTGTATTAGCTCGTCTTCCTAATGGAAGTAAGTGGATATTCTCCTTTTGTACTTCACTAAGTTCATTAAAAGAGATAAAAATACTTTTTTCTTGATTCTTTTCACAGCATAAAACAGGAGATTTGTGATGAGTCAGTCAAGTAGGTGACAGGTGACAGTGTTTGGTGTGAAAGCTGTTTTCAAATCTTTGTACCTTTGTTTGACCAAATTTAAATCTTTCAGTATCTATGTGGAAAATAATAAAATATAAAATTCATTAGAAAAATTTATTATATCTGATTATGAAGAAGTATATGATAAATATTTTTTAACAAGGAATTGTTTAGATTGTGAGGGATTGTATTTCTTAAATTCTTTCTTGTAGGATAAAGCATTATAGTTATGATTCTATTGTAGTGGTTTTGAACATAGTTTTAAATAGAGAATTTGTTAGCATTTTTAACTATTAAAATGAAGTAAGTATTTCTTGTAATATATGATTAAAATTTTGTAAATTTATCTTGTTTTACACAACAGCCTGGTCTGCTCCCTCTGCAATAGGAATTGCTGGTCTTGGTGGTGGATTTGAAATTGGAATTGAGGTATGGTTTTGCATTTGCAATACTTGTTGGTAACTTTTTTTGCAAGAAATTAAAATACATTCACAAGGATCTAAATGTTAGTGAGGTAGTAGAATCTACTTTTATGTACAAAAATATTATTATGAAATCCATTTATTCAAGACAAACAAAAGAGGGGTTTTGATCCCATCAGTCAAATTGTTAGAAGACATTTAGATGAAAAAAAGTGACATGACACTAGTTTCCTTGATTTCTCGCTTCTATCAGACTGAATTTTTCACTTATGGAGAGCTTCCTGTCAGTGTTTCCATATAAGGCAATTGAAGTTAATTGAAAAAGCATCCTATACTTAATAGTGTGTCAAATGCTTTGCTAAAGGGCACAGGGACTCCATCTGGCAAGAAACAGTGTAAAGAACTGGAGTAAAATGGACTGCACTTAGTGTATTTCACACATTTCCCACTCACACGTGTGGTTACTGACATGACCCTTCAGTTTGAAAGCACCAAAACTGGCAATGCCTCTCCTGAAGGAATACTACAGAAAAAGAGCCAGTTCAAACCAGTAGAAATGCTTAAGTAAAGAACTCCCAACACATTCAGAGAAACCCTGGTGAGCTGAACCCTAATAATGCTCTGCCTCTGCTTCCCATTTCTTCTTCCTCACAGCTCCTTCACACTTGTATGTTTTCATCCTTTCTCTGCTTCCCCACACTAGCCTCAAGACTCATCCTTCTCTTTGTTTAGCTTCTGTTCTGCTGATTCCCAAAGAAAATCAGAGTAACAATACGCTGCCAACAAGATCTCTTGCAACGGGCATTCTGCTCATCAGGAGAATCCATGTATAGATGATCTGGGTGATCCATGCCAGCCAGTACATCTATGGCTATCCCTGTCCTGGCAGCCAGTCAGCTAGCACTCACATACTGAGCAATAGATCAATATTTTATTCGCTTCTCAGTGTTTACTGTGTGATCTCAGGCATTATTGCATGCACTTTTTAAAGGATGATGTGAATACGAAATCATTAATTTTATAAGAGATTTTAATTGGCTTTCATGAATACAGAATCTGAATGTATTATAAAGTGTACAGTTTGAGCCCCAGAGTTTGTTTTGTTGTAGGGTTCGTTTATTTTTTTCTTTCCTTTTAAGCCTCTTCATGTGTTTTGATTAATCTATGAAAATTTTCTTTTAATTATCCCCACCTGATATTTTAGATCATGTAGACATTTCCTATTGATACTGAATTAAATAATTTCAGTACAGACGCTATTTGATAGAGGGGTTTTTCTCTGAGCAATACTGTGCCCTTCATTTGAAATTTGAGTCAGCTTACAAAATGCTCTTTCCTTACTGCTGTTATTATAACACAATCTTTTTTATTTCTTCTAGAAAATATATGTTACTCAGAAGTACCTGAGTCACTTAGGAGCCTACAGTCCCATTTCAGCATTCTTCTAGTCCTATATAAACTTAGATGTTTTAGAAACTAGGTGAAATTTATTCCTGTAGGAAAGATTATAGTTGACATAGTTGTAGTGATACTTATGGATGTTTTTTAAAAACAAGATGGAGATCACACTCAGAAGTCACAGTAACTTGGTACTTCAAATTAAGAACCAGTTTTAAAATTTATATAAATGCTTTCTCAGTATGGATTAACTTATCTTTAACAATGAGTTCATGCTCTTAATGAGTAAGAGGAGGAAGTGGTATCCTGACAGATGTTCCCCCTCCATCCCTGGATGATTCACAAACTGCTCCTGTAGCCATCTTTTGTTTGGGATGGGGTGGAGGTTACCAGGGGACTAATAACAAAGACCTCTCTTATGCTGTGTGTAATACTTCTAGGCCAGCCTTGTTTTGCAAATAATCTGGTATTTCCTCTTGTATTCCCTGCTGTCACTGTTTGGAATTTGGGGTAAGTTGAAAGTTTTTTTCTGAACCTGGCTTTCAGTCAAGTCCATCAGATGAAAGATCAGGTGCAGTAGTCCTTGGGTATGTTGCTACCTCTTCAATTATTAGGTTTAATAGGTTATTGAAGCAACTGACTACATCTCATATCCAAGTCTTAAAAAGTTAATAATTCATATACACACACAGATATATAAAACTCCTGTCATGAAAATAAAGTTTTATCAATAGCACCTGTATCCTTTTTGCTTTTTATTCTTTGGACAGGAAATTTTGTTTACTAAGTTCTGTCTTGCCTTTATTAGTTTAATTATTGAAAGATCAAAATGATTCACATCTGAAAATGTGCCTTCATAATTGTATAAGCCATGGAAAATAAGAAATTGTCAATTAGGAATTTTGAATTAACATAGAGTTTCTCTTACAGCTTTTGTTTATCACATACTGACCATATCAGCACTTTGAAAAAAAATCAGTCAAATTTGATTAAAAAAGTAGCTGAAAGGATTTTTCATTCAAAATACCTTGCAGAAAAAGAATCAACTTTGTCATGAAAGCTGTTTCAAAATAATCCTTTACAAGAAATGAAGCTCATCTCCTGTGCTGTTCTTTCTTCTTAAAAAGTGTAGTACTTTTATTTGATATTTTATAGGTCTCAGACTTAGTGATAATACTGAATCATGAAAGAGCAGTAGAAGCTTTTGCCAAAGGAGGAAATCTTACACTTGGAGGAAATCTTACTGTGGCAATTGGACCTCTGGGGAGGTGGGTAATATGTTTTCCTAATAAGGCATATATGGAAGATAATTTTTAAAAGCCACATTGATGTGGCATTTTTTTAATATGTTACAGCACAACCTGGGCAACCTGTATGTTGACTGGACCATATTGTTCTTGCCAATCACTTATTTTTTTCTTTTTTTCTTTTTTCTTGATTAAGTCATTTATTGGTAGAAGGAAAGTGTTTGAGATTTGCTCTCTTTTTGCAGGAGACTGTTTGGTTAGGCTCAATGAGGAGCACAGGTGCTTCTGTGCCTTATGGAACTATGATTTTTAGTAACATCTGGGTCTATGCTTTCTGTCACCACAGATCTGCCCAACAGTAAATAAAAACTACACCAAATAATTTTTTTTAAACCTTTAAGTCGTTAAGCTGTTTACTTTGAAGGATGAGGTGAAATAATCACTGAATAATTTTACTTGGAAATGAGCCTTGCAAGACTGCTATTCCAAGCTCCTGCTCAAACCAAGGTCTGTTACTTCAGATCAGGTTGCTCAGTCCTTTTTTTCCAGTTGGATCTTGAAAATCCCCAGTGCGGGAGACTGCTTGGTTCTCTGGGCAACCTGCTCTACTGTTCAGCTCTCCTGCCTTACATCCAGTCAAAGTATTTCTTCATTCTATTTATGTCAATAGTATTTTATTCTTTCTCCATACACTGCTATAAAGAGCCTGGCTTCACACTCTTAATTACCTCTCCCCAGGTATTTGAAGCTTGCTGTTAGGTTTGCCCCAAGTCTTCTCCAGGCTTACCAAGCCCAGCTACCTCAGGCTCTGCTTATGGAATATGTGCCTCCTTATGGCTACTCTTTTTACGATGATGAAGTTTTTACTGCTGGTTTTTAATCTTTTCTAACAAAATAAAAGGATGATACTTATTGCACAGAAGAGAGAGCGAGAGATCTGTGGATCAGGGAAGGGCAGTGAATATCATCTACCCTACAAAGCCATTCAGTACACTGTCTTGCAACATGTCCAAGCTGGAACATAGGTGTCAGGGAGAGAAGATGAGCAAACAAGTTAAGAACTGGATCATCACGTTAGAAGAGCAGTGGTAAATTGTTTATGTTGAAGTCTGAAGCCAGATTTCTTTAGAATTTCTCTGGAGACTCTTCCAAGACCTTTCCTGCTTGGTATTTTTATCTATGAACTAGAGGAGCAGTTGCAAAATATCCTCTTTAAGTTTGTGGATGACTCCAAACCAGGGTTTGCAGCCAAGGCACTTCAGGGTAGGGCCACCATACAGACCAATGGACCTAGAGAGTGTAAAAATCCAACATGAAACCCCATGAAATTAAACAAGGACAAGTGCAAAGTTCTGCACTCCTAGTTGGATGAACCCCCTGTCAGGCTGAGCAACTTCCCTACAGTGGGATCCTGGTGGGCAGTGGGGCTAAGCCAGCAGTTGATTCCTGACAGAAAAGGCAGTGAACTGTGTAGGGGGTTGCATCAACAGGACTGTAACCAGTAGATATGGGAAGTGATTGTTCCCCTTCACTTGACATTTTGTAGACTGTGCCTAAAATATTGTGTTGAGTTTTAGACCTGCAGAAAGTTGTTTATAAGCCTGAGTGTGTGCAGTGAACCACTACCTAAATGGCCAGGTAAATGTAGCATATGAATGATGAGGCTGGGGGAGCTCAGCTTATTGAACCTGGATGAGAGAAGACCTTCTGAGGCTACATTCCCAACAGGGCATCACCAAGAAGACAGACCACAGTTCTTTACAGGGGTGCATGGCAAGACAATGAGAGGTGGTAGTCACATATTGAAACAAGGAAGGTTCTGACTGGATATGAGAAAAAGAAATTTGACATGAATAAAATTGAGTGTTATACAGGTTGCTCAGAGTGTCCGTGGAATTATATCCTTAAAATTCTTCAAAAACTGGCTGAACAAAGTCCAGAGCAACCTTCTTTCAGTTTGATGTTGTATCCATTTTGAGATGACTGTCTTTATACCTAAAATATTTTGTGATCCTGTGAAGGACAAATACTGTAATCTTCCAAATCTGTTGAGGTTCAATAAGGCCTTACTTGTAAGTGTTTGTGCTGACCAACCATAAAGCCTAGGAGGATTTGGAAATATTGAATAGACGGAGTTTCAGTCAGCAGTCCAAACATAATCAGATCATTTTAGAATGTGATTAAAGTGTGGCTTAATAGTTTTCAGGGGAGGCTGTTAAGATCCAGTTATTAAAATTATTACAGAGATGCCCCTGCCCAAATAAGATGCAAGTGAGACCATATGCTGAAGTCAATAGTATGGATTTTATTTAACAGTAAATGTGAGTGGGGGAGGGAGAGAGAAAAAAAATTTAAAAAAAAAAGGGGAGAAAAAAAGTGACAGAAAGACAGATTGAGTAGAAAATATCACCCCTCTCTGGATCCCTACAGTGTCCTGTTGATCCTTTTCTTCTGATCTTCTCGGTGGTGAGGGTTCCACAAAGCTTAGAGTTCAATGGATATGTTCAGGCTAGTTGGGAACACCCAGGTACCTCCCCTGGTTGGGAAGCTTGACAATGTCTCTTGCCATAGGGTCTGATCTGTTGCATCCCTTTGCATCACATTCAGTCCTTTGGTGTAAAGCCTCAGGAATCAGTCTGAGGGTGCTTATGGGATCTTTGATGGTTTATGATCCCTTCTCAGACATGACAGCTGCCTCTCTTGTCAGTGCATTGAGTCAGTTATGTCCCATTAGACCTTCCCGGGGGGAAGGGGTTGGGAGTTGTGTAAGGGAGAGCAATTACGATGATAAAAGGTGCCGTCCCACCTTGCAGGATTTGCCTCATCAGCCTGGCTTGCAGCCTCCCCCTCTGTCTTGTGTGAATCTCACTGCACACCCAAACTCACCTCTCCTCAAAGGATGTAAACCTGGCCTCAGCAAATCACCCTGGAGCCTCCTTGATTTTTTTGAGTCATAAGCCATGAACAGTCCAGTCTCTCAGAAACCTAACAGGGAATTCATATGAGGCAACATTTTTCTGTGCTTCTGTCTGGAAATAGGGTAAAAATAAAATGAAGGAATAAAAGAAAAAGACAATTGCTGTTCACGCTAGAAAACTGTATTGAAGAATATCAACCAAAACCTTTTCCTTCTAGAAACTTAGAAGGGGATGTTGCCCTGAGAAGCTCTGCTGCTGTCTATACATACTGCAAATCTCGAGGGCTGTTCGCAGGCGTATCTCTGGAAGGAACCTGTTTGATTGAAAGGAAAGAAACAAATCGCAAGTAAGCTCTCTTTATATCTAAAAGGTTCAGTGAAAGTAGTGACAGAATTAACTAGGACACATTCACATTGGAAAAAGTGTTTTTTGTGAAAACATACTATATTCAGTTTAGAATTTCTTGAGGGACAAGGGTTTCTTCAATTTGGACATCTTGCAATGGGTATTGAGATGATGCTAAATGTTTAGGGATTATTTATGTGTGGCAGGTTGACCTTAGCTAGCCACCACACGCCAGCCCAGTTGCTTTGTCATTCTCCCTCCTCAACAGAATGAGAGGAGAAAAAGTATGATGATGAACTCATAAGTTAAGATAAAAGCAGTGAGATCACTTACCAATTGCTATTTCAGTTAAAAAAACTCCAACCTCATCAAGGGGAAATTAGTTTAATTTATTTTCAGTAAATAAGAGAATAGGATAATGAGAAATAAGAACAAATCTAGAAAGCAACACCTTCCCCCCCACACACCTTCCATCTTACTGGGCTCCACTTCAATCACAGCTTCCCTACCCCCTTCTCCCAAGTGGTGCAGGAAAATGGGGGCTGTGGTCAGTTTTCCAAATTTACAGCTTTGAAATAGTTCTGTCATTTTTCAGCTTATGATCAGTAGGAAAAATGCAGGGCTAGGGATGGAGACGGGGAGCATTTACACGAAATTAATTTATCCAGAAATTGAAATATAATAATAATCAAATACCTGCAATCTTTTTTTTTTTTTTTTTTGTATCAGGTTTTATGGGCAGGACATCCGTGCTAGTGCCATCCTGCTTGGTGACGTGCCTTTCCCTGCTCAAGCAGATGATCTTTATGAAACTCTAGCATCCTTCACTGAAGTGTATGAAAATGAAGAGCAAAAAAATAATCCAGGAAAATCTGTAAGGGGACAAGGAAGGGTTTCTGCGCTTCTTTTTCACATAGGCTTTCCCTGTTCCTAAGCTGTTCCTAGTCAGTGTCAATGGTGATGTTCTTGTGTCATTTCTAACTTCTCTGTTTGGATGACTGAAGGCATTGCACTTGTCAGTTACTTCATGTGGAACATTTGTTCAAGTATTTCCCTACTAGGCTCTTGAGGGCACGAATGTTGCTGGGTTTGCTTTGCATCTTCCAGAATAACAAAGTTTATCCTTGTTTTGTAATTGTGCATTATCAAACTCGAGATGATGATTAGGAATATTTGACCAAGTGTTTTTAGTCAAGTTAGTTGCAAATTGGCTACTCTTAGTTTTCCTACTTTTTCTGTCTTTCATTCCAACAATCACATTTATAATGTAATACTGGGACTGTAGAAGATACTTTGTTACAGATGTTGATGTTACTGAGAGACAAGCATTTGCTTACAGCTTTGTTAAACCCATGGTGATTTACGTCAGTGTCATGTGTGTCACTAGTGTTTAGTATGCTTTTTGAATTCCTGTAAGTTCAGTGGAGAAAGAGTAATTTTAATTTTTTTTCAGTGTAATTTGACATACTTCTAGGCTCTGAAGTGACAATCTGTGTCCAGATATGATGCTATGTTTTTAAAAAAATTGTGTGCTTTAGGTAAATGACCGACCTGCTAGACCATCAACCAGACCAGAGCTGCCTAAACCCACTGTTAGACCTACACCACCAGGTAAAAATTTCTGATAATGGCAAATTAATTATCTTAATAAAATTAGAGCATTAAGGTAATTAATACTATGCAGTTATTATAGCAGCTGCCTCTATAAAAACATTTTTTAAATACTCTTCCTTGGACAAACATTGAAAACATGTTGATGTAGCGCCATGGCTGATAAAGGCTAAAGGATTTGGTTTTTTGTTTTATATTAGCAAACCTTTTCTCTCTGACATATTTGCTATAGAAACAGTGTTTTTATAGTTACAGAAGCATGTAATAATTCAAAGGAAATATTCATAGATACTGGATACATAGGAACCTCACAGTACAATGAAACTTCTTGGTAAAAATAACAGTCCTAGAAACTGCTGGTCCAAGTTCTAGAAACTTCTGGTTTCTAGAAATCATAGTTTCTCTTTAGGTTGTCATTGTCTTTTAATCATTAGAGGTTTTACAGTACAGCAGGAGAGGCAGAATTTTGACTCATTAACAGTTTGTCTTAACAAAGTGTTTTCATTCAAAGTGAGGCTTTACTGTGCAGCTCCTCTTGTTAACTTAATTCTCTGGTTAAGGATGTGAGGCAGAGTCTGTATTTCTTTCTTCTGCACTGGTTCTTAGTTAACTGCAATCATTTAATAACTATTGAACTTGTATCAGAAGAGCAGTATACAAAATATAACAATATATGTTAACCTGTCATATAAGTCACTACTTTATTTTCTATTTCAGCTAAAAAGAATACCAACAAACTTTATCCTGAACTTCCCAATGATTATGCATCTGGAGGTAAGTACTAAGCTTATACTTATTCTATTATTACAGTGTAGAATCTGAGAAGTCCTAAAAGTACTTGGAAATATATGCAAAAATATCTGTCCATTGATATTTTTCTTTGTTGTCCATGTGTTCAAAAGAGATTCAGATCTTGTATGATCTCCTGAAAATATTTCATAAACTTTAATCTTATTCCCTGGCTTTACATTCTAATGATGATGTTCTTTTTCTGAGCAGCCCAAGTTCTTTTGTTTTATTCTGTGAGCTTGAAAAATGCACTTGAAGTAGTAAAATTGTTTTATGTTACCACCTAACTGAAATGGAAAAGGAAGCTGATATAACAAGCTTCTGTCCAAGTCCTTATTCAATGTACTATAATTCCTGTTTTAATTTTAAAAGTGCTTCCATAGATGATACCTGATTATGCTGGCATAAACACCAATTTACATGGCTTCTTTGGGTTTTTATACTGAAATAACTCTGTGTTACACTAAAGATATTACTATTGATTCTCTTATGTTTAAAGCACTTTCAGCTCTTAACAGGAGACTCTTACTCTGCAGTATTTGCATTCCATATTACATAAATATATATCTATATATAATATGAATATGTACTTATATTTTCATGTATTGCATGCTCACTTGAAAATAAAATTAAACAAAATACCTCTTTTTTACTTCTGCAAATAGAGCTAAAATTGAGTTTGATAATAGATCACAATGAAAAGTCTATTTCAGGCAAAGTATAATTAGAGCTTTTCACTAAAAATTAAGATAAATTATGTGCCTTTGTCTTTGCATTCTTTTTCATACCTTCTCTTCATACATGTTCTCGATACATGTGTCTGTTGAAGGGGCCAACATAGGAGTATCTTAAGCTGAGCTGTCGATGTGACTTCTGCAGATTAGAGACTTCCTGAGAATCAAGATTTGTTATTGTGTTGTAGGACTTTTACGAGGAAAAGAAGGATGACGCTAATGGTCTGTACTCAATAGCTGTCATCCAAGAGAGAAGAACTGGTCTTCTGGCCATAAAACTAAGCTCTCCCAGTCTTACAAAAGCCCTGACCAACTGAGAACAGGATTCTAAAGTTTGCACATATTTGCTATATTGAAGGGAGTGTTCTTCTATTCAGGTGCAAGTGACAAGTTAAAAATATTCCAGAGCCATCTGTTGAATGGCTTACAAGTTTCTTTGAAATCAAGATATAGACTCAGTCTGCTACTGGGAATTTCTAGCAATTTCTCAAAATATACAAGTTTTTCTTTAGGAATGTGGTGGAGCAATAGGATCTGGTCTAAATGACAGCATGGTATATTTGGCTTTCTGTTGCAGATTACATTTCCATAGGTGACAGTTCAAATGCTTTCTGAATCCACAGACATATTCTATGTTTCTAAAGGCTAAAGCTTTTTTCCTTCTCGCAGGGGGCAATTAAGGTTGAAGTCAAGAGTCACAGTCCCTTTCACAAAGAGTGTATTAATGCTGGGGGATGAAATAAAGAGCCATAAGGCCGTATCTCCTGTCCATAATCTGTTTCTGCCTATTTAGAGTCCAAAATATTTCAACAGAGCTGCCTAGCAGCTAGCAGCCCTAGCATATACATGTCAATCTTTATTGCAGGAGTAGCTGCTGCATCAGATGTTCTTCTACAGTTATCTGTAAAAAACATATTCAAAAATTTAAGTTTAAAAAATACATATAGATAAGCAATAGAAGAGTGAATGCATCTTATCTTTAGGAAGCTACATGTTAGGTAAAATGGCTGGGGTGGAGGTGGGTTTTGATATTGAGCAACAAGCTTAACTGGCTTGCAAGTAATAAGGACTTGGTCAGGGAAGGGGCAACTTGGCATTATGTTACCAGCATTTGGTTTTGCAACAGTTATACAAGTGGTAGAAAGGTTGAAATATTAACTCTTCTTATTAGATGAAAGAGAGATAGACTTGTGGCTGAAACATTTTTAATTATTTTCTGTGTACTTGAATTATACAGATAAGTAATGTAATATAATCTTTTTCAAATGCAAGAAGAACAATAAACGAAAAACATTATTTTCTAAACTGGTAAGGTGATACTTGAACTCAGATGCAAGGGGATTGTTTTCATGTAACTGAATAATACTTAAGGTAATGCATTTAGTTGTAAAATGAGCTTCAGTAGTGTTTTAAATGTTTCCAGAAACTTGGGAATACCACACATTTTATTTAGATGCAGTTAAAAATTGCACAATCCTTTTACAATTCTGGGAAATAAAACCCCAAAACAACCACAACAAAAAACCACAACAAACTAGCAGCTGCTACAGTTACTGTGATTCAGTGACGTATGATTTTTTTACACTGGTAGACATTTTTCTGAAGACTCACTAAATAAAGAAATTTGCTTATGAGCATGAAAGTTCATGCCTTCTCCTTTACTAGATTTAGGCATTTGCATTTCATTTTTCTACTTGTCCCCTCTTTGTTGTAAAATCTACTAGAAGGGCTTACTGGCCCTTCCAAGATTTATTACCACAACATAGCTTTTCTTTTTCTGGATGGATGATTCTTTGGACTTCTGTATCACATCTGTAATACAAACAACCTATGATTCTTTAATGACTACTTGGACATTGTAGACTCAGGAGTTTATTTCATTAGGACCATTTTTTTTAGATACATTAGGTTCATAGTTTGTCACACTGGAATACCTAATCCTAGATATTAAATTTTTATTAGTGTTATGATTTGTAGTTTTCTTTGCTTGGGGTTCTGCCATGGAGCAGCAAGTAACTAAAAATGTAGCTAAATGATTACTTCCTGCCTACCCTCCTAACAGTGTGCTGAATAGTATACAATTCTGAAAATGTTACAGTGATGTGGTTTCCCAGCTGAACTGGTAGCAGCAGGAGTAGTGATCTGCTAGAAAAAGTTGGGCCTGGGTTGAGGTGAATGTTGGTGAGAACTGAATCAATAACAGGCAGTTTGTTCAAATCAGAAGTCAGATCTTTTTCTCTTTTCCTTCAGCTCAGCTAATCAGAAAAGGGCTATTTCATATGTTTGGAAAAGAATCACTTGAAATTGCCAAGGTGCTGAAACAATCAGGAAACAGACTTGAGACAGGAGTGGGGATGAAAATGGAAGAAATGTCTTCCTTCTAAGCAGTGTGCCTTCACTATTAATTCACAATTATCAAATGTCACCATGGGCTTAAATTCTTACAATACTGTAAGATAAAATACTCATGCTGAACACAAAAGCAGTTCTTTTGATATCAATGTAAGTATTATATGATAATTTGGAGAAAGTAATGATGCTGTCTGCATTTTTTTAAGGGGTCATGTGATTTGCTCAAGAAACCCATGGGAACTTGTAGCTGTGAAGCTTGAATATTTCAGGATTTTTTTTTTTTGTTTGCTTTCAGAAACACTGTCTTTCTTCTCTTCCAGAATTACTAAACTAAATATTTTAAAATTTTATCTTGAGAAAAATATTTGCCCTCTTTGGATTTTTGACTGCAGTAAATTATCTGCAGCCATTGAACTTTTTATCTATTGTGCATAAAATCAACACACCCCAACCTGATTACAGTAAAACTAAGAAAAAAACCCAAAATATGAATTTTGACTAGGTTTTTCTCAACAGAAACCTTTCACTTTGAAAATAAAATAAAATATTAATAAATTGGTTTTGTCCCAATAGGCATATATTTATGTTCTTGCATACTGAAAGAAGTGCTATATCAAACCTACTGATGAGGATATGGAGGCAGATGAGAAAATTGTCACTGTTTTTAAGAAGCTAAAAAAAGCCCCTTCTTCCTTCAGTGATGATTTGAGTGTTTTGTCAGCCTCATTATTAAAAATTCATGCCTTCCTACGTGAATTTGTCTGCAGTTTTTAGACAATATTTGTTGTGGCTTTCTTCACTGTATTAAAGAGCCCTTTGCTACACAGAGGACCTTTTCTTTTGTTCCCCTCTTGTTCTCTTTGAGACACTTGTGCTGTAATCAAATCACTTTTTGGTCTTCCTTCATCTTTCTTTTGATTACCAAACAGATTGATGAGCTCTTTGTCAAAGGTCATTTTCTCTTTCCTCTCAAATTTTAAATAATAATACAAATACCAAATTCTGAGCTGTGAGCTCACTGAGATCAGTAAGATTTGGGCTTGTAAAAGCTCTAATGAATTTGCACTAAACACCAGTCCTTATATTTTCTATTATTTATTTATATATTTATTTATTTATTTCAACCTTCTTGAGTGTTCTTTGTCTATGTTTAAAACAATTGAGGCAATATCAACCCTTTTTCATTAGATGGTACCATGAAGTGGTAAATTCAGTTTGTGTTAACTAAACACATCAGAGCTGCTGCTTTTCATGGTTACAGTTCTCCAGGAATCACGCCTGGCCCACTTCTCTTAATTTCAGAGATGATCTCAGTGTTTCTTTTGGTAATCTATGAATGGCAGATGGTTCAGTAGATCTGTGAAAATCTGCTTCCCAAGAGAATTCCAAGACAGATTTTTATGCCTCTTGAAGTGAATTTTGTCAAGGAAAATTGAGGGTCTGTATGTGAATTTGCCTTTGTTAGTATATTATGGATTTTTTTTTGTGGCCAGTTGCAAATGTTTTAACTAAGCCAACATAATTATATGGACTAAGAATTCATAGACCTCTTCTGAGGTAAAAAGCTTTAATTTTTTTTTTTTTTTTGCTTGTGATTTCACCTCCTGTTTCACTTATTTTATTTGCATACCTGTTCTACAGTTCAGTTTACATCTGACTTGTTATCTTGTTATTTTGAAAGCTACTTCTCTCTAAGATGATATTGATCAAACTTGGGAAAGAAAATATAAGCTGGAACATGGACACCACTCTAGCAGACTTTGCATTAATTAGTACCTCTACTTATGTGTGGTGCTGAGGTTTTTTAACACAGTATAATGAAAAAATGGAATTTTTAGTTAGAACTGCTGAAAGAGAGCATCACTCTATGTTCTTGCAACTTCAAAATAGCCTTGCTTTGGTAAATATGTATTGAAGCAATCACTTTGTTTTTTTATATATGTATTTCTCAACTTAAGTTTAACAAAACCAGTACTATTTTGGAACAACTCAGATTTAATTGGAAATCTAACATGCAATTATTTATATTCACTGTGCAGTTCCATGTTTAGATATGCCCACTGACAAAAAAAATCTGACAGGTGTGCTGCAGGAGAAATGGAAGTGTGCCCAAATCTCCTCTTGATGAGTGACTTTTGACTTGGGCATTTTTATTTTAATTAAGACTAAGCACCACAACAGAAAAGTAAAATTATTCCATGAGTTTTCAAACAACCAAAATCAGCTATGTGGTCTCAGACTAACTTTTTCTCAGTGTAATACCTGAATTTTTGCTTTTCCTTTGTTGTTAGAAAGCATATACATCAAGTCTGCCTTTCTAGGATATTGTCAATATTTCATTATGTGCTTCTTTCTGTCTGTTCTGGATCAAGATGATTTAAAATGGTTTCATCGTTCTGAAGTTTTCTTTGCCAACTTGAACTGTAGTAAAATAGAATCAAAAGCTTTTAAATTTTAGTTAAGTAAGATTATAAAATATTGTGGGTTTTTTTTGTTTTTTTTTTTTTTGTATCTGATATCTGCATAGACCTGGAATGGAGAAGGAGTCCAGAACCTCTTGTTTTTAAGGATGGAGAAAGACTCTGTGGTTCATAGTGAGGGGAAAAATGCATTTTGCTTTTGAACTGGAAATTAAATCATCCATGAAAACACGATAAAATCAGATGTGTACATACTCCTTTAGGTATTGTGGAGATGTGCTGTGTATCTGAAACTGGAAAAAAAGCTACTTTTTTATTCTTCAGTTTATGAATTACTCCTTTTCCAAGAAAGGAAGAGATTTGCTGAAGGATCATGTAGAACTATAGTAAGGAAGAATCCTCATTAAGCTGTGCAGTAATCTGTTCCTTCAATGCTATAATATAATGAGAAACTCTTAGCAGATTATAAATTATAAAATCAATAAACTCAGTGTGATAAATAGGTATTTCTTTTGGAAAAATGTTACAAAGTGAGACATATAATGTTTCTGCCATAATCCTTCATAACATTGTCTATTAATTTGGTAAACTAAAGTATGGGTGTTTTTGTTTTGTTTTAAGAGTTTTAGCTCAGCTTGGTCTATTTTTGTGTTTTTCATGGCAAGACTTGTGACATGTTTATATTTAGTTACTAGAAAAATAAAACATCCATCTGGTGGTCCCCCACAGTATTAATTTTCTTGCTATTATGAACTCTTTCTTAATACTAACGAAACCCAGGAAATCCCAGGAAATTATTTTTGAGACTATTTTTATCCCTGATTCACTTTTACTAGGATTGTACTATTACTATCATGAATGTGATAAGTCAGATAATCAAGCTGCTTATGGCTTATATTGTGGCAAGCTGAAAGGAAAATATGCAGCATGCAGGCCTTCACTGGTCATACTGAAACAAATAACTTGATGCATATAATCAGCTAACTCAGAATACAAGAAGGCACAGAGAGATTGAGGTCAGACATGCTAGAATGAAATTGGGGTCTTTCTGATATGTGTGTGCATGCGTGGGCAGAGAGCTGTTGTGCTAAGTATGAACCAGCTACTCTGGCATGGATAACAATATTTTTTTTTCTTGGCATTTTTTAATGGCTTGGAATAAAAATTGGAAAATTAGAGCTAAAGTACAGAAAAACTTCAGTGCAATCTATGTGTATTTTTTTAGGTGTAAAGCACCACTATGATCATAATTCTGATTCACAGAACATGAAATTATTCACAGGAGCATATAAATGTTAAATAGAATAGGTTGAAGTCTTGTCTGAAGCCATTGTAACAGATACAGATTAATGCTTTAGCATCTGGAATGCATGCTTTAAATGTTGTTTCAAAGCTGTGTACTGCTTCAGATAGTATTTTCTTCTGTATTGTTCAAGCAGTAGGACTAAAGCAAGCTTAAATTGCTTTCCTGTCTATTATCCAGAAAAGCCTTTGGGAGTTTGGGAGCTTCTGCTTCATTTCTAGTACTTGAAGCCAAACAGAAATTTTGACTACGTCAAGGAAGTGATAGATATACAGGATTTCTCTCCAGAGTGCAGTGAAATGCCCTGTGCTTGACTGACTTAAGACAAAAGCTAACACTACTGCAAGAAATGCAGGTCTTTTTGCAGTAATGGTGGCCTGATACTTTTCAGATCCATCCTTATAGCAAGGATGAGAACATCTACTTTATACTAAATGCTAAGGGAATGTAGCATTCACATTCTCTGAACAGAGAGACAATTCTCTCTCTCTCAGGGCTTTTTTCCTGGAGAAGCACAGAGAGAAGAAGAGAAAACAATTCTTATCTGTGCCAGTTTTTGTGCCCATGTGGAATGTGGTATGGAGATTATTTACCCAAGGCGGTTGCTTGATTGGATTCTGGTGATGATTGTTTGGATTCATGGACCAATTGGATCCAACAGCTGTGTTGGGACTCTCAGGAGAGAGTCATGGGTTTTCTAGTTAGTTAGTGATAGTTCTTATTAGTGTAATATAGTTATAGTATAATATAGTATAATAAAGTAATTAATTAGCCTTCTAAAATCATTGGAGTTCAGTGCTCATTCTTCCCAGGCATTGGGGGTCGCTTTTACAATAAGGGAAGGTTTTCTTTTCTCTGGGAAATTATTATTTTTCACCCTGCAAATGTATTTTCCCATGAGCAGTAAAATTAGGTGCCATGGTTCTCCAGAATGTGATATAGTCTCTGTCATGGGGGGACCTGGAGTCCTGCATCTACCTTGGCTGTGCTGGTTCAGTGTTACATCATGCAGATCAACCAACTGGATATTGCTAATTGAACCAAGAAGGTCATTCACCTTTTGTGGAAACACTGTCAGTCCCTGAATAAGAAATAGGGGTCCATGGAAAAAAAAAAAAAAAAAAAAAAAACAGAAAAAACCCCAAAAAACAGACACTAATATAAGCTAAACTAGTATGACAAATAACTGTTCTAGAAATGGTGCAATTATGCTTTTCACTTCTACAAAAAGACAAGATTTCAAGAAACTTCTTACCTTTTCATGGAGAGGTCTGACAAGGTTTGCATTGAGACTTCCCTAGTTATATTTCATTTGGTTTATCTTTCTCATTAACAATTATTTTGCCATATTAGGTAACCTTCAAATATTCTTCTTCCAGTTGTTTTTTTTTCTTGAAGAAGCTTAGCTAGAAGTGACCTCTACTCTTGTGGAAAGGAAGTGTTAATTTTTTCATACACAGTGAGACTTCCACCCCTCTTCCCACTTTTCTCTCAGTGGTGCATGTTTGTGGTTTTAGCAGCTCCTTTGCTATGTAGCAAGGAAGGTGTCAAAAGAAGATTAAAAACAGGGAAATAGAAAACTCCTCTGTAAGGAAAAATATAATGGGAAAACTTACTTTGGTCCACAATTTCAAGTATTGGTCTCTGCCAGAAGGTTCAGATTGTGTCTTTACTACTACTGACATTTCTGCCTTTTGTCAGCAACTACAGAAGGATAGAAGAGAATCTGAGGTTGAGAAAGCAGAGATACTGTTTGGAGATACTGTTGAGGGAAAAACCTGCCTTCACATATGTTGTACATTGGACAGATTTGAGCCAGTGGTTGAATCCCATCTGCAAGCCTGAATTTCCTCATGCTTGAACCAAGGGATGTGATTAATGTTAGTTTTTTCTTTCTAGAGAGCATCTATACAGCCAATATTTTACTTGATTTAAAAGCATATGTATGAAGAATATTGTTAATACCACTCTTAAATTTCAACTGAAAATTGTGATACTTTTCGCTTTTTCATTTCAAGAACTTTATCATAACTAGGCTGATGTAGTGAGTATTCTGTAAAGTTTGGTTGTGCTTAGCTGGGAAGTATAATATCAGCACACCATGGGTGATAATAGCTGTCCCAGATGCTTCATCCATTGAGATGGTGGATGTGGCAGGTTGCAGAGTTTCCAGTGATCAGATTAGGCTCTAGTTTATGGTTCTGTGTCATTTCAAGCTCTTGCTGAAGCTGTTCTGTAATGAATAGGGCTATCTATCTTTCTCCTACCAGTTTAAACTGTGGTCAAATGATTACAGGATTGTGCCATGGGATACTGTAAGTGGAAGTACAATTGCTTGAGTCACCAGTTGGCATGGGAAGGGAACATTGATTGAATAACTTTTGAAATGATAAGTTGATGAAGCCTGTGGTGTAAGTAGAATTAATAATGGCTGTACTGCTGCTGAAGGAACATTAAAGCAATGAGAATTAGTAATTGTGGCAAGAAGTAATCCTAGCATTGATTTCAACAGCCCCTTAGTGCAGCTAAAGTTAACAAGTTTTCTATATATTGCAGGTGTTCAAGTAATATAAATATTATCATGAGAGTGCTAGACTTTGTATCAAAACAGGAGATACTCACTTGTTCCCATTACAGAAAGCAGTTTCCGAATCTTTCACAATGACTTGAAACACTTTCTCCTTTTCATGTATATTTTTTTCTTATGAAGATCAATTATTCTTTTCTCAGGCTTTCTAGTTCTCTAGAAAAACTTTTCTGTCTGATTCCTTTGCATGGTAGTAGTAACATCTTTAATTTGTTTTATTCTGCAAAGCTCATTTTCATTTTGCCTTGAAAACAGGCTTTCTGTTCTTGGTCTGCTATTTTCTCAACCAGTTTTAAACATTGATGATAAGGATTGTGAACAGAACTTCAAATGAGGCCTTGTACAGTATTATTGTATTATTATTTAGTGTGTTTCCATATGAGATACTCTTTGTCTCATAAAATTTTATTTTAACCATTTTTATAGCCAGTGCAGAGAAATATTTCTCCATGCAAAGCAAAAAAAAAAAAAAAAAAAAAAAAAATCAGTATTTCACAAAGCATTTTCCTAAGAAACTGGCAGAAACTGTATAGAATTGTTGTTTTTACTACTCTTTGTTTTTTTTTCTAGAGGCTGTAGATTGTTTCCCAGACCTTTGTAAAAGCTAAGACTGCTATCAAGTGAACCAGGTTATGTGCCAATAATACCCTTGGCAGAAATTTTAAAGCTGACTGTAAAGAGATTTGAGAATCAAAATGCAGAGACAGTGTATTGAGATTGAGATGCTAACTCAGTGTGTGTAGAGGAAACGTTAAGGTGTTCCAGATCATTCCTAAATCATCAGTTTGATCTGAATAAAACAGAGCTCAGTTCTTGTCACTGTACTTTGCTTTTCAGAATATGAAGGCTATGCTTAGGATTGCATCTCAGCAGAGGCATTATTTGCATTAATGTCATTTTGAGCACGATAAAGCCCTTGACATTGATATGGTTTATTTGACCTTTTCACTTTGAATGAAAATCTAATTGTTTTTTGAAATGTCAGAAAAATCCAAAAAGTAATCAGCAAAAGTACTGCTATGGAATTGGCTCTTGCAAACAGGAGGTAGGGTTTTTTTTATATCCTAAATATCAAATACATCCACAGATGCTTAACAAAAAAGGCACTTCTTTAATGCAAAAGCTGAGTGTGCTGAAACAAAGATAGAAAGCATTCCATCAGCAGATGAAGATGATGAGCCAGCATGTTCCCCAGTAGGCCAGAAACTCAAAACCAGCGAAATACGTTTCATACTGAATGAGCTAAATTTGCACAGTGACTTAAACTTTAAATATAGTCAGGTCTGTTTCAAGCACCACTTTTGTTTGCTAGACATGACACTGTTCAGTAACAACTCAAGTTGGTAATATGGAATCTGCTTTGAAGTGATCCATTTCTAGCTTATATAGAAGAGGTCAAAAATACATAAGCCTTCTCCTGGGTTTTGTGAGTCTCTTACAAAAGTGTGTGTATAATATCTTAATTCTGTGCATACAGATTTGCAGCTGATGATGAACTTTTTATCTGTTGAGGCCTTGCTGCAAAATTGAGGGTCTTGTACCTTATATGGAATATCTGTGGCTAACTTTGCCTTTAATATTTTTTTTCCAGCCACCATTTCTTTGCTAATGGAGAATGTAGTTATTAAGTTATTTTGAAAATCAACTGGAGGGCTTTGTAACACTGGAAACCTGGACAAAGTACCCAGTTAAAGTAATACATAACATCTAGTACTGCAACTAAATCAAAAAATAGGGTTCGCTGAGGCAGTCCTCGTGGAAGTGGAAGAGGGTTTAACATCTGGTTTTGCTTTCCTTTCAAGAACTTGGGTGTACATTTAGTACTGAAATATATTAAAGAGAGTAGTTCCTGGAATGATGCAGGCCTTCCTTGATATTATCAATATACCTTGAATACATTTTCTAGCTTACTGGAAAAAGGAAAACATTGTACACCTCTTTAGAAAGTGTGGAAAGGAGGGCCCCAGGAGCTACACACCTGTCAAGCTTCACCTCTGTGCCTGGGAAAGTCATGGAACAGATCCTCCTACAAGCTATACTAAAGTACAGGGAGTCAGGAGGGTGATTTGAGACAGCCAGAACAGCTTCACCAGAGGCAAGTCCTGCCTGACCAACCCAATCAACTTCCATGATGGAGTGGACAAGGGAAGAGCTACAAATGCCTTGTATCTGGATTTCAGGTCCCTTCCCAGCCAAGCCATTCTTTGATTTTGAAATTGCCTTAAATCTATAGCTACTGCAACAAAACAGCCTTCAGGTGTTCTAGGTATAGAACAATTCTTTGCCCATAAGTGAATGTGGAATAGAGTAATGCAACTTATGCCTTCTCTCCCTCTTCAGACCAGGTTTCTTTAACTGAGCAAAAATAGGCATTTGTGGGGTATTTAAAGAGTAGTTTTACCCCAATGACAGTGAAGCTCACTTAATGCAAAAAGTCCACCCTCATTTTCTTAGTCATGAAGAACTGATTATTTGCAGCCTTCAATATTGAATTTAAACACTTGAGTGTCTTAAGAAGCCTTTATTCAGAAAGTGGAGAAAGACAGGTAATTTTGTTTACTTGCCCAAAACAAGCCATAATTATTGGCGAAGAAACAGCTAAGCAAGATATTATTTATTCTGAGTGTGATTTGCTGAATATCATGTCTCCTGACTTTTGATCAGATGAGCATTATTGGAGATTATTTGGATCAATGGTGGCATATGACATACTTCAAGCGTCTGTACAGAATATATCTGATTATAACAGATTAGTACCTGTAGATGTAAAATGTCAAATCTACTGTGCATATTTAGGTCTTCCCAAACATCTGTTCAGTGAGATCGGAGGTTGTTGTTTTGTATATGCAGAGGGTTTTTTGAGGTGAGTCTACATTTAAAAAACAAAATTAAAGAGGCCATTAAGGAAATTAGTAGTTTAATGTGAATAGGACATTTGAGATTTCACTTTTAAGGCTTGGTTAAACAAACACTTGATTTGTTATTTGTCTGGAAACAACTAAAATTAAATTTGTAAGTAAGTGTACGTCTATTCTGCTCTAGAAGCTGAAATAAACCCTTTTTTTTCTTAAGCTGAAAGCTGAGGAATGAGAGCTAAGAATATGGAAAATGAGCACATTGGGTAGAAAAAAGAACTAATCAGTATACTGGTGTGATTCAAGAACTGAAATTTTTTTCATTGTTTTTAGTATTTAGGATACAGTTAGGCTACTATTTTTCTTTCTAAATGGGAGTTGCTTGAAGACTTTTTCTAAGTAGCCATTAGAATGCATAATATTTTGTTGCCATATAGGAGTTGAAAAGTTAATTTCTGCAGGGTCACAGTGTATAATACACTACAATATGGTTCTTCTTTAGTCCATTTTCCCCAGTCCTCTCTGGCTGATGTTTTATCTTGTCATGATAGAAGAAAGCCATAAAATCTTTTAATTTACTGACCTCTTATTCTCTTTGTAATAATTCATATGGCACTTTCTTTCATCCTTTTTCTGACTTTCCTTATTTAATTTCCTTCGTAAGTTTTTAAACAGATCATTTGCCACTTTCCCAAGATGCTGCTCTTTTAGGCCTATTCAGACCTTTAGACATAGTAAATGGTAAAGCCTGAGAATGGACATTGCCCAATAAGGGCCCAATAAGTGAATCTCAACATTGTAATGTGTTTTATTTCTGCTTATCATTACATTGTAACTTAGATAATGCAGTAATTTGACTTAACTTACGTGCATCCTAGCTGTGGACATGAATTCAACATCACATTTGTGGCTCTGAGCTGCAACTTTGAGCCAAACCTGACGTTACCTAAATTTGTTAGAAACCACTTACAAATGGTAAAGCCTTGAAATTCAGACATCATCAGAATGTGGACTATTATTTGCATTAAACTTCTTCAACCATAAAATATTAAAAGTATACGTATTCAGTGAACTATACTTAATGACATCTTAATTTCCAAGATGCCAGTTTTTGAAAAGTCATATGGAATGAGATACTGCCTCTGTCATGTTTTCATCATTGTATGTGGTCATAAAGGGGACATTTTGAGGTAGTGTTGTTTAAATATTTCATTACTATGGAATTTTTCTTTCTTTGTTTACATTCCAGGAAGTAAATGACCCAGTCCTTTTTCATAAAAGTATTATGTAATATATGCAAGAGGTTTTTAAATTTAAGAAGATATTCAAAATAGTAGTCACACATTCAAAATAGTCACTCCCGTTGCAAACTATGTATTTTCTATTTAAATAAGAGAATACTATTTTCAGTTGCAGTTTTCATCATTTTGATTGCTTTCTAAAGTCATGAGTGGAAAAATGAGTTGTAAAAAGAGATTAATTTTTTATATGTACATGTAGTAATAAATGTACAACTCTGTACTTTTTAACCTTTCTTTCTCTCTTTACATATGAGAGTATCTTTTTCAGTGTTTTCAGAGTGATTCTGTGAAAATTTGACTGTTATAACATTAATGAAATTGTTTGCATTGCTTTGTTTCTAAGGAGACAAGTTTAGTTGCATACATGTATTCTTTCAGATACTGACACAACTTTGCTTTCAGATTATCAGCAGATGTAGATTGGTTTTAGAATATCAACAAAGTATCTTCAATTTTTTCTTTGTTATAACTCAGAGTGTGATTTATCAGATTTATTATGATCAAGACTAATATAATTCATATATTTTGAATTTAAAACTAGTATTCTTTCCTGTTTTAAAATTTTAAAAAGCAATTATAAAATGTAATAGTGAGATAAGGCATGAGATCCTTAGCATTAAGGGACTGAACAGCTTTCAGGGAAACAGGTATGTTAGAATAATTATTGGTTTCCTCAAAAACCCAGCACTAAACCTTACATATTTCTGCCACACCTCCTTCTCAGTTCCCTTCCAATGTTTCTTTGACTGTCCCTGATGCAATTCACCTAAGAAATCAAATCTCTTTCTTAGCTGCTCTTCTACATAATGGTTCAGAAATAGACTTCAAATATAAAGAAAACCAAGGGGGTAAGTTTAGCTACAGTAAAAGGTAGATACTCCCCAGTATAACTGATCAAATGTAGCCAAGATGTTGGATTTTTCTCATTCTTGAAAAAGGTACTGTATCACTGAGGATTTGGTAGTTTCAGCTTCATAATTCTTTGGTGAAAAGATCGACGCAGGATTAGCGTTGTATCAGATAACGTGCTGTCCAATTTCTCACTCTGTATCACTGGTCTGGTACATAGTTAATGCTTTGGCTTCCACCTGATTAATGCTGTTCTTAAGTATTTTCTAAATTAATATTGACAGGTCAGTTTTAGGCTTGTTTCCTTAGTCTCTTTGAAACAGCTGCACCATTTACTTCATGTACTAGTATTTCTTATAGTCAGGGAACAGATCAAGGCACTAATCACAAAGACATCTTCATCTTCCTTCTTAACTTTGCATCCCTCTAGTCTTCTGTTTGCTATCTGCTTTTTTGGTTTGTTCTTTTTTTACCTTTTTGTAACCTTAAAATAGGTTCCATTATTTTACAAATAGACTTCCCTCCTTTGAAAACCCACTAATATTAAAGCAGTTTATGGAACCAATGACTTTGTTCCAATGATGACTGTCAAACTAGAGAGTATTATCTGTATTCTGTACTGTATTATGTTGAATTCTAATTTGACTCTGGGTTTAGAGTTCTGGGATATAGAATACATCCATTCATTTTCAAAATCTCTCTTTATATATATTTAAGTTTCTTTAAATTATGTATACATTCCCTTAATTTCTTGATCTTTGTTATTAGTTTCTGTAACTTCATTAAGATTCTTCTCAATGGATTTGACTCCTTAGCTCTGTGTTGTCTAGCTTTATCACATATTTTACTCTTAGCTCAGCTGTCAGCTACAAGAGTGACTCTGCTACATCACCAATACTTCTCCTGCTCTTGTACTTCACCTTTCTGTGGCTTCCAGTTCCTCCAGTGTTCTCTGCTCTCCTTTCCCTTCCATTTTTCATTTGCTGATTTCTTCATTTGTGGTTATCTCCTCATTAGAAAAAACTGTTCTGACAGTCTCATGTGCTGATTCATTACATTTTTTTTTAATTACAATTTTCACATTCACATATGAATCTGTGATCTCCACAAAGTAAGTTCCCTGTTCCTTCTGTTCTTTCACTCTTCCATTTAAACAGTTCTTTGTTTAATGGTAATGTGAAAGGTCAATTACTACAGGCCTTTTACCTGATGAGAATATTCTGTTTATTCATTTGCAAGAAGAAATAGGTTAAACTGAATAGAAGTTTAATGAGTGAATGAGTGGAGTAAGGAGTCCCTGAAATGTGGTAGCTGTCTTATTTTTAGTGTAAAAGTCTGAAGGTGTGAAAAAATGGGGTTTGACTATAAAAGCATAAGCCAAGCATATAATTGTCAAGAAAGGTTTCAACCAAAGGCTAATATTGAAAAAAAAAAAATTATGCCAGTACTGAATTACTTGGAGCTAAACATTAAGAAAGTTATCTTAGCAACCAGGGGAATACAACATGTGAAATAACCTTCCCAGATGACTAATGGGGTGAAAAGAGAAGTGGCAAAAAAAGTTGGTTTATTGTCTGGCAAAATACCAGACTCTGACTTAGGTCTCAGAGAATGTGCTTCATTTAGTTATGAGCTGCTGGTCTCACCTGTATGGAGGCCTTGCATTACTAGACCATGTTTCAGGTCCTAGCCAGTGTCTGTCGCCTTTTACCAGTTCATACTGTTTATCTTTCAGGAGGATACTGATGCAGATATGATGGTTTTACTCAGTTCATATCTTCTCTAAACTTGAACTCTTTCACAGATGCAGAATATTGTCATTGTTTTATCTCCCTCCCTCTCTGTCCCATCTGATCTAGTTGCTTCTTTTTAACCCCCCAACTCACAATATCTCTTTGCAGTATTATCATCTCATCCTTCATCTTATGAAATCCAAGTCTGATCATATTGCTGTTACCTAATCTTCTTTTTTCTTGTTTGGAATAGTGTGCTTCACCTTCTTTAAAAGAGTTTCTCTTGCTTCCTGTTCAAGCCATTGGGTCTATCTATGCTGATAAATTAGTCTTTGCTAATTTATCAGCATCAATAATGCCAATGTGATTGGGCACTGGAACCTGGACTCTGATTTGGAGACATCAAGTTCAATAACTTGGAAAGGAGCCATTTACTGATGTAAATGTAACTCTTATCTCCAAGTCTCTGCTGACCTGTGTACAACCACATATTAGTAATTGCATTCCATCCTTCTGTATGTAACCTGATAGATTAATATTCATCTTCTGTTTTCCTTGGTAATACTTTTGATCCCTGAATTCTATTGCTGGATTACATCTGTAATCAACTTTACATTTATATTTTGGGGTCTCACTGAGAAGTCTTCTTTATTCAGCCCTCTATTTTTCTGCTAAGTTTTCCCAGCTAACTGTCCTTTGTTGCTTTTAATTTGCTAGATAATATTTTCTGCAAATAACTATTTCTATTTCTCCTTTACTCAGGTATTCTTTTGTTAACTAATTAAGAATTCAAGATATAAATTGTCAAATAGAATCTTAAACTTCATCTTGGTGATCACTGCAGAGCACATGTGTTCTTCTGCTTGAATTTCTTTAGAAGTTCTCACTTTCACTATAGGAGCAATGAGATCTATAGATGTTCTCTGGATACCACTTTAAAGATACAACCTTTTCTTTCTGTCTCTGCTTTTGTCCATGCCTTTGTCCTGTTATGATTCAATTGTTACAACATCCGTCTCTCTGACCTTTGCAAATTCAATATTTCTTTACTGTCATCTAGATTCAGTTCCTGCTTCAAAGTTAATTTCCTGCCCTATCATTTTGTCCATCTTTTACATTCCCCCACTGGCTCTTATGTTAAGTATGCCTTTGAGCTCAGACAGAACCTAAATCACCCTCTGACAGATCTAGCTTTCATCTCAATCTTGTTAGTATTACAGATTTAACTTAGTGGTTCACCTACCTACTTCAAAGTTGAACTTTAAGCATTTCTCTGCCTGCCTTTAGACATCATCAGGGCCCAATTCTGGAGCATTTCTCAAGTCAGAAATGTAGATCTTTAGTTTCTCCTATCATGAGCCCCAACACTCCTTCAGAAAGCTATCCTTGTCATTAGTAGTTACCCTGATGCCCTCAGAATTTACTGCATGCCATTTCCTTTGCCAACCCCTTGCCTTTCATATTCTAATGTATAATATGCTGCATCCAGCATAAAATGTATCTCTCTGGGTTTTGTCGTCCCTACCCAAATCCTAGCTGAAATAAAATTCAATAAACCTGGAGGCATCTTGAGCTCAAACAGACCGAAAAGCACTCCCTGACAGATCCACCCTTCATCTCAAGGTTTATTGAAGGCATTATAAAGGAGAAAGGGACTGTAAGACCTCTAGAAACAGTGAGTACAGAAGCTGAGTAACTGTTAATTTCTGGATTCCATACTATGAGTTTAATTCTTCCCTTAAGCTGGCTTTGACTGTAATGCAGTAACTCACATAGGTCAAAATAAGCCATAAGACAGTTTTTTCTGTCCTTCACTTGTCCTCCAAGGAGCCACTGTTACCTTTTAGTTTTTACATCTTTACATCTAGCTCTGTTGAGGAACACAGAAAATGCTGACATACCTGTAATATAATATTTACTCTTGTCATTTACTGTCTTGTTTCTCATATTGCTCATCCACCAATGAATCTTTCTATTCAGCCCTTTATTTTACTAAACTCTGATCTAAGAATTGCTCTGTCAGTCCTAAGCTAAACTGATTTGTTTGTGTGCCAGTGCAACTCCTTACAACACACTGATCCATGTATTGACAAGACAGCCCTGCCAGGAGGTCACATTCTCAGAGAGATGGGGGTCTCTACTAGGTGTGCTCCATGCTGGCACTCCCTTAGCTGGATACAGGCTAGTCAGTGTCTGTTAAGAAGTCTGCTCTGTCTGGCCTGACCATCAGATGATGCTGACAGTGTGAGTTTCATTAATATCAAATTGGGTTTTGATTACAGCTGTTCCAGTCCAAACTCCCTACAATTAAAAATTTTCAGGCTGCTTTTATGCTTTCAGGTAACTTTATTCAAAAGTCTCTTTGAAGTTTTTCACCAAATTGCAGAATGACTGAGGTTGAAAAGGGCCTCTAGATATCATCTGGTCCAACCCCCTTGCTCAAGTAGGATCAGATCTATATGGCTTTTGAATACCTCCAAGAATGAAACTCCACCACATCTCTGGGAAACCTGTTCAGTCACCCTTAGAGTAAAAAAGCATTTCCTGATGTTCAGTCAGCACCTCCTGTGTTACAATATGTGCCCATTGCCCGTGTCGCTGGGCATCACTGGCAAGAGCCTGGCTCCGCCCTGTTTTTACTGTCCCTTCAGATAGCTACAGACACTGATAAGCCTTTTCTTCCCTAGGCTCTCTCAGCCTTTCCACATAGGAGAGATGCTCCAATGGCAGCTTCCATATGGCTCTTTGCTGGATTGTCTCCTACATGTCCATGTTTCTCTTGTACTGAAAAGCTCAGAACTGGACTGCACTCCTGGTGTGGCCACGCCAGTGCTGAGTAAAGGAGATCACCTCCCTTGATGCCTAATGCAGCTTAGGATACAGTTTGCCTTCTTTGCTCAGGCTCATCTATAGCTGTTGGATTAAGCTAGTGGTTGTCTTCCACTTTAACATGTTTGGTTGGGACCTAATAATAGTCATCCTTTTAATATGATCATTTGGGGCAAACATCCTTCAGGCATATATACATACAGTGTTTACACTCACAGTGTTATCTTAGCAGGTGGTGTTGTCCAGACCATTTTCTAAGGTTGGCATTAAAATTTTCTGTTAAGTCTTCATTGTTAATGGCACCAACAATCATTTTTTACTCAGATTTGCAATGGGCCCAGTAATTGGCATAGTTCTTTATCCTACTTTGGATTCTTTCCTGAACTCTGATTATAAACTCAATATTAACCCTTTCCAAGCAACAGCCTATAATGGGTAAAGAACCAATATTTGCCTGTTCACTGTTAGTTACATCTCTCATACTAAACCTATGAGCAATACCGGATCCTTTCAGTGCCTCTCAACAGTGTACTAGTATACTAAACCTTTCTGATACTTGATATGTTTGTTTTCAAAAGCACAGATTTTTGCATCTGACTAATCTGTTAGTTGTTTTCCATCATGTGGTCTGTTTGTTGGTTTTATCCTACTTCTGCACAAACAGGGTCCATGTGGTTGCTTAGTTTTCTAGGTCTGCATTTAAGCAATAAGAATTCTATTACATCTTGGACAGCTGACCCCTGCTGGGTAAAGGGATACCCCACAGTCATACTCAGTATATAAACCTGGGGGAAACCTGCCTAGGGGGCCACTGCTTGGGAGCAGGATGAGCATCATTTGGTTAGTGGTGAGCAATTGCTGGTCATTTGCACCGCCTGCTTTTCTTAGGTTTTATTTCTCTCTTTTCTTGCTATTTTCCTTTTCATTACATTTTAATAAAAAAAACTATTATTTTATTTAAATCATTTTAATGTTCTTATCTCAACCCATGAGTCCATGAGTTTTCTTACTTTTAGCCCTCCAGTTCTGTTTCACATCCCACTGAGGGGGCAGAGAGTGAAGTGTGTGTGGCACTTAGTTGCCATTTGACATCAAACCCTTACATCAGTGCACAGATGACCCACAAAATCATGCTAGCTCTCAAATTACCAACAATTAGCAAAATTTGCAAAGTGGACGTTTAGCAATCTCACCACTAATCTCAAGTACGTGAAACTTACTTCAGTTTTATTGCTGGGTCCATGGCCAAAAGCAGCACATCTTCTGCAAGATATTAAGCATCCAGCTGATGGCTGGGGGATATATGCATCTATGCCAGTAAAATTAAATTTGGGGCCCACAGCTGAACTGTGTTCCAACTATTCTGTGTTCCAACTTAGAGCTGGGTTTTGAAAGTATAATAAGCTCAAGCCAAAATGATTACAAATGCCTGTTCTTCTCTAAAAACCAGTCTCAAAAACAGCCTATGGCTTTACTAATATTTTGTAAGCTCACATTAGAATGTGAAATTAGTGGCTACTATACTAGTAAATTAAACAGTGTGAAGGCATGGGCCCAAGCACTGTAACTGATTTACTTATGTGGTTGTGTTGTTAGAAAATGCCTTGGCATTATTCTTACCTTGCACTTTCCCAAATAATTCCAAGATGTGGTTTAGTTGTTACTCCAGTATAGGAACCAGTAGGCAGTTTGCACATGGCTCGTCTCTCTGATCAGTGTTTACTGGTATGTATGTGGCCAGTCTGTGCCAGCTGGCCTTGTAGTTAAAAACTGGCACTCTTAACTGAGTCACAGAAGTGTAGACAATGTATCTGTTCTACAGCAACTTCATAGAAAATGCTTTTATCATGTGATAAATATGCCATAATTAAAAATAGTTTTATTGCTCTTTCATTCACTCTGGGGCTGTAATGTAGCACACCCAAGAGGCCATAAATTCACTCTAGTTTATGCCACACCAAGTCTTTTATCCATAGCAGTGGTCCTTCACAAAATCTTCAAATCATTATGGTATGTAAAGATAAATAAAACGGAAGGATATTGTGGTCAGAGAAGTTTGTTATCAAACACATGCCATACCTGTGTATGCTGGAGCATTAAAGATATATGCCAGCGACTGTATGAATTTGCCTTCAACCAAAATTTCTGTATTTCTGTTTTGACCACTGTGTTTGTGGAAGTGTGTATTCAAATAGCGATAACAAATAAGGATTTTTCACAATGTAGTTTGTTTTTCTTGCAGTGTGCATACTCATGAATCTCAGTGATTTTAGTATCATATGCTGTATGTAGCACTGTAGCACCATCTTGTGTGAGCTGCAAAAGTAATTTCTGTCTATGCATTCAGTGATCTTCATGTGGAATATAACAATTTTATTTAAAACCCTTTTCTGTAAAACTGAAATTGGGAAATGAGAACACAGAATAGATCCTCCTTATAAACTATGTGGTAGATTTTGTAACAGTGCATTAAGGTACCTTATTGTTAAGATGATTCATATAAATATGAAGCATGGGATGCTGAACTCTGGAGGCAAGAAATACGCATTCTGTCTGCATTGTGCTACAAAACTACAGAATTAAAGCAGAGAAATTGGAATCTTTATGAGAAATAAAATGAAACAAAACTATAGTATGGGAAAAGGCTGCTAGGGAAAATTAAGCAGAAATGGCTATGAAAGAGCTGACAGGAATAAAGCTGAAAATGCTTTTAAATTATTGCAGGTAGCAAATACGGGGGCAAGGACACAGAACTGAGCCTTCAAATTCAGCTGTAGTGCTTTGAGCTTTCTCTGTGTTTGGAAAGATGAACATGTAGTAGGGACAAAAAATGAGAAGAGAAACACATTAAACAATTTTGTTCATATGACAGAGCAAACAATAATTGGAGGCATGGTTATGGTGCACTTAATACACTGCTACCCTTTGATATCTCATATATGGATTTTTTTTCCACCTTTTCAAGCTTTAATTTGTGTTGTGTTTCCTTTCATTTCTCCTCCTACTTTTACAGAGTTAATTACTCAGCAGTTTGTGTAAGAGGAATTATAGTCTTAATGCAGGTTCAGCCATGGAGATGGTAACTGTTAGTTACTTACCATTTCTATGAGTCCAGCACATCATAGTGGTCTTGACAGCTCTTTTTGGAATGTAATGAAAAGAAGCTCTCACCTCACTTTTAGCACTTTCAGTCTTTTCTTTTGCTCTGTCAAATATATACTTTTTCCATATATATTTTGGGCAGTTTTAAATATATAGTAACTCCAATTCTCTTTGAGTGATTATTCATTTACATGATAGAAACACATAGGTTTAATAACTCAAAGCATAGGAATTTTTTGCCTTCACTGTAGCATTTAAATTCACTCAACACATGTGTGCTCCCTGAATGTGGCACAGGGGTAAAACACACCCCTTCTTCCTTTTTATATGGAACTGAGTCATAACTGTTTTCATGCCATAGCACCTGAAGAGTCCTGGGCCACAGTATTTTCTGACTATTCTTCAGTTAATGCTAGGAGTAAAAAGTTGATGTTTTAATTCATACTTTTTCTATGATTTCCTCAATCAAAATATCTAGCTTGAAACTACACTGTGCATGAGAGCACATCATATCATCCCAACTGCTTCAAATGCTTAAATTCTTGGAGGAAAATTGTGTAATTGCTGAATATTCAGTCTGTCAGGGTTTCAGATGTGACAGTAAAAGAGCTATTTAAAAAAATCTGCAATCTTCCTTTTTGGTAGGAGTAACTAGTGGAGATATGGACCTGATAAATTTGGTGGTTTTTTCACAGTAAAAGAAATAGTGTTGTATGACTTTAGATCATGACTATAGATATCAGGATACTGTGTGACCAAGAAAGATGGCATTTGACTTCTCTGCAATCAAATCTCTCCCAGCTCATAGACAAATAATTTTCTATTGTTCTTTGGTGATTGCTAAAAATGTAGATCATGAAGAGAAAGCACTCATCTGTAGAATGAACATATATATTGACGGGTGTGGGGGGAAAAATCCCTGTGCTCTTTATGCATATATTTGTGGTCCATTGTTCTTCTCTGTCCTCTTTGGCTACAGTTTGTGTTTGTGAGCCTTAGGGAAAAAAATTTCCTCTTTCTTTTGAAATGATAAAAGCTACCAGAAGAAAAAAAAAAGAATCTGTGTCAGTTGCTGAAGACAGACTGCAAAAAAAAACCACAAAAAAAGTTGTATCAATGCTTCTCTCACCACACTTTCTAGCTCTCCACTGTCAGTGTGTAAACTAGTGAGAGGCTGGGTTTCCCCTTCTGCAACAGTTTTGACAGCAAGAAGGTGAAACTAATTCTAAAAGCCTTTAATCTAGCATGCTTGGGCATTTATGCAGCCATCATGTCCATATGAGCAATATATCCTGAAATCTCTCTACCTGACTGTGTAAACATTATTTCCTCTTGACTAATCTTCCATTGCACCTTCCATGTTTCACTTTTAGATTCACTCATGTGAGATTTAACTGTTTTCTAAATCAACATTAATCTAAAGCAACTACCTCCTATAGCTCAGACAGTAACATACTGTTAAATTGAAGATAGATGAAAAGTTCAGTGCTAATAAACATTGGCTAAATAATAAATATTGGCTAAAATTTTTCTACAGGAATGGAGGGTGGATAATAGTATCCAAGATTTTGATAGTTTTAAAACTAGTTTAGAAGCCTCATGGCATGATTCCAACCCCAACTGAGGGCTGAAATAGTGATGTAAGAGACTGGTGTAAAGAGAATAAAAGCCATTTGTATATGTGGTTGAAAATACCACTATACAAACCAAGTCACCTCCAGTACATCAAACCATAATTAGTTCTTTCCACTGGCACATTTTGTGTGTTCTGTTTAATGCCTGAGATACACCAAAATCCCAGGCAAAACCTATGGTACAAGAAGGGAAGGGCTATGGATATTTTGCATTTTGCCATCCTATGTCTTGAGTTTTGATTAAAAAATCAAATTCTCTCCTTTGGGTTTTGCAGTTTCCATGAAGAAGCTGTCACAGAGAACACAAACCAAAACTCAAACCTGAGCAGTGGCTCTGATAGCAGTCATTCAGGAAACATTTGTGCTTTCCTCAAGACACCACCTTTGTTCCCACTGTCTCTGACCATATCAGGCATATAGAAAAATGGCTGATCTTTACTTTATATAGAGTATTATTGTATTAAGTAGACTGTGCTGATAGGCTGGAATTCAAATTTCACTTACCTAAGATTATAGTGGAAATGGAGGGGATTTTTCATCAGTGGTTTATATGCTCATATAGATTATTTTAGTGTTTTTGTCACCCTTTTCTACTGTCATTTAAGAACATTCTGTTTAAGAACTTAGTGTGTGTGCTGACACTAGTAATTTCCTGTTTGTAATTCCATTTTATTATTTTCTTTAATTTCAGATAACTCTCAGAGTGATCCAGTAGAAGTGACAGCACTTTATTCATTTGAAGGACAACAGCCAGGTGACTTGACTTTCAAAGCTGGAGACAGAATCACAGTGACAACTAAAACAAATTCCCAGTTTGATTGGTGGGAAGGAAGAATAGGAGGAAAAACTGGCATCTTTCCAGCCAATTATGTTGCCATAAGTAACAACTAAATTTGTACAGAATAAAATGTTGAGGCGGTAATATATGTACACTGAAAAATATATTTTAACTTTTCAGATTTTATTAAAATGAGATTTTAGATCAATACTATTCTAACAAAAAAAAAAATTAAATGCTTTGTATGACCATAACTTTCCCCTACATTTATTTCTTAAGTAAACAGTAGGTGATAGTCAATTTATGAGAGTTTTATTTTTGAGCAAGTTGCCCCAAAAAGTAATCCAATTTGTGTATAGTTTCAATTCTGTCTTGCTATATGGATTAATTTTTTACATGAGGGAAAAATTTGGAACAGTTTAGAATTAAATATGCAGGAAAAAAAAGTTGATTTCTATTAAATTGTAATTTATGGTCTCGTTCCTTAATAAATGCTCTTAAATTTGCTTCAGACCATGTCTGAGTTCTTTACTCAGTAAATGCAGATGTTTTTCCACAGTTATGGTAGTTAAAAGTGCCTTCCTACTTGGTTTTAAAAATCACTCTAGATATTGCAGATTTTTTAGTAACTACTTTAGGTCTGGTCTGTAATTTTTCTTATTATGAGGCATATAAAGACCTTTTTGAAAACAACTGTGTGACAGTTAAGCAGTTCAGCTTCTCTGATAGTTTGTCTTATATTGCCCTCACCTTTGGAGAATTTAAGCACTTCTGAAAGTTTGTTTAGTAAAATGCATGCATAGTCCCTCAGAAAACAGATAGGCTTATCCTTGATTCTTGTAGGAACTTGTTCCACAGATTTCTCTATCCACAAGATAGAGAAATTTCTTGTTCACAGGTGAGCTTCAATTCTTCCTGCGTCTTCCCATTTAAAACTTTTTGAATGTTTAATCTTTAGGCAAGGAGCAATCTAAAGTAAACTAGAGAGTAAATAGTGTATATTTATGATAATAAGATAGAGACAATATTTCTGTGGGATAGATGTGATAGTAATGTATAGCACTATACTATGTATCTCATACTATGAGATAGTATGATTCTCAGATTTCAATTTTGAGTATATAATTTTTTCATTTTGAGTATATTTCTAAATCAACTTCATTTTAAGATACAGATGCTGCCTTTAAAGTTGATGTGACAAATCAGAGCAGAGGTGAGAATGAGGCTTTGAGTTTTTTAGAACCAGTTTAGTTCCCTTCTCAATGCTGAATCTGCTGGATTTGCCTCTTATTTGGAGTTAATGCCAAGATGATAATTATGCTCCATCAGCTTTTCCCCACTTGACAATATCCTTGTTTCTTCTATGAGGACCAGAAATTTATTACATGTGATCTTTCCAGCAACCAAGTTATAGTTGCTCTGTTATGATGCACTTATCTATCAGGTAATCTTTACCTTTAAGTTATCCCATCAGAATGCTAAGGCTAAGCCTAGTGTAGATGAAGATTTTGCATTATTTATTTCTATTTATTTCTACTCATCAGCAAAAGTTTCTGGATTTCTTTCAGACAAAAATATATTTTGATAAACTCAAAATGACACAGAAGAGACTGAAACCATAATCATATGTGTTTACAACCTTTCAGTGAAAATCCTTTATATGCTTTGCCTCATAATTTAGACAGAAATCTGTCTTCAAATAGATACCACCACCAAACAGATCCATACTGCTTGCACGTGTTTTTTTAGTAAATATTTTCCAGCTAGTGGGAAAGAGTTATACAACCTCAAGTAGCTACAGTGGAGATATATGCTGCCAATATATGCCTTTAGAAGGACTGTTGTAGCATCTGCCAATTTCAGTTGAGAAAGCAGGTTCTGTGCTTACCTATCTTTGACAGACTGTATCTATTGCTTCTTAAGCCAAAAAACACCAAATAAGCCAGGACTCTGTGAACAGGACTTATAATAGTGTTATAGTCCCAGAAGCTAGATATTGTCACATATTCACAAATAATAACTCCTGCATTTATGATATCCTGTTGCTGCACTTTAGTTATACAGTATAAGCTGAAGCATCCACTAGCAGAATTTTCCTGTAATACTTCATTAGTCATTTCCAGAGTGCTGGCTGCTTTTTCAGCCAGTGTACTTTAGTAGAGTTGTTAAAGCTTCTTAACTCATCTCAAGTGTCTTCTTTCATGAAACTGTCAGAATTTATGAACTTGCACAGCAAAATCTTTCTATTGTTTATGTAAATTCGGTTTCCTGGATTGTGTTAGCTGAGTTTGGGGAAAACTGAGGATTGTCTAATCTCAGTGTTCATGATAGACTGTAGACTCAGCAGGATATCACTGATTAATTACTAAATCCAAGCTGCATTTTGAAGGGGAAATACTAAACGGAAAGGATATCTTATAACTGGAATGCGTCTTACTTCATTTAAATGTAATATAGGCAAGAGAAGACTCAGCAAATTAGCCTAATGCAAGGAAAGTCAGTGGTTGTCAAAAACAGACCTTGAAGCACTACAGAACTCTCCTGCCTCATTCCAAATGTCATTGACACAGGCTGGATCAGTTCATATCAGTGGGTTTAGGCTAATTCCAAAAGTGCTTTTGCAGTAAAACCACTTTACACTAAAACGAAGTCTGCGCATTTCTGTGAAATAAGAGCTCTGTAAGGAGCAGTGGTTGTAGCTCAGGTTCTCTGCAGTAGGTCTGGGAACAAAAACCTAGAGATACACAGAATCACCCATGAGACACATGTTCTGGTAAGAGAGGTTTTCCATCAATTAAAATCCATGGCTGTGTTCCTTTGCTACAGGATGCGTGACCAGATCCAGAAGAAAGATAGTGAAGAAGATGGTGCCTCTGGCACAATGTATGTAATGAGTTATGAGGTGCCTGGTATCCAGCTGTTACTGGGGGTTGGGAGAATAGATGTCTGCAGCATCAAATCAGTAGGAATCTGTACTGGAAGAGAAAAAATAAGTTGTGGAGCCATGGGATTCCCTCAAGGGAATACTTAGTAAAAGGTAGAGTTTACAGGGGAAGTACTTCTGCTGTGTGTTGAGCAGGTTCAATAAGCAGTTTTATAAGCAGTTACCGTCAGGGTTCAAAACAACTATTTTTATTGTTGAAACAGTTAATCAGGCAATAGTAATTTCTATACATACGGTACAGGTACTTTCCATATTTATTTCATGATTATATTTATATATGGTAGCTCAGTTTCCTGTCAGTCCTCATGGGCTTTATTTTGAGCAAGGTGATTCCTGAAGGGTCATAGTTAGGACTATGTGCTCTGTGTTCAGCCTCCAGAAGAGATGACTGAGAGGGGACTTCATCAATGTCTGTCAGTATCTGAAGGGAGGGTGTCAGAGGATGTTTCCAGGCTCTGGTCAGTGGTGCCCAGCAATAGGACAAGAGGCAGAAACTGATGCACAGGAAGTTCTACCTGAATATCAGGAAGAACTTCTTTACTGTGGGGGTAACTGAGCACTGGATCAGATTGCCCAGAGAGGCTGTGGAATCCTGTGTAGTATGCTCTAGGATGACCCTGCATGAGTAGGGAACTTGGACCAGATCACAGAATCAGTTTAGTTGTAAGGGACCCACAAAGATCATCATGTACAACTCCTTTCCCTGCACAGCACCATCCCCAAGAGTGCCCAAGAGCACTGTCCAAATTGTGTTCAAGCTTCTTGAGCTCTGTCAGCTTGGTTCTGTGAACACTTCCTTGGGGAGCCTGTTCCAGTGCCCAACCACCCTCTGTGTGAAGAATCTTTTTTCTAATATCCAACCTAAACCTCCCCTGACACAACTTCAGGCCATTCCCTTGGGTCCTGTAACTGGTCACCACAGAGAAGAGATCAGGGTCAGCCCCTCCTCTTCTCATGGGGAAGTCATAGACTTCAATGAGGTCTCCCCTCAGTCTGCTGTTTACCAGGCTGAACAGAGGACCCACTGTGGTTCCTTCCAACCTGACCCAGTCTGTGATTCTGTGATCCCTTACATATCTTTGACATCTTACATAATTTTATCCATTTATGTTTGTTTGTGATACTTTAAATATGTGGCCAAAACCATAGACCATGTTCAGTGTTATAATACATTAAAAAAAAATAAAAACCTGTTCCCCTGTTCCTTTAGTAATATTTTAGCTTTAACTCATGATTTTAAAAGTTACTTTGGTAATAGGTATAATTGGAAAACTTTTCACCTCCATTTGTTGTTTTTTTTTTTTTTTTCTTGGAGGCCATTGCAGACCAAAAAATATTTCTGTTATGTGCAGGTGTAAAGTTCCATCATGGCTAATATCTCCAGGTCTTCAGCAACAAGTAAACATATAATCCCAATCTCCCTTCTCATATCAGGCCAAACACTCCTGTTTACTAAACCTTTCACAAAAATTTCTCAGGCCGGTCTTTCGTGATTAAGTGCTCTGTTTCACTCTTTCTGTATGCACACTTACCCACCCACCCACCCCCACACACACACAGGGTGGTTATTTTGGAACTGTGTTAAATTTTGAAGACTGATTTTTACAGATCAAATCAAGTTTTAGAGACTTAAATCCATTCTGCATACATTTCTGTCAGTTCTATACATAGCCTATGCCTAGGATCATAAGACAAAAAAAGTTGTTCATGTTTGCAATTTATCTTTAAAAGAATTCTCTGATATGAAGGGAACTAAATGTCACCTGTTCATGTTGATTTATTGAGAGTACTTAGATGCAGAGAACTTTTGAAAGTTACACCTTTCTTCTGTATTACCTAAAAACATAGACACAGCATCCAATCTATAAGCATCCATTTCTGAAACACTTGGCCAGAACATTTTGAAATCAAATTAGTTTTCATTGGAGATCTAAATTTATCCAACACTTCAGTCTAAAAGTTCATGGGAAACCATTTGACTTTTTAATTGGTTCTTGCTCTTAATTTAATTAGAAATACTACAAAGAAAACCTCTTGGGCTTTTCCCATGCCATAACTAATGTAAGAAAAATAAATAAAAAAGAAATAGTAAGCTTCATTCTTTGGAAAAAAAATTATTTAATTTCATCTAATATTAAGTGCAAATAGTTCCTTAAATGTCAGGAGTGTATAAACTAATGCGTGGTAATCCTTGTGCTAGATTGATAGCCACATATTCTATATCTGCTTTCCATTCTGTAATTCTTTATCTACATCTGGTTTTGACAGTAAAAATAAAAATTCTGAAAATTGCAGTCTGCAGAGGAATTCTGCTATCTGCATTGCTAAGATGAGCCTTTGCATCTGCCTTTATAAAGCATATAGGTAGCACCACTTTGGAGTTCTCTCCTGTGGTTCTTGAGCCTTTTACCTGAGAAGGTTCACATTCCATTTGATATTCTGAAAGAGGCAAATACTCCTAACATGCTCATATTCCCATTTCTAGCCTTTGGTTTGAGAATTTGTTTAATACAGGAGTGTCTCTTAGAAGCACAGAAAGCAGCCTGGGCAGGGCCTGGGGGAGCCAAATGCCACATGGAGGATCTGCCTCGCTGAAGACTGAGGAGCTGCTTTGCTCATCCAGCTTGAGGACTCTGTCTGCAGTGGTAATATGAGCCTGAGGGGTATTCTAGCTATATGAAGTGTTTCCTTGGACTACTTGAATAAAAATTATTCCATTCACAAAAACAGTAATCATAGTTAAAGTAATTTTATGGTTTAAGACATTTTGAAGCAAAGAGTTTCTTCTTCTTCCTTCTTTTTCACCTGTGTATCCTTCTCTAGTCTTGTGCTATTCCTGTGCTATGTGTGGCCAATTGGTATCTGACCTGCTGAATGCCTGAGGACTCTGTTTGACAGTGTCCAGGGCAATTAAACCTAACCTTACTGTGGCCTTCCTCTAAGCATCTGAGTAATGCTAACCACGGTACCACACAGATAGTTCAGGAGGGAAAAAAAAAAAAAAAGCTATTTACCTGACTTTAGCAGCCAAAATTGTTGTTCTGTCAAACCAGATCTACAGTCTCACAACAAACATTGTTAGACTTCTGAGTTTCTGAACATTCTGTTTTCACAATATTGCAGTGCCTTTTCTGCTTTCAGACATTTTAATTTTATTTTCCAAATGCAAATCCTAATCAAATAATTTTCTCCAAGAGTTTTAAATCTTTTTAGATTCTAATTTCATGCCAACTAAATGTGAGTTTATGCCTCACAATAAATTTAGATGATGCTCGTGACAGAAATAAATAAAGCACCTGGATACAAAAGTATTGTCACAGGTTGACAGTTCCAGGTGGTTGGGAGACATTTTTGATTACTAAAGTATCAAGTCACTTAAATAGGTGCCATTCTGTAATATTTTATCAACTGCAGAAATTTGGGTCAAAATGTAATGTTTTGAAGCAGAGGTGATGTCTGTTAAAATACTGGGTCTAATTTGTCTTAAACATTCTGTGACACTCATTTTTTGTAGAAACTAGATCTGCCTGTTACCTTCTAAAACCTGTCTCAGGCTATTACTTGCTCTCAGCCTTGTATTCCCTTTAGTATGTCTTGTATTTTAATTTTCCCAATTTCCTTCTGTCATATCTGATGTCAAAATTAAGGCCACAGTTAAGCCAGAAATTCAAAACATCAGTCTCTTATTGTGATTAGTTTCGTGTCAGCCATCAGATTCTTACAAATGTGAACAAGGACAAGCTGTTTTAAGATTTTTCAGCTGAAGACTGTATTTGATGTGTTTTGGATCACTCCTTCTGCATATCTGATCTCATGCTTTTCAGACTAACCCCTTATTTCCTTCTGGGAATGCTGAAAATACTTGGATGTGTTCCAGCTGATTTTACATCAGTGGGATTCTTTTGGTAGCTTGAGGTATACTAAATGTTAAATGGTGCTATATTTACTTAAAATCTACATTACCCTCCTGGCTTTACTAGGAGCCATACTGTTGTATTGTGTTTTTATATCTCTGTAACAGTTCTGTAATGTTTTGCCTCTTCACCCCCCATTTTCTCCCGGTGGTTCCACCCTGAGCTTTCCTGCCTTTCCCTCAATGCCAGTCTCCCTGAAAATGCTCAGTCATTCCCCTGTCCCAGCCCTGGCACCCTGTCCATCACTCGGCTCCCCATCCCACTCTCCGAGAATCTTCCACCTTGGGCATCGAGTGAGTGGATGAGGGCCAGGGGTCCCTCCCTTAAACTTTCCCCATTGGTTTGTGTGTCTGTCTGTCCTTCCACCTTCCTCTCCCCCAAATTCCCCCATTGGTTACTGGGCGTCCCTTCCCCCTTGTTACCGCCCCAGTATTTGAGCTGTTGCAAAAGCCTCGGGGGCACTTGCGGCTGTTAGATGCTCTGGCCTTCAGAGCTCCACAGAGCTCGGATTAAACCTGAGACTTTTTCCCCGGCAGTGAGTAGACTCCCTCATTCCCTCCTCGGACGCCGCCTCTCCTCCATACAAGGCTGACAGCGAAGCCTGTTAAGCTCTGAAGTAGCCCTGAGCTTGGCAGTTTCCTGTTCAGAGTGGCAGCATCTTTTCTTATAGAGCCTTTAGAGTCTGGTCATGATCATGGTAGCCAGAGGAAACAGAGTTTCTTTTTCAAGATTTTTAGTCACAATTGCTCTTTTGATTGCATTAAAAAAAAAGAGTTTACCATATAAAAAGTAAAATTCTACAGCTACCTCCTTGTTTTGCCTTCTTAAGGTTTGGAACATTACCTTAGCTTAAATTGGAGTATTTCATGACATGAAGAATTTCCTCTTGTAGCAGGGCTTCACCTTCTGATGGACAGAGGTACTCTTCTCTATACTAGCATTCATTGCACACTGTAAATGCTATAAAACAAAAGTGGAATGAGAAATTCTAAAAAACAAAAGTGGAATTATAGAATGGCTTGGGTTGGAAGGGACCTTAAAGATCATCTAGTTCCAACCCCTGTCATAGGCAGGGATAGCGTCCACTAGACCAGGTTGCTCAAAGCTCCATCCAATCTGTCTTTGAACACATCCAGGGATGGGGCAGCCAAACTCCTCTGGGCGAGCTGTTTCAGTGCCTCATCACCCTCACAGTGAAGAATTTATTGCTAATACCTAATTTAAACCTACTCTCCTTCAGCTTAAGGCCATTCCCCTTTGTTCTATCACTGCATGGCCTTGTATAAAGCTCCTCTCCACTTCTCTTGCAGGCCCCCTTGAGGTACTGGAAGGTGCTCTGAGATCTCCCTGGAGCCTCCTCCAGGCTGAACAACCCAAACTCTCTCAAAGCCCGTCTTTCTAGGAGAGATTCTCCAGCCCTTATAATTTTATTTGCCCTCCTTTGGACTTACTCCAGCAGGTCCATGTCTTTCATATGTTGGGGCCCCAGAGCTGGGCACAGACTGCAGGTGGGGTCTCACAAGAGCAGAGTAAAGGGATAGAACCACCTCTCAAAAATTGCTGTCCATGCTGTTTTTGATGCAACTCAGGATGCCTTTGTCTCCCTGGGCTGCAAGTGACATTGCTTGGTCACACTGGGCTTTTTATCCAACACTTCCAAATCCTCTTCCTGGCGGTTGATCTCAAGCCATTCTTTGCCCAGACTGTGCTTGTGCTTGGAATTTCCCTGATCCAGGTACAAGATCTTGCACATGGACTTGAAGTAAAAGGAAAACATATTCAGCACCAACAACACATCATTCAAAGAGCACTCTTTCTTTGAACATACACCTAGATTTGTGCCATTGACTTCCAGATACCTGTTCATAAATGTTTAGGAGTCCTCCCAGCTTGGATGTCTGTTTTTCCAAAGCAGTCAGTTAAAAGAGGTATGTTGCATGAAGTGCCTTCTAGAGTGCTTTCTGAAGTCTGTAGCACAGAAGATTAACTTGTTTCGTGACACTGCCATCCTAATGTCATTTTGTAGTGAATCCCACAGGATGAACTCCATTTATAAATCCTTTATAGCTGCATTTTAAAAATAAGTACAATTTTTTCTCCATGACCTGCTAAATTAAGGAAGGAGACACAATTTCATATCCTATTAACCAATGTTTGCAAACTGGAATGTGAACTGAAGCTATGGATCACTGCCACTGGAAATGAGGAATGAAAAATCTAAGAAAGGGAAAGATATAATTAACAGCAATATACATTCATATCTACTTTGGTAATAGAAATTAATATGGGGTATTAATCTTATTTGATAATTTTGGCACACTCAAGCTATCTGCTTATTTCATCATTGCCTTTTTAGGTACTAAGACAAATGCTGGTTAAAAATATGTATCTATCTAACTTCATATTCAGAGAACTGGGTGAGATTAATTTAACACCCTTCAAGTTATTCTTCTTTGATCAGTTTTGAAATATTCTTGGCAAAACAAAGAGCTGGAAAGAGAACTTCCTGAACTGAAGAAAACACACATCTCATGAAAAGTTGTTATTTATTGAAATTTTTTAAATCATATATTGCTAAATGGGTTATCTGAATTTAATAATATTACTTGCTGATGATATCTAACAACAGTGCACATTCCAAGCCTAAGAAACTCAGGTAATCTGGAATATCTTTATTTTTACATGTTATAACATAAAAAATTTATATACTTCTCCTGAGGATGATGTTAGAATAAAAATACTAATTTTTTTACATTTTAAAAATGCCAGTTTTCTTCAACATGAAGAGTTTGCTCTTAACAACTGGACTCCAAAATCCAAATGAACAAATTGTTTAACATGTAACTCATCAGTTCCCCATTAACAGATCCTGGCTGGCAGCATGAAACCAGGACGTTATTGATTACAGTTCCAATGAGATGTACTAGCTTTAATAAAGCCTACAAGCAACATGTGCAGGCAAGCCTGATTCAAAACTGAAACATTATCTAAACAGAGTTGATTTCAAATGTTTCAAATGTAAATAACCCACCGGGTGGTCCTTGAGACTGTCAGCAGTCATTATTTTCTGTAGCATAAACAGGGCTGTCAGCTGGGATTTCTGTCACAGAGATAAAAAAGTCATTCTTCCCTTGCAAATCCCAAGCTGCTTTTAAAGCAAGCTATGTACCTCCAAGATAGATGGAGAGTTCCTTTCTGGATTTTAGTGAAAGTATCTTGTAAGCTGCCATTAAAACCAGGATAGGTGTCTGAACTGTGTAGTCTGTGAGGTAAGTAAAGGTTAATGGAGTCAGCAGAATAATAAGCCTTGAATTTCTGAAATGTCTAAATAAGTGCATAATTTCCACAGATTCTGCATGTTTGTTTTTCAAAGTTTTCTGCAGGTAGCAAAAACTAAACAAAAAATCACAGATGTTAATAGATGACAAACATGTAAACTTGGATGAAAAAATCATTGTATGTTAGAGGCTACTGCTTCAATTAAACATAGAAACATGATCAGTTTAAGTGATCGAAAGTATTAGTCGATCACCAGGATTTATATAATAGCTTTAAGTCAACCAGTCTGATGTAGACATTTCAGAAGAGTGTCTGCACTGTCTGCCCCTACTTAGTTCAATAGCAGCTGAGCAGTTAAAGCACCTTAACAAATCTGGTCTGACATGTCTTAGCACAAAACTATTCATGTAGTGCTATCTTCTGTATCAACAGTCACACCTTTATCTGATAGCCACTGAAATCCATAGGAGCATTGCCATTGGCTTCAATGGAAAGATGATTTTAGACAGTGCAACACAACAGAATTTATTTCCAAAATCATTGAAGATTTTTCCAACTAATTTCCTGGAAGACAGTAAAATTTCCAGGTCCTTCTCAAGACCATTTTTACACTTCTTCCTGGAAACAGTTCATCAGGGGTCCCTGCCTGCTTTCTATAATGGTGCTGTGCCCTGCTCAAAAACTAGAGAACTTCACTTCTTTACTGAACAACCAAGATCTTTTCTTATTATTAAAGTTTAAAAAATTAAAATATTTTTTTGTGCATGATCCTTTGTGCATGAAATTATGACAGCAAGGGACTGTCCTTGCATAATACTGAGAAGTGTGTGGAGGCCAATGTCCCAGTTTCTGGGTGCTGAAAGGGGAATGTGCTTTTCTTGATATGTAGTATCCACTGCTTCTTTAAATCACAGCTGTGGATTTTGGTTTTGCCAAAAGTTATTTTTTCAACAGAACAGAATTTTCCACAAAACACTCCCTTCCACAAGAATTGCCCATTTTTAAAAGTCTTTGAAATAGAAACTGTTTGGATTGACAAAAATAATTTTTTTCTTCAAGTGTTTTTCAGGTGTTCCAGCCCCCTGAAACTTTTCTTCTACTGTTCCCCATAGTTTTTCACCCTGCAGTGTATCTGTAATTTTCATACATATTTCCCTTATGTTTGTGTTTGTGCATGTCATGGCCTTTCACAGAAAACAAACTTAGCTATTGAAATAAAAAGGGATAGAAATCCCTGCAGTATAACTGTGCATCAAAGATACCATAAGCTGTAAATAGGTGCTCTATAATCACAGTACTTCCCTTTTTTCTTCACCCGCCATTATTTTTCTAACACTAACAATACATCAGTCTAATAATTCTCTGTAGTTAAGAAAATGCACTGACATGTCAGATTTGAATGTTAAAGGAAAACACATGGAAGCTGCCTGGAACTGTGGTTGCAGAGAAAGAAGATTCTTTCAAATCCTGTTCTTCAGTATCTTTTTATATTGCATGTTTTTAGATCAATGCCAAAAGGCTTTACTGTATCAGTCAGTAATAAAGTGGAGGGACTGGGTAAGCTAGGGGTAGATTCTGTGTAGAGGTTCAGTGAGTGCTTCTGCACGTGTGTGTATCCATATGTGGTCTTTGGTGAAGAAGTAATGCCAGAGTGAACCTCTTTGATTGGATTATATTGTGTCTTGTCCTTTCCATCATCATTATATTATTAGCTGACATTTATTTTCATAACTGTGCTTTTACTACAGCTGTAAAAAAAAAAAAAAAAAAGCCTTTGAAGTTCAGGATTATATTGTGCTGGGAATATTACTTAAGAATTGGCTAAAATACAACAACGTAGGGAGGGGGCTGAGCATGGGAATTTAAGGCTGAGTGGAGCAAAAGCCATAGAAGTTCTGAAGCCCTGGTCTTGTGATCTTTAATAAAATAGTTTTGCTACTCTTCCACTCCACAAACAGCACTGCTGATTTACTTGCATGAATAAGATTTAAAGGATCAAAACTATAACTTGATACTGGTGGACTTACAGGCATAGTTTGGTTTAGTCTACTGTAAGATCTAATTTTGCTCTGGTTGAGAAGAGAAAAATTAGAAGAGCAAACTCCCTACATAGTCACTGGAGAGAGGTAAGTGCTTCCAGGGCAGACACTTAGGCAGTGTCAGTAAAATGGCTAAAGCAGACAGCACAGATAACATGCTTCTGAAATATAACCATACCATGTGGTTCTTGGAAAGCGAGACAGAGACTTGGGTGCATGTTAAGATTAGTCAAAGAAAGATAAACTTATGGTGGAGTTCCTGCTACTTTCATTTGGAATGTTAATAGCTCAAATTAAACAGTGTAGAGTACTCCAAATACCAGAGCAATGAAAAAGTTTACAGCAATGATATCAACATTTGGAGGGTCCATATTTTTTCAAGGTCTGTTCACTTCCCATGACTTTTAACATATTTGTACATTGCCAAATATAACTCAGGGTGCAGATATGATGTAGGCCTGATTTAACTTGGGTGCCTGGGTATATATTATATATATATATATATATATATATATATATATATATATATATGCCTGGGTATATATTATATATTCCTTCACCGGTGTTATCCCATAAGACCAAAACCAAACCAAACCAAAGAATGTTGCTTTCTATTGTAAAAGTATATTTTGTCCCCCTGTATGAAACAAACTTCCAGATTTGTGTACTTGTCTTTTATGCTCCCAAATTCAGATGTTTTATGCATCTTTCACATTAGAGATGTGACATCGAATCAAGCACCATCTCATTAAAAAAGAAGATGAAGTTTTGGACTCACATTTTTGCAAACAGAAGTTTTCAAGGTCCAGGCTGCCCGGCTGGGAAAATGGCAAACAACAGACAGAGAGAAAAGAAGCTGGGCATTTGTGTCCATCCAGCCCCCCAGTCTGCCACTTGCTGGGTGCAATTTCTTGGTTGAGCCAGCCTTGCAACTTACTTTTCCCCATGTGCAAGGTGAGGAGCACCCTGTGTTCAAAACACTGCACGGACTAATAAATGGAAGGAACTGAACACAGGCATGCTTGAGAGAAGGAAGTCTATTTCTAAACCACCCCTGTTAGATTCTGTGTTGGTTCCTTGGCAGCCTGCTCAGTTTACTGCTTGTGAACAGTGGGATTGGGCTAGTGCCTTACTTAAAGGGACAGCATGGTGACAAGCTGAGCTCCCTGTGGTCTCCATGGTGTTAAAGAAAGTCAAAGCAAATTATTTGTAATATTGGTATGTGCCTACACAATAATTGAAGCTGTATCCTAAAGACTTGCTGTCTTGGATGAACCCCAGCTGTCCTGGGCATCTACCACTCCAAAAGCAAACCTTTGACCCCTTTATATTTTCACAATTATACATATGTTATCAAAAAACGGTAAGAACGTGGGAAAGTGGAAAAGAAAAAGGTTAAAAATAAGCATCTTTACTGTGGGAACATGGTGGGGGAAGAGTGGTAAAGGCAGCAGCTCTCCCTCACATCAGAGCAGAACTCTGTGCAAGGTTCTGTTGCCTTCATGCCATTTTTTTTCAGAAAGGCACTATTGCCTAAGCACCTGCCTGACTTACACTAAAGCAAACAGGCAGCAAATGGGTCTCTCTCAGAGGCATTAAAAATGGCCCCAATTTGTGCTTACTAGGTCCAAAGCCAACAGGAGACCAGGCCAAGCAAATGCACTTTCTTGTTTGGCAAGTTTGGGTGCTGCCTGTTTGCTGATGAGAACACACAAATATCCTATCCTATCTAATTTGAAACATCTGTGGAAAGTATCACATGAATGATAAATACAGAATCGAAGGTTCTCCTTGCCAACAGAAAAAAAAAAGGCAAGAAAAAGAAAAGGCAATAAAAAAAAGGTCTCATTTTTGCTGCTTTTCCATTGCTATCCTTTAGTAAACACTAAAATGAAAACAAACCAAAAAGGAACCTATATTAAAATACCTTATATGCTAAAAAGGTTTGATCCAATTGCTGTTGAAATCAATAGGAATTAACTTTAGAGAGCTTTATATTGAATGCCTAGGGACATTCTTCTTTCAAGAAATTAGCTGCCTCATTGAATGTATTTGAAGAGTTTAGGATAAAGTAAAGGGCATTTGAATTACAGAGCTACTGGCTAATGTGTCAACAGCCATAGGGTTACAGCAGCCACAGCCCCAAGAAAATCACAGATTAAAAGAAGTTATTCATATCAGCAAGAATATCAATGGGCTCTCTACTAGCTCAAGAGTATCTGTGTTTACCATCCTCTTATGTTTGTTTTTTTTTTTTTTTCCTAAAACTTTGTACGTTCCAAATAAAATTAATGTCCTTGGGGCAGTATGAGAAGCTGAGCAAGGCTTCGTAAGTGTACGTGAGACATAAAAGACATTACTGCCCAGACAGTTTCTCATGCACATAAAGCAGGGAGAGTCAAGTTTTGCCAGACACAGAGAAAGGAGTAAGGGATAGGTCACTCATGGAATAAGATCTTGTGATTCCAGATAAATAAAGAGGGTTAATAATATCTAACAAGTTAACATGGTCCCATCAGTCTGCTTCAGTGGCACTGCCAGACAGCACTGGAACGTGTGAGAAAATGAGATGTTAGACAAGTTAAGGGAAGGCATGACCTTGGGAAGAAGCTGTAGAATAGAGGGTGAAAAAATATTTCTATCAGAAGACTGGTACCACCAATTAATTAATTGAAATGTTTTGTGGTTCATACGTCAGCCTCATTTTATTTTGGAAGTCAGCTTTAGCAATTTTGGAGGAAGATGGCAGAAGAACTGAATAATCCATTTGCTCCCATAAACTAAGGATTAATGGAATAAATGTCTGTTGTTCTTTTGAGTTCCAAAGTATATTAAACATCCTTTTATTTCTCCTTATGCTCTTCCCATAAAGCCAAAAGCCTAAAATAGGCAAGGCCCCCCACACAAGAGTTACACAGAAACCTGTGGTGTTCTGTGAAGCCAGAAATATGGTTAAAGCTTGAAAGCCCTCTCAAGAAAAATGCTGTCACAGGCAAAGCTGTTTGTCATTTTTGATAGCAGAACTTTCCCTCCTGTGGATAGTAAAGAGCCACCCCGAGTGCTGGGCAGGGTGAGTCTGCAGCAGGAATGGCAGCAGCAGCAGTCAGAAGCATTCAGCAGTGAGCAGCAATGGACCATGCAAAACTCAGTGAAGCAGTTCTTTTGGCCTCTGCACACCTATCCCCAATGCATGTGATTTCTGAAATCCACCAGAAGCAAGTAAAAACCTATTTCTTTTCATTCGCTGTCCTGGAATGTTTGTTTTCCCCCTTGCTTTTGGGCATCAACTCAGCAGAATCAAAGAAAAATACACTTTTTAGCTCAATACAAAACCCAGCATACAGGAAAGAAAGGGACGAAGATGTTCATTGATACTTTTGTTCTGAGATATTTGTATGCACATCTCTACTGTGATAGAGGGACCACACCAAGCTACCCAGATTTTCTGCAAAGCACAGAGTATCTTGACATCTCAGGTGATTCTATAACTACATAAATTCAACACAAGTCATTTATTTACATGACCTGGTGATCCCTTCTGCAAGTTTATGTAATGTTCAAAAGCTAACATTAGTATGAGTTCCACGGATTTTAATCTGCTTGTACATTTTTATGTTTATCTGATCATTAAGTGAGCATCTGTACTTCATGTTATGGAATAAAATTTACTGAGGAAATAATATACAGTAGGGAGAGTATTCATGAAAGAAGTACATATTGAGTATAGTTTGGCTGACATTCAAAAATGCAGAGCTCTGATGGCTCAATCCATTTCAGTGGGATTCTTGCTCTCAGATGGGCTGAACTTTGTCAGTGGCAGCAACCAAGCAATAGCTAACTGGGCTTTTGATAGATGGAGGTTCTGCTTAGCCAGTTGAGTTAATAAACTGTTTTGAAAGCAATTTTAATCCACTTCCACATTGAAAAAAAAAACCTCTTATAATCATTGAAACTGAAAGTTTGAATTAGAAAATAATCCAACACAGAGAGAAGTAACTAAAGCAATTTATTTTGCTGCCACTAAAGTCAAAAGAGCTGAGCTGATAAAGTAAATGTTATTTTATAGGGGCAGTGGCAATCTAAAATTTAGTTTGATGCTCTACAGGTGAAAGATCTATAGCTATATACAATTTTTATTGATAAATACATATAAGAGATTTAAGTCACATTGGGCTTCAATGAAAGTTTTCACTTAATGGGGAATTAGGTTTCTTTGATGAATTAGAGGCCAAAGTAAATAGTTGAATCCCCCCCAATTTTTAGTCTTGTAGTTTTTAACTGCTAATTGATATAGTTTAAGAACCATCAAGTTTAAAATAATAAAAAGTTTAAAATATATTAATTGCAATTATAAGTAAGTGCAACAAATGAAATATCCATATTCAAAACAATAAATTATTTCTTATTTCCTCATTTCTCCTCTTAGTTTTTTACATAGCAATCTCCACAGACTTTAAAAAGAAACAACAAAGACAATTTAGGAGAGTGTACAAGCAGTAAAAGTAAGGAAATTGCTAGAAAAAAATGACCTTAAACCAGATTTTCATAATGACAGGCTGATAAAGTTAAGGGACCAGATGGCCAAGAATATTGAAGATAGAACAGAAAAAGTCCTCAGCCTTTGTTTTAAGCACTTTTAGACATTTCCCTTGCCTTTATGTTATTGACTTAAAGAAAATATTGACTTCCCTCGATTCTTAATTTCTGTAATGGGGGGTTGTATAGAAGAACAATGTCAGTTTGGTCATACACTGTTGGTAATCATTGCAAAGAGAGAGGTAAGTTACCAGATTACTTTTCATAGCTTTTTTTTTTTTTTTTTTTTCTTTTTTGCAGATCTAGGAACTACTAGGTTCACTGCTGAAAGATCTGGGGTGAAATTGTGGCCAACGGGAATTTTGCCATCAACTTCAAAAGATTCAGATTTCATCCTAGATCTATCTTATTTGTTTAGCAAGAAAGTGCTTATTTTTCTATTCTTTTTTTTTGTGCACAAACTGTCAGCATTGTGTGAAACAAACCATCTTGATTTCCAGAGTGCTTTTCAAAAGCTGGTGATTGCCAAAATTGCAAATCCAATTTGTTCACAGACTGACCAGTGTGTGATCATTCCAATTATATTTGGCACATGTCAAGTGGAAGAATCAAACCTCCCTCTTTTTGGATCACTTATAAACACTTCAAAAAATAAACTCCCAATATAATTAGCTGCTGAAATGCTTGGCGAGTTTCCCTTAAAAAAATCCCCGTCAGGAAACACACCCCCTTGATTCTTCCCGGGCACGTTCTTCAATAACATGCTCAGATCTTGTCCCCTGCACTGGCACTGATTAGTGTAATCCTCCTGACTGCCTGTGGGTACCCCCAAAAACTGGTTTTCCCACAGCTGAGGTCCAGAAACTGTGTTACATGAGAGCTGGACGATGTGGCAACACTCCCCCCTCAGAAGCTCCCATTAAGCCAAGCTGTTGCTAAGCCCATGTGCAAGCTGAAAGTGTGCAGCAGAGCTCACTGGAGCCCTTACCCTGCAAAAACTCTGCTAATGATGCATGTTGAGGTTTTTTTTGCAATGCATCAGTGAAAATGTATTATCCTGTCAAGCTGTCTGAAACCCTGTATGGGAGCTACCTTTTCCAGAATAAATCTGCCTAAAATCTTAAAAACAGTTTGCATAATCCTGCCAAAATGCAAAGGGTCAGTGAACCAGTTACCTGGTTTTGCTGCTATCTTGAAATACAAGAGCTTTTCCTCTTACTTCTTTATGTTTTTGTGGGTTTTTGTCTTCCTTTCCAATGATTGTCATGAAAATCACTTCAAAACACTGAGAAACTGAGAAAGAGAAAAAATCAGTGCTGAAGAAGGAAAGCAGAACAGCAGGTAAATATATCATGGAACTCAAGCTCATTCAGCAAAACTACATTTTTTGAGAACAGTTTGGCAAGAAAGAAAACATGCATTTGGACTTTTCAAAGTCATATACTTTACCATCAGAGAACTGGGGACTTCCCAGTGCCTAATCCTTATAACATGTTACTTCTGAAGACAATTCTACTCTACTCCCTGCTGTTGTTAGCAACTTTTGTGAATACCCATTTTGTGTGGGAAGGCTTATCAACTAAAATATTAAATCAGGCCCATCTCACAACAGCCTCTGTAAAAGAAAGAAACACTTTTCTGCTCCATGGATACCTGCTTGAAGCAGCACCTCATGTTTTCCTGATGAACTATTTCCTGATGATTGCTTTCCATTTTCCCCATCTTCTCCATCCCAGTTCAGTTCTCCTGTAGAACACAACCAAAGGCATGTTTTAGACAAGTCCAAATAGTTTGGGTCTGGTTCATCCCCCTTACCCAGGAATAGCTTAGCACACAAAAGTTGCCAGAGAAGCCTTGCAGAATCCATATTTGGTAAGTATTGTTGCATTTCTTCCACATCTCCACTTATGTTTTTCTTCAAAATTGTTCAGAAATCATGACCACTGACAAATGGATCAGTAGATGCCTGACTTATGTTTTTCTTTCATTAAATATAGCTTGGAAGTTTATTATTCTCTAGTCAAAAGCTAGCACAGTCAAATGATGGGTGTATTTATAATGGTTCCTACCAGACTTCTAGCTCTGTGTGCCAGTTCTCTCAGTGTTCTGGGATCATCTGATGCCTCTGGCTGAACTGTGGTGAACTATTTCAGACTGCCATCTTGTAGTCAGTAATTTTCATATCCATAGGTCAGTAAAAGTAACTGTTTTCTTACTGTTTTCTACCATAACTTCCCATTGAAACATGATGAGCCACTTCATTTTAAGAGTAGAATTTATGTTCACATACACCATCTCATGAATTTGTGTGAGATGGCTGCCAGAAGACTGCACTTTTAGGAGAAAAACAGTGGTACTTGGAAGGATATGTAAACCCTAACACAAATATTATGAAAATAGTGTTCAAACAGGCAAACTTAATACCTAGTAAGATACTGGATCTTCCTCACCCTCTTTTAGTTAAGGAGAACAATTATTTCTAAGAGAACAGATGAAAAACTTATTAACATCTTCTAAATGATTTTGTTTTGTGTTATGTTTCTGCTTTTTAAGGCACTGCAGCAATCTCCACTTTAATGTGCAGTGTTGGGACTTTCTGCCTCTTCTTTATAAATGTGTATTTCTGGATATCTATAAATTGGCCACTCAAGATTGTTCCAGACAGATACTTGGCTTCCAGACTCTAAGTGCAGAGAAGAATGGTTTTCTTTTCCTCCTGTACTGACAAAAGTAGATGTGATAGTGTGTACGCCACACCGCTGGAATGCAGTAAGTAAACAAATATTTAAAGGACATTTTAGCAGCCTCAGCCAGTTTATTTACCTAGCTCTAACTCAAATGACCTCTGTTTAAAGCACAGTTCAGGCAGTCAACTGCACCCCAAGTACTTGCATCCTGCCCCCTCAACAAGAATAAGGAATGTGAACAACGAGCATTCTAACATTTGGGAGTAGGCAGGAACAATGGACACAAAGAAGTAGCAAAGCATCAGGACTGCATTTGCAATCTTGTATCACATGCCTGAATCCCAGATATTTCTGGTGAGGCTTTGCTGACAGCTCCTGGGGCACAGTTTACCCTGCCCCCAGAACGCAAGACTACGGCAAGGAGACCCAAGCCTCCCCATACCAGACAGAAAACTATGGTAATGCTCCACTGATATTCCATCCTTGGGTAATTTTTATAATGGGAAGGAAATGCAGGCCACAGAGAAAGAAGGTAGGGGACCCAATATTACAAAATTTCCCTACAGTTGCCTCCTTTTAGAGGGCTAAGGCTCCAACAATACATTTCATGCCATGAAATACTCTTATTGCTATTCCTCAGCTGCTGGGGAGTATCTTTCCTCCAAGCCCCTCCTGGGGTGAGTGCTATGAATATCACCTCCAGCACAGCAAGCTGAGGCAGGCAGCAGCCACGGATGGCATTTGTCTTGGAAAATGTTTAGTTATGTGAACATCAGCTTTCGCAATCTGATTCATAGCCTGAATAAAGGTTACAAGTTTTCAGGCTGGTATGCACCACATTCAACATAAGATTGTAGCCTTTTATTTAATCTGAAGAGAGTCAAGTTACAAGGAACATAACAAGTCTTTAGAATACTGCATACAGTTGAATTTCCCCCCCCCTTTCTCCCCTTTCCATGTTCCTTTCCAGCAGATATGAGAAGTCTGGTTTTTAGAGAGGTAGTGAAGGAAAACAAATATTTACGTATCGGTTGTTCCTCCAGGGCCACATGAAACTGGTTGTTCCAATCAGCAAAAGAAGGAAAACACTGTCTGCTATCAATGACTGAGTTAATCAGGAGTCTCAAAGGAAGAGTTTATTACAGAAAAGTGAAAACATTCAACCCCTGTCCCTTCCTCTAAGGAAGCTTCAACTTTGAACCAAAGTTCTCCAGTGTCTGAGGCATCCAAGACGCCTCCATGGCCTCACAAGGGTCTAACATATCTAGAGAACAGTTTTAGTGGCCTCACAGCATCTCAAGCCATTAGGTTCTTAAGCCAGTTGATACCCCAAAATTAAGGAGAATTAGTTGAGACCACAGTTCAATGTAAGTAAATGTGTGAAAAAAAGTGAAAAGTCTCTTTAGTGCAGTCATGGGTAAATAAAAGGCATCAGCTTCTTAATATTTATGGTGTTTGCACCACAAGGAAGATTTTCTGATGTGATGAACAAACTAGTGGGCAGTGTTTGTGTCAGTCCATAGCTCACCCTGAAAAAAACATGCTACTTAAGTTTGGTTGAGTTTTTGCCCTCTGAGAAACTCTTCTTTTTAAAATACAAGAAAAGTTTTAAATTTTTTTATATATCTTGGTTTCTACTTCTCTCAAATTTTGCACAGATCCTGTTTAGTGCTGTGTAGTGGAAAATAAGAAAGATTTGGTTATTTAAACAGGTGTCCAGCCTCCATGGGATGCACAGGTTACACTGAGTTTAACAAATGGCCATGAAGTCATTGTAGCTAATACTGCTGATCAAAAGGGTTACAAATATGCTTTTCCTTTAAAAAAAATAAAAGAGATAATGTATGTGGGTGTCTTAGATTAAGGTTTGTTTTTAATGACTTCAATTATTTTATTCTCTAACAACAAATGTGTCAGGATAGAACCAAGCTCTTTCTGTGTCCTCTTTGCAATGCCTCAATGATGTAGTGAGATGCTGATGATCCTGACAACACCTGCCAAAGGCTGACATCCATTTCTTTCTCTCCGTGCCTAAGGCTATGCTGACTTGGATGAAGAACAGGAGGGATTGAATGGCTGGAGAAGCTCACCTGCAGCAAACCCTCCAGCACTGGGGCTGCAGAGACAATGCAGGGTAACAGCAGTGGCTGCCAGCCAGGGCAACTTTCCCACATGTGCCTGAGCTCTTTGTGCAGTGAGGGGCAGAGAAAAAGGGAGCACATAAAGCTGGAGCTACATCTGTGTGGGCTGAAATATGCAATGACCTGTGTTTAAGTTGTAAGGGCTGACTATGAGAGGTATCAAACACAGGCACTCTTCAGACATTGATGCCTATCTTTGCCTTTAGTAGAGATGGTGCACAATGGATTCCACCAGACAAGACTATCAGATGGATCTAAACAGCAAAGATTTTTTCAGAAGGTCAGCACAAGGCAAGAAGCAGTTTTTACCCCACTGTACCACAGCTGAAACATCTTGGAGAGCTTTGGTGACCACCAGCACAGTGGCAGCCTCTGAGAGCAAGTTTCTCACTTGGGCTTCTCCTGCTGCTAAAAATGTAAGTTATTTATGAGGAGAAGGTCATGTACCCACATTTAAAGCTGTAAAGCAAGCCAGGAAACTCTCACAATTTCATGTAACTGTGCCAGAAGCTAAAGAAGTCTAATATGTAGGAGAAATCACATTTCATTATGCCTGAGAGAAAAGGACCAGAAGCTGGTGGCTGTATCTGAAAATATTTGCATTTACTGTCTTTAAGATAAAACTAAATATGATAAAACTATATTATTTAAGATAATAACTAAATATGTTATTACCATTTGGGTTTTTTTTTTTTGTTGGTTAATCAGAGATTTTTTTTGTTGTTTTTTTCAGGGTTTTTTGTGTATTGTTACAGCCCTAGCAGACTGGAGATATGAGAAAGACAAAACCTGTAGGAAAATATGCTGTATTTTGAGATGCAAAATTATGCCTGTTAAGTGCTGAAATCAGTCAACACTACTCTGTAGGCATCACAGTAAGTGTCCCTTGCCAACAGAGCTAAAGAGAAGACAGAAAGTTCACTGGTCCTCTTCTAAATGAACTGTGCTTCATCCAGGCATCAAGGAGAGAATAGTGCTATCAGGACACAACTAACCAAGCTGCACTGAACAAGGTGAACACATCCTCACTAAAATACATAAAGATTAAGTTAGCACTGGGAGAATATTTTTCATAAAGTTTGAGCTTTAAACCTTGTTCCCCTTTAAAAACTGAACTTTAAAATTCAGCATTCCACTTGCTTTATAGACAGTAGAAAAACTTTATTTTAAGCTTTCTCTTCCACGAATGTCTTTCTTTTTATTTCACTAGGACTAACGATTTCTGTTCTCTCCTAAATCCTTTACCACTCTACTCATTTTTTTCAAATTGTCTCATTCATTAAAAAAATTAAACTCAGAGCCATTGTTCTGTTCTCAGCCTGTCTGAGTCTGTTCTTGACCTTTCTTCACATTTGCTTCTTCTACCTCAGACACAAAGAAGGGTTATTTATCCCATATGCTACATTTGTTTCATCTGTACAGACACACAGCCAGGATCTTTACATCTTTTTGGAAGAATTTCATTATTTTAATAGTACCTATTAACTGAACCTCTTAAAATATAAGAAAAAAAAAATTTCACAGAACAGTAGAATCACAAAACAGCCCAGGCTGGAAAATACCTTGAAAGTTCATCTGGTCCCATCTTTCATGAAAAAGGGAGCTTAGGTCTTAGTTCCTCTAACACCGTAAGATTATAAAATAGTGAAAATAATGGGAATAATCTAGTAAATATAACTGCCTACAGTAAATAGAACCTTCTGCCACGAGGCATTTCCCATTTCATTTGATGGTGAAAGATTTGCCTAGGACTCAGGCAGGCTGAATAAAGTTATCAGCTTAGGTCACTCACTTTGCCTACACTGAGTAGGCAAAGTGATATTTGATGTTCAAGTCTGTCCTTTAGATGCCTTCTGTTAATGATGATCAAAGATCTGGTTGCATAGCACACTAAGTGAACCATCAGTCACCATCTCTTCTTGAAGGAACATTTGTGTTTCTAAACTACTTGTTTCACACAGCACAAGAACCTCTGAGCAATTTGTTATACTGGGGCTTGGTGTCCTGTACTTGGTACTGCCTGTGCTTCCATGTGTGCTCAGTCAGAAATCCCTAATGTTACTTTTTCTATTGCTGATCATCAGTATTCTTGAAAAGGACAGAAAATAAAAGTGTATATGTTTAAAACTTTATCAGTGTCATTTCTTTCTTTGGGACTTGTCATTTTTCACTGTGTTTTTCTGTGATAATCACCTCTTTAAGACATTTGCTTCTACTGATTTTGTTGATTTAGTAATTTCCTAATCAATCTCTCTTCATTTTGCTTTTCACATTGAACTCTAATTATTTTGCCACTATTTTAGAAATTAGAAATTATGTCTACATGAATAATTAATAACTTGGTTTAGTGGCTGACCTCTAAAATTTAGGTTAATGAAAGTTTATGGCTAGCCTAATAAAATTACCAATTTTGAGATGGAAATATTTTCATTTTTTTTAAAGAGCACTTTTGATCAAACCAGGCATTAATCCAACTCACAGCAATTCAATTTGTTTCAAACTAGGTTTTATCACAATGACATTTTTTCAGTGGGAATCAAATTTTAATTCATCAGAAAGCATCAACCTGGTATTCTAGGTGACATCTTACTGGAGCAACAACGTAAGAACAAGATGTGTCTTCCTGAGGGTGCAGATTTGTGATTCCATCAGAGATGGTTTTCCAAGCATCTGGACTTGAGAGAGCAGCCAGGGGCAAGACTGACACCCAACTTGTTCTTTTTCTGTTGGGACAACAGAAGTAGAGCCTTCTGCCACAAGGCATTTCCCATCTGATTTGAAGATGAAAGATTTGCCTAGGACTCACGCAGGCTGAATGAACTTATCAGCTTAGGTCACTCACTTCCATGCTCTGAGAATCACCTTAATGGTTAGTAGCATCTTACAGAACCAAGGAGGGAATAAAGAATCTGTACAAGAGAGACCAGAGATTAAGCATTTTTCATGGAAAATGACAGTGGTGTTATAGCTTCAGGTTTTCTGGGTCTAACAGAGGTTTGTGGTTATAATAAGGCTTCCCTGCATTTTATCTGTTCCTGCTGTTATGGTGGCAAACATTTTTTCCTCAAAAATCAAACAGAAAAGACATCCTTATGACTGTTAACTTGTTATGAAGAGTACAAATTATGGGCAGAATTTTCAAAAGCATTCTCTGTGAGTCTACCCATGACTTCAGAGGTAAAAAAAATGCTTCCATTCCTGCTCCCCATTGACTTCAGTGAAGCTGCTTAAAAATCCTTTACTATTTTCAGCTGACTGTCATTATTCCATGGATCTGAAGGTAAACTTATCTCTCATTGTCTTACCAGACTGAGACCATTCTAACTGCATTTTGAATCAACCATTTTCCCATCTTTTCCACATACAAAATGATTCTTTTTTTTCTTTAGTTTCTTCATAAATCTTAAGATACTGTCAAAATGCAATGTGATTTATATTCATTGTGTTTCATGTATGTCTCCCAAAGGTGCCAAAACAATAAACCCTGGATAATAGATAAGTTATTGCTGATAACTCAACCAAGAAATATATGACAACTGTGGTAGCATGGTTTGTTCTTAGCAATTATTTGTATTCTCTGAGAGATTGAAACTATTGCAGAGCCTGGGAGCACAAAGCCTCTAATCTAGATGTTAGGAAGGGAAGATGGATTCACTAAACTGCAGGGCCACAGAGATTGCTTATCTCTTTGTCACTATGCTGGGGCAAAGGCAATTATTTCTGTTGAGCCTGGGCACAGATTTCTCTCTGAAGGAACTACAGACTGGGAGCATTTGATTTCTCCAGGGAGAAACATAATTTATCCTATTCATAAGCAAATAAGTAGGTTAGTAATTAACATAAGAAAATCCTATATGAAACAGATGGTAGAAGGATGAAGAGCTGGAACCTCAAGTGACCACCAAACAGCAGGACAAGGGCACATGGACTGGTGTCTGCAGCCTCATGCCCTTCCCCTCCCATCCAAGGTCAAGCAGGAAAACGCTGCTTCACTCAGGAAGGCGCAGGAGCCGCGACTGTGTGGAACGTGGCTGGTGTGAGAGCCACTCTCCCAGTGAGGCTGTGCAGCAGGAGGACAACAAAAGGGGTGACAACACATGGACCTGTTCTGTAAGCATTGCTCAGGGGTGGGCAGCATTGCCAGGTCTACCTGGCGTGCACTGAAACCAGGATGAACTGAAATCCCTGTGAAGACGTGCAACACAAATTCAAAACACATCAGGGTTATTTCATTAGCAGTATGTTTGTAACAGCACAAATGGTTTCCTTGTCATAAGCATATGCAGTAAATGCTTTCCAGCAACCAGCAAAGTAACCACAGATCCAAAAACTTCAAGGAATGAAAAGCACTGGGATCCCTCCCAGCAGCATAGTGTTACAGACAATATTCAAAAAAACACATCTGAGTTTAAAAATAAAGCAAATAAACAAGTAAGCATGTCACACTCCACCACTCCTCAGTACATAATGTCTTACTGAGAAATGAACTGTCAGCAGAGCTGGTTGAGGTTGCCACACCAGAAATGTAGGTCAAAGTTCACCACCATTTTTTTGGAGACCAAGGTACCAGCTTACACTTCATCTCAGCTGAGCTCCTTTGACAACCAGAGGAAAGGCTGTCCACAACACATCCAAGTCATGTTCTGGAGGAGACTCTTCCACAGCTGAGATAGCTGAGAACCACTGGAATACTCTGACATTCCTTAATAAATTGAGAAGGAGAATAGACAGATCAGGTCTAGTGCTCTTATATAGAGCCTGCTCTGGGGCCTTAGACTACAGGGTCCTTTTGTGCCCTTCTCTCTATTTAACTAGCAAGCTTCCTAGCTGGAACAGCCTTGGGTACAGTTACCAGGGTTTGCAGGTGCTAGCAACACAATTACAGTGACAGTGTGAAGTCCCATGATTCCACTATGGCTCATGCTGCTGTTCAGTCCAAAAAGCATGGACTTGTTTGCTTTTACAGCCCAGCCGGCTTCTTAACAAAGTGATCCTGAGTTGGAATGAATCCTGTCATGAGAACTAAATCTCCAGAGTATTTTTTGTGCAGAACAGTGTGACTCCTTTGGTAGCTGCCTGTTTTTGTATTCATTTCTGTAATCCAAGCAGGTTTGGTGGAAGAAAGGGAGGAATTTTTAGTAGAGTTGCTTTAGTTTGGAACATACTGTGCTCTGTTCCTGTTGTCCCCCTCAGCTGCCTGTTTCAGGAAGGCACTGACAGCCCCCAGAACCTGTGGTGCCCATGCCCTGATGCTCCTGCACTCTCATGCCAAGCACAGATAGCACCTTGTTCCTCCAAGTCAGCAGTTGCTTCCCACATGGCTAATGCCTAGAAATACAAATAGCAGGAACTTGAAAAGTAAATTGAATTAAAAGTAGCTTTCCTGACTCTGAAAAGTGGTATTGAAAGAGGAGGAATGCTGCTAATGAAGTAACTGATGTTTATTCACTTATAGTTGTTAAATACTAAAAAAATCAACAAGAATATTTTTTCCTAACCAATAATACTGTAATAGTTCATAACTTAGATACTTTAAAATGTGGCCAAGAACACACTGCCTGCACCCCCCTATATTTACTATGTATTGAGTAAACAAATCGCCCCCTGGTCATGGGGACTTGTGGAGGCGTGAACACAAACTTTATATTCAGATGAAAACGTGCAATATTTAAGTAGCTCAGAATGTTTCACTGAAAATATAAAGTCTTGCCTCAGCACGGCTAGAGCAGACATATTTCTCTGTTTCCACAGGTCATGACTATGCATTTCTCAGTCACTGTGAAGATGGAAATGTCTGTCTGCAGACTTCAGCAATGACCACCGCAGTTGGAAGTGATGATTTAGGGTTCGAACTCTCAGCTGCACTCTGAAGGAGACACAAGGAGATGATGTCGTTTCCAAGCAATGCAATTCTCGAAGGCAGTCCCTAGATGTCACTGAACACCACGGCTGGTTTAAATATAAACCAAGACATTTTACAGCAGGCAAGTCCTCATGCTGGAGACACGGTGTATTTCTGCTAGCTAGAAAATTATGGCTTTCAAAAAAATCTTTATACATTCAGTCCTTCAATTTCAGTGGTGAAAGTATTCCATACTGAAAATTAGGAAACTTGGAGCATAATGAGCTGCTCAGGCACCAGTGCTAGGTTTGCTCCTGAGTTCCATCAGACCTGACAGGTGGTGTCCCCTTTGGAGCTGACTTAGGGCCCATCCAGCAGCTTCTCCACTAATAGGGAAAATTCCTGTTCTTTTCGTCCTTTTGAAAAATTCTATGTATCTCTTTCTTGTATGAATTTTTTTTCCACTAAAACTTGCCTACATCATGCCCTTCTTTACTTTCTCAAAGGCACTTGGTCCTATAAGAGTCCCTAGGGCTGGGCACAGAGTGGAGCAGCAGCCAGGACCACCAGCCCAGCAGCTAAGTTTCTTGGGGTGGTGACTGTGAGAGCTGGTCTGTTCTTATCTTCTGAAACCAGTCCAGGTGAGATCAACACAGCCTCTCCAGTGCCATGGCTGCCTGATGATATCACCACTATAATACAGCATTCCCCATGAAGTCTGGCTGGGAGAGCTGGGGTTGTGCAGCCTGGAGAAGGGAAGGCTCCAGGGAGACCTTAAAGCACTTACCAGTACCTAAAGAGGGCCTACAAGAAAGCAGAGCACTACGCCTCATAGCAAGAACTTCAGCTAAAACACTGCCTTTGCCAAACAGAAGGCCTGTGGGGAAGATTTTCAAAGGTAGATGTAACAGGTCATATTTTTGATCATCTGCCTTTGTAGTGCAATACTAGAAACTGTGCTATATAAAAACTGGTATCATCTACACATAGGTGTCTAGTATTTCCTTGACTCCCTAAACAGCCCTAAAAGGAGTGATCTGTTTTTGGCATGGACTGTGTTAGTCAACTTGCTTTTTCCTTATAAAAATGAAAAAATATGAATATGAAAATGAAAATACTTGCAAATTTTTAAAACCCTCCCAAATGGAAGAGGTTCAATTTTTAAAGGAAAGTGAGAACAAACTATGTTTAAAGTAAGAAAGAAAAGCAACAACAAAAAAGGTCTCATAGGGTTTGTGCTTACAGAAGAGAGGCTGTAAACCAGAAACGTGCTCCACCAGTAAATCCAGATAGGTGTTGCTGTTGCTGATACACCAGCACTGCCTTCTCTGCCAGAAAAACACCTGCATCTCAAGATTTATTTTCAAGGTTAGAAAACCTGGAAACTTTCTGGAGAATACATTAAATCATACCTGAACTGTTACTGCCTTGATTACTTCAGTGATCTGTTCAGTCTACTGGAATGGCACAAGTTTGGCACCCTTTTAACTTGTCTTCCTTATCCCTCACTGGTAATTCAGCTATTGCTTATTTATTATTGCTTGTGCTTATTTAGCACTCCTGGAGCAAAACTTTTAGTTCTTCTCTGACAAGTTTAAGACTAGGTAGACAAAATTAGAGCATTTTAACATAGTTCTTGTATTATTTATGTATCAAATGGAAATATAACAATACAGTAGATGTCTGGGAAGAAGCAGGCATGGGGTGAACCATAGGAAATCAAAGCTACTCACTTCCATAGGTGTGGATTTACTGTAAACATCAGTAGTGCAAGAGTATACACAAAGCATGACTCTGGTCTACAGCTCTTGTGCCATCATTCTTTCGGACACTGTAATTAATAAAAGTAGTGATATTTTGTGCTGTAATAGAACTAAGAACTCAACCACAAAAGTGGACCCAGGTGCTTTAAGTGCTCTATAAACAGAGGACAAAATGCCAGTTTCACCCAATAACCTTTGAAGCCTTCAAGGTGTCAGCCCCACAGCTGCATATTCTGCTGCTGGTAACACTGGCAGGTCACCTGCTTGTCCCTGGGGCAACACTCAGGAAGTGTCTATGAGCAACAGGGAAAGTTTGAGGGTGTTTCTAGTCCTGGTATGGTGGGCTCTCCTGGCATCACAGGAGAAAGAAGGTGTTTAAAATACAAAGAACAGATAATTAAGATTATAATTTTTTGGTTGAGTGAGGAAGGCCATGGAAACATTTCATTTATGCCTTAGAGATAACAATGTTGTGTTTACTGAGAGACAGTGGGAACCTGAATGAAAAACTTGTCTGGCTGGATGGACAGAAGAGATCTACCTTAACAGATGCAGACAGACTCACAAGAATTCAGGAACAAGCTCGGTATGAATATATGGATCCAAAGTAGTCAAAGAAAACCGGTGTTATGGGCCTGATTGATAGGGAAGCTAAGTTCCCAATCACTAAGGGAGAAGATGGTGGAATGCACATGCAGGGGAGTGTGTGGGTTGGGCTGCACTGATTTCAACATCTATATATTCCCAGGAGACATGAAAAGACATGAGTTTTGAGTTTGGGTAGGCATGAAAGGCTCCAGAGCAGAGAAGTGAAATTCTCAAGTCTCCAACACACTTACATGTGTCCAACAAACAACACACAAATTTATGTTAATGAGGGAGATTACTAGAAATTGTTTGTGTGTACACAGTTTAAAAATGGGATTATGTGAGAAGCCGGAGATGACTTGCCAACTGGTGATTGTTGCCAGCTCCTGGAGAGTGGTTTGAGAAGATCACCGGGTATTTGCAGTTGTCACTCTGGCATGGTTACATCCAGTTCTCTGACAACAGCTAGCCACAGACACCTGAACACAGCTGGAGGGTTTATTCTCCTTCCCAGAACTCCTCAGTCTTCTACTTACTAAAAAAACCTGTGTTTATTTTGAAACACTGAACAAGTTCACACCTTGCTCTTTCATTCTGTCTTATATTGTTGATCTCCTGCACATAATTCAGAATGAAATTATTTAAGTATTTTGTACCAAAAGTTTTCCTGGTTGTACATTAAAAAAATTGTATTTCATATTTTAAATAGGTCGTACAATGAAAAAATAGAGAGCAATGCAGCAGAGTAGTGGCATTAAAAACATACATAATATACTGATTAAAAATGTATGCAGTCAGTTATTGTATAGTTATTTAATGAAAGGAAGCATAAAAGGAAGAAAAAAAATAACACCCTATTTTAATAGGGTGTTATTAGAACAGAAAACCTTGTCTCACTTAGACAACTTTATGGTTTTTTAGTACCTACAAATAAGAATAATCACATGAGCACAGCTATGAAGTCAGCTACTTTTCATTATCTTGAACACCAATATAAAATTATCATAGCCTATGTAATGTAAGTGAAAATGATAAGGTAAATGAGCTGAAATTATAGCTCTTACCTATACAGCAAACAGACTGGTTTTCTGGCTGTTTGCTCACAGAAAGCTCTGTGCTATTTCTGCCTCTGACTTTTGGAGTTCCTGTGGCATCTCATTTCCCATCCTACTAACAAAAGAAGTGATGGCAGAGGGTGCCCATACAAACCAAAGTACTGCTTATGTTGCCTTATTTTAGCACAAACATTGTTTCCTACCTTACTTCAAAGTAAACACTTCGCTTAAGCATGCTCAGAGTGAGGTGAAATACCACATACCTTGTGCTGTGGTATGTGTGAAAACCCACCAAGGACAAGAAGGCATGAGTAGTATTTCAGGGAGGAATTTTGACATTTCAGCTGAATAAAGAAAGAAGCACAACTCTGTGTTGTTACACATTTTGGCATTCTGCCCTTCTGCCCTTCACCAATAGATTCAATGAGCATTTTTCAAAAAGCAATTTCCAAATTTCTGTGGCTTTGGGAATAATGCCACCTATGAACTAAACATCCAATCCTGGAGACCTATACCATCTGAAAAGCGATTGTGTAAATCCTGAAGACAAATTTCAGGTCCTCAACTGAGGCAGAAATAACCAGCTTTACAAGTGGGGCAATGTGTAGCAGTCCAGAAAAAGCAGAACAGGGTCTTCAGCAGTTCAAAGGCTGAGACACTGATGTCTTGCTGTTGCAGGAGAAGCAAACTCCTGTTTGAACAAAAGATTCACCTCCAAATAATCCAATGTACATTAAGGCCCCATCTAGAATTTTGACTGTTGCACTTGGAGATATACCTTCCATGGAGATGGTTGAGAGAAAAGCAATGAGAATGATGAAAATTCTGGAAACTTCTGCCCTGTGGAAAAAAAAAAATACACTACTTGAGATAAGAAGATGCAAAAATTATTATATGCAAGTAGTGTCATCATTAGGTCAAAGGAGGTAATTCTGTCCCTCTACTCTTCTCTTGTGAGACCCCACCTGGAGCACTGCATCCAGCTCGGGGGTCCCCAACACAGAAGATGTAAGAACAAGGTTGCTGTTGAGGCAGGGATGGAATGAAAAGACTCCAATGGTTCAGAAGGCAAAAGAATAATCTTTATTACAGGAAGTAGCGTTCCTTTTTATAACCAGGATCGCTAAGGTGAAATATGATTTGTCTCAATGTGAAAACTTTTTACACCATTGGTGCACTATGAATAGCACACTGTGGTAGAACATATCTATAAAGAGCATGAACAGAAAGAGAGATAATAATTATTTTCATTCCTTCTCCTAACTTTCCCAGGCTAGGCCTGGGAGAATTCTCTCTCTTTTCTCTCTGACTGAACTAAGAATATCCACAGAACAATGCAGACCTGTTGGAGAAAGACCAGAGGAGGTTCTCAAAGTTGATCACAGGGCTGGAGCACCTCTCCTGTGCAGACAGGCTGAGATACTTGGAGTTGTTCAGCCTGGAGAAAAGAAGACTCTGGGAAGACCTTAGAGCACTTTCCAGTATCAAATGGTACTGGAGAGAGGGTACAAGAGAGCTGGAGAGGGACTTTTCTCAAGAACATGTAATGAATGGCTTCAAAGTGAATGAAGGCAGGTTTAGACTAGATATTGGAGAGAAATTTTTTACTGTGAGGGTGGTGAGAAACTTGAATAGGTTGCCCAGAATAGTTATGGATGCTCCATCCCTGGATGTGCACCAGGCCAGGTTGGACGGGGCTTTGAGTCACCTGGTCTGCTGGAAGGTGTCCCTGCCTGTGGCAGAGGGGTTACAGCTGGATGGTCTTTAAAGTCCTTCCAACCCAAACCATTCTATGAGTTTATGATTCTATAATGTGCTGAAGAGGCAGCAGGAAAAAATTAAATTTACCATTAGGAATTCTTTTTTTAAATCATCACAGTAGTGAAGGACTGATTGTGTGGAGATTTGTGAAGCCTGCATGATTAGAGGTGGCTTGACAGAAATATCCATGGGTAGAGGTGGATAGACTAGATGACCTCCTCCAGTCTCTTGCAAGTCTAGTAATTATGATTCTGCAATTTAATGATGTCAAATAAATGTAAATTTAAAATGCTTTCACATTTCACTACAAATCTCATAATAACTTGACACCACCTCTATATTTAAAGAGAAAAATATTTCAGTCCAAAGGAAATTGATCTTAACTACAGTTTACTTCTATCTATAGTGGCTGCTTTTCTTTTCAACTTGACATCCATATTACTAAGGCCTTACTAAATAATCACTTTAAAACACTGTGCAAAAACTAGACTGTTATATATAGTCCATAATTAAAAAAAAAAAAAAATCAAAATCCAACCAAGCCCCCACACCTTATCCCTTACAACTGCTACCTTTCCTCTTTTTTACCACCTGGCCCTGCCAGTGCTGCAGCTCCACTGCACGTGAGGCACTGCACTTAAGGCTGGACTGCAAATCCTCAAATCTAAAGTGCCTTTTTATAGGCAAAGTCAGCCATGCCACTGTGAGACTGCAGATGATCTGGGATCAAAGACACAGCAATGTAGTGCCTTTACATCTGATTGCCACACTGATGGATTAGATTTGTCTTTCAGTCCCAAATTCACCATGCAAAGGGCAGCATCATAATAAAATTTCATTAAGCAGCTTTATTTTCCATATAACAAACTTCAAAGGAAAAGATAATTTGGGGGGAAAATGTATGATATAAGAAAAAATACAACTCCAAATGAAAGGATACTGTGGAGAGCTGGGGCATTCCTTTGCAGAAGTATTAAATGCCTGTAGCTGAAAACCACTGCACAGCCTTGAAAATCAGGCCACTGTTATTTAACCAAGATGAGCCATTTTCCACATATCATTCATCAGCATGAATCTGTAATAAACTTACCAAAGAGTAACTAGGTGCAGAGTTTGGCCTCAAATATTTCTTTTGCAGTAATTTCTTCTGCTTTTTGTGGAGAGGCTACTTCTGCCTTTGTGATATTAATGTTGACAAGAATCTGTGAGTCCTTAATTCCTAATGAGATTGAAGATGGCACAGATTAATTCGAAAGGAATTGCCTTGGAGCATTGCCAAGAATGATTGAATTTTTTTTTTTTTTTTGGCTTTGGGGAGCTGTTAACACGTTTTAGTTTCCCATTAGCACATTTCACGGGGTGAGGCATCCTAAGAATTGCTTAGTTCCCATCAAAATCTCCAGAGGAAAACAGCTGAAGTCTTTATGACCTTATAGGTAGAACATTCACACCGATCACGTGCAATCCCCTGAATTCATGTGATGGAAGACTGATTGCAGCAAATCATTAGATGACAAAGAGTTTACAACTTGCCCAGAACCTGCAACTCTTTTTATTCCATACTGTGCTTCAGCTGGAGTGGCTGTGTGATATATATTGTGCCCTGCAGATTTTATTTTTTTACTTTTTATTTTTAACTTGTGCCAGGCAGACAATTCCCAATGACTTACCCTTGATCAGTAACATGTAAAATAAATGCCAGCTTATAAACTTTGCCTTTCTTTTTTTTTTAAGGTGTGTATTTTTTTTTTTTTGCTTTGCAAGCAAACTGAATGGTTTGTTCTTCCCCATAATTACTAGTATCTTTGTTCCATACCATTTCATGCCTGTACAGCAGAGAGTCCGCCTTGCAAACAATAAAAGGAAAGAAGAAAACCAAACTAAGACAAAAAACATGATTAGAAGAAAACAAAATACAGTATTTCTCCAGAGCATCCTCTAAAACTGAGTACTAGCTAGTGAATATATAAGGCCATACAGTAACCTAAATCCTGTCTTTCTCATCAGAACTGGCTTCAAGGAACAAATGATCTTCCATTTGGCTGTTTCATATTTCTACAGTTTCAAATGAGACAGATATATAAATATGGACAAAAAGAGGTTTTTATATTCACACACTAGAATTTTATTGCCTGCATGTATAGGAAATTCAGAGAGTTACTCATCTAAGGTTCATAACTATTGAAATGACACCAAAAGTGGCATAGACTTCTAATCTCCCTCTGCTATAAATATATGCATGATACAAAATGCCAGCTAAATCTGAAGTGTAACAAAGGTGGAAAACCCTGTGGCCTTAGGGCCTGATTTCAATCCATGATTTCATTTTGCAAGGCATGTAAGTACATGATTTCTTTTTCATGCTATTATTGGAAAAACACTTGTGGTTACTGTTTGGTTTAAAAATGTTTTTGGTAAGCCTAGTCAGCAAGAACTAGTTTCCCCACCCTGAATTTATACTGTTCAAGACATGTCTGATTTTAGTATTCAGAAGTCCCAACACCAAAAATTGTTAGAGAGAGTCTTCCTGTCACCCAGAAAGTATCTGTAAAATATCTGCTCAGTAGATACAAGAGAGGAGTTAGAAACCTAGACCCAAGAAAGGAGTCAGAGACACATCTTGTTGCACACCTTCTTGAGATATTTTTCATCCTGCAGTGGCCGGTGCAAGAGCTTTCCACAGTGAAATCATCATGTCTTGTTTACATTTAAAACTGGCACTTTGGAGGCAAATTTTCTTTAACACATATCAAATAGGAAACATATGCTGCATACTATATACCCTGAGCATAGTAATTACATTTTATGTCATTTAATGCTCCTGCTGAGCTCTACTCCCCTAGAGTAATTATATAGGTACTCCAAGAATTTTGACCAAGGATGGATTGTGTTCATTCACCTGATTTTATATAGTGCAGGCAGTAGGTTATGTATTCTAGTACTGTGGAGGGATCTCTGATAATCCAGACATGATCTGGTGATACTGGATTACTTTTGGCCTAACTGTACTTAGCAAATCTGATGTTCAGTCAGTAGCTTTTTCCTAGCCATTGTTCTGACATGTGCAATACATTTTCTGCCATGCATTTTGTGTACCCAGTATGAGATAAGAAATAAGTTTTATATAAGTTAGTTTTGATCTGGTGGAAGTTTCTTCTCTCAGTCAGTCAGGTAAGCTTGGGTTCTGTCCAAAAGTTTTCTTTTTGGATTTCTCTCAGCCCCAAAGTTTCAAGTCAAGCCATCCACCAAAAATAACATGTTCAATTTAACTAGTGGACTTTTATTAATCAGGAGGTCGTGGAAGTTTGTTTGTTTGCTTTCTACTATTTTTAGAGTGTGTTTTGGTCATATTTTCTGTTTTTTCTCTTAAGGCACGAGTCTTAAAAATTTCTGGGTTTTAATAAGTGTTGGGTTGGTTTGTTTTTGATTTTTTTTTTTCCCATAACCCTATGACTTCCATAGCTGAGGTTTAAAAAAGCTATTATATATCAAGAAAACTAAGATAAAATTACAAGAGTTGTTACCTCTTTAGCTGTATGTACAAATGGGGAGATAGGCTTACCATTGACACTGACTTCACAATCCTTCTATAACCATATTCCAACTTGTCACCATATCTTATTTCCAGGTGAATTATTTAGTATGGTAAATCACCTGTAAAAGCCATATTCATTATGGGGTTAATTTGTAGCCCATCCTTGTATTCCTGGGAGTGAACAGAAGAAAAAGTAATTCAGAATTTTTTCTTTACTCCTATGTTTTTTCACACACAGAACACAGTCTTACATTTTCATACATGTTTCTGGGTATGAGTTAGCCAGCTATGAACATGTCAGTCTAAATTTTTCATTTTAGACTGTCCTGTTCTCCCTGCACGGTTCACACTGACACTAAAATTCTGAACCTTAAATATACTTCACACTTTCTGGTTTTAGTTTTTAAAGTTCTTTAAAAATACTTTGTGAGTTTTATTGATACTCTTTCACATAAGCAGGAATTTACTTGAATAGGAATCACATTTTATAGGTGACTACTAAACCTAAAATTAAGGCTGAAAGCTAGAAAAATATACTGTCACTTTCATCTGGATTGCTTTTAATACAGATGTTCCTGTGTCAATTATTTTCTTTAAGACAACTCCTGGATCCATCAGAAACTCTCCTGCTCCTTGTTTTTGATGAGTTTATCAGGAGGGGGTGCCTATCTTACATTCAGAGGAGGGAGGAATGTGCTGGGTCTAGGGTGGTGTGAAGAGAAGAGATTCCTCTTCCCTGATAGTACTGGGCTATCAAGACCTCAGACCTGCATAGTCTTGTAATCACTTAAAAGGAATTCAGGTGCTGTTATCATGGTGGCCAGCTTCAAGTCATCTGCCAGCCTCAGAAAAAGAGATTCATGCTTTCATAATAAAACTCTCTCATTGCTAAAAATTTGATGATCCCAAAGGTGAAAAGGGAAGTATAACATATACCACCTTTAACCAGAGCAAAAAACAAGTTGTGGAAGAACTAATTTCAAGGTCATTGCTGCTTTACCTAACCAGCACATCCAAACAAACTGTACTTTTCACTCTAGGTTTACCTACTGCGAGTTCAACTTAACATGAACATTCGTGAGCTTTGCAGGGAAGAGGCAAAGTGGGGTGGCTTCCTCTTCTCCAACACAGACAGTGATGGAGGAGATAATTTCTTTTGCACAAGGGAAGCAATGGTTTCCCAAGTATCTGAACATTTATTATGTCCAGAACAAATGAATGGTGAATGTCATCTAGGAGGTGGATGAGCCTAGTTCTGCAATATTCTTCCTGAGAAGGCATGACAAGAAATGCTTAAAGAATTCCAAGTTGAGGAGTGACATGATTAAATTCTCTGTTTCATTCTTTTCTAATAGAGCCAAATAAGCACTTGTGCCTTTGCAACCAAAGCTAAGAACTGGGCTGATGTCTCAGGAGAACAAGCCACAACAGCTCCAAATCTTCATTTTCTGAGCAGCAGCTCATTTAGCATCCATCACTATGCATGTGCAGTTTTGATTACTTCTTCCCATGTGAATTCCTTTGCATTTAATGACATTGAAGTTAATCTGTGATTTTGCCATTTAATATTGTGAACTCTGCAGTAGCATTCTGCATTCAATTTTCATTTTTAACCCACTGGATAATTTCTTATCCACTGCAAATCTTCACCTTTCTAACAACGCTGTTATTCTAGGATGATTCTGAACATGTTGAACAGTAAAAAATCCACTGATTTTCAGAGACTTCTCCAGACAGAAGCATTTCTTCTTATCCTTAGTCCAAAACCTGATCTTTCATCTAGGCCAGTAAGAACCTATTATGTCAAAAAGTCATTTAAGACAAATATCATCAAAATATTTTGAAAGTTTAGGATCAGTTCATCCCTTATGCCAAGTGTATTTAAGTTTTCAAAAATGTGGTTTCTATATGCCAGAGAACAGAAAAAAGAGAATGGGGACTAGAGGCAAGGAAGAGAAATGCTTCAGTAGTTTATAGCTTTGCTTACCACTAGTATTCCTTGTTAGGAGTACCTTGTCTTATAGTGACCTCTTAAAACCTTTTATCCTTGCTCTCTCCACTACTGTGTTAGAAACCTCTAACTTCATGCCAAATCCCAAGCTCCTAGCCCAAAAACACCCAACACCTGAATTCCTTCAAACCATGGCTTCCCAGGCACTGCTCACATCTGGCCTTCCCAGGCCCTGCCTCCCACCTGCCCTAGACATCCTGCCTGGCAGAGTTTCTCCACCTTTTGCTCCCCAAAGACTCCCCCACTGCAGAACTTTTTTCTCCCAGTTAAAGTGAAGCAGGTAACTGCTTGAAAGATAGTTAAGATCACTTTGTGCTGAAAATGAAAGCCTCACAGCCCTTGGCCACTGGCAGCCCCTCCAGGTGCAGTCAGCACCAGTGAGCTGCAGTCCTCCTCACTGGCACCCTCCACTTCAGTGCAGCTGACCTTCAGAGAGGTCTGAATTCTTTTCAGTGCCTCCCCTGGTAGCTGAACATGGCTTTGGAGAACATTTACTCTTCGGTGCTGTTGTAGCTGCAGCAGTTACACGGTGTCTTGAGACAGATCATCACAGCAGTATCAATGAGAAGCTGGGAAAACCAATGAAATCAGGAGCAACTTTTCCATTTAAAATAAGAGCCTTAATTTTAGTACTTTTCTTACGTTATTTTTACTAATTTATAACAATTAAACAATTCTGCTTCATAAATATTCAAGTTTAATATTTATAATCATAAACCTCTATAAATATTCCTTGTAAAACCATGATTTTTCTTCTGAGATCCACTTTCAGATAAAGTGTTATTAACAGTAATTGGCAAAATCCATCAATTTGCAATTTTTAAAAATAAATATTTTTTGTCTTTTCCTCTTTTCTCACTGAAGATTAATACAGAGTTTTGCTACTTATATATCCCTAAACACTCTTTTACTGTACTTTTCTTTGGATTTTAAGGCCAAAAAGGAACCATTATGATGTCCCTGTATACCATGGACCATTTTTTCCCAAGCTAATAATTTTGGTCAGCCCATGGCAACATTTCTCACTTGGCATTTCTCACTTTGGTCAGCCCATGGCAACATTTCTCACTTGGTAAGATGTGCTTCAAAATGGCCTACAGAAGATAAGTGAGGGGTTGCATAAAGGATTTCAAATTGTATTATTAACCTAATATTACTAATACCAAAGAGAGGATATTGACAAAAAATCTCACCCAAAGTACATGTTGATTTTACAGTCTTGTGATTAGCACCAGTGACCAAATTTTTAATTTCTGTCATGAACATTAAAAGGTTAGGTCTCTGTCACGGTTTGACATGGAAGTGAATTTTCTCAGGAAGTTGGTAGTCAAACCAATCAGTGGTCAGGGTTGGATATTGGCATTTGGACTGACCACTGGAGGCATGGACACGCCTCTGAGAACACAGGGGGTTAAAAGCAAGAACTCCCAGGGGGACGCTCTCTTTGGTTCCGGTCGTTGGAGAGTTCAGACCTCCCCTGCCCAGCCATGGGCTGGGTGGGGGAGGGGAAGCCATGCAGCCTGGTTGAGGTAGGCCAGGGGTGAAGGGACTGGAACCGGGCCAGCTCCTTACGGATGGAAGGGTGGAGAAACGGAGATGCCTTTGTTCCCCCCCCCAGAGGGAAAGAGACAGAGAGTCTGATGGCACCTGGAATTTGCAGAGGAGAAGGAGAAGGGGGGTGGGGAGGTGCCCAGCCGTGGGAGTTGGAGTTCTGGGCAGAGATTTCAGCCGTCCAGGGAGTCCAAGACTTTTTACCCTTTCCTGGGAAATGAAAACTTTGTAAAATATTACTCCTCCTCGATTTGAAGTAGAAGAGAGACAGTCCAGGACCTGAGATGTTAGAAGAAGAAATTTTTAGGTGGGGAGGAGATGATGGAGTAGCTTTTGGCTGGACTTTTCTTGTTAGCCATAGACTGAACCAAATTCTCCTGCAGCAGAGACTGCATTTTTAGGGGGATGCAATGGTGAGCCAAGAGACCTGCTTCAGCAACTACCAGCACAGGAATGGAGTGAACAGAGGAAAGCTGAGGAGGGTGTGGTGATGCCCTCTGTCTTCAGGAAGAAGATGATCTCTCTTCTTGAGACCCTCAGCCCCAGGGGAGGAAGAAAATGGGGGGGACTGTGGTCCCAAAATGAGAAGCTGAACTGTTGTTTCTTTTGGTCTGTGGCAAAGCATCCTTAAAGGAGCCCTATGAGCAGTCTGTCCATGCACGGTGGTGAGAGCACTGTGACATGGAAAGGAGAGGGTCACACTGGCAGATTTTCTCCAGGCGGTGCCATGTGTGACATGGAAACACAGGAGGTGGCAGCTGTGTTTACTGGGGGGGGTCTATGGTACAAGACAGACTCCTCTCTCCTTTGAGGGACTGAGTACTGATTATCTGAAGGGTGGTAACGTGATCAGGGATCCAGGGTTTTGTCTCACTGTGGTTTGTTGGGAATTGGTTGGGGGGGAGGAGGAGAGGAGGAGTGTTTTGGAGGGTCTTCGTCCTGGATATAGTGTGTGTGTCTTTTATAGTAGTAGTAGTTTAATAAAGTGGTTTTTTTCCCTTTGTTATGAAGCTTGGGCCTGCTCTGCTCTGTTCCTGATTGCATCTCATAGCACTTATTTGGGAAGGTGTATTTTCATGGGGACGCTGGCATTGCGCCAGCGTCAAACCGTGACAGTCTCTTTTAAATTTGAATAGCCAAACAATAAAAGTCCCACAAACACTCTAAAGCTTAATCTGAAAAGATGAAGAAATGTTTATGCAAGCCCATGTGTTTTAGTAAGGCTTTCAAAGCTTAGACACTCCCTGTGCAAGTATGTCCATTAATATTAAGCTTTTAGAATGTGCAGGTTTCACCTTCATTACAGAGTTTGAAAATAGAAAAGGACTAAAATGTGATTTTAAGGATCTCCTAAGTGCAAAGATGCATTTAGATGCTCTCAGTTAGCTCAATAACATTTTTCACTGACTAGGCATGAAGATGCTCTGACCCATTTCTGCTGGTTCCCAATTTTGGTATTTATAGATGTCTCTGCTCAGTTTTTATCTCACTGTAGAAGAGCATCTTTGCAACACTACTTCTGTAATTCCTGAGAGATTAATTTTCTTTCTTTAGTTTTAGTCCTTTCTCAAATATCTTCATAAAAATACTGTTAAGAAAAAACAATTGCCCCCTGATGGCTAAGTTCAGTATAAAGTCTGAACTGAAACCATATTTTTGTAACTACATTTTTAAAAATGAGACTCATCTGTTCATAATGGTACTGCTGATAGAACTTTCACTATTACAGTGGTAGAAAAGGCTGTTATGGGATAATACATATGAAATATTCTTCAGATAAATAAAATATTAACTTCTCTGCATAGGACTCTGTAGAATACAGATAAATGAAGTAATGAGGATGAACTGAACCTGAACCACATTTTTGTTCCTCCAGCTTGCCTGATATAGAAAAAAATACTACAGATCAAAATAAAGGGGAATTAATAGTATTAGTTTCAAGAACACTGAAGCGTGTTTCTGATAATCCTCTCAAATAAATTTTTACTTTTTCAACCCTTTTCAACCAGACTTTGCCTCCCATTTTGTGCCATTAGCCATGCTGATCCAGTGCTGCTCACCTTACTTGCAGGAGTACTCTACATATCACTTTTAAATGATGCCCAAATGGATTATCTGAACAATTTCCTATTGAAGGCAGTGAGTAACCACTGAGTGCTGAGGTAATATAATTTCAACGTATCAGTTCCATCTGAAATGTCAGATAATGGTCAAACTAGATAATGGAAATGGAATCCAGCCATATCCCTTTGTGAAATGGCAGTTTAATGTGAAATAAAAGCCATTCATCCTTTTTACTCCCTAAATCACATCAGTTGAAACAAAGCAGAAATTGCCAATGCTGAAATTGGGGTGGAGGCGTATATTTGGGGAAGTAGGTAGGCGACAGCAAGTTGGGTGGTGTGATATCTTATCCCTGAAGGGAATATGGATTGGTTCTCTCACTGATGTAGAGTATGGGGACTGTTCAGCAGTCTGGAAAGTATTGGTCCCCATATTTATTTAGTAGTTTAATGGTTTTGACCATGGCCAATGAATAAAAGTTTCAATCTCTGGCCTCCCTTTTTTGCTTGGAGTGGAGGGCAAATAAGCAGGGTCAAACCCACATCTCTGACCTCCAGAGGGAGTTCCCTAAGTGTCTGGTTATGGAGTGAAAAACAGAGCTGAAGATGCTCTTTTCTCTTTCCAGTGAGGAGCACAAATTCCACAGGAGAGAGGAGAGAGCTAGCAGAAGTCTCCCTAACCTGTGTTTGGGACACAGCTTGGGAAGTTGTGGGTGCTGATGTGAGCCATTTCAGGTGCTGGAAAACATTAATGGTCCTGTTTTTGAGAGAAGCACCCAGGTCATAAACTGGAACTGAAAGTGAGGTTATGACAGAAAAAATTGTGAGCCACCAAATGATAATAATAAGAGGACACATCTCCTCTCCTCTTCATCTAAGTATGTGCCTAGGTGCCTTACTCTCTTGGTGTGGGGCCTGCCAAAGAAATTATATAGGAAAATATCTGCACCGGGAGATGGTCCAAAGATAGACACAGTGCTGCAGAGATGGGACAGTTCAGGGCACTTGCAGAACTGAAGAAGAATAATGAGTCCTCTGGAGGCTCAGGGTCATCTTGGGTGTCTTCAGGAACAAGGGCTTTTGAGCAGAGGTGAAGGATGGGAAAGGAAGGAAGATTCACATGTGGAATCACATGGAATTCACAAGATGTGATTCACATCTTGCAATTTAGGTATCTGAAAGCTGCCTAAGTGCTAGTTTGGCTCCCAACCCAAGCTCTGCTCTGAATAGCAATCATGTCTGAAAGCTTAACACTGTAGAGCAAGTCCGGGGATGACAAGAAATGAGGTCTGTGGAGTCTGGAAGCCAGACCAACATTTCAGGGCAGAAGACAGTGTTAGGGGCGCAGCGATGAAGGCTTTGATGGTACTCAGATGAGCAGGCACAAAGAATATGTGAGAGACAGCACTGTTAAGGCTGCAGTTTTCAAGCTGAGAATTCATTTTAGCAGCAAAGATAACTAGGAAGAAATACACTTTTCAATGTTTCCAATGAGATTGGGAAAACAGAACAATATTTTGTAAAGTTTTTGCTCTGGTAGGGAAGAGGAGAAAAAAATGGCTTATAACTGAAGTAACATTATTGTTACCTGGTACAATCTGTCCACAGATATTTGGAGAGAACATAGATGGCAAATCAAGACATAATTTTGTAAGAGCCATTAAAAACCTAGTCAGGTAAAACAATGAAAAATGAATTTGATTAGATTAAAAAAATGAGGTGATGACTAACATTAAAATGAATATGCATGCAGACATCTTCCTGGGTGGAAAGGAAAGATTCTGCCTTGCAAGCTGATCTTGCCTTGAAAACAACAGGATGACTCAGATAATTCCCTGGATAATGAGACAAAGTGGTCAAGGAAGCAGTGAGGAGCTCTGTGCTCAGGATAAACTCAGACCTATTAGGATAACCTTCTGCCCTCAACATATTTTTAAGCACGGAAGCCCTATTTTGACAACTCACAGCATGATTACCAACTTTGCAAAGAGTTCACTTGCATCTTAGAGCCCATTGATTGGGCTGGTATCCACACACCCACCAGTGCATCATCAGCTTCTGGAGCCTAGGGGGTCCATTCAGTGCCATCAATAGTGACTTGAAGTGCCTCTGGTACACCATTTTATGGGTCACATGTAAACAACTGCAGGAAAGATTAAAGTCATCGGTCAGTAACTGGGAGTAGGTGTAGGGTTGATGATTCCCTTAGGTTTCTTCCAACTCAGTACATAGGATTCTATGATTCCTTTAAATGGAGTTGCACTAAAAATTCATACATGGGTTAGCCTAGAAAAGTCAACCAGGCATTTCAATATGCACCAAATGAAATTGCTCCCCCATATAACTCCTTGGGGAAGCTTTCAGTGGGATAGAGGGGGTTTCTGCTGCAGGAGTCACTGGTGGCTGGAAGGTTCCTACAGAGCATGCAAAATCCCATTCAGTCACTTTTTATTTAAAAACAGTGTTTCAAAGGTTAATACTGTGTCAGATCCTCCAGCTTGAGTCAAACAGGTGCATGACTGGAGTCAGTCTTGAAATCAGGATTAAAAAAATGGCTGTAGATAAATGGAAGCAGAACTTTACATCAGAGCTTTACGAACTTTAACACTTGGGTATTCTTAGCAAACTAATTGCCGTTTGCTCAGAAAGCAGGAAGTTCAGAAAATGAGAAGCACTAATCACAAGAAATTGATTTTAATGCATCTAAAAATAAAAGGCACTATACTTCTTTCAGATACAGCTGCAGAGAAACTGATTCATTGCAGTTAATATAAAACTGAAATTCTGAATTAATTCCTGAGGGAAAATGGAGCTAAGGCGCTAAGGCAGGATCACCACCTCTCTACTCTCCAAGGTAATGGTATTCCTGTAGCACTGATGTTCTGCAACAAGCTGTGCTGTGTTTTGTTGATGGATTTTGTGTACATATGTATTCTTCCAACTGAGAGGAACTTAGCTATTCAAGTTGCCCTCAGTTTATTACACTTTCCCTTTCTGACAAAGGAGAGTTGTTAAGTTCACTGCCTCCCTGCCTAGTGTCATGACATACAATTACATACTAATTTTGAGCAAAAGTGGTCAAAAAAAAAAGGTTAGAAACCTTTTTAGCTCCACCAACCGATGAAACAATGAAAGGTCTTATTGATGTCAGCATTGTGTGATTTTCTTCTCCCTCTGAAATCTTCCATACCAACACGTTAATTCTCATTACTCACTCAGAACAGTTAAGAAACGCCTTATACAAAAAATAGACAAAAATTCTCAAGATGCCAGGTTAATCACTCAAAAATTGATGGATTATATATTTAAGATAATCTGAGTAAATTCTTGCAATATGATACAGCTATATGATTATTTCCTTTATGCTCTCTCTTGGGAGGATATCTATTTACCAACATTTGGGATATAAAATATAAAATAGATTTATAGGAAAATCTTGGTTAGAGTGGACCACTGGAGGTCACCTTGACCCATCCTCTGTTCAAGCAAGTCAACTCCAAAGTTAAATCAGGTTGCTCAGGGTCTTGTGCATTTGAGTTTTGGAAACTTATGGAAATCGTTCCCTTGGCTTCTTCCAGCATCTTCAGGAGAATCTCTGAAGCTCTGAAGCCCAATTTGAGAAAATTTGAAAAACTGAAGATATTAAAAAAGAATGGAATATTGCCACTGCAGGTAATATAATGAAATTCATCACTTTGGATTCTATCAGCAAACAATTAAATCTGCAAATATAACTCAGGACAGCCAACATGGATTCACAGAAGGCAAATCCAGTGAAAGGATCTTGTATTTTTTTTGGTACAGTATGTTGCTATGGAGAAAACCACTAATTTTTGCAATATAATTTGCTTCTACAGAACAGTATTTTTACACATATTTTATTGCAGTATAGTACTTTAACCAAAATGTTTGCATTACAGCACACACATCATGTAAACAAAAGACATTTTGTCTGCAGTGGCAGATCCCAGAAAATTAACTGTTGATGAGGAGCTGTCCAATAGTCAGACAGTTGCTAACAGGTTATCAATTCTTTATTTAAAGTTGTTCACATGACTGAGATGACAAAATCACTGGTGGTGTGTTTGCAAATTAAAAAAAAAAATTGGCAAGGTAGTAAATACTATGAATAAATTTCTGGTGTATAGGAATTGAAACTACAGAGTCAAGTATTTCAAGTTCCACAAAATGCATTTTAATTCAGTTAGAGGCAAGGTAATACAAGAATATCTACAGTTTGGAAGACTAATTCAGAAAGTATTGTTTCAGAGAATGTACGGATTGTCATCTCAGATATGAGATGATCAAAGCAAAATACAATCTTACCTCACTCACAATAAAGCCTCTCAACATCTGAGCATTGTAATCAGCTCCTTGACAGTGCCAAGACTGCAGATATCTCTGGGGGCTACTTTTCTTATTTGTTTCTTATTTAATTTCCTGTTCCTCTGAGGCTGTGAGAATGGAAATACGCTTTCTTATTCATAAAGCTCTCTCCTTTTTTCTCTCTCTATATATATATCTGTGTTTATTTATATATTGAATGAGTCATAATAAACTCTCACATTGAATAATCTGTTCTGGGTTTAAGCTGCATGAAAACAAAAGCTAAAAGGTTGTGCCACCTTATACACATTACTCTCCAATCCCTGCAGGCAGATGGGACATTTCCTCAACATTACAATTTTGCATTCAGAAAAATTTTTTGGCCCTCCACAGAGTATTCCCCTTGTGTGCATCAGTGCAAAGACCTCTCTGACTATAGCAGTTTGACACCCTCTACTGTCAAAGAGTAGTGGCTCATTCCTCACACTCCACTGCCAAATAGGATACATATTTGACATTGTAGAAAAAACTTTAAAAAAAAAAAAAAACAAAAAAACAAACAAACAAACAAAAAAAAAAAAACCAAAAAAAACCCAGCTAACAATGTATGCAGACATCAAAAACAGCCTGTGCTTGCTAGAGACCGAAGTGTCTCCCTCTGTCCTTTCTGCCTCCAGCTTTTTCAGAGACAACCAGGATGCTGAAATCGTGGTATTCCTCATAACCCCTCCTCTCCCCCATTCCTCTTAAATCACTTCCTGTGCTTTGGAAGACCCTGGCACTAAAGCAGGGGCATCTTGCATCCACTGGCCTCCCTGCAGAAAGGCAAAGCCCTGGTGCTGTAGCAAAGCAAAGAGAGGTAAAGTCTGATAGAGAGAGCTGATAATAATTCTGCTGAAAAAAACCCCATGTGTTTTCCTGAGAAGCGTCCATCCTTTTTGTCCCTATAGGGTAGACAGTTTTAACTTTTCTTTTACTTCAAGAGTCAGATCCCAAATATTTATTAACTCAAAGCCAAGTACAAATCAAACGTTTTAGTCCAGGAGTCAAAGCAAAACTGAGAGTTTGCCAATACTACAACGACAGAAAAAGCAATCCCAAAGTCTTCAAAATAGCTCTGAGTCCCTCTGAGGGTCTGTTCATTCCAGAGTCCTGATACATGCGGGAGTTATATTTGCCCCTTGTGTCCTGCCTGAGATAGCCCCATAAAACTAACCAGGGATTTATGCTGGATTAAAACCAAGATCCCTTCTCTGCTTTACTGAACATTGAAATTGGGCAGAGGACAACACCTGTAAATCTGCGCATGCTAAGCAAATGCAGAAGTTATATGAGAGATAGTAATTCAGCAGGATTGCATTTACTGAGAGAGAGATTAGAAGCCTTAGGATTTCTTTTCTGAATTAACTGCAGTATAATTTTCACATCCCCAAAGAGAATAAAATGAAAAGAAAAATCTCTCCTTTTTCTTAGTAAATACTTCTTAATTGAACATTATCTATTACCAAGGTGAAAGAAACCCTGAAAGAAGCAGAATGGAAACTTTCAGAATCCAGTCCTGGGGAACTAAAGCCAATGCTAACATTTAATTTTGTATCATTTTCAAACCAGTCCAATTAAAGACCAAATCCTACGCCTTCAAGTGTGTGCTAATTGTGGATGTCAAAATAGAAACACTGTGTTTGACTATTCTAAGTCTTACTCTGTTCTAATATATATATATATATATGAAAGTAAAATAAATGAAACCTTGAATGCTTTTGGATGGGCACTGCAAAATGGACATGGTAAAGATTAGTGAATTCCACAAAATTTGTGGCCTAATGACCTGATTTGAGGAAGTGCTTCAACTCTCATACATCTAAAAGCCTGTAGTCTTTCACACATAAATCTGGTAACAAGTAACTTCAGGGTTGGCTTCAACTTCTTACTATGTTAAACTCCAAACCATATAACAGCAATGCATGAAGATAAGAGTTACTGCAGATGAAGTTCTGATATCAGTGAAGTCCTGCTCACTTTGGAAACCTGGAGAAAAGTAGATCAAATTTCAATACAAAAAAAATCTTTTTTTCACTATTTTGATTGTTACAAATTGTTATTTGCTATGTGCATGAAGCACCTTCAGCTATTTCCATTGTTTTTCATAAGATACTTCCTCAGGATCAAAGAAAAGTATATTATAGTGAATTATATTCTGAGCTGAGTTCTTGTAACCACAGTTCCATGATTTTTCTATTAAACCCTGCTCTCTTTCCCCTTGGTTTCACCCTGCTCACTGTTGCTACAAAAGGAAGATCAGATCTGAAAATGTGTTTAAATGGGATTTGGATAATTCACTGCCAAAAGTTTGGCTGTGCTATGATGATGATTATTTCATACTTTGACCCCTTCAACCAGAGCCATTATTCATATTTAGGGAAACATTTCAAGCCAAGCAGCTGTTCATGTTTGCTGTGTAGCAAAAGGAAGACCTTCACTTTCTTTAACAGTCTACTGGTTATTTTTTTACTAGGGAGAGTAGTCTGAGAAAACACAGGTATATTTTTTTTAACTTCAATTTTATACAAAACAAGTTTAATGTCCTATGCACAAATCAGTTTTGATTTATTCTAAGCATGCATAGAATGAGATGAATGTCTTCCACCTCAGTACCACAAGTTTAAATAAGCCATAAATCACTTTTTGTTGCAGTTTGGATACACAATAGGTCAAACTTTCTTAATGTTTGTGTCAGTCTGTCATAAAAGCACTAAAATATCTTGAACCTTTATACCCACTCCCTCCATCCAAAAATCTATATTTACTCAATAACCTTTTGTTCTTCTATTAGTTGCTCACCCTTGTGAGACAAAACATATGCAACATTTATTTTTAGCTTTGCCTTTGACAGTTCATAGCTTAATTCTCAAATGTTTAAATCAAGTCATGATGCCCACAGAAAACCTTAAACAGTGCAATAGTCAATCTACTGGATTTTTGGAGCTGAGCAATGAAAGTATAATTTGAATTTTTATAGTATTTGTCAGAGTAAAATAATATTGATGCCTTTGTCCATTGAAATACAAGTATATTCTTTCCAGAGTTTTGTTGCCTTGTAATTTTTAGATTTACTGAGTTAGGGAGCTATGAAATAAAAATAAATGCCTGAGGTTACTTCTGTTTACTTTGTCAACAAACTGCTTTAACTGCATACAACTTCACCTCCAAAATAGTCCTGATTAATTGCTAGAGTTTGTGAGCTTTTATTATTTTTTACAAAAAATATTTTCTTTTGCACATTATCAATATAATTAATACAAACATTTTCTCCTTTCCTCCAGGGCTTTACCCATCATATACCCCTAAACCACAAAACCTGGTTTTGACCTCAGGTGCATTTCTGTTAGATGAAGAATTGTGAACATGGCCCTTAAGGCAGGTTTTTAGGATAAGGTAGTTGTCAGACAGCACAATAATTCTGGCAATGTCTCTCTTTTGATAAAAAAATCATAATTGTTTCGGTAAAAACAAAAATCTGGATTTGTTTAATAAACAGCATATAACAGACCAGCTCACAATACACTTTAGGAATTTGAGGCTGGGAAGTTTCTGCCAGCCTAACATGTGGGAGACAGAAGGAGGAAACTACATTGTTGATAGGTAATAAACTTCCCCTTATATCTTCTTCTGGAAGAAAGCTGTGGTTAATTAGCTCAAAACTATGGATGGCCCAAGTAACTAGGAAGCAAGTCCTGAGGTCTGTGCCTATGTAGATGCTGATTTTTTTTTCTGCTGGTTGAGAAAAGTTCCACTGTAAGAATTTTAAACCAGAGATTTTGTCTGGCAAGTGCTGCACATTTTTTGAAAACCAAAATGTCATTCTTTATCTTGTTGGTAAGTTGTTGGTTTGAAGTCATGCCCTTCTGCTCCCCCAATTCTGGGACTTCTTGTTCCACACAGCTTTCAGATCTTGCCTTCTGTCAATGTCAACATCACAATCCAGTCTTACAGTTTTCCAAGAAACTGAAATAAGTAGAATTTGATATTAATATAGTTCTATTTTAAGAAAACCAGGTAACTCTTTATTGTGAATAATAATTTTATATTTAAAAAAAAGCAGCAGAATACACTTTTTTACCCTTTGTCAAAATAGATTATTTTATAAGATATTTTTCTGTATTAAAACTTATTCCACTGTCTGTTTTAAAGTTGTGCTTGATTGTCTCTGAAGTGATGACAGGCCATCAGGCACACAGAGAAATCTTATCCAGGATAAAGTCTATCTTTAATATGAAGATTACTCTAATATATATTCCTAGAATAAAATAATAAATAAATTATACACATAGTACATGTATACAAAAGAGATTAGGGTTTTCTTTAAATAAATGCAATCAATTTGTTAGTATCTGTCATTTATTCATATATAGGATAAAAAAAAGTAGCAAAATTATTTACTCTATTACGTCATTTCATTACACTGAATTATAAAACATCCTGTGCAAGTTTTGGAATACCAACTAACATTGCATAATACCGTAATTACTTTTCAGCGAACATGGTACATTTCAATTTAATAAACAAAAATCATTTTAGCCCCATGCACGGTCACAAAAGACCTAAAAAATTCATTTCAGGATAACTCAGATTTATTGAATCTGGCCCTCAGGAATATATGTTATTGTTAAGGCAATAGCAGGGCCATGGCATTGCTTGTGTAAAGCACAAATGGGTAAATGGGTAAAAAAAATCTCTTCTCAGAGGTACAGCTAATATTCATCATGCTTCTGGTGGCACTTAAATGTACCAGACAATTTGCAAAACCAGAAAGGAATAACTTCTGTCGCTGGACAGCTTCTCGCTGAAGTTCACTGAAATAGGGCAGAGCTAAGGGGAGAGGGAAAACCAGGAAGCCTAACTGAGAAACAAGTCAAGCAAACCTGTATCTTGTGGGTCCAGCTGTCTTCCTGAGGCAGGAAAAGCATGCTCTCACATGTACTGCAAGAAATTACCCAAGAAGAGCTCAGAGTGGCTTACATGAGATTCAAGAGCACAAATTAACTTGTGGTTTCTTGTCAGGTGTAAAATCCATAAAACCTACTGAAATCTCTAGTAGGATCTCTGTCCTCGGAAATAATCAGTACTTGACTACGTGTGGCCCTGAGTGACATGATCTAATATCAGAGGTGCATCTGACCTTGAGTACTGCAAGGATTGGACCAGTGATACTTCTGCATCTTAAATTATTGCGTGATTCTGTAAAAGAGCTAAGATGGCTTTATTTCTTCAGCCGATCTTAACACAAGGTCACCAGGTCCCTGTTCAGTGCCTGGATGTCAGGATCCATCCCCAAATGGGTCACCAATTGTCAGCATCGGTGCTTGGCACCAATTGACGGTGGATGGAAACTGACTGTCACTGTTTATTATCTTACTGTAAGACTTTCACACCTTCTCTCTGTGAGTTCTCACAGGCAGCTCCTCGCAACTCTGACTCCTTTTCTCTTTCTTCCACATGGCTGTCTGACTTCTACCTGTTCCTATCATGAACACCTAACCCTTTCTGTCCCTAGCCCAACTGCCTGACCCTTGCTCCCCACAGCAGCACAGCCAACTGACTCCAACCCTCTTCTCAAGCAGCTAACCCACTCTTTTCTAACACCCATCCTTATTGGACTGTCCATATTGGACACAGCTGTGACCTATTAAAGGCAAGGCTGTTCCTACTCTTTGGTAATTAGTACAGCTGCAAGTCCTCAGGGGCGAGATTGCCTTCAGCACTATCTCTATTCTCTCACAATCCATCCTCCCACAGCCGGACACCTCCATTACGTGTTGCAGGCCTGGTGCCTCCAGGAGCAAAGGTGGGTGCACTCTGCTCACTCCCTTGAGCAGCCACGATGGCACAGGGATGCGAAGATGCCAGGAGCATTCCAGCTTGTGGGGCTTGTTGGTGAGGAAGAAGTGATGCAGGAGAGCCCGGGAGAGCCACTCAGCTGAGGATTCCGTGCAGGCATCGCCCCAGAGGCAGCTTTCCTCTGCTCTGTGCTGACAAGCGCAGACTGAACAGCTCCGCTGCTCTCAGCTCAGTCAGGGACTAGATCAGGAATTGTTTAAGACTCCACAGCTTTAAACCAGCGACCTGGCTTCCACCAAAAAGCTTCTCCGAGGGCCCAGCCAGTGTCAGCACGGCGGTGCCTCTGTGCTGTCAGTGCGGCTCCGCTCCACACGCGGCCCCGGCCCTTGGCGTGCGGAGGTTGCGAGGGACAGGCCCCGCACCGGGCACGGAGCAGCGGCCGGGGCTCCAGGGGGAGCTCGCAGAGGCCTCGGAGACACCGCAGCAGCGCGGAAAGGGGAATCATCTCACCGGGGCGGAGAGCAAAGGCTCCCGCCTGCTGGATCCTGACCTGACTGTGCCGAGGAACAGCCTGGCTCTGAGACTCAGGGAGAAGCTGCTGTACGCTGGACCTGGCTGCCAGTGCAAATTCCCCCTGCTGCCTCTGCCCGTTGGGCCACAGCTGCTGTCTAGACAGGGACAGGGACACCTTCACATGAGCTTGGCTTCTAGCTGCCTTTAAATGAGCAAATTGTCACACCAGCAGTGCTGTGGAGGGTGACTCTACCGAAAAGGAAACTGAGTCAGGTTACTGATAATACTGATTTACAAAGGGGAAATTAATGGCTGAATCTGGTCTCTTTCCAAGCAAGCCCTAGAATTACTTGGAAGCACAGATGTGCAAAATAAAAATTATAAAGAGAGGGATTCTAGGAAGAATACAAAGTTTTATTTCCACTCCAATCAAAAAACATATCCATTTTTAACAATTTGTTGGACTTCAGGCTAAGCGATACATCTAGAAAATCTGCACCTTATTGATCCTGTGAGATACAGACAGTCTGAGTTCATCTTTGAATGGGTGCCCAGCTGCATGCATGACTTTGAGGTATAATGGAAAAAAGATTAGGCAATTTTTTTCAAACCAGTTTCCTCACTGGGAAAATATTCCTTTAGGTCATAAAGTACTTATTTACTCAGTCAATACTATGACAGTGAGATTTACAACTATGTCATTAATAACGCTGATTGACAAAGAACTTCCTCAAAACTCAACTCCAGACAAACATGACTTATCAACAAAAGTGTACAATTACAGATTTGCAGCCGAACATGTGAGTTTGGAGCAGCTGTGGGTAGGAAGAGGGGGACAAGTGCATAAAAAACAATGCCTGATTTTTTTTTTTTTTTTGCCCCCTATGATCAGTGTTTGAGGCTGACTCATTTGTTTTGAATAGCTGCTTACTTGTTTCATTGGTTGCTGAAGGTGCTTTTGATCTCTTAGAGGATGAATTGGAAAGGGACTCCTCCTTTGGAGAACTTGCACAATTCTTTACACTCAAATGGGCTTATGATAAACACATTATTTTGTCCATAGTGAATGAGCTAGGTGATAGTTCTCCTTGGATTTGGTTAAGGACCATCTTAATAATTTTCCTGATTGTCTGAATGCATCCACTCCACATCTGTCTTGCAGGAATTCTGAGGGGGAAAAGGAGATCTTGGTGGAGATCAGTGCAGTTGCTTCAGTGTTCCTTTTATTGAAGCTATTTTGTATTTAATGAGTCTTTTCTGTTTATGGCTCATAATAGCTGTAGAATTTTTTATTTATTGGTACAAATTACACTTGGTCGTCTTATTTAACAAAACAATTTTCCATCATAAAATGACCATGTGTCCAAGGAGAAAGTTTTTTGGGTCCCAGTCAATTTATGCTCAAGCAAAGAAGGCCTAAGAAACACATTTCTTCTCTCATTTCAAATACATGGTTTTTACAGGTTTTTTTTTTTTCATTATTCAGATTTAGTTTTTAATTTTATATCATATTTAGGTGTCTTGTACACTGCACTTCTGTCACATAATTCTGACACAAATTATAAGTAAACATGGAATGTAGTTTACATTTTCTGGCTATTAAAGTCTTTAGCAATTATCTGCAGCTGCTGAATCTACTAGTTTCTTTTACTCTGCAGGTTTATGCTGAATCTTCAAGTATTTTCTTACTAGCCTAATTCCAGCAGATGAACATTAAAAAAACCCATTTTCTCTAAAGGCAGCACCTGGGTTTTCCATATAGTCAGTGCAGAGAAGGAGTTAGACTCCCATTTGGAGTTCTTGTGTGTCTTTCTTTAGTGCCTCACATGAAGAAAAACAAGATTTTGGAGAGGGGTAGTTTTTTTTATGGGACCAACTGCAGCAGCATTCAGAAGCCCCAGCTCCTTTCTTGATCACCTAAACAGGGAGCTTGGCTTTTAACTTTGGAGAATTACCTCATCAAAGAAGTACGGTTTAAATGCAATCTGAATTTAACAGCAAAATCTTGGCTGCTGGCTGCAGTAAAAACCTTGAAAACCTCTTCTGAACATGCACAGGAACAAAAAGAAGGGCACTTGGACTTTAAATAAAATCCCAAGGATGTGCCAGCCTTATGATTTTGAGAGTCTATCTGCTGCTGTTTGACTGTCTGGATTTGACAATGATGCAAAAACTGCTCAGCCAGGTGATTGTGTCCGCCTGGGATCTTTTCCTTCAGCTTTGCTTCTAGTAAAGCCTGTCCTATCTGCTGCAGGACCCTCAAGAAAGAGGGGCTTCTTCACACCCTGCAGAGTGTCACCATCTAAACAGGCAAAGACATCTACTGCAGGTCTGGCAAGCAGCTGGGCTATGCTGATGAACATCTTGGACAGGGCAGTTAGAGTGCTGCAGGACCTGCAGCTCATCCCTGGCTCTGGAACAGCAGTGCAGGTGTTTGGGAGATGGGCTGCTCCAGGGCTGCAGCACCCTCCCTACTCAGCAGTGTGGGGGACAAGGGTGAGGACCCTCTCCTGAACCATGGAGACAGATAGAGTGAAGCCAGTCGCATGCAGCTGGTTGACATGTGAAGCAGGAGAGTCAAGCAGGGAGCACAGGCAGCGAGGAGGGAGACACAGGAAAAGAAAGTCATTGCACTGCAGTGACAGAGCTGGCCTTTGCTGGCACAAGGGAGTTTGTGCCCCCTCCATTAGGTGTGTGATACAGTCAGAGTGGCACCTACTCCATGTAGTGGCTGTGTATCGCATTCACATTGAGGGCCAATCATCCAAACAAAAATTTACCGTGAGAAACAACTGTCTGTCCATGTTTGAAGCCCCCCCAGCTATGCATTGTGATGCACCAGCCCTAAAAAGCCATGGAATAAGTAGTTAAGCTACACTGGCTTAGGGTGGAAAACAGAGGTGAGAAGGGGAACAAGAAATACCCAGAGTAATCTGCCTAAAGGTAGGGTAGATATGATGAGTGGGACACAGATCTTCTAATGGTGTTTAATGGTAATATTTTCTGAAAAATAAAATAGAAGAATTAAGCTGAGCTGCACTGCCTCTGTCTTCTCCTGTCTTCTTCTCTTTTCTGCTATGCACATATTAAGGCACTGAGAATATTAACTTCACCACAGAGGTGATACTGAGCTAATAACTGTACCAACACTGATACATGTAAGAAAACCAGATGTATGTCACCAGCATAACTGCTGCATAGGCTCAGGCAGGTGAGCTCCTTGGTGCTATTCTGCACAGAGACACCCACAGTTACTTATTGAGTTAGAGTTTGTAAACATGAATAGCTGCAGATTTATCAGACTTGGCTGCTGACTGATGGGCTGGAAAAAGGCTGGTGTGGCCAGGGCATTCCCAGGCAGGCATAGCCAGGGCACCTCACTCTCCTGGGCAAAGCTGCCTGCTCCCAGCACCCACAGTGAAGCCAGTGGCAATGCTGTGGGAGATCCACTAGATGTAGATACAGCGTTAGACTGTGACTGATACAGGAAAACTGGAATCTGTCTTCTAGGGAAAATTACCTTTCAGTGCCATGAGAGGGGGCAGGTGCTTCTAAACAGAAACTGAAAACCTTTTAAGGATTACACTGATCTTAGGTTTCATAATAACAAGAAGTGTGTTAGCTAAGGATCTTCTAATAATGTCTTATTTATTCAATCTGTTTTTTTGAAAAAGCCTCCTTTGCTCTGTTGCATTATGGCTAAGCATCACCGAATGCCACATTATCCTCTTAAGACTGCCCTCATTTACCCTCCAAAGCCTGTGTCCCCTTTGCAGCAGGGTCCCTGAGATTTTTCAGCTCACCAGGGCAGCGCTGGTGGCAGCTCATGCTGTGAGAAGCATTAGTGTACTCTTGGGCGATAGCAAAATACTGAGAAATAAAGAGTAGGCAAATGATTCTTCAGTCCTAAGCTAATGAGGCTCTTTTTTGGAATGCAGATGAGAAATTCATCAAAAGAAGGCTAATGTAAATTTGTAAATGTTTAAATCATCTAAATGGTGCATGAGAAACACTGCCTGGTTAGCCTCTGTCCTGGGCAATAGTGCAGAGCATCAGCTAATGTAAATCCATCACAGCAAGGTATAGCAGTGCTAGACCATTCATGGGGCTGGCATGGTCAAGGAAAACTCCCTGCAGAACGAGCACCCTGCTTGCAGTGGGACAGGTAAAAGGAATGAAAGGCTATTGCCAAGGGCCTATTAGAGACAGGTCCACGCTCTCTCTATCAGAAAGGTACTCATTGTTCATAGTCTCCATTCATTTTCCAGTGTGATACAAAGTTAGGATAGAAAGTTTACCCTGCAGCACTTTCCCAGTGTCGAAGAGTAGCAGAAAAAAAAGTCTAGAGAGGAATAAGAAATTAAAATCATTAGCCAACTGATAATCTTCTTATAGATAAGAGAGTAGCAAAGAGAAAAAGCTGGCTGCAGGCTAATGGTGCTTGCAAAGAATTGAGCCCTCATTCTCAAAATGAAGAAAACTGGGAATTTTCAAAGACAAACATCAGATGCAATGGATAACAACATATCAACAACAACAAAAAAATTAGATAAATAACAGTCGAAGGACATATTGAGTTTTTCCTTATCCATGTCTACACCTAGTGCCAAGGGTAGTCCAATCCTGATCCTCACACAGGCATCACAGTATCCCCACCAACAGCTCACAAGGCCAGGAGTCAGGTTTGAGCAGTGGCCCTCCAATTATCCAGTGTTCGGATGTGACTAGTCAATGGTTAACCCACTTCCAGGTGGGTTTTGATATATGCCAGATAAAATTTTCCCAACTCCTTCTTGAGAAAGGTTTGGGAGAGGCCACATGTGAGGCCCAGTTCCCAGCAGAGAGGATGGATGTGATTGCATCAGGCTGGCTCCTTCTGCTCTGTCCTTCAGTTTAAGCTGGGATTTGAACCCACAAATGCCTCCACATGCCAGTACTACCCTGCAGGTGCTGCAAACTAGCCACCACCCTCCTACCACAGAAAAAATGTAGCTGACAAAACTGTCACATTTTTTTCAGGCACTTTGAGCTGAAAAAACCCCAACTTTCCAGAGTATAATAATGATGGCACAGGAACCCAAGCTGAGGTGCTAAGGAGATGCAGGTCAAGTGCTGGCAAGGACCCAGGGTCAAATAAAGCTTGTGGAGGTGAGACGACAAACAATTTCCAACTTGCTTTCTCCTCCACCATGCCATGGCCTTCTCACCCAAGGAGCAGCATTGCTTCATGTAATACTATTTGAATGTATAAAGCTGTGTAAAGTGCTTGAGCTGCTTCCCAACCTCCAAGCCAGTGACCAGTTTCCTAACCTGTTTTAATTTTCTGGGCAGAGCCTTAAATCTTAATAAGGAAGTATACAGTTGCTCTGTAAATTCCCTGCTGGAAATAAAGTGATGCACATGAAAAAATTGTGCTCTATGTCACAGACAACACAGCAGGAAAAAAAAGCCCGGATTTGAGTATAATAAGAAAAGTCTCTCTAATGTTGGAGTGGAGCTGCCTCACCAACACTGAGCAATGTACAAGCAGCTGCCTGGCAGCAACTCAAGTCAAAGTATGGAAACTGGCCCTCATACCTCAGGGCCAGGCTCTGCATTGCACAGGCTGAAGGCTCTCTTTGAGACACATGAGCCACAAAAGACAGTTGGCTTTTTCTCAATAAATTACTTTGGCAAGAGGTACTTTTTCCCAAAACAAAATTCCTTGCAACAAAATAATAATAATATTTTTCTTATTTTGTAAAAGGGTTGAGCTGCTTAATTGTTTTTCATCCAATATTTTGACATAGTTACCACAATAGCTACTAAAATGTTTACCTGCTGAAATCTCAGTCTCTGATAAGTCGGTGGAAAAAACATTGAGAAAGTATGACAATACTTCACAAGCAAGTACAAAGAATAATACACACAATAAAGCTAATTTAAGACAAATCAGAGAATTTAATTTGTTTTTAAATGTTTGGGATTTTAAGACTTTGCTCCTAACAAAGTTGTGCTTCAGCCAGCTTTTCTCAGATGTGCTTTCAGGAGTTATCTACATGCTCAGTATTTGCTGTTGCCTTCGAAGATTGTAATCTCATTCAAGCAAAGACTCATCTTCTCACATGTTTGCAAAGCACTTGCACAACTCTGAATGTCATTGGAGTTAAAAGCAACAGACCCATCAACAGAAAGATCAAGCAGATGATAAAAAGAAAAAAAAAATCTTTACATGACATTTGAGTGAAAACATGCTTCCAGAAAGGAAAGATGGATAGTATAATCCAAGATTCATACAGTGATCCAATTTTGTGTCTTGGGGACACTAATTTGTATGGGGAGAAGCACACAAGCACTGTGCCCACATCTGTGCCTGTGTGGCAGCACTGTGAGTGCACAGCCTTCCCCTCCTTAGTGTGGGCACACAGCCCCAGGCAGGTGGCTGGACAGGCCCACCATGGACTCCTCAAAAGTCTAACACTACCTAGAGCCCCCCACTGCTGGGGTGTTTTTCCTCTCTCTGCCTGTGCTCAGCTGTTTACTGCCTCAATACCATGTATTGCTCACTGGAAAAAAAAAACACAAGCAAAAAGAAAGAGACTGCCTATTATAATGTACTTAATGAAGAAGGGTTTGACCTGTATGTGAACTGAAGGGAGCAGAGGCTAAGGAAAGGACATTCACATACACACAACCTACATCTGGGACATTGGTGAAGCTGTCTGTACCTTTTCTGAAATATTTCAGGGGTTCCAAAGTGAAAAATGTTAAAACACTGGTAACAACGAGCATTTATATGACTCGGTGCAGTGTCATATATCAAAGACCTAGCCAAGAAGTCCTAAGATATCTAAATGCTGTACTTCACTTGGATTAATATAACCTCTGTCTCACAGGGGTTAAAAGGCAGTTTAGGTAACTTGGTACACTGCTGCAATATGCTGGGCAGACATAAAGTACTGTTTAAAAGGGGAAGGATTGGATGAAGAATGCTATACAATTTACTCGAGGTCAGAAAAATACCTGTGGTGGAGACAGTCTCCCAACATCACCCCAATGAGCCATGCACTCACACCCCCATCTCCCCTGTGTGTCTGTGTAACATGCAGAGGGAGGAGAGGGTCAGCAAAGCACCCAGCAAAGGGGAAGAATACATTAATACCTGCTCTGCAAATTAAACAACGGGTACTGGAAAACAATGCCTACAATTTGGTGACAATCTCCTCAAGTATCTGAATGCCTTCACAGCCATCATCCCTAGCCTGACCTTTTAAACCTGATGGTAATCAGGCAGGAGAGCTCAGTTCTTCACTTCGTGTTGTTAATGAGATCAAGATCCCTCCTACCCCTCCTGATCATTTGTCAGATATATATATGTCTTATTCTTTACTCAGAGCAGAAAGCATCCAAATGTCATTAAAGCCTTCCCTTACTGTCCAGGGACAACTGTTTAATAGAGCAGGTCACAAGGGCAAAGGGAGCTTTTAGACATTGCCAGGTGAACAACTGAAACAGCACCAACTGGCAGGAGACAAATTTCAACTTGTGGTGTAGGATGAACAGAATGGGATACAGTTACTGGGCTACTGAGACAAAGAGGACAAATACAAGAGATAAAACTAATGCTTTCAGCAGAAATTATGGAGCAAAAGACCAGAGGTCCTTTGGCTGGGGCCACCAGGGCAGGGGTTTTGCAGCTGGTGGGTGCAGTGTTCCCCAATCCCTGACTCATGGCAAGGACTCAGGGTCAAAAAAAAGCTTGTGGAGGTGAGACTACAAACAATTTCCAGCTTGCTTTCTCCTCCACCATGGCATGGCCTTCTCACCCAAGGAGCTGCATTGCTTCATGCAATGCTATTTGAATGTATATTCATACTCCCAAGTTCAATAGGCTGACAGGAACAACCTGTCTTTGGGCTGAAGGTATTTTTATTTGTTGGAAATGTCACAGTGCTGTTCTGAGTGCGGCTGCCTTTCAAAAGTACGAACTCTTGAGTGCAAAGGACTGGATTATATCCACTGCAACCTGTCATTGATAAGTGCAGATGACCTCTTTCACTCACTCTAATTCCAAAACACACGTCCTGTTGTGCAGTACTAAATACTTTTTTGGCACAGAGTGTGTAACAGATATGGTATATAGATTAAAAAAACCACCAAACAAACACTCATTCAGCTCTTCCTGGAGGGGTTTAGCATGTGATCAGTCTGTCACATGTCAGTTATTCAAAAGGAACTCAACAAATGTATGCTAAGGTGGAACAAAAATTTCTTGATGCAGGGGCCTCACCGAGTCATGACTGAAATCTGCAGCAGTCATGGTATGGAGGAGATTCCATTTCAGCCTCCTTTTCAGCATGTCCATGTACAGACACATGGAACTTCACAGGCTTCCCACAAGCACTGGGACATTCCCTTCCCACCTTCTGACAGTCTCTGCTTCTTCTTCCCTGACATGTAACCCTCCTCATTATTCTTCATTCTCCATTATTTTTTCCCTTCCTTGCCAGACCTCTGCCTCCATGCTGTGCTCTCCTGCTGAGCCCCTGCTTCCATGATCCCTGCTGTGTGTAGCAGATGGAAGAACAATGGGTGGGAAAACCCTACAAACAGAGAGGAATGACTGTGGACTGACTGCTAAGGGAAATGGAAGAGATCATCAGGTCTTGCAAGCTGCCTCTTTTACTTTAAGGAGATCTTTGGATCAAATAAAGACAGGACCTCCTAGGATTCTGTTTCCAGGTGAGATTCCTCATGCATGTTGAAGACCCTGTTTTGTTAAGCTGTACAATATCCTGAATGATGCCAACAGACATCAGTGGTGGGGAGTGGGAACCAGGGAGGCTGACACTGCTCTCCATTTGTCACAGAGGTAGTGGGAATCACCAGGAATGGCCACCACTGAAAAAACATCACCAGAACAAAGCCCCCAGAATTGTGGCTCACCTTGCTCAGAAGTGTAGAGAACATACAGGTGGATATAAAGAGAAAATAAATAAGATTTTAAATTGGAGTCATCATTCTTCTGCCAAAACCTTTGTGCCAAAACCTTTGTCTAATATATACTGCTTAATGTGTGTGCATTTTCCTTCGGAGGAATGTAGCCATGTCCTTAACATTTTCCTGTACAAAATGAAGGCATAATATGCAATACAGCAGGCTGAGGACATATTAAAGATATTTACTACATTCTGCTTATGTAGATGGTGTTTGTTTAACCATCTTTATTCACAATAATTAACTGTTGCATTGCAATTGCCTTTAACACCAAATAAAACTTGTTCTGTACTTCTTTACCAATGTATTTTTAAGCCACTCAGTGCTTAATACAAGTTTGTAACCTACAGGCTCAAGTCTTGTGGATACTCATACACATGAATTATTCATAAACTAAGGAACCGTGGCTATTAACATAAGTAAAACTACTTGAAAAAGTAGCTCACGCTTCAATTTTGTTCAGGAATTGACCTTAATTTGCTCTTCAGATCGAGACTGCTTTATTAGGAAGCTTTCTTGTCTGTTTTTTTATTCATTTTATATAGGTAGGAAACAGATAAAAAAGGTCTCCAAACTTGATAAATCTTATAAGTTAGACTGAATTTTCATGACAGCTGTGGACAACATCTTAAACCAAAGGGTTCCCCTGGCTCCCCCAGTGCCCCAACATTTAATACTTTCTGTGTGACTGTGAGGAGGCAGACAAGATGACTCAAATGCCATTAATGTTTACAAGACGGGTCTGTGAAGCCTTAAATCAGTGAGGCTCATCTGTCATCCTGTGCATTTGCATTTGTAGTGAAAAAGCAAATCCCTGATAATTCCTTGATTTTTCTTAAACAGAGAGAAAGCAGAGAATATTTTAAAGAGCAGTGAAACAGAACTCAGCTATTGCATTCACAAAGTGCCATACATTCATCTTGCTGTTAAAACTATAAGAAAAAAATCTTGTAAGAGCAAAGCTTTCCCTGCTTACAAAGTAAACAGTGAAATATAAACTTGATTACGTGTCATATCAGGAATATATCACTGATTTTTCAGGGTGTTCAGACATTTTATTCCAGAAAACCTTCACCAGTTTCTCTGGATTCAAATAGTAGCAGACATAATGGTAAAGAGTTGTAGCCTAAGGTCCCTTTTACTTACTACATGCCAGAAAAATTTAAAAAAAAGGACTCTTACAAAGTTAAAAATTTGCCAGTTGCAGTTGCAACTTCCACATTTTAAAGTAAAAAATACACCAAAATAATTTTAAGCTTCTTTGCTTTGTTTTGAGTCATTTACCATCCTCTTACCATGTGAGGTGGCTGTAGCACCGCAGAGCAAGACTCACTGCAGTCACAGGTTGCAGCATGAAGGCTCACTCCCTGCTCTCAGAACTGGCAGTTAATTAGAAGCCAGTTTATCAACCTTACCACAGGCTGCGAGCCCTCTGAATTTTTCATTATCTCCTCCCCTTAAGAGCACAAAACTCATATTTTTTTCCACACAAGCAACAGACCATGGGATTCAAGGAAAGAAAAGTAAATTTTGGGCTTTGATCAATGTCTTTGATGCAGTTTAAGAAATTTCACAGATTGAGACGCATTCCTGCACGTCCAATCCAAAACTCCCTTAGTTTCAGACAGCTCAGGACACATTTTTAATGCAGAAGGTGCAGAATGGCCCAGCTCCCCATAGCTCTGGGCATGTGTAATTTTGCATCTCCACCTGGGTTGTGTGAGTGAAGCAATGTCTGTATCATCTCCTTCAGATTAAGAAAACCAAATTATTTTTTCTCTGTGTTGTCTCACGAAGCACTTGTAAACATTGCAGGACACAGGAATGCAGCCTGGTTTTCTTCTGTACCTTATCGAAATGTCCTGGCCCCTAAGCTTTGACAACAGCTCCACTGCCACTGCCTGTCCTGCATCCCTGGCTGTGTGTCTGTCTGGCTCAGCAGGATGGATGGAGGGGGCAGGTCTCCCCCTGCACACGCTTTTTCATGTCAACATCTTCATTTTCTGGAAGCAGCATTTCCTCCAGGTTTAGCAGGCCCTACTGACCACTAACACCCAATAAACTCTGCTAAATGTATCTTTCCTTACTTATAAAGTTTTGATTAAGGCTTCAGGAAAACAAATTTGGAAAGACACTTAAAAGAAAACCAAACAATGTACACAGAGACAAGTGTCTCTTAACATATTCCAAGGCAGCTAAGCCAAACCACTGCATCTTAAATGCTGATGGATCTGCAAGGAAGCAGCTTTCCCATGTCATCAGAATCTCATATTGCCTTTTCAGTTCTTCAGGACTTTTTTTTCCTCCATTGTACACACCTGGCTTGATTCAAAGTGAAGGCACCTCTGAGATGGCCACCTCAGTACTTAATAATGTTTCAGAGTTTTTTTTTCCTTTAATTCACATGGCCTGAAAATAATTATGCATGCAAAGCTAATCACAATTTTGTGCTTGTGTTCTGCACAGCCTGTAGCACTGTCTCAGATTTTAGTACAGATTCACAGTCTTTTTTCAGAACTGTTAGGAGGATATAAAATTAACCTAGCCTTGGTCATTTCTCACTCAAGTTAACCAGTATAATTTTAAGCTTTTCTGGGATCATACCAAAGCCTGGATCCCAAAGGAAATCAGGTGTCCATGGGGAAACCCTGATTCAGAAACCAAATCACTTATGATGATGGATGTACTTTCTACATCAGGCCAAAGGCATTTTATCGTGTGCTATAAATGCATCCTCAACACCAGGATTGTTAGGAACAATCCTGTTCAGCTCAGCTTGTTGGGAACATATTGCTGGAGGCAGATAGGTCTGACGGTTAAGGAAGCGCAGAGCTTGCAGCCAGGACTTACAGATCCCTGGTACCTTGCTATCAGCTTGGTCTCTGCTTTTCTAGTGCAAAGCTGACCTCTTAAAGCTTCCTTCTCCCTTTGTGCTACACTCCCTTGTACTTCAGTCAGTGCAGCTGCATGACAAGGAACAAGTGGTGCAGCCTTGCAAAGCACAAACCTTGAATAAATAAACTGCAAGGAGAGAAACGAATCCTGACTGACTTCTTGCATCTCTTGAAAGCCATACATCCTGGCAGCCCGTGTGTCTCACAGCTCCAAAGGGATTAATGTGGTGTTTACCTGCTCTTTCCCAGGCTGAGCAAACGTTTGATCTTGCTAATGTGTACACGAGTTTGTGACAGTTGCCATAGCACAAGAGGAACCCTCCCTTCTCTCCTGTTGTTCGTAACCTTTGAGGACTAACCAGCCAAGCTTTCTGACAGCATCAAAAATGCTGCTCATTTTACATTAACTTCCAGGGCAAAAAGGGCTGCTTTCAAAGCTTCAGTCACTGACTGAGTTGGATATTCCGCCATCAGCAAGAATCAGAAGCCTTTTAGAGGAGGAAAGGGCTGTTCTTCTCCCAGAAAATAGGGAACTGGTTGGCTTTTGGGGATTTTTATGGAGAAAGAATCAGAAAGGTGGTACTGCTGTGCCTACACCTGCACTGGAGAAACAGGGAAACACTTCCGTCTCCCATGGGAATCCATTTGGGTACTGTTGACTATTACTTCGTGCATGGTATTTAACACTTGTCTCCTGGTAGAGACTGATGTTCCATTGTGTCCCTGGGCACTTTGTGTAAAGAGATATTTCACCACAATAAAAGCAAGGTGCTGCCAAGAATTGCAGTGGGGGGTTGCAGAACAAAGCTGGGAAAGTTTCCTGGTGTATCACAGGTAAAAATAAGGGTAGCCCTACAGCACCAACTATGCACTGTGTATGTCGCAGCAAGGGCCCATAGCACTGCTGTCTGCACAATACTTCCTTTTCTTCATATTATTTTCACTATGCCCATCTTCTTTCATATACTTGAATAGGCATATATTAAATAGGATTTATATGGGTTAGGGGTCAGAACTAATACCAGCTGATGTGATGATTCAGCAGTGAGTCATGTACCACCACTAGAATGCCCTGCCCTACTCCACACCATCAATAGTGTTCAGTGTCTGGGTAGCACATTCAGTAAGTGAGAGCAGGTAGAAGCTTGGACAGCTTTCTGGGATTGTGTGGTGGGAGGTAAGCACTGCTTCACACACAAGTGCCGGCATGTCCAGTGTCAGAAAATTAAAAATAAGGAGTGAAAAAGGCCTTTGCTACCATTTTCACTCTTTGTGAAAAGTTGATCATAAAAAACAAATAATAAAGGAAAAAAAAGGAAAACCTCTCCATCTACTCGTTTCAGTAAACTGCCTATGCTGTCATTTAAATAAAAGCTGAAAGAGGAAACAGAATTTTTCCAGCAGTAATATCCTATGTTTTTTAATGGCTCCACTTATCTTGATCTTATCTTGGCTTGGGACTGGTGGTGTACTGTCAAACACTAGCATCAGCATTTTAAATTTATCAGGTTCTGAGGACTATCTGTCGAAATAAACAGCCTATCCAAAGTGGCAACATTAAGAGCACTGATGGAGCCTCAAATAGAATTGGTGGGTGCTTTGCAGTGCTAAATTAAATAACAACAGAAAAATTCATGCTGTAGATGTCATGCCCCATGCAAGCAAACTGAATTCCCATAGCCTCATTTCAGGCCATAAAAGTCTGATGAAAAGAAAACAGCAAGGTAAGTCCCATTTCAGGTCTAAAAATCATGTTCTGGTTTAACCCCTTGATCCTCATTAAAATCCTGGTATATGCTTTCTTAATTTGAGAGTGGAAAAAAAAGGAGGAGGGACAGAGACCAGAAGTGTTCTCAGTCTTTAATTTACCTACTTCATTGCTGCTTCTTCCCTGGGCTTGCAAAATGAGGTTAAAAGCCTAAACAAGGAGGAAGCCAGATACTTACTCTGTTAAGTGACTTCTCGACAGGTGACAGTAAGAGGTGAGGTGAGATGTGAGATGAAGAGTCTTTGCTGAGCATTGATCAATGTCCTTGGTGAGTTGGAGAGTCTAACCTCTGGTGCACTTTTATTTTTAAGGTTATACTTTTAATCAGCAGTCTTATATCTATTTTTTCAGTCACACTGGAAGTGCATGCAGAGAAATTTCATGTTACAAATCAAGAAGTCATGCATTATATTCACACAAGTAAAAGAAGAAGTAAGATTCCCCCTTTTCTCCTGGACTCTTAGAGCTCTACCTTTCTTAAAGGAAGTGCCAGTCCTACCTAGCCACTGTATGCATGGCAATGTGCAGTCCATCTCACCTGGAATAACCAAAGGTATCCTATAAATATTTTACCAAGCAGCAAGCACCCAAACTGCCCAAGCTGCCTTTTCACAAGCTGTCTTATCACTTCCTGGAGCCCTGATACCTAAAGGACTTAATTAACTACCTAAAAATGGCACAATGATTTTGCAAAAGATAGCTAGCAAGTTGCCATAATGTAAATCTGTATTCATATTCTTACAGCTGGTTCAATAAGGCTGCTCTGGCTTAAAACTGAAACTGATCATACAATCTGTTTTCTAGAGTGCTTGATTTAATTAGTTTCCTTTCTTATTTGTGAGACATTCACAAAGGACTCCTGTTTCCTCTCAGCCTGACTTTTGTCTAGGTGCCAGATAGCTTACACAAACTAACCTGTTTGTGAATGGTTGATTTCAACTGGCAAACGAAGCTGCCTGGCCTGTCTCCAAAGTGCTGCTTGGAGCCCTCTCACACAGGTCTCCTGTGACAAGGAGCAAACAGCACACCCAGCTTCATGTGCACCCTCGCAGACAAGGGCCAGTATCTCATTTCATGACTGCAGAGAGAACTTGCCACTTGGCTCTTCCAGTGCTACACAGGCTGTGCCAGTGTGGCCATTATGAAAGTACAGCTTGTACTTGCCAAAAAGGTCTTCAGCTCATTCTAAAATTAACTACAAATGCAAAATTTGTCTGCCTCTTCCAGCTTTGCCTTTTGCCAGCCCAAATTTTTCTTAAAACTGAAGGATCATATCCTCTCAGAGAAAACAGCCAAGAGACAGTTCTAATATAGATAGGGTTAGAAAACTCATTTATGAACAGACATTTGAAGCTTGGCTGGATTTAATGAAGTGACATGTCAAAACAATAAATATTAAAAGAGCACAAAGTTTGATAGTAGAAGAAAGTTTTTCATTAGAAAATATCAGAAAGCTCTTGTAGAGAAAGGACTCCTCTTGAACTCTATCAAAGTCTGTGTGTGAGATCTGTGCATGACTATGAATTTAATTTATGGACTAAAGGGAGAAGATTGGTAGAGGATCTTGGAGACCCCAGCTATTGACCAGAAAGGAAAAAAAAAAAAAAGAAGGAAGGGAGAGCAGAGAGGAAGCAGAACTGAGAGAAAGAATGATTCTTGCAAAAGTCATCAGATAGAAGGTATGGTTAATGAGTTTCTATGTAGGAAACTGTGAGATACCGGTGTGAGAGAAATTAATGCACAAGCAGTTCATGAAGTCCAGAAAATAAAATCTGGGAATTGGAACTACTGTGCAGAGTGTAAGAACAAGTACTGTAGAGAAAACTAAACCACAATCAAATAGCAATCAAGATTTGCTCTCTGAGACTGAAATAGCAATGAGAAAAGAGAAATAAATAGCAGAGTGCTGTAATCTAGTCAGTAATGGTGATGGCATAGAAAAAAAAATCCTTAAGGTTACTAGAAGAGATATGAACAATATAGGAAGATAAATATTACACATGAAAATGGAAGGTTTTTAGTTCCCAGACATCAATTAGACATGAAAATCAGATATCTAGTTTGATAACCATGAAATTTATTTGCAATTGAGAAACACATTCCTAAGCAAAGAAAATTTTGTACCTGGTCTTGTTAAAACATAATGCTACCATGAAAGTGGTGGCTGCAAAAGTTAGTCTTGCCTCATGTGGGGTTAAATTAACTAGAAGGATCAACAAAATGAACCCATATTAAAGATTATTCCAGAAGAGTCTGTAGGATACAGGAAGAGCTAATGAGTGAAGGCACAGGTGCTGAAGAGTTGAGAATATTGAATGAGACTTGGGTGTTGGACATAAAAAAAGTGCTACTCAAATCTTCATACCGAGAAAAAGAGAAAATTCTAAAGAAGAGTCCTAAAATTGTGTAGGTAAATATCCACATAAAAATTTGGAACATGTAAAAACCTAAATACTGGCGAAAAAGACATTTTACAAAATTCAAGATTACACATACACATATTCTAAAAGATTAATCTGTACCTCCATATGGCTATTCTGCAGTGCCTATCCCTGTATTACAAAAAAACCTTTCACCCTTTCATCCCATAGATGACAACTGTTGGACAGTTTACTTCCAGAGATGATGCTGGGACACATCCTTTGTTCTCAGCTTGCCCCAGTTGTCTTTAACAAAATGTGTTAATGTGTCCTTCTCCACCAGCCAAATGGAAGGAGGGCAACAAGAAGAGGTGCAGAACTCAACCTATCCACGAGCTCAGGTGGGACTAACTGGAACCATCCACGTTCCCTTTTATGTCCTTTCTCATCTTTGATCTGTTGCTGCCTTCTGGCTTTGCTATGTAATAAGGCTCCTACTGTTTTTAAATATTACAGGTTTCTGCTGCTCTTTCAACACTGCCCTGAAATTACTGAACAGAGGTACCACAGTAGCAATTTACACAAAAAAGTGGAAGCACAAATTATAGTCCCGATTTTCTTTCATTTTCACTGATTGTTCAATAATTCATATATACTCAAGATTTCAAATTACTTTCAAGTTCTATGACTAATAGGGTGTGGAGCTGTAATTTACTTACATGAATGTTTCATTATTTCCTTTCCAGTGAATTTGGAGAAGGTATCACAAAACCTCAGTTCCTTAGCATTGTAACAGGAATCCAATGACTGAGCGGAAATTTGACTCTAATTTAACATGTAAATTCTGACCATCAACAAAAGGGAAAAGATCACATTGTAGTTTCATCATTCATTCACTTCATCATTACCCTCCATTTACCAGGAGTGCTTCACATGCATTTGGAGAAGGTCCCAGTGCAAAGAAGAGAAAAATAGGGCATGTGAAACATCAATTATTAAAATATAATATTCATTGCAATAGATGTAGTCACTACAAATGGCTAATGGGCCCAGAGACACATGCTGGTCTTGATTTACAGATATTAACTGATGTACTGATATTTAGACAGAATAAGTACTGGGTATATAAGGGGTGGTATAAGCACCCATTTAGACTCAAAAAAGAAAAAGAAATGTTATATATTAATATTTTATTCTCTGCCCTTAGAGCTGTAAGGTTGAAAACCATCCATTAGGTTTTGTCCAAAAAAGTCCTATAATTTCTGTATTGTAGCATCTTAAAATTTACATACTTTCGAATACTCTGTTTCCCTCCTATTCCCTGCTCACTCCTGAGACTGCCCTTCCTCTGCTTCCAAAGCTGCTGGGGCTCTTGCTCTCTCAGAAGACCATCTGAAACTCTTTGCTGACTCGTGCCAATCCACAGCACCATTAGCCCAGCTCTCTATGTGGGCCAGAGCACCTTCTAACTCTTGCCAAAAGGCTATGGCTGCCAGAATTTATGTTATGTAGATCTGCAAACCTCTGCATGCACCCTCACAATTTACAGCCATCCTTCTTCACCAGCCAATGCAAAATCTCTCTCATTGTCCCAGCTCTTACCCTGGCACAAAATGCCCTGGATGGCAGCAGCCCACACAATGTCTTATCTCGTGGAGTTCTATCAAGACTAGCCACAACAAGTCAGCATGTGAATGGCAGTTCCCCAGAACTGTTGCAATGAAAGGCAAATCTGGATACCTGGGATATACAGCCCAGTTCCCAGGAAAGATTGCCTAATGAAGGGAGGGGATTGCCAGTGTTGTTTTTTAAGAACAGGTTACACAAAAAAGCAACAGAACTGGCAGAGCCAGAGATAAATAAGCCTGCCTTTGGGCAGGGGAAGGCATTCAAACACATGGTACAGTCTCCTCTGCTTTCTATCATCTGCCTAGTTACACTGATTTTTGGCATATTTCTTAAGCCTTCTCTTTGTGCCCACACTAATTTGGATGACGAACCAGCAGAGAGGTGCTGGAACAGGAATCAGGATGAGCAGGGCATGTTTTCTCCTTCAGTGCAGGCAGCACTCTTTGACCTTGAGCTTCTCTTCCTGCTGTATTCGCCAAGACTGTGCATCTACAAATAAAGCTTGTGGTAATTCATCTGCGTCATAGAGCTAGGATTTTGGATGATAATCAGTGTGGAAAGAAACTTTTTTTTTTTCTTCTTTCACTAAAAGATTAATCACATGAAGTAAGAAGAAAGAAAATAAATTCTAACTTTTGTGAAGAATTACTGTATCAGGATTTGAGGAACAGTCACAGAAATGTACACTTACACTGCATAAAATCAAACCAGGCTTTGCAATGCTTCTCATATTTTCTAATGGACACACCAATACATTGTCCCACATGTTTTACTTGTGTTGAAGTAACCTCCAAAAAACATCCCTGAAATTGTGGGGAGACTTGCGAGAAGTAGTGAACAATCACCATTTCAATTAAGTTCACCTGCAACTGCAGCTAAAATGTCTGAAAAGCAAATTTTCTGGATTGAGGTCCTGGCCTCTCTCTCCTGCCCTGTGCTGCTGTCTTTCCCAAGTGAATCCTCATTTTTCCCAAGTGATGCTCAAGTGAGCACACGTGATTTCAACACCTCCTTGGTCTAAACTCCTGAATATTCAGAATATGCAGAGAAAGGAACCCTAGTAGTGTAGTAGCACTTTAAAGTGGTTGACTTCTCCCCATATTTATCATTATAAGGAATAAAATTCCTTTGAAAGTAATACAATTCCCCATGGCCATTCATTCATGCTAACTGTGGATCTGTCCTAGGCAATCCACTAGCAAGCTCTTACCAAAGTGGAATTAAAAAGTTTATTTATACTGTAATGTCATGTTATAAAGTTGGAACTTGGATTGATAACTTTTGCAAAGCCAAATTATTTTGTGTGAACATATACTAGAATCAACATCCTCTCCCACCTGTACTGTGTCACTGTTCATTTCCCAAAGGAATATTGAGTGGGAATGAAAATCATGACAAGCACTGTGACCACTGTTCATCCCAAAATCCGTAGCTCCAGCACCCCATGTTAGGAAGGCTGAAAGTCAGGGACAGAATTCTCTGTTTCATCAGCTACATTTCATCACTCCAACCACATCAGAATTCATGCTACAAAAAGACATGAGATAACAGCAAAGGGTGAATGTGGAATACAGAACTGACACAAGCCTTCTGAATTTTCAAATGGTATGGAAATCTAAAATCCTTAAATTGTTTGTTTACACCAAGATTGAAACAATATGAAGCTGTTTGGGTTATATCTTAGGTTTCAGTCTTCATGAGGCCTAGATGATTGTAGATCATCTTCTTTTTATGCCCCCCTTAATTCCGGTAAAATTAAATGATCCTTTAGTTTACCATACGAGACTGTTTTCCTTTAAAGTGCACTGTCATTTGTGTGTTTCTAAAACAGCAGATGCCTTTTTGGTCCCAAAATCAGAGTTGATAAGACATTAAAGCCCCGTGCTCAATGTCATTAAAGTCTTGTCTGTAATTGAACTCTTTTTGTTGCACATTAATCTTCAGACATGCTATTTTGATGTGGAAGGACATCATCTGTGCAAAGCCTTGGCAATGGAAAATTTACTCATTGTGTCATGTGTCTTCCCAAGGAATAAAGCGTACAAATATTATAAAATCCCTACAATTGCACTGATTTATCTGTTTCTTCTTGGTTCAAGGAAAGAATAACAAGAAAACCTGGGTAGAAATGATTATTAAACAATTACTTTCCACCTTATCTTCAGTAAATTTGCAGGTTTAAGATATCATCTATTTTCATTTCAAATTTCTCAGTACACAATTTCTGAAATGCAAAAGAGTCCAGATTTTGAAATTTTCATCTTGTTAAACATTTGGATCAGTGTTCTATGCTCTGTTTTTGCCTCTAAGTCCTGGTGATTATTCTAGCATAATTACTAAACCTTGGTTTTGTTTTGGTATGTATAATGTGTTTGTTATGTACATATGGAAGTTCTCTCTCATTTTTTTGCATATCTCTTTCCTGTGGTCCTTCATTCCTACATCAGAAACCTGGAAAAATATCCTTCTGAAACTGGAATAGAGATACAAATCTGGTTTAATTCAGTTGTCAAAATTATGGAGTAGAATTATATGCCAGAAGATGTGTGATTTTCAGGTAGTTTCTTTTCTGTGGAATGCTTCTGTCTCATTTAAAACGTTAATTTAAAGCCTGAGAGGCCAGCCTGTCCTGCAGTCAATATACTGGGCTGAAAATGAAATTCTTAACTAACAAGGTGTGACAAACCCTTGCTGCCAGAAACCAATATATTGCTGATGTCTGCATGTTTTGTAGCTTTAATCCAACAGCACATTGCTCTGCAGGCAGATACTCCTATGTAAAGGAGGCAGCTCAGGAGGGAACATATTATTATTAAATATACATAGGAACAAAGAAACATCCTGACTGTGTTTTTTCCAAGCACTTGTGCATAGGTATAATACTGTGATTGATGTTGCTATATCCATGCACTAATAGCCAAACAGATTTCCAAATTCACAAGAGCCATTGGAGAACATCCAATTTTCCTCCATTCACCTGGATGTCGTAAAAGAAGTTGAGTGATGGCTGATCCTGGGCTAAAGCAAGTTTGCTTATTCTTGGTAATGGCATTCTCAGTAATAGCAGGAGGAGTTCTGCTAAAAAGTATTTGGCCAAATAGACCAGATTTTCAGCCATGTGTAAATCTCTATTAAAATCCTGTTTTAGAGCATCATCAGTACCTATTAAAAGGTGTAGACTTACTTCCCACAACTGAAGGAAACACATACCTGCTTTGTATCCACAAAATATGTGGGTTTCAGTGTTCTCTCATCTTACTGTATTGCCACTCAGCTGAAGAGAGATTTTAGTGTTTCCTTTGTAAGCAAACTCCCTGGTGAGACTTGAGCCCACTTCTTACACCTTTCATACCAAAGACTTATCAGTCTATGCACCCGGTTCTTTTCTTTAGCTTTCAAAGAGCAAAGTCTTTTTGATAGTAGTTTTGTGGGAAAGTAGGTAAGATTCATGGGGTGACCCACAGTGTGAATCTATCTGTAGATAATGACATGAAGGAGAAGAGAGACTTTCTTATCCCAAGCCACTCTCCTTGATGCGCTCCTGATGCACACAGGCACAGCTTTCGCTCCTGCTCGTCTTTTCAATCATGGTGCATTTTGTGTTTCTGCATCTGGAGGAGCTGCCAGGATGCCCTGATCTGCCCCTGCAGCAGCCACAGGAGGTAGGAGCAGCAGAGGAGGCAGCCTTCGGCATGTGCCTGCAGTTACTGCAAGCTAGAAAATACTCCAGGTCATGGTATTGTGGGAAAGATCCCCTGCTGTCAGAGTGTAAATATGGCTCACACATCTCAAAAGATGAGTAAAATAAACCTTCTTTGATGGACAGTTTTATTCAGCTTCCTTCATCAAAGACTAAAACATAAGAAAGCATGAAAACACAAGAAAGTTATATCAAAGTAACAAGCTGAAAATAAACTTGCTTTAATGAGATGGATGTACTTTGATTATGCTCAGTCATCATTTTTTAAACTTGACCTTAATTTCCCTTCATATATCAAGTTCCTACTATATAAAATCATATTTGCTTTCCTGCGTTCATGCCTGCTGTCAGCTTTCCAGGTTGCTTTGTAATTTACTATAATCCTCCTGTGGGTGAATCACCCTTCATGCTGGTGTCTTCTGCCAGAAATATTTTTCATGTCCTGGTGCACTTTACTGAACTGTGTTCTTCCAGAAAGTGACTAATGACCCCACTAAAACTCAGAAGTAGTTTACGACCAGTAGAGTTTTCTGTGATAGAGAAATAACTTTAATGTCCATGACAGCTTTGGAGGCTTTAGCAGATGCAGTTTAAGAAAAACATTTGGGGAAAAACAGTTAACACAAATACTGTGTCTCTTCAGTATCACTTGTACTCCCTGGGTATTTCTGGGAATAATGCCAGCCAAAGGTGGCACATACACCTGCCACAGCTGAGAGCAGAGTGCCAAATGACTCCAGCTGGGACTGGATCAAGAGCTGTAGCTTTTGTCAAATACCCTGTGAATAAAAGACCGGTTTGGATCAGTTCAAACACCACTAGAAGACCTTGTGTAGGACTGATCCAGAGTTGAAGAAAACTCTGCTTTTCCCTTTTTACTTGTAAAAGTTTCACACTCTTGATGACTCTTTGGTGCACCATTCTCACAGGCAAGGCGTGGCTGAGAAGCACAGCTCCCATTAGGGCTAAGGTTAAATTCCCAAAGCAAGAGTCCCTGGGCTAGAATGACCCATGGTGGCTGTGACATTCATGTCCATCATCACATTGGGTGAAGACAATTGCTCCCAGTGAGTCTGTGTTGATGTAGTGCAGTCTTTTCTCTGGAGAAGAGCCTTCAGTCTGGAATGGGTGGAGCAAGGAAGAGTTTCAACCGAGCAGTGGGTCTTACTCGTTCTGATGGGTAGAGATGCTAAAGCACAGGGCAAAGCTTTAGAGGGGATGGGGTGATACTGGCTGCAGGAGATGTGAAATTCAGTCCTAGGCCTGCTGGCATGGAAAAGGAGGTTTTCTCTGTAGACTTAAAATTCTTTGGTAGTGCAGAAAGCTGTACAGTCCAGGATCTGGTATTCAGTCCACTTCAGTCCACTTTTCTGTTGAATCTCTGGCACTACTCAGACTCTCCCTGGAAGATTCCTATTATTGTGAAATACTCCTGAGACAATAAAGGACTTGGAAACTCCAGAGGAGCTGGAGAAATTTCCTCATATGTGAGATATCACAGGACAGCTCTCTTTTTCTAAAGCTATGTTTATTTTAGGGCATTTTTTGCACTTGAGTGAGGTACAGATGAAATTTCTAAAATTTTATCTATTGCCTCTTCCACTGGTCATTGAACATGACACTCTTTGTAGTTACAAATAACTCACATAGCATGGAAAAAGCCAAGCCTATGGCTCATGTGGATTGATGGAAGTAGGCTGATCCCACATACTGAGGAGGTCTCGTGATGCTGGGCATCACCATCCTCCAGCTTTCACACCAGCAGGCAAACAATCAACACTCGCTTCAGAGTCATCTGGAGAGCTGTTTGAAAGTCTTCTTCAAACAACAGTAAATTATTATGTGCTATTGTGCTTTGAGCTCTTAATGAGCTTTTTAAATGCTCAGAATATAAAGCTCAGAAGATACTTTTTAAAATGTCGGAATATAAAGCATAATCAGACAATCTCCATATAGAGAGGTGTGTTGTAAATAGAGCTGTGCCAGAGTGTTGACTCATAAGGCTTTTTAATGGTTTTTATTTACATAAGATAAACTATAGAATAGACATTATTGTGAGAAGACATTCTACAGCATTGTAACTAGCCAAATCACTTCAAGGATCGCGTGCTCAAATCTCTATTAGCACAGGATGATCTCGTCCCTGAATCAGGAGCCTACTGAGAAAATAAGAGAAACAACAATGTAAAGCTTCTTGGAAGCGCTGGAATATCAGTACAGTGCAGTTATTATGATATACAATGCACAGTGTGCTATAATGAACAAGCTGTCTTACTGTTTATCTCACTTAGAGCCTGCCTACAATAATGGTTTCTTGGTAAGATACATCTTCATAATCTTTATTATATCTGTTTTCTAATAAAGAATTTTTCTCTTTCCCATTTAGCTGTTATTGGCAATTCTCCTTTAGGTACATGCATCCAATGTCATATAAAAGAGCTCTGTGAGACATTTTCATAACTGAAAATCAATGTATTGTACCTCATCCTTCAGCTGCCCAGCTGTGGAGCTGGTTCCACCTCAAACAATGACTCATTCCGCAGCCAAAATTTATTTTCCTTTTTCTTCTCCAGTGCTGTTCTGTCTCTACTTTTTAGGCACTGCATATCCTTTTTGAGTCCTGCCCTAGAGGAGCATGGCTTTCTAACCCTGAGGCCACAGAGCAGAAGTGCTTTCTTATTCTGTTTCACTGCTTCCTCTTTTGTGGTGTTCCTTACATAGTAAACAACACACAAAAAATATGATGGTAAGAACTCAAATCCATAAAAATGGGAGTCAGCAGACTTTCTAAGGGAACATTTTTAATGTTGTGGAATCTCTTCTCCCTCACCCCATCAACCTTCCCCTCCTCCTTAGGCAATACATTACCTGTTATTTTTTTCTTCCAGTAAGTGATAATCACCTTCTTATCTTAATCTAGCACTCCCCATGCTATTCCTGAGGCTCAAGCTGCCCAGCCACTCTCAGTTGTCTTAAATGATTTACACATCTAATTAATAACAAAGTAGCTAGGTTTTAGCTCTGGAGCTCAGGGCTTCAATCCTATATCCAAAGAAGGACTTGGGTTTCCTGAAAGCTTATCTGCTTCTTTCAAATACAGAAATTCTTCTCATAAGAGATTATTCCCCAGCATTGTCATGCCATATGCTTACTGTGGTAACAGATGTGGAGGACAGAGATGAGAGACAGAAGGGTTCAGAGGAAGGGAAGTGTAAGTTCGGTCTCTGAGGGGATGTTGTCCCACAGTGGCAATGTTTTCACTCACACTTTGTCTGATTATCTGGTTAGAATTAGCACTGATAGAATTACTCATCTAGTCAGTGTGGGGTCATAAAATGTCAAAAGTGAAGAATAATAAATAAAATAAGCGCCTCGGTCCAGGAGTTCTTCACAGGTTTAAATCTGATAGTAGAAAAGCTTTAAGAACTTCCAAGTTTATGAGCCTTCACCACTAGAAAAATGAATATTTTTACAATACTGACATCAGAATTCCTTTTGTAAGTGACTCAACTTCCCTGTCCGAAATTTCAGTGATATTAAGAAAATGGTCTTCTGTAAATGGTTCTTTGACATGCATAAAGGACTTCTGTTTTCTTTTTTCCCTTTGATAACAAAATATCCATAGTAGAATTAGATAAACTTATGAAGATTAACATTATTTATGAAGGGGTGAAAAACAATTATAGCAGACCAAGATCCTTCTTTTTTATTTAAATTTAAATTTATTTAGCCAACATGTCCATTGATAATATTGTACAATTTCTCTTTAAAAGGCTGAATCTCTGTGGCAGTCATTCACTTTATTTGGGGTGTGCTGCAACAAGAATCTGGTTTATATTTGCTGCATAAAGCAGTGGACTTAATGACATAAAAAATTCTACCTAAAAATCCTTCAAAAAAGAAACCACAAAAAACCACTAACCAAAACCCAAAACCAAACCACAACAACAACAAGCCCTCCCCCTCAATCACAGAAAAAATGACCAAGAAAAAAACCAAAAAACAAAAATACAAAGCTTTGAAAATTACATTTTGGAAAATTAACTACAGAAACAACTATTTGAAAATCACCAATTTTGCATTTTTTAAATCATTGCAGGAGATTACAGAGTCTTTTGACAGGGAAGAAAAATGGGATGGAAGGTACATAAAAGATTACTGATATAACCAGCAAACCTTTGTTCATTAAAATACAAACTTTTAGGCCCAGTAAAGTCTCAACAGCATCAGAAACTGGCCATAGGAAAAGGGGCAGCAGGGCAGTTAAAATGCCTGCAACCCCACCATAAAAACATCTCTAGTTAAGAACTGAGCAACTGTGCATTTTGAAGAAGGACTGATGGGTGCATCACAAAAATATTGTTTACTTCTCTCCTTAGAGCTAATGGCACCAGCAAATAAATAATAAGTCATTTCTCAAAATAGAGTGAATCAGCTCAGTGCTGGTTCTTCCTCACTCCTGCTCAGCACTTTGTATTCAGCAGGAACGCCACGATGGCTGAGCAAAGCAGAACAGGGTAATTAAGTTGCCCTTTTCTCTGACAGAAAAGAAAGATCTCCTTGTTGGAGTTTAAAGTTTCCTATTGCTTCCTTCCAGAGGCTGTGATATCTTCTTAAACAGCCTGGTACAGGTAAAATTAAAGCCCCGGAGATGAGAAGTACCTTTAGTTCTGTGTTTATTATCAGCCTTTCATTCACCATGGGGCTGGCTAGGCAGCTCTCAAAAGGAAAGGCTCTGGGTATCTACTCACCTGCTTCCTCTTTAGGAAATCTCTATTGCCTCTTGCATCTGTCCAATAACTACTTCAAAAGTCTTGCTCCTAGTCAGTACTTCAAGTTGGTTAAAGTTCAAATATACTAAAATGAATCGTTTTGCCAGTGTGATTTCCCAGAGCCTTGTTTCCTACTACCTGATGTGCCCCCAAGAGCAAGGTCTTGCCCCTCCCTTCCTTCCAGCATAATCCATTCTGAACAGTTCCTCCTTTTATGTCTCTTTCTCAGTGTGGCACACCCATCCTCCATTCCCTCGAAGTCCCCATCTCCCCAGACACCAGTGTGACAAAAGACAGTTTATGCCATGCCCTGGTGTGAGTTTTGCATGTGCTGGCCAGTTCAGTGATACCTGGTGATAATTATGGACATCCAAGGGGGCAAACTCCTACATTGGGTACAGCCCAGAATCCCACCCTGGCTCTTCTCCATGTGCCAGCTGGATGTGCAGGAAGAGAAGATCCTGCTGCTTCTTGCCCTCTCTCAACTGCCATGGACAGAGAGCAGTGGCATTTTCATCTGATTCTTCTCCTTCAGGAGAAGAAGTTCTGGTTCTCCATCAAGAGTGAGTTCTGGTTCAAACAGCCTGTAGCAGGAATGTGGTAAAATGAAATGACCTGTGCAGCAACTGGTTACAATATTGAAATTAGGATGTTCTGGGGTTAATGGTTAATAACCTACTGCAATGCATGGGGGAGACACCAGCTTGCAGAGTGACTGGAGATTCTTATTTAAGATCTCAGACAAAAAAGTTGGTTTGACCTTTTTTGAAAGTGAAAGATTACTCTTCTGTCAGACAGAAAAAAAAAAAAAAAAAGACTAGAATATATATTAAAGCCAATATAGAATATACATAAAAAGAAGATGCAACAAAACCTGAGAAATTATATGAAATAAAACCAAGGTAGTTTTACCATCATTACAAAAATCAAGGTAGTTTTGCCATCATTACATAAATTACTTAGTGGGCAACTTTTATTTTGTGGTCTGTCTTGCAGCCAGTGATCTGTTTGACTCAGACTGTTGTACTGTTCTCCAGTCTTCAGCTCCCCTGCTCACTGCCACCCGTTCATCACACATGACACTTGGCCATTGCAAAAATGCTCAGATAGGTGAGAGACTCCTTTTCCTGATTATGGATTCTTGGCAGCAGTAAAAGGCTCCAGTTTAAGCAAGGCTTGGGCATTCAAATTTTGGTAGAATTAAAATTAATAAACTGGTGTCTACTATTTTAGTTTGGGTAAAAAAATACTTCCACAAATACGTAATTCTTTTGTGCTCATATTTAGATGTTAATACATTTCTGATGTAAAGTTATTTGAAAAACAAGGATCTACATTGTACTGGCAATAATTTACATGAAAAATATGCTTTTAAAGGAATAAGTAGAACTTTTAAATCTTCTAAGGATATTTAGTTCAAAATTCCTTGATTTTCTAGATAAAAACCATTTTAAAAACAGCATTTAAGGCTTTCCATTTCTTTTAAGATGTTTTGACGTGTGCTGCATTTTTACATTTTTAAAATTTCTTTCTCCTGAGACTCTAGAGTTCTGTGTATGAATTAGGCAAACTAAACATTAGCCTAAATGATAAAAAATATAGTTCTTTGCAATATCATTGTATTAAAAGAAAGGCCAAAGATATGTTTGTGACTTCTGATGGCAAGCATCATTTGAAGTATCTGAAGAGGAAAATGAACTGTTTTCATCCCTGTTAATTACTTTGGAACATGAAAATCAGGGAAAATTGCATATTGTTGTATGCTCATTTCTGTTTTCAAATTAAGCATTTGAAAGCATTCCTTGGTTTCAAGTTCCTGTTTTCTATGTACACAAGCCCAATATAGCTGCTACCTGAAAAAATGCAGAGGGCAGACTGATGATATAAGATGGTGGGAGTGCATAATCCTGTGAATGCCTCTTTCATTTCCCGGATGAAATATCAGGCTTCACGGATCAGTAAATTATTACTAGGTTTTAATCCATCAAAGCAGCGTGAATTTGAAAGCTGCAGCAGCGTGGGATGGTTGCAAGAGTGGGGATGTTGCAGGGGAGGGGGGTGCCTTGCTCTATCCTCAGTGCAGCAACAGCTTCTCCAGGAGCTGATAAAGTGAGGAAGGCAAGGAGAGCTGGGGGCTGCCAGGGGCTCCTGCTCACCCAAGCCCAGTGGCAGCAGAGCACAAGGAAGACTTGTGCCTTTTAAACTCCTTTTCACAGTTAGCTGCACTCAGTTCAGCCTTGCCAGCCCAGGTGTGAGCGCTGGGCTCACACAGGTAGCACAGGTAGATCTCTGCTACTGGTACCATCAGGCAGAAAACCAAAGAGGCAAAAAAGGGCAACCCCTTGTACCAGCTGTGGCTTGTGTGTGTGATGCTGAAAAGGCACTGACTGCTGTGTACAGTGGTACTGCATAACACTTGGTGTCGTTTGGAGTTAATTTCTTCTTTTTTATCATTGTTTATTTCATCTTTCAAACTATGAATTTCTTATCTCACTTACTATCTGCCATCAGGTATCTACACAGAGCCTAAGACAACTGGCTCCAAACATCCTCCTGTTTCATCTCAGTCACCAGCACCCTGACCTGCAGGTGCACACACAGCTGGGCAGCCACTCTTTATCTCTTCTCCCTCCATACCACGGAGATTAAATATTTGTGACCTGCTGAGGCAGTGAAGGATTTGTATATAGAAGTAGTTCAAAATGCAAAGCACACAGAAAACAAACTGCAAATATACAAATTAATTTTGGATCCCAGGACACTATCTTGATACAAATTACAGCACAACGTGGTTCTGCAACCTTTTCTGAGGTGGCTTCTTCAAACACCCGTGCTGTGTACAATCACTTATTAACATTTGGTGGAAGTCTGTAGGGTAACATGAAATTAAAAGTCACTCTGGCTGGCATGCACTGATGAGAAAAGCTCATTTTGAATTTCAAATAAAGCATGTAGGACTGCAGAATACTCATATGAGCAATTCCCATATTAGAAGGCATCTTCCTGGAAAGCAATTAACATTCCATCTCCTGTATTATCACCACTGGAGAATTTGGCTGCTGACAACCATTGACATCTCCTTACTCCATTTCCCCTTGCACATCCAGCTCCCAAACATGAGTGCTGTTTCTCAGCTCCATCCCTCTTCTTAGTGATAATAACAATGTTTCAGTGAGAGCAATTACAAAGCAGCCTCTTGAGAGACCTGGCAGTCATTTCCCCTCATGCTAAATGTGTCAGGATCTGTGTCACCTACAATTTGACCAAAAAGTAGTTGAAAAACTTCCCCTCAGCAATGTGTAACTGATTCTATCAATTAGCAAACATCAGGACAGTGGTAGTGGGCTGCACACAGGCTTGGCAGGGCAGCCACGAACCAAATCTGCCACAGGCTGGCAGCCGTGCTGGATGGAGCTCTGAGAATGCAAGACAAACACCGTGCCTGTGTGCTGCTGCGAGAGGGCAGAGACCCTTTCCACAGGTACTTTCTATACAGGATATTTCTAAGCATGGTGTCCATGTCCCTCCCACACTGAACTCTTTGTGATCACTATGCTCATAAAATTTAAAAAACCCACCATGTTAATAGAAAAGTATGAAATAAGCTGTCCCATATTTTTAAAGACTCAATCAACTAAACTCAAAGCCTCCTATGTTAAACAATGGAAATAGGGGCAGAGATCTTGCATCATGTCTCCAACAGACCATACTCTTTTCAGGTTAGTGGACAATTCTGAAAAAAATGTGACATGTGGTACTGAATAACAATATACTGGTGTTAGAAAGATCTTTACAAATAAATAAATTGAATGAGAGATGAAAAATACCATTTCAGTTTGCTGAAAAAATTTATACATACCTGTCCTATACAGTCCTGTTTCTCCTGCATTGGATTCTTAAAAAGATCTCTGGAAATATCCTCAAAAATTTATTTCAGGAAGTAAAAAAGGCTTAGTTCTGAAATTCTAGGCTATATTACAGATTTATGGGCATACTTGACCAGAACACAGTTATTATTTTGAAAGTAAAATTCATCTTCTCCAGTATTTACCCTTCTTGTACTAGCAGGACCTTTCTTTGTCCTTCTCTTCTTTTCCTGCACATACCACCAATCATTTTAATGAAGTTGCCAAGGTTTTTCCCCTTTCTTTCTCTAAACTTTGCTGTGTGAGTGAGCTCACCCAGGATTAGATTAAGCACCAGAATATATTTTAGTAAACAGAATTTACTCCCGACCTTCAGCTCCCCATCCACTGGTACAAAACAATCTTTCATTCCCTTATGGCAACATCCGAGGAAGAAGCCTCTGTATAAAAGAGTTACAACTCATTCAGACTCCAAGGGATCAGCTGTCAAAACAATGCATTGAACAGGGTACATCCAATAATACTCGTGTCTATTCAAACTTCAAGGTTTGTATTCAATGCACTGCTCAAATGAATCTTGTTTACTCATCCAAAAAATAGAACTTCGGTATTTTAACTAATTACCTGATAATGTTTTGGCTACACAGAAAATGTAGTGGTAGAGGAACCCATAAACTTGAATACGAGGCTTTCAGACATGTGGGACATCCTCAGCAGAACAATCAGCTTCCACTGAATTTTATCTCCTTTTCGTTGTAAAGATCATTTAAAAAGTCTACTTGGCCCATGTTTAAGTTTTGGCCTTGTCCCTGTATCTCCACAAAGCTTTGCACTCTCTTTTATGCACTACCACAATTAGGACAAATTTTCAAACAAACTGAGCTGCAGCAAATAATAACATTTTTGTAAGCCAGAGTATCTGCATTTTGCCTGATTGTGTAGAATCCCAGCAACATTTAGGTAGGAAAAGACCCTTGAGATTGAGTCCAACCACTAACACTGCACTGCCAAGTCGACCACTATATAAAAGCTATACAAAAGCTTCATAACATCACCCTATGCGGATCCAAATTAATTGCTGACACAGGCCATGATTTTGGCCCTAAATTTAAATGAATATGCTATCAATTGATACAAAGTAATTGAGCAGAAGGAGGACTCTTCCTTTATTTTTTCTTAAAACTCTGTGCATTGGGGAATGCACGATACAGAAGAGAGAAATCATCAAAGGAAAGGATGCTACATCTTGTACGTCAGGACAGAGCTAAATCCCAGGCTTCTGAAACCTCTAGTCAAAAGTAAAGGTGCCAACAAAACAGAAGCCAGGCCCAGGACCACTGCAGCCCTGGTTACCAATAAGTTGTGCAGGCTGCCTCATCCCCAGGCCAGGAAGTGCTGTCTGTACTGACAGAGCTGTGCAGGACCCTCTGAAACAGAACCAGAGCAGCAGCTCCGTGCCAGGACCTTGAGCCCCTGTAACAGGCTCATGCCGGCACTCTTCACACTCCAGCATCTGTCAGTCAAGGTGGAAAATCTGTTTCCTGCTATGTCACTCTCCCTTCTCCTTCTTAAAAAACATTTTTTTAATCCTGAAACTTTTATTTATTTATGCAAAAGAAAGCTGATCTCACTGAGCTGTGGAGTTCCTGGGGGCATGTAATGATGTCCTGATGACAGCAACATGTGAAAGTGTCTATACCTGTTTAATTTTAATCACATGAACTTCCCTGCTGAAGTCAATGAGACCATACTCAAGCCATAATTTAAGTGCATTTGTTATTTCAGGGACAGCTATTACATCTGGAGCATGCACACTCATTTAAGCAACAGTATATTTTTTATGTGTGGGAGAGCAATGCATCTGGTGTGCCAATGTGCAAAACCCCCACCTTTTAGCAGTGAGAATTTTCAGTTGACCTTGAAGTCTGATTTTTCAGAGCCCCAAATGGGTGTCAGAAAGTTATACACCACTAAGTAGAAGAAAACCAGAAACTAGATAGAAAGAATAGAAAAGAACCATACTCCTTCTAGCATGATTCGCTTTGGAGACCCTGCCAACCAGACAGGTATATTTGGAAACATTTTCCACACTCAGATGAGTGCAGAGATTATAAATGTTCCTGTAGCCTCTTAAAAAAATCCCATATAACTTAGAATAGGTTAGTTCGATTCAGTGGGTAAAAACACCTTTTTCTCCCTGTGTAATGGTATCATTTCTGGAGAGTGAAGAAGTGCTACAGGTGACAAGTAAAATACAGTAGCAGGAAGACAGTGGCTCCTCAAGCTTTGCATCATTGTGTGTTGGCACAATTTGGTACTCTGTATAGGGTCTGAGAAACACTGAAGCAAGATGCAGTGGTACCTTCTGTTGTCATAGACATTCCCGGATTCCCAGATGTACTCTATGTCATGAAAATATAGTTTGAGTCATCTAAGCTAGTTTTTTATCTAAGAGGTGTAGAAACTGATGATTTCAGGCAATTTAAAAATTGAAAGATTGATATTGCTATATCTGCTAGACACTGTTATTGTTCTATTTACCATCCTCAAAGTTATTTCTAGTTTCATATAATCTTTCAACTTTTATGACCCTGATGTCACTGCAGAAGTAACACACTGATATTTTCTAATATGCACTGTTTGTAGCTATATGAAATAAGCAGCAACTAGATTGTTATTTTCATGTGTTACTTCTGTTGCTCCCTTCCTGTAGGAATTGTTTGTAAACTTCTACAACAACCCCCTATCCGTTATTCAGTCACATCCCAAAAATCAGTGCTGGGTTAGTTAAGGGTACCACAGACTCACAAATGTTAGCCATAGAAAACAGCCAATAAACACAGACGTTACCTCTGCCATAGAGATTTCATGCTCTACTAATACATGTTTCACTAAAGCCCCAGAATAAAACATCTCATCATAAGTGCCAGATTTTGGTGGAATTCTATGTTAATGTCAAACCCCTCCCGTCCTGCGTTCCACTGCTTGAAGACCTTGCTTTCTGCAATCTTAATGCCCATTCTTTGAGACTTTTCCTAAAACCTGTCTTTGATGTTGTCATGTGTTTCTCATCTGCTTTTACACTGGGATTTCCCCCACTTCTATTTTAGTTTTGCTCATGAGTGTGGTTCAGGAGAATTTCTGAAAATTTCATTTAAAAATATTCCTCCAGACAGTCTAAAGAAAGATGCATGATGAGCACAGGATGAGACAGTTAAGGAGAAGAACAATACAGACAGCCTATACCTTAATGAAAACAAGTGTGCTTATACCAGAGGGACACAGATGCACAGCAGAATTCCTGAGCCAGGTTCCTGAGTGTGTTAAACATCCATTATGGGATTCTACCAGTGGGAGAATACTGAGATACTTGGATTTTGGTCTCACCAAGTATTGTCCTTCATATGATTTTAATACACCTGTTTTCATCTGCTGCTACAACCCACCCTTCTCCTGTATTCACTAAATTAAGCCTCCTGCAGGTCACTTATGTGAATCTTATACTATCATTATATACCTCACCTATGAATTTGGCAGAGAAAACATCCTAGTTTGCATCCAACTTAATTATAGGTAATACTATACATCAATTTTTCAGCATATTCTAGGAAAAACTGGAAAATATCCTTAAATATCTGACATTGTTATCTGATTTGGATGTGTCTGCACACTGTTTAAAGGCACATATTGTCTTTGTATGTTAGAGGAAGAATAAATGGAGTCATGGTGGTCTTATCATCTAGTTAGGCTTCAACTAAAGAAAAGAGTAATTAACTGACCAAAGAATGTAATTAATAACCCTGGCCATAATTAGCAAACTGACACTCCTGGCACTCTTTACTTTCCTGTGTATACTCAGGATGTCCTTATAGACATTAATTACCTGTGCTTTTTACTATCCAAAGATCCTCCATTTTCCACAGGATTATCTCAACCAGTAGACCTAAATTCAGACAACTATGAAGAATAGAAAAAGGAACAGTATGGGGAAAAAAACTCTCCCACACTATTCTGATGGCACTTTGAGACCATTAGCACTTCATTTTGAAACTCAGCTAAACAAGTAGCCAAACATAAAGCATCAGCAAATTTTGTGATTGTGGTTTTGTAGTTTTGGTGATTTGTTTGTTGTTAAAATATACAGTTTCTCAGGATGGACAAAATACAGAGAGAAATTGTGAAGGTGGAAATAAAATAGTAGCTCAAGGAAGCAAGATGAAATGCATTCTACATAACTTGTAAGATATGGTAGTCTGCATGATGTGGACTTCCGAAAGAGTTTTGGGAGTATGAAGAACCACATTAGGCTGGGGAAAAAAAGGCTGTGCTTAAGGCCAAATGTAAAATAATAATTTACTGTATGAGCACTTGGTGTAAGCAGGCAACTGCAATCTATCCTTGTATTAGAGCCCAGCCCTATTAGACATATGAGCAAACCAAAAAAGGCAGAACATTCCTCGCTGCATGAGCAGCCCTCCTGCATCCAAGGTGGCTTCTCCTCTTCAACTTGTCTCATCAACAAACTGAGTAAGCAGCTGGGAAAAAAAAGCCTTTCACCAGAAGGCAGAAATTTAAGTCTTGACAGTGGAGACAGACAGAAGACAGAGTCCCATGTGTACTGCCCGGGCATTATCTAAATATACAACCAGAATAAACAGCAAGATTTGGATTCTAAACCTTCCACAAGCCAAGGCACAGGAGCACAAACTACTCCCTTAGATCCACCATCAGGGTCTCACAAAGAAACACTAGTATCTCAAGTCATCTTTCATATCTGCAAAACAGCTGGCTGTGGATGAATTGGTTATGAAGAAAGTTTAGATAGGAGTCCTCAACCCCCTTCATTTTTATGATATAGCCACTGAACAAAGTGTCTTCTTGGTGTTCCTAGGAAGAGTGAGATCTTTTAAAATTCCCAAACTGCAGTTGCTAGGGAGTTTTTTTATGCAAGTAGTTCTTTATCTCACTGACAGCTAAGCAGAGTGACAGGGGTCTTCCAGAAATACAGAGTCTGGAGAATTCCTCCTAGGACCTCTCTTTATGAGAAGATGGTACAGAATGATACATTGTGCTGACTCTTAGGTCAACAGTTTGTTCAAAAAGTTTTTTGTCTCATTTAGCTCGGTGAATTTTGGAAATTAATGAAGTCAATGTGCATGAAGTTCACTGAGCATGTCAGCACAGGTCAGCACCTCAGTTAATGCTCAGGGCTGCAGCCATAGTTACATGACTTCCAGAACAGAAATAGTTCAATTTCTGCCCCAAGCAAGCATGAACAGGGAGAACAAGGTACCATTGACCATCAGTTTAGATGTGACCAGGAAAGGGAACAAGGCTGTTCAAATGGAGAAACCCTTATGTTGCTACTGGCACGCAAATTCACATCTTGATTTTCCATAGAATACCTTTCACATGCAGGCATACCCTTAGAGCAAAAAACACTCTAAAGGATTTCCAAGCTGGTCAGCCATAGCTGAAAACATATGGCAGAGAAAAGTGTAGATGATTATTTTAATATTGACATAGTCCACAGGCTGCAAGACTGTAGTCAATGCTTCTGTTTTAAACTCAGGATAATCCAGTAAAAAACAAAACAAAACAAAAAACCCAAACAACAGATATTATACTGTCATTATGGTTGTTTGCTGAAATTTACCTTCTCTGAACATTGTTTTTTTTAGAAATTCAGGCAGGAGTGCACTAATCCTGCCCATGCCACACCCTGGGTGAACTTGGCCACAGTATCAGCCATGGACACATTACAAAACTGCCTAAAGTCCTGACCAAAGGGCAAAGTGTGCTCAGATGACAGGAGCAGTGGTGTGGGAACAGGCTGTGACTTGACAGCCTTTTCCACACAACACCTGAGCTCCACCCATCATCCTCTGCAGGCTGCTCCCTCCTAGAGCAGACATATTCCCAGGAAAAACTGCAGCAGTTAGCATAGAAGCCCATGACCTGGGCAGTCCTGAGGCAGTAAAAAAAGAATTACAAGACACACTTCATCTTGAAATAACAGAGGTGTCACCAGCAAGCAACAGGGGAACAGAGAGGGAACACAGACGTACAAGGTAGAATATAGAAGTCTATCATGCTGATGTTCCAAGGCAACTGAGCTCCCTATGCATAAGCATCTGGTGTCATTTGAGTCACAATAGGATGTATAAAATGGCATAATGGGTCCATCAAACATGGCACATATCCTGTAGAGCACCGATTTCCTTCCAGATAGCAGCTGGACATCTCATGGTTTGACTCTCAGGCAGCTCAAATGATGCAAAGTCTACATCTAAGCATCTGAAGTTAGGTGGGCTTTTGGGTGACCCACTCAATTGTCGAGTGATTGTGTTGACTAGACCTCCACTGGCCATGGGCACAGTTTAGGCTCATGGCACCTACATGGGGACACAACATGTTGTCCTTTGCTGAATCCCACTGGTACCATTAGGTGAAAGGAATCCAGCCACAGAGTCAGTGCATATGCATACATAGTAGGTTATTAAAAATGTATTGATCATAGGACTTCAAACTCTCCTGAGTGGAAGGCTTACTGCAGGCACAATGCAGAAGCGGACAAAGTAGACTAAGGGATGGTTTCTCCCCGCAGATAACATGCCAGGTTTTGAAGATTTAAGATGAAACACACTGCTCCTGATCAGAAAAAGCTAGTTTACCGATCTCCCTTGACAATATAATACACCTTAAGTGGGCTTTGCAAAATTAGGTGCTATTTCTGCTGGTTGAATTCCAGCAGAGCACTGCATGGATAAACAGTTCAAAGGAAACGTTGTTCAGAGGGAGTGTTCAGTGCCTTCTACTAACCTCAGTTGCTTTGATGCAGTTAAGTGATATAGTGATTAAAGCCACTTGCAATATTTTAAGATTAAAAAAACTCAACAGTTTTCTCTCTTTTACCATTATTCTTCTCCAACCCCCATGCTCAGGAGAACTCGTACTTGACAAAAACTCGTTGTTTCTGCTGGCTTGTAAGAAAGCTGTCATCAGGCCCCATTTAAGGTGGAGCTGTCAGGGTCTCTGTGTGAGTGTCCTCAGTGGCCACAGACCAAATGGCCACAACCTGCTCTACAAGTGCACTAAAAACCACAACTTAGCATTCTTCTGCTTGTAAGGAAAAAAAACCTCAGTGATTTCTTACAATGAAGTCAACATTTCCCATAGATTGTTTTTAAACTAGATCTGGCCCCAGGAAAGAATTATCTAATCAACAGGAGTGAAGAAACCACCTGGAGGATGAACTGGCTTGCAGCTGTAGTGAGCGTGGAGTCCCTGGCAGCATCCTGCTTCCAGCAGAATACTGCTGCTGCAGTGCCTGGAAAGGCCCTGAGGATGTTCTCCCTCTGCAGTACACACACATAAACATGTGTCTACAGCCAGAAAAAGGGAGACAAGCTCTGTCAGGCCATCAGAAACAAGAGTCTGGAGGTCACTGTCTTGTTACCATCTTGGGCAAAGTCATGCCAGGACTGGCTGCTCTGGGGGACATGCGGGTGAGGTCAGCAGACAGCACAGCCCAAGGGAAGCACATCCACCAACCTGCTACCCAGGCTGGACCAGCTCTCATCAACTGCCTGTCAATAACTGGGATGTAGGGTGCTCTGGTACTTCTATCAGATAGAATCCCATCCAGGAAATCTGACATCATACTGAAGTACAAACCAAGGTGCAGTAAAATGAGATGATCTGGAGACTGTGTAGAAAATCCCATTACTAAATTGAATAAAAACTGATATAGAAACTCTAGTGGGTTACCCCTTGTAACTGAGTTCTATGTGTATGAGGTCCTGCCTTGCCCTTAGCCATCAGATATGGCTCTCTTCTATGTTAACTACTATTAAAAAAAATCAACACATTTTCACAGCAATCTTTGCACTTATGTGTGTGCATTTTTCAATAGAGATGCTATCTGACCTTGAAGGGTTCCTGCTTTAAACACTGAGACTAGAACACAACTGCTATGTTTTTTTGTGTGAGAGAAAAAACAGCATGGGGATCTTCCTGAGGAGCAGGATGCTGGTGGAGGATTCCAAGTGCCCTGGCTCTGTGACACGATGCACAAGCTGGTTTGTGACACAACAGGGACAGCAGCCAGCTGTTCTCTGTGGGGGAGCAGGGAGCATCTGCTGTCCTCCTGAAACAGCCAAGACACAGGGAAAGAGCAGAGCCAGCCAGGGCCCCAGCTGGGGAGCCATCAGCACAGAGGGGAAAGCAAATGCCTCTCATCAGGCCCCAATTAGCACAAATGTGATTAGAGAGGCCACCTCCCCTGCAGGCTGCTGAATGCTTGGCCAAAGACAGCAGTGAGGGAGAGACAGTGGGAAGCGAGGGAGAATGATAAGAGGGGGTGAGCTGAGGGAGAAGGGAGTGGAAAAGATGGACAGCAGGCCTTGTGTGCTCTAAGATAAAATACCAACTACATTATGTAGGTAAATGCATTTCAGCCTTTCCTAGCGCAAAGCTTTAGTCCAATGACTTTGCCAGTGATCTAATGCTCCTTACCTCAAGCCACACAGAGCTCCCCTGAGCAACTCAGCTGTGTCTTGCTGGCAAAGAAAGCAAACCCTTGCTGCTGCTGTACTACAGAACACAGCCCCGACCATTCCCATGTGCTTTGCTGTTCTTTCTCATGCTGAGCCACAAAGAGCTCCATGCTGTGGGACCAGGCTTCAAACCTGTGAAGTGTACACTGGGGCTGTTGGTTAGACCATCAGCATGAAGCAGGACATATATTGTTCATACAAATGGCACTCCAGTTCATAGTCATATGGAGGAAAATGCATTCTTCACTGAAGAGGTCAGTTCTGGCTTTGGAGGGTGGTGAGCCCTGTTAGGAAGGTGAGGGAGGGGCAGATGTAGACCACAGCCTTCATATGAGGTGCCTTCCAAGGGATGAGCTGTAGTACTGCTGTATTTATACCCACCAGCTAAAACCACAAGACCCTCACTAGGTAGGAGCTCTGCTAGCAGAAGGATTTAGAAATGCCACGATTTAAAATCACGTGTTAAAAATATTTGGGAGTTCATTAAAAAAAATGCCTATTATCTCTATTTCTTGTCTAGAAGAGGAAAGATTTTGTGCTTTTTTTTTTCTTGCCCTCTAGAGCAGTATGGAGTTGATTTTGCCAGATGATAGCCTTGCTAATCATCCTTTTTCGATCTCTCAAATCCTTTAAAACATAATAAGGCAACTTTGTGACCAACACATAATGTCAGCCTTTTCAAAGAATTGTATAGAAGCATAAAAGGCAAAGCTCTGACATTGAAGCTCAGAGATGCAACCTCACACTCTGATGTTGTATCCATTTACATATTCAGTGCTAGGACCTAGACACTATTAACAAAACATAAACCTCTCAAATAAGACACAGCAAACTAATGTGTGCATATTTTGTTTATAGTACTTTTATGCTTCTAAAAAGGTTAAATAAATATTAAATTATATTTTACTTATTCATTCACTTTAAATTATTTAAAAATAAAATATAATTTGTTAAGTAATAAGTTAAGCTCTTTACACTATTTATCTCCTTTCAAAAGCCTTTGTAAGGGTTCATTGACGTCTTTAACTAACTTGACAGGATGCAAGTTATTTTTATTTCTTCAGTGATTGTATCTCTGGGCAAACAAACTTGCCTGATGCTTCATGTCCTTATCTCTGACTGAAGCCAGTGGGAACTAGATCTGTTTATAGCTTCACTGATACATAGAAAGCCTTCATTTTTGCATGGAAACCTATGAGAACAAAATTATTTTTCACCATCTTAGCTTATCTCTTCACCTCTGCCATGCTCACATAATTTCAGTTGGCTGAAGCAGCAGTCTCACGAAGGAAGGAAAGAAAAGCCAGGAACATTGTGGTCTGGCAGATGACTTTGGTTTCTCAACAAGTCTGTGCAAGTGTCAAGCGATTCACAAATGGTTCAGCAAATGTTGTCTTTGCTGAAATCAGATAAGGGTCAGTTCCAGGCGCCACATGAAACACATGAAGCCAGAGCCAGTGCTGGGATTGCAGGGACTCTGGTGGATGCAAGGTCCTGCTCTTTCCCTGGAGTGCTGCCCCCCATTCCACAAAATATCTGCAAAATCTGGGCTTTGCTCTTCCAGCCTCAAATGGGTTTAGCTTAGGACAAGAGATGTGCTAATCCAAACACTGCTCCATCATCCCTCACCATGAGCCAGGGCTGACTATGCCTGGTGCTGAGAGCCAGCACCTTGCACAGGGGCACCCAAGCCCAAGAGGAGACTCATCTCTTGCGTGACCCTGTGTTCCAGTGCCTGGTTGCACACAGCTTTCACCTCCTGGGAAATAGCTTTAGTTCAGTCTGGGCTGAATGCTCAATACTACAAAATTGGATGGATCAAATTTTTTCTGTATTTGGGGTTAGTGGGAGAACCACACACAGTGCACAAACCCCCAGAACAGAAAACACAATAATTATGGTGTTTTGGAAATATTTTTTCCCTGGTAATCCAGAATGCTAATCTGAATTACCAGATTATCTGTTCATTCATTACTTAGTACCAGTCTTAAACCAAAGGAACAAGGATTTCAACTAACTTTTATTCTACAACATACTGCATGACTTGAGTTTGAGTGTTAATCCTTATTTTACTCCCTTTAATAAAAATTTTGACACAGATTCCGAACAGGACAATAGAATAATCGAATACTTTCACAGAATCACAGAATATTCTGAATTGGAATGGACACAGAAGAATAATTGATTCCAACTCTTAAGTGAATGACTCATGTAGGGATTGAACCCATGACTTTGGTGTTATTAGCACCATATTCTAACCAACTGAGCTAATCTTATGTGAAAGAGAAAAAAAATCCACAACAGTCTAATTATTAAAATATTTAAAGGTGTTTTTTTAGGGGGGGGGGGTTGGGTGCATTTATTAGATGGGGTAATGGAAGCAATTTCTTAGGAGAAATTTAAAATACTATCTGCAATTCTAAAATCTAAAATACTAATCTAAAAGAAATCTAAAATACTATCTGCAGTTACTCTTTAAGAACAAGAAATGAGTTCTATTAGGCTTATGTTACAGGCTCCCTCTAAATTCAGCTGGCATTAAAATAATAGAGACTCACTATTCAAAGCCAAAGAACTATAAACAGAAGTTGTTTTTCTCTCCAGTGAAGTCTCACTTTCAGTGGGGATAAATAAGTACTTTAGACTTTAAGTAAATAGCATATCACATTTATTTGTATATCAGTTGATTTTAATATTGCTAGAATTCTTTTATTTTATGCTGAACAATGTTGTAGGCAATTTACAGAAAAGTTAAATACACAAAACAGGGGGCTAAAATCTATATAGAAAAACTAAATGAATGGGTCACATTAAGAATGGAAATTAAATAGGTGTTCAAAAATATCATATGATCAACTATTAATGTTTTTGCCTTATTTGTCTCGTTCTGCCAAATCTTATTGGTCTTTATATAATCCTTCCCCACAACATATTTTTAGGTCTAGGCCATAACCTGCTCTGATCTCACAGCTGCTTGAAGAAAGAGTTTGGACTAGAGACCGGACTAGAAGTCCTGAATTCAACATGAATTTCCCTCTGATCCTGTGATCTCTGCTGGCTCCACTTGGCTCCTCTGGAGCCAAAGCATGCCCGTAGGCCATACCTACGCTGTCAAATCCCTCAGGACATGCTCCTGGGCTGACCCCAGTGCCCACAGTGGAGAGGGACCCTGGCAAGTGAAAGCACACCATGCCTGGGTACCATGTATGTACCCACACTGCTCCTAGAGCCAGTCTACACCCACCCCACACCTCTCTGCTCCAGACTCCTGTGTCACTTCTGAGATGTAATTGCCATCTGTGTGAGTGGCTGAGGGGTCATTTTGTCCAAAACACCTTAAAAGTGAGGTCTGTGCTTGTTCCACAGGATGAATATCTGTACTGGAGACTGCATGTTGCACACCTGAGGGCGTAGGGTGAAGGAGACTGAGGGCAGGAGGAACCAGACCTGTGGGAGCTGTCTCCATGTATCCCTTTGGAGTGGCTCTGGGGGTGGAACCTCTCTGAGCAGCACCTAGGGGACCTGCCTGTTCTGGAGAAGGGTGACTGGAGGTTCCAAAGCAAAGCCGGTGTGGAAACCAGTGCTCACCTTCCCTCCCTAACCCCTCACACCGATCAGGTCACAACCCACCCCTTAGTGTAGTTCAACATCTCACAGCTCAGGCTCTAGTAAAGCCCAAATGGCTTCTTCTTCAGAAATCCATGAAGCTTTTCCTTTTTTATATTTGTCTGTAAAAGTTGTCTTAGAAAGACTTAAACATATAGGTTAGTTCATAGAGAGGGTGCCATAAATGTCTGTACTTGTTAAAAAGGAAACAAGCTGTACTTGTTAAAAAGAAAAATGACAAGAAATTGGTAGAAAAACATTTTCTGACAGGTAAATTACTGGATGGACACTGAATAGTCATATGGGATGAATGATTGAAATCTCTAGCCCTTTTCTGCTCATTGAATCTGCTTTTTCAGCCAGGATTTAGCATCTTGCTAGCACCTGGTTTAAAGTTTGCAGGGCAGGGGTGGACCTGTTAATGGAAGAGGTCTGGACTATTGTTTCCTAGAAAAACCTGCAAATTAGAATAACTGTGTGATCCTGTCCAGAGCAGCTGCTGCATCAGCATGATAAGATCTTACTGAATCTGTAATTTTGTTTAATGTAGCTGTGCAACATAAACCTAATGAAGCTTGACTACTGGGACTTATGTTTATTTGTTTTGTATAGCATTGGAATTGATGTAATGATACAGAACAGCTAAGCTATTTTACTCTCTTTATCCAAGATGTTATTTAATCTTTGGAGTCAATCAGATTAGAACAAATCTGTTATGACTTTCAAGATAAATTCATGTACATCAAGAATTTGCAGTCAGGTCATCGCAAGAGTACTGTGAATGTTCTTCTGTTGTTATGTGGAGCTCAGGTCATGCTGGGGTGCATTTAGAAGGACTCTGAAATGCAAAGGGCAAGACAAGGCTCGATTTCACCACGTAAACAACTGTGTCAGAGAACCCACTTGCAACACAGATGTTGCCCAGCTTAGTTAAAACACAACTCTATAGTGTAACAGAAAATTACTCATCTTCCCTAAACCAAAGCTGAAAATTATCCAATAGACTCAGTCAAACTCACAATTAGCCTATGCATAGAATTGCTGCATGTAATGGTGAATATCTAGAGAAGGTCAAACAGACAATTAATTAAATTTGTAGTGATTATTCAGAATTGCATCTGTGGGCTCAGATTTTATTCTCTGATCTCAAGACTAAACCAGACATGATTTGACAACATCTACACTATTTAACTCACTTGTTAGCCAAATAGGATAGTTGGAAATAGCCAATAGCCTGTGCTGATTCCCAAAGCTGGGCTAAGGATACATAGCCTATCTATCTCCTCTGTACATACAGACAGGGCAGGGTGCAGGTTCCCTTTTGAACTTGGAACTTTCATGTCTGAACTGTACAAGAGTCCTTTAGAAAGTGACAGGACAAACCACCACACTTTCAGAGGTATAGTGACTGATGACTATTAAATGTAAATGTTTGTCCTTGGCAGGGCAACTGTCTTGATAAATTAGTTCATTTTCCCATCTAAACTCTGAAAGGAGCTCTTGCATCAGCAAACTGAAGGAGACTTGAAAATACTTAGGAAGGGGAAGCAAAAAAGCTGCATTAATACATACAAGCACATTTATCAGTTTTCCTATATTTGCATTTTTTTTGTGCCTAAACAGTAATAAACCAATCACCATTTGGAGTCCTTAGACAGCCTGTATTCCAACAGTCTCCTTTAATTATCATATGTCCATCAAGAATGAACTGCAAACCCACATCCTTAGGGATCTGGGAAAGATTCTAAGCCCTGAAAAATCATGGAAAATCACAAGGTATCTCAGCAATGAAAAGCACTGGCTCCTTCTGTGGAAAGGTAACATGCAGACTTCATATGCCAATGACTCTGCTAGAGAGACCATGCAAGAGCTCTTCTGGCCCCAAATTATTATATAGGAAGTACAGATAAAACACTGGTCAGTTCTCCATAGATTTCATAAGGACAGAGACTTAAATTCGCAATCACTTGATAAGAAAGAATGAACAACTGCTAGCTGTATCTTTAGAGAGACTACAAGAAATCCTTGGGAAAGACACATCATGATCTCATCCTATTTGGTATTAAAACCTTAGACAGAAGATGACAGACTTCACATATTATACATATCCATGCATTCCAAGTTCTGACACTGTGGTCCTTCGGTGATATTTCCAGTGTTTTGGTGTTTGACAGATGGATTTCTTTAAACATTAGGAGCTGTATCCATCATAGTGTTGGACAAATTTATTCCATTATATTTAAAAAGACCTCAATGATGGGCATTTTCTCAAGGAAAATATGACAAAATTTCTGTCTTAATAGAAACATTTTCAGTTTAGTGACTCACCACATACTGTAAAACATTTAATACATTCTACAGAAAATGGATAAGACCAATAGGGAATGGGATTTCCAGCAGTCAGTGTCTAAATGGGACAATACCTGCATAAGCAGGTAGGACATTCAGAAGTCTGAAGACTGCTCTGGGTGTTGTTTGGTCCCTATGCATCACTGGGATCCTCAAATATGAACATTAGTTGTTTGATTTCTATGCTCAAGGCTGTATCATTGAAAATGACACTGGGAGAGCTTACAGAAGCATGTCAGCAAGTATGGTGGAAGAGATGAAGTTTTCAGATACTATTCTGTGATTTGAAGGCACATCTCCAGGGAACACCTTAAGCAACATTGAAAGTGAGACTTTTTCAACCTTCCCTAATAAATCCTTCCACTTTGCAAGAGTAACTAAAAATCCATGAAATTCCTAGGTGCATGCACACTAGATAATAGAATGAATATCTTCTGACCATTACCTTCAAAAAATTTCTAATTAGAGAAGAAAAATATGCATGTTTTCAGCAACAGAATCTGAGTCGAATGAACTACAACAATGAACTACAGAGCCACTTTATAACTACCGTGTTGGGAAGCAAGAAATCCAGTTTTGAAAGTTTGCTGCAAATCTGGGAGGGGAAGATTGTCTCTCACACTTCGCCAGGTGAGTACCCCAATTACCATGATATATAATTGTATGTAACAGACAACAGGCAATTATCTGTCAGAAGTTCAATAATCAGTGACCTTTCATGTACTTACTAATCTGCCTGTGTGTGAGCACACAGTGGAATTCACAGAACATAAGTGTGCACTCTCTCTCACCCGCTTAGGCCCACAGATAGGCATGTACTGCCTTGGCACAGCAGCAGCAAAAGCTTTGCCCTGCTTGTTTTAGGCATCTGCCAGGCAAGCAGACACCAAAGAGGTGACACACAGATGCTGGAAGTTCCCTAAAACATCAGGGATGGCTTTAAACCTTTATGGGTTTTAGCTTTAGATTACATGAAAGGGCTTTTTAATGATCAAAGCTAACTATACGTGAGACTAGGCTAGCAGGACCTTTACAGAGGAAAACTCTGTGGATAAATATGCTGATGATTGCAGCAATGCTGCCTATAAAATTCATAAAGTATTTAAGAAGTGCCCTGACCGATCCCTGTGTTGGGTGAAGTGACTGTGTATGAGTCTGGTTGGTTGGTAAAGGGTGTTGGAAGCACTGAGATGCAGTTTTACAACTGCAAGCTATGACTAGGCCTATGGGGAACACTGTGAACATTTATCCAACTCATACACGACAAAAGCAACAGCAAGAACCTTTTCCTGAGTGCAAAGTTTATTTTAAAACATGTAACACACATTCATTCATAACGTATCTCAATTCAAAATTCAAGGAATCCTTTTCAGGATCAAACAGAGTTGTTCTGGGAGTTAAATTACTCATTTCCTTTACAGCATCATAGTTGTATTTTACTGTGAAAACTCTTGCTCTTCCACTCCATTCCAAATTACTCAGTGAATTTGATCAGACAGCATGATAAACATATCAGCCCTTTCATACCAAAATATTCAATCTCAATATTTTAACGCACACTTAAATATGTTAGGCACCAAACATGAGTTGGATTTTTTTTTTATTTTTTACATTTTAGGCATGCGAGAGGTGTATGAAAAAAGGAATTAGTGTAAGTTCAGATGTACTGCAGGGACAAGAAGGCATAAAAAGGGAAAGAAGCATGCCGCTATGGCTAGCACTTTCCCCATTGTAACTGTTTGGTGTAATGCATGTAGCATTTGTTCTCCCTTTCATCTCTTGCTTTCACTGTGATATTCCACCACTTTTCTTCTGCTCTTTGTTCTAATAAAGCTCCCCATATATTGCCATGAATCACTGTGATGTAAATTACACAGTCCTGTTGAGATCCATGATGGTTGTTCAGCCTGGATAGTGGTATTACCTGGGTGAATTTCCAAAAAATGAAGCCCACTAATGACAATTGTGAGCAAGCTGGATTGACTTTAGGAGGAAGATGTTTTCTGATTAAGATGCCAAGCTGTCTAATGAATCAAAAAACCCAAAATCACAATGGTGGAAAAGGATGCTAAGCAATCTGGCAGTGGTGTGAGAGGCTAAAAGAAGACATACAAGTGATGTGGGTCTGCCTCTGCCATACAGTGCTCAAGCCCTGAGTCTTAAAATTCTGCCTGAAGATGTACAGGCATGTCTATATCTTCTGCTGTGTGAATCTGAGAGAATCAGTACAGTCACTGATTTCATGTTGAAAGGCCTAAAATGTCCCCATTGGAGACAGCTGTTTGGAAACTGTTCATTTCTGTGTTGTGGCTGGTTTACACCCCCCCAGTGCAGCAAACAGGACACTCAGTGGCACCACTCAGTGTTACAGTGGAAGTGAATCACCCCCTGATGTGGGCTGCAACACCTGCACTCAGCACTGAGAGCTGCCGGGGGTAAAAACCTCAGTCCTGGGACACAGTTGTTCTGGTGGTCCCCAAAATGGGAGCATCCTATTTCTGTTAGAGCTTGAGCTCCCCTTTCTCTTCCCTCCTTGCCTTTACCTCCCACTGCCACCACTTCATTTTTGCCCTTTGACCACTATAAATCAGAGTGTCACTGACACTGGCAATGGGGTGGGAGCAGTGACGGCAATGACCTAAGCTTTGCACACATTGTACTGTTTGCTTGCAGCGCCATTGTACCAGTCCTTTTTCTGGCTTTCATCTGGCTCAGACTCTAGCTGTGCTCTGAAAACATCCCTTATTAATAAAAACTCAGTGAGAAGTGGTTTTTCTACCCAACATAAAATTCAACTGCTTTGTGTTTCGTGATAACTTTAAATGCCAGCTGACTCAAAGGTGTTTTGTTGAACTCTCCTTCCGTGGGAAAACTCTTTGTGTCAGCTCAGGCTTAGTGTGTGCAGGACTTGCCTCTCTTACCTTTGTCTAATGCATTGGTGCCAGAGGGAGACTGATGGCAGCTGAGAGGCTGAGGGACAGTTGCTGCTGCACCCATTTTTATTTCCTTTTCATTATCTGCAAGGCTGTTCTGGGACAGGTCAAAGGTGGTTTGCTCGGGACTCTCATAATACACTCTCTTTCTTGCTGCTTTCCAGGAGGAAGAAATGCAATGGCTCCCTCTTCTTTAAATACTGTAAGAGTGTATCTAAAATTTAAGAGCTAATTCCAACAAATACAAATATAAGTATTTCAAATCAGAAAATCATATTTTAAACTAAAATGCATTTAAGTTTTAAAATATGTGACCTAAATATATTTAAAATATCACTTAACTGTGCAGCTGCTATATTGATGTATTTTGTTGCTTGCAAATGTTTTCTGACCCTGGGAAGACTCTTCCTCTCCTTGAATGTTGTTGTCATCACCCAGGATTCTCAGGGACAAGTATCTCACATATCTGGAAAGTCAGCTGGAAATTGCTGTTGCAATTTTTCATGAGAAATTTCTTGTGACATGCACTTCATGGAAAATCAAAACTCACATCTACTTTTGTCAGTGAGATGAGGATGAAACTGCCTGAAAAATGAAAATATTCCATCAAAAGTCTTTCAGGCATGCATTTAAAGCCAAGGACATTTTAAGAGAAAGAAAAATATATCAATTTTTTTAATGTTTTAAACCTTTTTTTCCATCAAAACCAATGTTTTAAAATTGGTTTTGTATATCAACTCTAAACACAACTATTGTCCACTGAGAAAAACTATATAATATTGCAGCGTGTGAATGAACAGCTTTCATAAATAAAGGAATTATAGTTGTTTAATAAGACCCCTCTAATTGATACTTGTATGTGTTCATTTTTCTTATTATTTCAAATGAATGCAAACAAATTATTTTTTTTTGCAAGTTCTTAAAGCTTCTAAAAGACACTAGAATTTGGAACAAACAAGAAATAAAATGCATGGAGAAATGTGAATATGTGTTATTACATTATTCAGTGCCATAGAACTCCAAGGAAAATGTTGAAGGAAACAAATTAAGGCAGATTTGTCAATATGGGAATTAAACCTTAGTATCTCATTACTAAATTCATTATGTCTATCAGCCTATTGCTCAGATTAACTGTCAGAAGACATCAGCCTTCCCTATGCTCATGAAGCATTTCAATACATGATGACATTAACTACACTCTTACACATGTGTATGAACCAATTTAACAGGAAAGAGTTCCCTAGTAATTAACTGTGCTTAAGCTTCTATTATTTTCTCTCAGTTTTCAAGAATATTGATTTTAGGTAAGTTGTTACGTGAACCAGCTCTACTTGCAAACCTGTAAAAGAAAAAAAAAAGTTATTTCTCAAAGAACTGCACCCATTCTACATATCAGCAAGAATTTCACCCTAAGTGATCTCAAGGTATGTTACAAATTTCAGTCATGACTCAGGCAACCATCATATCTGGGATTCTTGCTGTGAACAGGCAGTTGTATGTGTTATAGGGCTTCTGGAGTTCAGACCTACATGTCTAGAAACAAAGATGATGTAAAATTAAGGGGAAAACCAGCAGTAGAAACATGCTGGTAAGAGAATATTTCTGGTTTGTGTGTTTCTAAGAAGGTCTTCACTGAAGAGATAGCCCAAACTCTGACTCCAGAGTTGATCATAACCTACTCTTGACACAGTGAGAACCTTGCTGGTAGCAAAGCGGTTTACCCTGAAACTTCGTAACGAGGACACGGAGGCTCATCTCTTCCTTTCTAAAATTGTTAGCTACAATTTAGTGATTGTAAAGATGAAGTATGAACCAATAATCAAAAAAGCATTCTAGTATTCCCCCAGAAGTAATAGACAAACTGAAACCAAACCAAACCAGTAAAAAATATGCATAAAAAACCTGCAGATATAAACTGGCTTTTGTTTCCTGTATTAGAATAAAAGTTATCTATAATTCAGTTATTAGTGCATCTCACATGAGATCATGAGTTAAAGTTGAACTGCTCCAGGTGATTATCTTACAAGTCTAATTTTCGGGAGTTTACATTACAGTAAATTGCCCTGTCCTGCCTGTTCAGAACTGCGAATTCTGCCCTGTGCTTCTGAAGGGCAAAGATTTGCGACACGCAGTTCAGACTGATGCCATTCCACTGCACTTTACACTTTACGCGTGCACAGCTACAGCACAGCAGCGGGCCAGAGACAAACGTGTCCCTGCGGCAGCCGCTGCCCCGGGAAGGGCAGGATGCCGCCAGCACAGCTGGAGGAACAGCTGGGGGCACAGCTGGAGGCACATCTGTGCTGCCCGCCCGGCGTGCCCAGACTCTGCTCTGCCGCTGTGCTCTGGAAGCCCGTCCCGTCCTATCCCGATCGTTCCAAGTTTTCCCTCTGGAGCGCAGCGCCGGCACGGCCGGGCAGCAAAACTCGGCGGGGGGGAACGCACCGCGTAAGGGCCGCGAAAGGAGCGGGGCAAGGTGGTGCCCCACGAAGGGGAAAATGCGCCGGGGTCTGCCGGGTCAGGCCCTCAAGCAGCGCCCCGTCCCCAAGCGTCGGCCCGGGAGAGGATGTGTCTGAGGGGAGCAAACCCTCCGAGAGCCCCGGCGTCGGAGCAGGCGCCCCGCGCCCACCGCAGCGCCGTGCCCCCGGAGCCCCGGCCGCCCCAGCGCCGCGGGAGGTGGCGAGGGCCGGCCCGCCGCCCCCCCCCAGGGCGGCTCCTGCCTCCTTCGCTCCCTCCCTGCCGGCCTCCCTCCCTCCCTTCCTGCCGGCCGGGATTGGCTGTGCCTGCCGGCGGGCGGGCGGGACGCGCGGCGCCCCGACGGTGCGGGGAGCGCGGCCCTCGGAGCGCGGAGCCGCCGCCTGCGCGCCCGGGCTGTCCTACACCGCGATTTTCTTTTTTTTCCCTCTTTTTAATTTTTTTTTTTTTAATTTTCTTATCTCACTTCCTTCTCGGGACTGGAAGCAGGATCCGCGTCCCTGAAATTGCTATGCCAGCTGAACTCTCCCGGGCCGTGGGAATGCACGCTATCTCCGACCTGCACTCCTCCCTCCCCCTGCGGCTCCTCAACAAGGGGCCCGAGTACCTCCGCCGGCAGCTGGAGGCCGGCAAGCCGGGCAGGAAAAGTGCCGTGGAGAGACTGGCCGCCGATAAGGCCAAGTACGTGAAGAGCCAGCAGGTCATCGGCGCCAGGCAGGATCCCGTCATCGCGCTCAGCTCAGCCTCGGAGAGCAGCAGCGAGACCTGTTCCGTGGAGAGCAAAGCAGCGAGCCGGGACCTGGGCACAGGGACGGACGCGAAGCCCCTGGAGCTGGGCAAGGCGGGGAATTCCTGCCGAGCCCCCCTGCAGCACGGCCCCCCCATCGCCAGGCGCAGCACCAAGAGGCAGATGCGGCCGGATTCCCTGGTGATCTACCGTCAGAAATGTGAGCTCGGCAGAGGTCAAAGCCAGGACAGCTCACGGGGGAACTTGGTGAGGAGGATCTTCCATGGGTCCATAAAGGAGAAGCAGTTGGCTTCCCCTGCGTTGCCCAGAGTCATGGAGGACATCGCAGCCACCGAGAGCAGTGAGCCTCTCTCAGCAAACGATGGTGACCATGAGCCAAACGACCATGGAGCGGTGCAGATTATCCCTGTGAGCACTGAAGGGGCAGGGGTATGTACAAAAGAGCATGAGAAACCCTCAAAACTGAGTACACCTCCTGAAGAGGTCAAGGAGGTGAAGAGGAGAGGTCTCCATCGCTCCCAGTCAGACATCAGCTCTCGCTACTCCAAGTCCTTCGCTGAGTTTGAAACATTTTTCAAGTACTGTGGCCTGGAGCAGGAGGTCATTGAGGATCTTGGGAGAGAGAATTTCTCCGTGGTGTCTGACAATGTCTCCTTCAGGATCCGCAGCATCAGCGTGGCAACGTCGGAGAGTGAGTTCACGAGGCACAGCGGGGATGAGGGGCTGCTGGAGGACGAACTCACAGAGCAGGTCCCCAGCAGCACCTCTGTGATTGAGCGCAACGCTCGGATAATCAAATGGTTGTACACGTGTAAGAAAGCCAAGGAGACCAATAAGGTGATCCAGGAACTGGCGTGATGGCTTCATTCAGCATGCGTTTGAGCCTGGTAAACTCAAGGTGTGTGCAAAGCCTCGCCCTGACAAATTTTCTCTTTCCTTTTTAGAGGGCAGTTAACTTCTCATGGTTTATATTAGTCTTTGAAGGAAGGGCTAAAGGAAAATGTCTTTTGTTTCCCACGTTCCAGGTACGGCTTTTTTTCAAAGCAGAAATCTGTGTTATTACAAAAACCAAAATACAAACAAGTAAATGTTCGCAGCTTGCCAGGTTTAGATCAGACCTGCCACGGGAAATTAAAGAGTCAGTGTCTGTGAGGGATGCCTGCACTTTGCAGATTACTGCTTTGCAAATATCTTATTTCTTCTAATTTCTGCTATATTAAATGCTAGGAAAAAGCCTTTAGTTACAGTTATTTGGATAACAGACTGAAGAGTCTTCTACTAATTAGGAGTACACTGTATTTACACTGTACTGCTGAAACTATTACTCATCAGGAGTGCACTGTATTTACACTACATTGCTACAGTTTTCTCCTTTACTTCACTCTCTCCTTCTCCTTACACACAGGCACCCCCAAGTATCAGAAAAGCAAAACTGAATCAGTGCCCTGCTATCAATCTTATTTCCTCCATGGCTTTCTGTTGGGACCCTAGAAGTTTGTTCCAGGTGACCTCGTAGCATTTCAGAGTTTGAGTTTTCCTCTGCAGTGGGTTTTGCTGTGTGGTTTGGTGCTGGTAGCTGGGAATGGATTGTGTGGTTTGCCTTGGTCAGAGGTGTGCTCCAGTGTTTTAAGCTAAAGATAATTAACATAAAAGTGTGGATCTAGGCTTAGAAATCAATTGCTTCACAGACAGAAGCATAACAAATTTAGCTCTGGTAAAAGCCAATGTCCTGGGTTTAATAAAAGCGGTGTTTATTTTGCGTATGATCTTCTTAAAAAGAACTGTATTAATGGAGTTTGTGGTGTTGGTAATCTATGAGATAAGAGTTTTTCTTCTTCAGTGCATAAAGCCCCCAGGATAACTACCGCAGCTTACCAGAGGTATTTAAAAATTTCATGAGTAGGTCTTGATATGAAGGATTACATGTATATTTTCTGACAGTTCATAATTGGTGCATGAGAAGAACATCATTTGGTGTAGATGCAGCTGTTAGAGCATGTGGGCCCTATGAATGTGGAGAATTTTAGTGCTAGAGCCTCATTCCTATGTGGACGTGAGGCTGTCACTCTAAATTCCTTTAATCCATGTAAGGCAAAAATCCATTTACTTGAAACTGTTTTTAATGATGTGAAATTCGGTTCATCTTTAGAATTAGAATTTTTCTCAAAAGTCTATTTTCTTCCTGCAAGAGGAGAAAGACAGGGAGAGAGCCATTATACAAAAACTTTTCAAGGCCATGCTGATAAGAATATTCTCAGGTATCTGGCTGACAACTTAAAAGAAGTGTTGTTATGTAACAAATCCTTTCCCAAATAATTGTAGAGAGAAGAAAGAGCTCTTCTGAAGTAATCATTTCTCCTTCCTCATCCTTCTGTGATAAAAGGCCAGGGGGTTACACAAAATAAAATGAGGAAGGTGGTGGTTTTGTGAAGCTCCTTGCAGCTGCCAGCCTTGCTAAACAAGAGGATGGGAGGCAGATTCCAGCAAGCATTGAACCACACAAGAAAAACAACCAAATAAAAGCCTGTTTGCTCCTGAATGCCCCTGATGGGGGTAAGGTCCAGGTCGTCACCACAGAGCTGGCTCCAGAGGGAGCAGCTGGTCCTTTCCCATCCATTTGCAGGGTGCTAAGTGTGTCCAGTGCTGTAGCTTAGGCAGGAGATGGTGGTGGGCACCCCTGGGAGTATGCAATCTGCAGAAGAGGTGCTGCACCAGGGCAAAGGCAAGGGTGGGAGGGTGGGAAATACCAGGAGCTGAACCAGTGTAACCTCACATGAGCTTGGTCAATGGCTCTTTATTTTTACCATATAAGAGAAAATTGTAGTACACAGCCTAACAGGGTGGTGAAAAGATCTCAATGAAAAAAACATCAAGTTTATTCAAGTGATCCTATGTTCATTCTGCAATAACTTTAATTACTACGGTAGCAATTCCTTTGGCACCAAAATTTTTGACAGCCTAGGAAAGATTAATTCAGAGGGTCCTTATTTATAAACCTAATTTTAAGAATATTAGGGCTAACTCTCAACTGTTGGATCTCATCTGTCAGGTAGTTTCTGAAAACTGTAAACATACTTATCATTTAGGCCACAGAAGTGGGAAGTTCAGAAAGGTCAGCTAAAAATACCTGTACACTGCACCCAGAATAAAGGACAAGGGTCATCAAGAGTTACCATAAGTTAAATACTACATTTACTGGACAGAATTTAAGGAGAGAGTTGATTATCATCACATGATTACAAGATGAGTCTTGTAGTTCTGGTCTAAATTTTCATTCAGTTCTACACTTTGACAATACAGCATCAAGTCGGATATCTCTATGTTTTCACAATATCCAAGCATTTGGCTCTGTTTAGCTTGCTTATTAAAGGGCAGTGGACTGCTATTCTCTGCTGGGGAGCAATGTACTCTTCCTGGTGTTCCCAGGCACATCCTTAGAAGTTCCTGGTTTGCTACAGAGGCTTGAAAATTGTTGCATCTTCTTTGGACAATGAGGCAGAAACCTCATTTCTGAAATCCCAACATTCGTTACATATAAAACACCTTTCAAGAGCTGCAGAGCTTTTATGGGCCAGTGATCATTCCATTCATATTTTATGTTCTCTGTTTAATTTTTCATAAGCTGTCTGGGACCTGGTGGAGCACCATGTAAATAAAAGCTGGTTGAAGGATCAGGTTCTTTAGCATGTTTCATCAGAGAGATGATTGCAGAGTGTGGGTTGTGAGCTTCAGAAAACTGAGGTCCTTAGCAAGATGGTCATTGCTGTTTCTTGGTAGAAAGCTTCTTGGGTTGACCTCTGTAGTTCAGTTCCTGTCACTGTCAGTTCTTCTTGATTCTAGGAAGAGGGTTCACTCTGCATCCTCCTTCCTGAGCTGAGTCAAGATTATTCAGCCTTGAGTTTCTCATCATTCTTAAATGGATGGACATTATTCACATGGAAATCTCCAGGGAGGGTAATTTACTATGTTGGCAGTAGCCACAGGCAGCTGAATAAAAGCTTTAGAGTATCACCTTAAGCTTGTCTGATATGATAAATAACAAATGACACTGTTTTTCTTCTTTCTTCAGAATTGTTGACTTGGAAGTTGAGCAAAACCAGACGCAGGAAGAAACTGTTCCCTCATCTGGCTTATGTGTACTTTGTCCAAGTGTAGTATTTTGTTATTGCTTCCTACCTTCACCCCCATCCCCTGGAAGCCTCACTCTTGTCAAGCCCAAGGGTGTCCAAGACTGCAATGAAAAGTGGAGATTGTGAACTGTGCCCCCCAGCAAGACAGCAGGAATCAAAAGCCCCTGGGAAACTGAAGCGTGGCAGCAGCTGCCATCTGCAGTAATATTCAACATCAGCTCACTGCCTCAGGATGTCATTCCAGGCTGTGACAGAAGGTCTGTTTTGCGCACCCATCTCTTTCCAGCAATGAATTTGTCCAGGGATGGGGGGAGAAAGTGGGAATGAAGTGGCAATGACCTCTGGGTCAGGTGTTCCCTTGCAGACAGACTCCACCTGGATGTCCAAAGGCTCTGCCTTACCAGGGCTGTTTGATCAGACCTCATCCTGACATCATTCACTATCATTTGCTTGGCTGGTGAAGACTAACTGTGGCAGCCTTATCCGAGATACTTGGCAAACATGTGAGCTACCAAACCTCTCTTTCTCTGAGAGCATGCAAGCCAAATTGGCATACCTTGTATCCATCTAGTTTGCTCTTGCTAGTTTGTCACACAGCGTGCTCAGACATTGGAAAAGAATATCACCAAATACTTCCAGCTGCATGGTTCCAGGAAACAGGTATTGAGGGAGGTTTTGCATTGTTTCTGCCTTGCAGAATGGTACAATTTGTTTGCAGTGTGTGCCCGAGTCTGACATGGCCAGCATTGCAAGGTTTGGCAGTCGTGGTGTAACACCTTTAGTTTTAGGCAGTGAGTGAGCAGGCTGTTACAGAATGGCATTAGGGAACTACGCCAGCCTGTGTTAAGCCACACTTCCCCAGTGTGGGTCTGCAGCAGGGCTGTGCAAGGTGGCAGCGCTGCGCTGCAAGGCAAGAAGGCATGCTAGGGCACAGCCAGGCCAGGGAATGTCCTGAGGACACCCAGTGTAGACAGCTCTTCATTCAATATCATCAGTAAAATGCTTCATTTGGGCTTCTTGAGCTAAACTTATTTTAAAAGGTGATACTTGTATCATTAGTGTAGTGAATGAGGCCTCTGCAGTAATTCATGGAATTTGCTGGCTGTGCCTCAAACACCCCAATCTGTCATTGCTTGCTAGGCAATCAAAGCATTTCTATATGGACATTGAAAACCACAAAACAATTAAAAAAAAAAAAAAAAAAAAAAACCAAAGCCACTTTCCCTTTCATTTGCAGTGATATCCATCTGTGAAAGCTGCCTGACTGGCACAATGTTGACTTCAGCTGTTGGTCCTGCAGAGGTTAAAAGCTTACTTTGTGTTCCCATGGTTGTGGAAGAGTCGCCCTTGAAGAGCTCATCGATATCAGCTAAATATCATCTAAGTTGCACTTCCATGGGTTTTAAATGTGCTTGTCAGTCCTTGGATGGTTAGTTCTCAATTACAGCTCCAGTTTGGAAATGCAATGTCTTGTGTTTCTAGTGTTGGGTTCTAAGGCCTACATGTCTGAAGTTCTTAAGATAACTAGATAATGATTCCAGATAAAATAATTGTTGAACCCACTTTTCAACTGGGAGAAAATTAGTTTGTGTGAGCTCCTTCAAACTTAGAGAGAAGGTAGCATACATGGATATTTTCTTACATAATGAAATCTCCATATATATTTGTTACATTTTTATAAAAGGATGATTCTCAGAAGACTTCAAGATGCTGCTAATATGATAAGATTTATACACTGAAGGTGCAGGTTTTTAAGGATCACAGTCTAGGTTTATTAGTCAGGAACATAATCTGATGTATCTGTTCTGTTCATGCTCCCAGCAAAATGCTGTACCACATATATATTTATATATCAGAGCTAAGGAGTGCTTTTCTTTGAAAACATGGATGACTGTAGTTAGCTCACAGTACAGGAAAAATCTTTTGAGTTACAATCCAGTGCCCTGCCACAGGAGAAGAGAATTAAGTTGTTTTGTTTCCAAGGAAAATTTTTGTTTCATTTTCAAACTTCTATTTGTTGTTCCTCTGTCAGTTGAGCAGCTTTTAAAAGTTAAGATGAAAGATGTATTACTCATGAGTTTTCAATATTAGGAAGGACTATGTTTAATTTGCTTGAAAATACTGAATGAACATCAGCCTTTCTGAAAATCAATGAGGATTTTATGGCAGAGGTTAGTGAAATCAGAACTGGACCCATTCTGAATACTTTTTTAGTCCCTCTTTTTGTCTTCGTGGATAGTTCAGTAGGGTTCAGGTGACTTTCCACACTGATGTGGCAAAATTTCTTTGGCCTTGTTCAAACTCTGTAGGAATCCCAAGCACTCCCATTTATTTCAGAGGTGATGTGGACCTGTCTAAGATCTTGGCCTGATATGCTGTAGATTCCCTTTATTTAATAATACCTTCTGGGGAAGCTAATAATTTACATTTCCTGTATGTCAGAACAAAAATAGATGACAACCTTTTTTCCCCATATGTTTTGGGAATGGCTAATTCAGTGCTTTTTCCAAATGATGAAAGCTCTGGTGTTCATTCTGCTCCTGTTACTGTTACATGTAAAGGGTTCTTTCTTCTGCTGGGTCTTTCAGTCATATCCTTCAAAACGAGAAGAACTTGCTCATGTTAGCTACTACCTATCTTTTTCTCAAAAAAAAATTGTTTTTTTTTACTATTTGATTATAAAAGATATAATTTAGGATGGGTGGAATTTTCCAGCTTTGGTGTTAAACTGTGGAAAAGTGGGCTGTTGCAGTTTGAACAGAAGTTTTAGCAATGGAGCTGGTTTTCCAATTGTCTGGGGAGCCTAAAACGGTGGCTGATGACAAAGGCTAGTCATAAACTGTATTATTTTGTTTGACTAGAACTATGTAAACAAAATGTCAAATGGGATGCAAGTGTACAGAACAAATTGCTGCTTACACCCAAGTGTTTAATGGTTCTCCAGTGCTGTGACAAGGGGCAATGTCCACAGCTGTGGCATAACAGAAGAAAGGTACAAAGTCTGGGGTTTATGGTCTGGAATATGGAGATAAGACTGAAATCTTTGCAATATATTGTAAATATTACTGTACAGAAATCTATAAGAAATACAGATTTTTTCTATATATATATTACTTTTCTAAGGGGTATAAGTCTACACATTTTATGAAATCAGCCAAGCATTACATTGGTGGGGATTAAGCAGAAACTTTCTTCTGGAGCAGGTTGTCCTGCCATTGCATCCTGTGAAGTTTCTTGCATCTGCTTTTGGACCCTTTGAAATGGAATACTTGTCGGATCTGATATGGATGTTTCACCATTGCTGTGCTTATATTCCTGTGAAAAAAACTGCATGCTGTTTAATGCATACAAATAAAACAACCACTCTGAGAGGTAATGTTTGCTTTTTTAAAGTATACTTTTATTTTGCTGTCTCCATTAAAGTGCTGTTATTTTAAAGCAGGAATCTCATTAGGCAATTAATTTCTCTGTGAGTGAGTCTGATACTGGACTGTGAACATCTCAAAGTGCAATGCATCCCTGAGTCTTGCCCAGACCCCTGGCTGAGACCTTAGGCACGGAATCTCACAAGAAGGTGGCACAATAAATAATAGCTCTCAATATCAGTACATTTGAATTATATGAGGCTAAGGCTGTTCTACAACATTCTAATACTTTTTATTTCAGAATATGGCTGAAAAGATAGAGTTTATTTCTGAAGGGTACTATTTTTTTTTCCAAATTTACTATTGTTTTTGGTCTTGCTCACTCTCAAAAGCTACGATGTGCTGCAGGCAATACCACACTCATCTCAGCCAGTGTCCAAAGTGGGAGGGAGTTTGAAGTTTTGCTTGGAAAATATATTATCTCCATAATTTTATAAAAAACTGTTCTTTCCATAAAAAGAATTAAGTATATTATGCTAAATCTCTGTTTATTTATTTTGTGAAGAAAGCATCAGAAATAATGGTTGCATACAGTGAGCTTTTACTAGAAATCAGTGCATTACAGTTTCATATTTATCATTTTGGTATGGTCTAATCTGCTCAGACTCAAGTGTTTCACCAGCCAGCATTTGAAGGCAACTTGAGGTAGAAAGGATGCTTGCTGTGCAGATTGAGATCTTCCACAAAAACCCAAGAGCAACGTTATTATCACCTGTAACTGTCCTCTCACAAATCCCGTGTGACCTATGTCAGTGCAAGGTATAAAGCAAGTCTGGAAAGGGTGAAATACATGCATCTCCCTTTCTATGGAGGTTAATCTCCCATAGCAAGCCTTTGTTCCTCTTGCTGCCTTAGAGAGGACAGAGCCATTGTAGTCTGAGAATGACCTTGGGCTACAGCCCAGCTTAGCATTTAAGAACATTGCTCTTAAGTAATTTTTCAGATAACACCTGTATCCCATATTTTATGAAATCCAATTTCTGGATTTCTTCCAAAAGTGAGGTATGGCAAGCTCCTGCTCTCGGACTATCTGGTGCAAGGAACCTTTAAAAGTCACAGCTTACTCATCCACTGCTTTGCTTCTGATTCATCTCTGAGTAGTAAATAGATGTTGGAAAGAACCCAGAAAAAAGGTCTTTTCAGATGTATTGTAGATGTTGAAGCATTCTGAACACACCACTGCAAAAGTACTTAGTATCTCCAAGAGGTTTTGCCAAAGAAGGGCTATGCTATGTCAACAGCAGTAAATAAACAAATACAGGACTTGGCTTTACTCTGCAAAGAGATACCTTCAAATTTTGAGGACATTTTGTGATTGGGCTGTATTTATCCTGGCTTTATCCTGTGGTACTGAACAGGGACTATGTCAATTCACTTAAGTATAATGTTGTAGAGAGAGGTGGTAGATGTCCCATCCTTGGATATAAAATGAACTTAGAAAGGACTACTCAGCTTATTTGCAGGCAATGGTGTAACAGCAGTCTGTCAAGGTCTCTATGACAAAAGGTGTTGAGAATTTTGGTCAATTATACTTGCCAATAAAATTTGTGATATAGCAGAAAAACAAACAGTATCATAGAAAAAAACCCCTTCCAGATCGAAGTCAGCTTCATATATCTTTCTCCAGAAATCAATCTAGTTACTGAAAGAAAATGAAATCCTGTAAAATTAGCTTGCACATTTGTACTGGACTTGAGTTGCCTCAGCACTTATGATTAAAAATATCTTAGAGCTGTGATTGTGTGGGTTTCAAAGTTTGCCTCAATCATCAAGAGCTCAACAGGACTACCAATTTTTATGTTTTTTTCATAGGCAGTAACAGGAACCAGAGGGTAGCAATCATCAACATGAAACTACATGATTATTGGTTGGTTATTGATCATCATTAGAGCACTGAAGCAACAAGCACCAAGATGTAGAGTCACGCACAAAGAAGCAGGCACAGCTGAGCACATGAAGGGGAGTGCTGCTCCTATTCCTTCCTTTTAGCCCAACCTCTTCTTGCATCACTGTTTTTCTCTTTGGTGACCGGGAAGTCTTAACCACTTCCGCAGTTAATCATCGCTCTGAGTTGCTCATCTTACGCCCTCTCACAGTCCTTTTCCGTGTTTACATTTCCAATGAACTCATTCATGTGCCAATCATTACACATGGCACTGTTCTATTTGTCCTCATTCCTCTAATCTTTTTTTTCTGAATATTGCTTTCAGTTAGGTTTTACACCCTTCTGTTCAATCTTTCTGTTTCTGCCCTAAGGAAACTAAGAACTAATCATGCAAAAAGTCAAGAAATGAATGTGCTCTGTAGTTAAGCAAAAGAGATAACAAGATCTGAGACCAACTCTCTAGTCTTTTTTCATCTATATAGCTCTTCCTACATAGCTTAGCAATAATTTTTTCATTGTTTTCTTCTTTGATACCTGATTGTAACATCATCTTTGGCTTGGTTTATGTCTTCTAGACGATGTTTTTCAGAGCTATGGTGACACTTTGTCCTCAAAGAGCTCTGAGCACAGCTATTGCAAAATCAAATCCCAAATCACAAGTCTTTTCATGGTGTACTATAGTTTAAACCTTCTAGGAAGTTTGGTGGGGCCAAATAAGAACATTAGGACAGTAAAAGGCAATTGGGTAAGCTTTGCAGTAGCAGGACTGAGAAAGAAAGACTGAATCGGTTCTGTGTGGAACCCAGGACAGCAGGGTATCGCTTGAGATTGTTGGAAAGATGCAGTTCAACCCTCATTTCTTGGGAACATGTCTTCACTCAACATTTATTTCCTGCAGGAAAGTAAATTTAAGAAGAGCTTTATCACATGCAAGAGTCAACCAGCATCAAACAGAGATGTAGTCTATTGGGTTCATCTGCAAACACAAGCTGAGATGCCTCTCCAGGCATCTGTTGAGTTTAAGAGCATCTGCAGAGCTGCCTCCATCTGCTCTGACAATGAGAATAGGATTCCATCATAAAAAAGGGTTAAATTCCTTGATGTCAGTACTATGAAGAGGCTGAAAGTTGTGTAACTTCTAAGAACAGGCCTTCAATGTAACATTCCAAAAGAGACTAATTGTCTGGAAGCTCCAATTTTCCTAAATTTTCGGATTTTTAGATTGTATAATTTTATTACCCTACAGCTGGTAGAAAGACCAGCTTATTCCTGCAGAGTTTGAGACATTTATAGATCATCTTATATTGCTCTAAAACAATTTCAGACACAAAGTGGTAGGATGATAAGAGGACTTCTCTGCCCACTGATCATAGAATCACAGAATATGCTGAGTTGGAAGGGACGCACTAGGATTAGGAAATCCAACTCCTGACCTGCACAGGACAATCCCAAGAATAACACACCATGTGCCTGAGAGTCTTATCATGCACTATCCAAGAGGACAATTTTCTTCCATGTACACTTTGTCTGAAATCCCCATTTACCTATGATTGATCTCAAACTCTCACAAATAAATTCCCCTGATCTTCAAATATTTACAACATAAATCAGTGTGGTTTGTATTATGTTAGCATCTTGCTTTACCTGAGGACTGAGACCAATATTAACAACAGTCCTCATGTGTAAAATGTTTGTACAAAAGCAGGAGTACATAAAAAATCCGAAGTCTGCCAATTACATCACACTACATTGGGGTAATTTGGAAGATTTTTTTACAGTAAAAATGAATATTATGCAACAAAAAATCATGCCCTGCAAAATACAGGGAAACAGGGAAAACTGATTTGGAGGAATGTTTAACTCCCAAAGTTACATAATTTGATGTATTTTTGTCTTTCTTCAGAGTATTCTAAGAAAGGCATTTACAGGCTATCTATTGGTTCAGCAGAGCTGGCAAGATTTAGGAAGGTTGCAGTAAATTTGCAAAAGAGATGTTTTGTCACAGAATAGAACTCAGATTCTGCCTGCAGTTGGGAGGCACAGGAAACTGTAGTTTTAATTAGAAGTATGGATTTGAATCTATTTGCATTACTTTAACTGTAAAATAAAATTGATTCAAAAGTGTTGCAAATGCCCATGTGCTCAATTGTCCTTCAGCAGTCCTCCCTCTGCTTAGTTCAAGTCAGCTTGCCACAGGGCTGAGCTGAACAGAAGCAGCTGAAAAGATTTGAAGCTCTGAAACACTTAGCTGAGATGTGGCCATGGAATGAGATCTGGCTATCAAGTGCTGTGGAGCCAGTTACCCTCCACCAGCTGTAAGTCCAGCCTCCAAGGTGTGCTGAGGTGCACAAAAGCAGACCCTGGCCACCACCAGCCCCCTTTAGTGCTGCAGCACATTGGGCATCTTCTCAAGTTTTTGTCCACCAGGCAGGAGCTGATGGAGGAGTGGGGACTGCTGGGAAGGAGGCCTGCTATGAAGAAAGGAATGACCTGGACACTAAAAGTGCTCTCCAGGGATCATCCTCTCAACTATAGCTGTTCCAGCTTCAGGGCCCTTGCCTACTGTGTAAACAGAATATATACCGGTAAGTTAGAGAACGGGATTTCTTTTCATCTAAATTAATGCTCTACCACTTCAAAAAATTCTATATTTGTCTCTCTAAATAAATATCTAAAATAGATTTCCAGATTAACTGGAAATACTTGTTTCCAGTTCAAGCCCAGCTTAAAATTATTTTGCTCATTCCTAAATTAAAGCAAACACTGACCAAGGACTCCTATATTTGTTCTCTGTTAATTTTACTCAACATTCTTCTACAGAGATATCTTTTCAAGGTATATATAGGTATATTTCTTTTGAAATAAAAACTTTTCATAGTTCTATAAACACAGTTATGATCCAGATCAAAACCATCCAAACATTTAGGATTCTTCAGGTACTGAATTTGAACAAGAAACAGAAGGACATCAATTTTACACTTTACATTTTGCCACAAGCCTGGTTTTCATCCAGATTCACAGTTCAGTGGAGGAGGCAGGAGAGTCACGAGGAACGTATGGTCTGTAGCGTGTCTGGTCACGGATAAGTGCTGTGCTTGTTGTAGATGTATACATGTAGCATGATAGTGCCCAGGGAATGGCTGCAAAGCATAAACATTGCCCAGTACAAACATTTCCAATATCAAGAATCCTCCAATGTCCATTTCCTGCAGCCTTTCCAGCCTTTCTTAGTGATTCTATTCATTGTGACAAACCTCAAAGACACAGCTCGAGACACAACAATGTTTTCTGCACAGTCAGGATCACACCTTTGCCACTATGATCAAGAATGAAATGTAAAGCAAAGACAAAAAATTCCATCCAAGCAGGAAGTAAACGTGGGTAGATCTGAGTGAAATCAAATGGGATGGTGCAACTGAAACACAAAATAGTCGATCATAAATGGATGTGTTTCATAGGAAGAATTGTGCCACATAGCAACAAATCTATAACAAGTATGAGAAAAGCCAGTGTAGCTAAAAAAGGAGGTGAAAATGAAATTGCTTCAAGGAGGAGTCTTAAGACATGAGGAATAAAGTGAACTAGAAAGCTCCCAGACTGTAGAAAGAAAAGGTAGCTGTGATAATGGCATCTTCCATTGTGTGGAGGAGGCAAGAAAAATTCATTGGGAATAAAGTGAAAGATATGTCGACTATTTGACTTCCTTATTAATAATTGCTGTTTGAGTCTGGTGAGCTTCCAAGGCAAAAGTAAGCTGATGTGAGAATAATTTTAATGAAGTCATAGATTTTGGCTTTATAAAAGCCAAAATCTATGACTTTTTTTCAGGCTTAAGGTTCTCACAGTATTTAATTGAGTAATAATCAATTACTGGTAGTAGTTACAGATAGAAAGAGCCACATGATACTGCAGCCAAGAAGACGGAGTGCTAAGATACTGGGTCATAGCTTGAGCTGTTTGAAATGGTGTAATGTTTCAAAAGAACTCACAGCCTTTCCAAATCATAATTCTCTTTATCAGAAGTATCTCAGAGCCAGTTTTACAAACAGATGCTGGTACTAAGGGTTCAGCCACATGACTCAGCTCTGGCAGCCAAACCTGCCAGCACTTGTCCTGTGAGCTGCTGAGACTGTCCAGGTGTATGCTCCTGGCTGGCTCCAAATGGGAGGTGATGCAGCCTGTGGGTATTTTACAGCTGAGGCTGTTGCTCTGTTCTAAGGGCAGGCTAACAAACAGTGCCCAGCAGCCCAGTGCATCTCACCTGACTGCCAACCCCAGCAGGCCTATCTGCAGCCAGTGAGTCATCCTGTCTTCCGATAGACCTGGAAAGAATCACTTCTGCAGCTACCTACAGTTCCCTGCTGACTGCTGGGGGAGAATGGTGACTGATTTAGGCCAGACTACTAACCTTTGGCCAGTTAAACTTAGACAAGAGCAATCCTACCCTCATCTGGTGTTCATAAACTGTACCGTTGTGAAAGTGTTTGTCTGCAGTCATAAAGCCTACTGAGATTTTTAGAGAAGGCCTGTCACTTTTTTTTTTTTGTCCTTTATTGAGGTAAAATATTTTGTTTACTGTTTTGGCCTACTGTTTTTGAAAATCCCCAGCCAGGTGTGTCTGGAAGAAGCTTCAGCTCGGTAAACCCCAAATTTGTCAAAACTGAGGGGCCCTGGAAGAAATGCTGCAAAGCCAACATGGTCATTGGCAGAAAGTCCCAACAGGGCAAAGAATGTTGGGTGTCTCCAGGCTAGGTGGGCTCAGCAAATGTGACAGCACAGTGGTACCCTAACATCAAGAGGAAGTGTAAGAGTTGTCCTTACTTATCTAGGAATAGGCAAGTTAGTTAAGGTTAAACACAGTGTCTGGCATATTAATTAACTTCTGTGGAGTGTGGCTGTCTAGAACAATTGTCTACTCCCTTAAATCTCATTTTTGGAAGGCTATTTCAATCTCACAACCTGCAGGTTAAAGTGATGCCAACTGAGACATGCTGAGATTTGGTTTATCCTTATGATAGAGAGCAACACCTAAGGCAAATCTGAAAAATCACGTGGTGTGCTCCTGTTCCAGAAAAGAGCTGTGTCTTTAGCCAAAACAATGAAGCAGTTGCTGGAAAGGCAGGGAAATCAAAGGCAAGGATTAATACAACTGTCTTTGTTTTATTTTCAGAATAAAAGAGGAAAGAGCAGTTTGTCAAAACAATAGCAAATGTGCTGAAAATCAGTGGAGGAGGGAGATGTGAGCCATTATTGCACATCAATCTAGATATCTAAATGGTAAGGCTGATCAAAAAATTTTCAATAAAAATGATTTCATAATGGAACTTGTCATGAATGGAGTTCATGTTTTTCCAGAAGTATTGAATGAATATCCTCCCCCGTCCCCCCTGCCAAAAAATAAAATTTTAGGCACCAAAAAAATTAGAAATCTCTGAAAATGAATATATTTTTGCCAGGAAGAACAGGCTAGATCAAAGCAAAATATCACATACATAGTAGAGGAAGCTGTATGCTCAGAGCATCTGGTGTATTCAGAAATAGGCTCATTTTGGGTGCTGGGTTCTTTTTGGTCCTGAGGTGGATCATGGAAAAAGTTGAATACAATTAATTAGTAATTGTGCAGCTGAACAGTATTGTTGTTGCTGTTGTTGCTAAAGGCCAAAACTACTGACAGGAGTTTTAGAGAGCTCTCATTATACCATTAATACAAAACTCTGTACTAACTAGTACACTACTGGGTCTAGGCACCGTACCCCCTTCATCTTAAAATTCCAATATGTACATATACTTTCTCAAGCCTATTAATATTAAAGTGTAATATTCATTAGTATTCCAGTCAGAAAAATATGTTCCAGGCCATTAGAATGCAATATAGTCATTACTTTTTTCCAGATAAAGCGCAATGCACTGAAAAGGAAGTTTTCATTTTAACTCTAAACTTGGATAATATCTTAATATGTGAATGTGCAACTACTGAAGCTGTTAATGTGTAACTAACTGAAAGATTCTTTGAAACAATACCTCGAGTCTCTGCAGTTTTCACAGTCATGTTACTGTCAGCAACTTGTGATTTGTGTGTGTTGTGATAAAATAATTTGCATATAACAAATATAGTTGTGTCAGAGAGAAAATTAAAGGTGATTTCCCTTCTAGCTTTTTCTTTTTTTCTAAAGGTCTATGTACCCTCTCTAAATATTGGTTTATCCCTTATATTATGAAAAGCAAGTGTGTTGTGAAACACACACTTAAATCATCCAGGAAGTCTTGTAACACCCATTTCAGATAATTTCACAGTGATATTTTTATTCCTGTGTGGAAAACTGAAGCAAAAAGAAATGAAAATTCCGTAAAAATTGAGAAAATACATGCTGATGCTAAAGGGTTTTTTTATCTTTTAAAGGGAAGGAAGGAAGGAAGGAAGGAAGGAAGGAAGGAAGGAAGGAAGGAAGGAAGGAAGGAAGGAAGGAAGGAAGGGAAGGAAGGAAGGAAGGAAGGAAGGAAGGAAGGAAGGAAGGAAGGAAGGAAGGAAGGAAGGAAGGAAGGAAGGAAGGAAGGAAGGAAGGAAGGAAGGAAGGAAGGAAGGAAGGAAGGAAGGAAGGAAGGAAGGAAGGAAGGAAGGAAGGAAGGAAGGAAGGAAGGAAGAAGGAAGGAAGGAAGGAAGGAAGGAAGGAAGGAAGGAAGGAAGGAAGGAAGGAAGGAAGGAAGGAAGGAAGGAAGGAAGGAGGAAGGAAGGAAGGAAGGAAGGAAGGAAGGAAGGAAGGAAGGAAGGAAGGAAGGAAGGAAGGAAGGAAGGAAGGAGGAAGGAAGGAAGGAAGGAAGGAAGGAAGGAAGGAAGGAAGGAAGGAAGGAAGGAAGGAAGGAAGGAAGGAAGGAAGGAAGGAAGGAAGGAAGGAAGGAAGGAAGGAAGGAAGGAAGGAAGGAAGGAAGGAAGGAAGGAAGGAAGGAAGGAAGGAAGGAAGGAAGGAAGGAAGGAAGGAAGGAAGGAAGGAAGGAAGGAAGGAAATATCAGGCTGAAATAAAAGTGTCTAGGAAATAGAAATCAATGAAATATTTTAAAACAAAGCCTGTTTGTAGCTCAGCTATCCTTCCTAAGAAATTACACTCTTCTTAGAATCTTGCTTACATGCTTTTTATAATCTGTTTAGTAGTAATTATTTTATACTTTGCTCCTAAATTTGTCCCCAGCAGTCTTCCCCCTCCTATCGGGCCCTTTGATTTTTCATTCTGCCTATGAAAATAAGGCTGCTTGCAAGGTTACACGACACTTCCCAGGGCATTCACTTGGTGTACCTGAAAGTCATGTCCTGTGTTTGCCTGAGGTATTGGCTGCTCCTCCCATAAAGGGGCAGAGATTGCATTTGTTTGCAGATGAAATCTATATTATTGATCTCTAGCCATCAAGGTTCAGGCAGCTGCTGTTTTCTGAAACCCTAAGGCAAACAATGAATTGTAGCACCAGAGAGACACCAGACAATTTTTCTTGCTTCTGCCATTTCCTTGCAGTAGCTCTTATGTCTTTTATCCTGACTTTCTGCTTTGGAGATGTGCCTAAGATGTATTTCTTATAAATATGTTTTGTATCCAGAGATTTTTCTTGCTCTTCTAGATGCACTGGTCCTTCTGACTCTAATAGTCTGTCAAAGGTGATCAAAGAAGGAGCTGAGAGGAGACAGTTTAAAAGGGAATTGCTGATCAAAGGATTGCAAAAAATATTTTATCAAAGATATGAGATATTATGTAATTGGAGAATTGGTACAGAGGGATAATGGTCTGTTTTATTATTAAAATAAAGGTTTGCAATAATAATAGATTCTTTAAAAATACTGCAATATCTCTTATTATTATCTAATAAAAATTAGGCGGTGGCTTTTTGATAGCTTTTCAGGTCCTTTCATCAGCTCTTCAGACCTAAGGAACCTTCTCTTTTTGATATACATTTAACTCTTTTGCTGAAGTCCTGTGAACTGGTTAGTTTTGAAGCTACGATACAGGACTAAATGGGTTGGTATTTATATTTTATTGGCTTGTTAAAACCAAGCATGTTCGGAGGAAGAAAAATCAACAAACTGGCAAAGATTAAAAGCTGTGAAGGGCAAAACATGTAACTGGGACAACTTTCAACATTTGTATGAATCCACCAGGAAGCCACCTACTTTGCACCAGGCTTGTGCTGTGGGCAATGCACCCACACAGCTCAGAATCCACCCAAAGCTGCAGGATGGTGCTCTCTGCACCAGCACAGGGTTGCCTTCAAATCCTGCATCCCCAAGTGCTTGACAAGGCACAACCACAAACCAATAATATATTTGCAACAAAAGCAGTGCACATTCTAGGAGATGTCAAGAAATGTCTGACAGCTACAGTAAAGACAACAGATGCAAGTCAAAACAAAGCCAACATTTTCAAAATACTGCTAGTATCTTAATCTATACTTGGGCAATTAAATTACTCAATCACAGACTTCATTAAAGGCATTAACATTTGAGAAACATCTGTACTTCTGAAAGAAAAGAACTCCCATTTTGTTGCCTGAACTCAATGTAGAACCAAGCTTTCCCTAAGAACACAGGAACTGATTCAGAAAGGCCAACTTCAAACATGCCTGACAGTCAGCTCTGCAGAAATGCCACATGAGAACCCACCCCTTATTGGCAACATGTCTCCTGCAGTTCATAATACAAAATTTTGAGAATTTTTTTTTGCATTCCTGATTATAAATACAATATTTTAAAATACAGACTCAATATGCACTGGATATTGATATTTCAGAGTAGACTCATTGTTCTTTCAATACTTCCATATCAGCAGTGCTGGAGGAAAGGTACCACAAAATGGTTGTATGGATTTGAACCTAGCTTTAAAAAAAATCAGTAAGAGCACGGTTCTCAATGACAAAGCCTTTCAGTCTCTTTTTTGATAAAGACTCATGATTCTAAAAAGCACAGGTACACAACAGAATTTTAAAAAACATCAACATTTCTCTTATTTTATTGCCTTTTATTTTGGAGGAGGGGTTTGGCAGACCTATTTGTAAATGTGCATCCCTCGTACAATTGCTGATCTATCAACCAATAAAAAGTTAGTAACATTTCAAAATACAACAACCTGAAACGTAAAACAGAGCTGCATATGAACTCTTGTCTTCTCCAGAATTAGAAATACTGTTCCCTTTTTGGAGAGCAGTACGAATAAATAAATGAATGAGGAAAAAGAAAGACAGACACATAAATAATTTTAAAACATGACTTATGTTCTAAACCATTAAATGAAAATTTTATCCATTTATCATATCTCTTTCCATTCAGTTGCATTATTCTCTCATTAGGAGCAATTTCTCTTCAGAATTCTTCAGTGTCTTTCCTAAGAGAGTTTCACCACTGTGAAAGAAGAACCAACATACCAGTTACAAAATAGTGGATTTCCCCATATATGATCTGGTTAGCAATGAAAATGAATATCACAACACAGACATTTCTGGAGTTTGCAGACATTAATGGTTTAATAATCATTGCAATATGTATAGCCATTTTCATGTGTGTTTATATAATAGAAGCACCAAAGCCTGCTGAACTGGAAGTTGATCAAAGTCACATTCCGAATTAGGCAGTAAGCCAAGAGAAAGGGTGAGCTGATAAACTCTTCACAGTATTTATATACCACTTAAATGCTAACTAATCATGGGATTATTGATATGAAGTACATCACACTAACAAAAACAGAATTGAAGCTTTTCTGCTAGAACAATAAAAAAAAAAAATCATCTTAGAAAAAAAATTTACCACAGATATTCATGCAATCATGAATATTAATGGATCTTGTTTTCATTTTGTACAAAATCAAAAGGGTGGAACCACTGGAAATTTGTTTTCAATTATTTTGAAAGGTTTCATTGGACAGTTTTGGTAGCTTTCTTCTGAAAATAGCAGTACAGTCTATGACTACAGAGATTTCTAACCTCACTATCATTTCAGTGAAAGAAGAATTAGGACTGCAATTTTAGTTTTTCATGAGAAATAGAAACAAATTGAAAACCTGTTCTCTTTAGAGATGATGACTAGGGCTAGATGCCAAAATATTTGATTTGGCATTGAAAGGATTCCCTCAGAGTTTATGAAGAAAAATTATCTTTATATACATAACCTAGGATGCTGGAAACAAAATAGTGAATGCTTTCTCTAGAGTCATATAAGCCATAGACCTACTCAATACTGCTGTTCTGAGGACAACTGGTTTTTCCATAATTGAGCTACCATGATCCTAAGAACACGCAGCAACACAATTTTGTGCTGCCTCAAACCCAATTTTTCTTCTTTTATAGTTACTAATAAATGCACCTTTTCAGTTAGTTCCTCCATTTGCTCCATAATTAGAGCAAATAAACAGTTTACCCAATTTTTAGCCTTTGCTTAAGGCAGGAAATGTGAAATGAGAATATGGCCTTTTCACTCCACAGTTGCAGCTTCCCTGATAACTAGAACATGTCTTCAATTTTTCTTTTTTTTCTCTTATGGAAGAATTTAGGGTTTGATTTGTCTTTATCACAGTAAAAATTATCATTTTCATGGAACAACAGAAAATTCATATAAATGTCTTTGAGGAGTTTGGTTTGATTTTCCCTAGGATATTCAAGGATCTTCCCCAGAATATTGTGAAATGATGCTTTGGATATTCCCTTTACTCATAGGTACTTTACTTAACAAATTACAGACCTCATAGATATATTCATAGTAAACGGGAAAAACAAGAGCTGTGCCAAACCTAGGTGCAAAGCCCTACTCTGCTGGTTTGCTATGTTACAAGTGATCTTTTGGTTCCTTTCTTTTCCAAGAGGTGATTTTTCCTGATCTGACTGGAACCATCACTATTTGTTGTATCCTTTTGATACAGAAAACTTTCCTAAAAACCTGAAACAAGCTGATCCTTCATGGTGTCAGTGAACATTTAGAACACACAGCACTTTCCAATGCAGCTTCTCTGCTGGTGGTGCTGCTCCTGCAAGCCAGGGGCTGTTGGAGCTGCTGGGAATTGCTCATGGCACAGCAGGTGAGCTCTGCCTGCATGTACCTGCAATGCTTTGTAATGGTTGTTGTAAACCCTCCAGCACTAAAGAGCTCAGAAAATGTCCATTGGCAGATGGCAAACACAAACAGCAAATGTCAGTGAGAGGATGGAGTTCTTGCCCAATCTTCTTAACGTCTGGCGAAGTAGCCCTTCAGCAAAGGAAGTTTTGAATTCTGTTTCTGTGTGAAACTGCAAATATCTGAGTTCACCACACCCCAAAGCAAACTTAGCCCCTCTGGTATTTGACTGCAGCCATTTTTAGCTATACAAGAGAAGACATGATTTCATAATGCCATCCCATCTCTTATTCACTCTCTCTTAACAACCCCAGCTCATGAAGCAATTTAGGTCACACAGATGACTGCACTCAATCCCTACCAGCAAAGCTGGTGTTTAAGAACTCACCATTAATCATGCTATATAATATTCAGGTATGTGCATGTTACAGTGCAGTCAGTGCCATGCACAAACCTGTACATACTAACCATGGCTAATTTAGAAGAGGCATGTAAAATAATTAAGCAGTAAACCACAAGGCATTTCAAGGAGATCAGTGATGTTTCTTTGATTTTTGTAAAGTCTGAGAACAATGACAAAGCCTCAAACAACCCATAGAGTGCAAAACTATTTACAAATTGTACTATAATCATCTTTTATATATTGGATAAAGGTGCATAGATACATATAAAAATTGTTACCATGGTTAGACACTAGTTCCAATCTCTCAGCTTAGCTCTCACAAATGGCACTGGAGTGCCCCACACAGACACCCCACATTGTTAGACCACCAGGTTAAGTGCACACTGCATTTGGGTCCTCATGTAGAAAAATCCCAAAGATATGGTGGACATGGTGGATGAGAGGTTGGACAGAGATGCCCTTGCAGTGCAGAAATCCAGTTCTATCCTGGGCTGTATCCATGAGGGAGGGGATTCTGCCCCTCTGCTCTGCTCTGCTGAGATCCCACCTGCAGTGCTGCATGCAGCCCTGGGGTCCCCAGCACAGGAAGGACATGGACCTGCTGGAGCGAGTCCAGAGGAGGCCACCAAGATGATCAGAGGGATGGAGCACCTCTGCTGTGAGAAAAGAATAGCAGGGAGAATTGGGATTGTTCAGCCTGGAGAAAAGAAAGCTTTGAGGTGACCTAATTGTAGCCTTCCAATACCTAAAGGAAGAATACAAGTGAGATGGTGAAGGACTCTTTACAGGAGCATGTGGAGACATGACAAGAGGAATGGCTTCAAACTGAAAAGGAGTAGGTTTAGATTAGATACTAAAATATTTTTTTAAATCCTTTACTGTGAGGATGGTGTGGCACTGGCACAGCTTGACCAGGGAGGCTGTGGATGCTCCATTCCTACAAGTCTTCAAGGCCAGGTTGGATGGAGCTCTGAACAACCTGGTTCAGGCATCCCTTCCCACTGCAGGGATGTTGAAACTAGATGGTCTTTAACGTCCCTTCCAGCTCAAGCCATTCTATGATTCTGTGAGTTATGATATATCTGTGAATCTGCAAGAAGCATGAGTCACCCAGCTCAGCGAGGAATAAAAGCTTTTTCCTTCACATAATTCAAAGCCCGAGGACTGGAAAGTCCATCTGCCACTACCTCCCCAGTGACACATCAGTCTGCAGAAAGCCTGTCACCTTGTTATGATGGCACACAGAGTTAAAGATGAATTCAGCCAGGGCACAGAGGACATCCCCCAGAGGGTGAGTGATTCAACAGGGCATATGAGGCTGCGACTGAGTGCATCTATGAGAAGTGTGAAAATCTAGTGAGAACCAGTGCCCCATGAAGCCCTCATTTCAGCAGGATTGCTTCACCAAGCACCAGGTACTTATGTACAGCTCAGGAACCTAGGTTAGGCAAACCATACACAACCAGGAATTAATTCCCACATAGGATGGTGTTTTCAATGAAAAATAATATTAGGCAAAGGCTGAAAAATATGACTACTGTGCTGTTATAGCATGAGATGAGAAAATCAAGTATGAAGAGAAGGTAGAAAAGGAGAAGACTTGTTAGCAGTTGGCAAAAGGGTCTTGGAAGAAGTGGAAACAGGAAAAAATGTGCGCTTCAAGACCAGGCAGAAGTCTAGTGTTAACAGTTTTTAACATGGCATATTCTATCTCGGATTATGAGGGAAGCATGGTGACTTTTGTGATAGATATCCAGATAGTGTTGGTCATACTTGGAACAGATCATTCCGTGTCCACCTCCTACAACATTCAGTCTCCAATGTCCTCAGAGAGTTCCTCTCAATAGCACAGCATGATGCATTTACTTTGGATTGGGCAGTGAACCTGATGCAAATCTGCACCCTGTTGCTCAGACAGTCCCAGAATCCAGTATGACTCTATTTGTGGAGAGTGGCCTTTTGCATCTTACAGTTCAGCAGCCCTCCACTTTTCCTCCAGCAGGTGCTCATCCAAAGCACACACAAATCTACATGAAAGGACTGAGCTGATCCCACAAGTTAAAGCCTCCAGAATATCAAATGTGCTTTCCATGTATTAGTCTTGATCACTGACATGAGCACTCTAAAGCTCCTGGGTTATCAGGTTTTTCTGTTCCTGTAGCTAAAGCTACTCAAGCACACAGCTTTGTTTCACTCTTTCTCAGCCTTGAAAGTTTCTGTTACATGGGCCGGTTTGTAAAGTAAACACCTGGGGAATGGGGCCACTGCCAGAACAGCCTTGTTGTGGGTGCCTTTTGGGAAAAGGTTTCATACTGTGCATTGGAAGCACAAATTATGCAAGATCATTTTGTATAGCTGTTCTGGATCTGTGAACCAAGAGCAGAGGCAGGGAACAAAGAACGTGGAGGAATCCACCCTGCATCTGCCATGCCCCTGTATCTGTGACTGGTGACTATAAGGTTTTCCTCATCATCCATCCTTGGCTTTGCCAGCAGAGACCCAACTGTCTTCAGCTACTGAGGGCTGTGCAGTTCAGAGACAAGGATCAATGAGGGAGGTGCTCTGATGGACTTCATGCTTACAAAGAAAGAGAATTTCACAGGAACATAAAGATCATGGGGCAGTTGACTGTGGCAACCACAAGCTGGGGGATTTCACAGTTCTGAGAGGAGAAACCATGGCAAAAAGAAGCGTCATAACCCTGGTCTCCAGGAGAGCAGTGTTTGGCCTGTTCAGATATATAGCAGATTTTATGGAATACAGTTCTGGAGGGACTCTAAAGATTTATTTTTAGAGGTCATCTTCTCTGAGCACAAGAATGGTCCATCCTCATGAGTAGGTATAAAAGCAAAGGTGGGAGGAGGACTGCCACTCCTTTATAAACTCAAGCATAAAAAGGGACAAAACAGGAGGTGGAAGATGGGACAGGTAACCTTGGAGAAATACAGGGACACTGCCTGATCATACAAGGATGGGGTTAGGATAGACAGAGCACACCTACTGTTAAATTTTCGTGTGGGGGATATGCTGAGCAACAAGGGCTTCAGCAGATATATTGAAAACAAAAGGAAGACTGGAAGAAATGTGTCTGCTGCTGAATGGGGTGATGCACCTGGTGACAAAGGACAGTGTAGTTAATGGGCTGAGAAACTGAATGCTGCCTTCAACTTGGTCTTTACTGGTCTTGTCCTTCATCAGTCCCAAGGCCTTGAGACCAGTGGGAAAGACTGGAACAAAAAAGAATGCCTTTCTGGAGAAGAATCATTTAGGGAACTTGTGAATACACTGGGTAAAGACAAGTTGGATGTACCCATGAGTGCTGAGGGAGCTGATCAATGTCACTGGAAAGCTACTTTCCATTCTCTTTTAAAAGTCATGGCAGCTGGGAAAGGTTCATGAGTACTGTTAGAGAAAGTATCACTGTCTTCAAGGAAGGAGAGAAAGAGGACATGGGGAACTATAGGCCAGGCAGTGTCATCTCAATCACAGGGAAGGTAATGGAACATACAATCCTGAAAAACCTTTCTAAACACAAGAGCAAGAAAGTGCCTGGGAATAGTCAGCAAGGGTTTGAGAAAAGGAAAAAGATGCTTGAGCTGATAGTCTTCTGCAATGAAACTGAGGAACAAAGGATGTTTATCTACTAATGACTTTAGTAGGGTTTTTAACACTGGCTCTCATAACATCATTAATGATCTAGATGTTGGGGCAGAGAGAAGACTCAGTAAGACTGCAGACAATAAAAGGTTGGAATGAGTGGTTGACACACCAGGGAGTTTTGTGGGCATTCAGAGGGACATGACCTGAACAGGCTGGAGAAATGGATGGGCAGGAATCTCATGAAGTTCAATAAGGGGAAGTGCAGAGTCTTGCACCTGGGGAGGAAAAGTTCCATGCACCGATAGACTCTGGGAGACAACCAGCTGAAAAGCAAATCTGCAGAGAAGGAGTGGGGGACCCTGGTGGAAAACAAACTGACCGTGACCCGGCACTAAATAATTGTAGTAAAGGTCAAGAACCTCCTGAGTTGCATTAATAGTGGTGTTGCCAGTAGATCAAAGGATGTGACCCTGCCCTCTGCTCTACTTGCAATTGTGCATAAACAGTCCACAGAGCTGTAAAGAATATGTGGGGGTCAGATGGGAGATCTCTAGAAGTCCCTTTCAACTCATCTGTTTTGTGATTCTGGCAAAACAAATAAGTAAGAAAGCACAGATTTTAGTCTCTTCATATGGAGTAGAAGAAATCGGTGTTCTGGTCCACATGGCAGTGTCTATCCTATTAGCTTATCCACTGATTTTAACAAAAAGCTCAGAAAAATGTGCTTGGTCCATAGTTCTCACTGAAGTGACACAGTCACAGCTTTCCACTGCTGTAATGGAAATGACATCACTGAAGTGGATGTGACTATAAAATAACTGATGATGTGCTGCTTTGTATAGAGGAAGAAAAGCAGTGTTTTCAGAACTAAGATCGCTGCAAAACTGTACTGGAAAGTTTGAAAATCCTTCTAGTGAGAAACATAATTGAAAAGAATGCCAAAACATGGCTTAAACTGCTTAATTTGACATTCTGTCCCACTCTCTGGTATTTATTACCTTTGTCATCCAGTGTATTATTATAGACTCTGAAGGTCAGATTTCAAAGTCTTGTTTTAGGTTCTTTCATTTCCTCAAAATGGCCTGGTCTTGATGTCCTATGCCAAATTTCTTCCTGCAGAGGGTTTATAAAGCATTTATGAAATTTATATTTGGCCTGTGATTTTTCCTTTCTAAAACTGGGGGAGATATGAAACTCATCCAATTTTAATTAGTTCCTTAAATGGGTCATTATCATATCTGAAATATCTGAATGGGATTCTTGGAGTTGGCACAACTTCTCAGAGGGTAGCATATTCAGATGCTTTACGTAGCACAGTTACAAGGCAGGAGGGAGCTCTATCATTTTCCCCAAAGTGGTGCAATGCAGAAGGATGTATACTAGCTGAGAATTCCCTGGGGACACCCAATGCAAGCAAGTGCCTATCATGTCCACACGTTTCAAGGACAGTTTTGTTTCTTTGCTAAGTATAGAGGGTATCAACAAAAGAGACAGAGGTTTGGACTCATGCCTCATTTCAGAGGCCAAGACAAAGCTTCATTGCCTTCCTCTGCAGTCACTGGAGAAGGAGAAGCAGGGTCTCCCCAGCCTGTCTGTGAGACACAGCCCAAGTCCCAGCCACCTCATTCATTCCTTGCCAGCCAATAAAAGCAGTGAAGAAAGCCTGAAGGAAACAAGCCTGACAGCCTTTTCATGCTCCTTCTGCACACATACATGTGGTTTTCCTCTGCTGCTTTTGGTCATCTCATGGTGTTTGGCCTTTCTTACCTTCCTGCTCTGGATACAGAAGTAGCCTTCAGTGCCAGCCTCTACTGTGGGTCAGATTGCTTTTCAAAGTCCTTTTAAATACCACCAGGCAGTAAGCAAGCTACATCAACTATGATGGCTTTACCACCATACCCTGTGATGTCCTTTGGGGGAGCTGGAGCCTAGCATTCTTATTTTCACCTATATTGGATTCTGAGCTATGCTGGCAAAAACAATTGAAAATAAATAGAGAGAGAGTATTGATGCAGACAAGCATCCACATTTTGGCTCCTGCCTGCTCATTTGAGTAAACAAACAGTGTGTGATCCTCTAATGATCTAAGTAAATTCTACAAAGAACAAGTATTTTTTGCTCATGACTATTTATCTCATGTTTTGTTACTGGGTGGCAACCTCCAATATGAAATGCAAAGCTGCTTACAGAGGAGAATAAATAATCTGCTCAGAATGGTCCCCTGCAGCCCTCTGATAAAAGGAAATGTGAGCAGTGGTGCACCTTGACCAGCTGGAGTTTTGAATTGTGTTTGCAGAAGCTCAGGTTGCAGGCTGTGTAAAAGCTTTCTTTCGTGGTGGTTAGATCAAGCATTAACAGCTGCTGTTCACTGGTGCATGTGGAATTAAAGTCAGTGACAGGTTAAAAAGAAAAAAAAAAAAAACAGAAAGAGAAAACACATGGGACAGTGCAAGGAACAAGGACTGGTTGATGTTATCACTCAGCTGCAAACAGCAGAGCAGGGGAGGGGAGGGAGGGCTGCTTATCCCAGTTAATCCAGCTTGCTGCAGTTTCAAAGGTTTTCTGCTTTCCTTTTAACTCCAGTTCCCAGAACAGTGAAACAAGGAAGGAAACAAGTAGAAGGGACTTGGAGGTGGGCAAGGCAAATAAAATGCAGTAATGGCAGTGTCCTAAAGGGAGCTAGGAGAAGAAACTGTAAAACATATTTTCATGCAAAACAGAGGGTTAGCTTTCGACCTTGAACTGCAATTATCTGATTCTTCCAAAACAAGTTTAGTAGCATTCGTGTTAGGGGTGGTATCACCTTCTGTTTTCTCCACACTTACCTGCATTAGGCTACACAAAACTCGGTAGCAACTAATATTTCAAACCTGAATCCAGGCAAGCACTGAAACACAACCTGAAAATGAGGCTCATCATTAGTTCCACCAAAGCCAACAAGCTATTGATTTGATTAAATTTTAACAGGTACTTGAATGCTGTGCTAGACTGAGATCTCCCAGATACTTTTACTGGCTAATTCCCCTAGGTGCTGAACAAACGATGCACCCAACCCTCCTCCTAGGCAAAGTCTGCCTGCCAGCTGTGCTCTGGCTTGGGAAGCTCCGTGCCTGCACATCCACTGTCACGTCACCTGCAGGTTCTCACCTGGGACTACCTGTGTGGGGCACTGCTCAGCCCAAGTGAGGTGAGCCAGGGTCCAAATACAGACTGGGCCTTGCTTTGAATGATGGAGATCAAGGAGCCTCTGCCAAGCTAAAATGTTTAGGAGGATGGTGCCTTCTGTCTTGCCAAGGATGTTGGAGATTGCAGCTTCTCCATCTCCATGCCTGAGCCCCAGGGAGGGGCACATTTCCTGCCAGGATGGAAATGTAATGTTTAGTTAGTAATTTTTTCATGCAATAATCAAGGGAATTAAACACAGTCCATTCTTTTCCTTGGGGAGATAATAGATTTACTTGACTTCATATTGGGTTAGTGTCACAAATTGTCAATGACTCCTGAGACAGAAAGAGTAGATATGGGCACCTCCTCTATGGGTATAAATTTATAAATTCTCTGTTGTCAGAAGTCTCCATTTTGGAATTGAGACATGAAGTGGAGTCATTATTTATTACACTCTGAGGTATTTAATGCTCTCCTGTACTTGAAAAAAGTACATTTCTCAACCAAAGAAAAATTGTTGTAGGTGTGGACCAAAGCTGTAAGTTCCATTCATTCACACAGCTGCCTGTATAAAATGAAGAAGGTCGTACAGCTCCCTTAAGCTATACATGTCCTGGGCTTCAAAGCAGGTACAGGAAACACACCTACATAAATACATGGATTTCTGAAGCCTCAGGTTAAAAATGTAGTACAAGGCTTATTGACTTGGTGTATTATGCTCAGTCTAATAATTCTGTACCATGCTATGCAATTAAAAATGTCAAGTTGCTAGGGGAAGTTTAAACTATCCTTCTCAAAGAAGTACCCACAGCACGACTCAAAATTGGCCTTGGGCATAGACAAAGTAGGGAAGAAGGCTGCTGGAAGGCAAGTCTGTCATAGGTAGCAGTGCATATACCACAGCTTTGAAAAATCCTTAAACATGTGCTGAATTCTAGATGCTTTTAATTAGGGCAAATGAATTAAATCTTACAGTAGATGCCCTAATTGCTTGTCTCTAGTGACTGCACATGGAGTTGGGGCCTGGCAGTCTGGGCAAATTTCTTACCCCACCATTGAACTCAAGCCACCATGAGTTGCACTGCCTACATGCTTTGTAATGGGTGAAAAAAAAAAAAAAAAAGGCTGTCAGGGTGTGAGGCTGCAGTGAGCCATTTTTTGTAACTTTTTAAAGTAAGCAATCAAACAGAAAAAAATGCCTCAATGCATTATGGTTTACTTTAAAACTTCCTAGAAAATCTAGATTGTTTCTGTCTTTGGCTATTAAACTTGATTCATATGGCCCAGCAGGTGCAAATGCAGCAGTAAATGCTTAAAAAATACTGTTATCCTTCTCTCTGTCATTTTCCAAATGACTTGCATCCTTTCTGACTGTATTACTCATTAGATTGTATTTCAGAGACCACTATTCAGGCTAAGTGCCCATGGCTCGCTGGGAGAGCTGCAGTTTAGGAAGCACCCAGTGCTTCCTCACAGCCCCATTTGAGCAGTGAGATAAGGTGGGGCATTCTGGGTGTAAGCACCTCCAGGACTTCTCAGTGATAACAATACACACACTTCTTGAAATGCTGGTTGCAGTGCACAAGGCTTTCTGGCAGGGAAAAAGGCAGTCTTGGAACTGCTATCCATTTTTCACAGCTGTTGCCTCTCAAATCAGATGCCATAAGGATTAAGAACAGGATGGTAGAAAGCACAGTGGGGCTTCAGACCTACCTTTGCACATCAACTCCATGATCTCTAACCTCAGTGTAGCTGGCTGCTGCTGAGCCATCATTCATCACAGTGACTCCAGCTCCCTGCACCAGCAGGTGCCAGTCCAAGATCAAAAGAAATCACAGCAAGTACAGTTTTTCTGCACTTACTGTGAACATGAAAAGGCATCAGGGCTGTAAAGAAATGTGAGTGAAGACAGCTTCTTTACCTTTCTTCCTGTGAGTTATGTGGTGACTCAGGGTATTTTAGAGAAATACACAGAGAAAGAAAAACCTCCAGCCAGATACAACTCAGCCTTTTGCTTGCAGAATAAAAAACAAGAGGTTGCTTGGTGTTGTTTTCCTATCCAGACTCTGTCAAGACCTGTTTGAACTGCCTTGTCCTATTGAAAGTGCTGTGTGCTCTGCAGAGCAAAATAATATTAATTTTCAGCACTACTAGTGTGCTCAACATTTTACCAGGGCTTCACAAATATAAATAGAACTGCATTCATAACATTGATACATGAAGTAGTAAGCTGACAGTGAGGTAAGGTAGCAAACACTCTTCCCCTCCTACAGATTGATAACAGCCTCACTCAGAAATGACAGTGTCAAAACAAGCATCCATGATCACAAATCTGGACAGTGGTCTGAATTCAGTCTACTGATGTTTTTTTTTTTTTTGTAAAAGAGTAGAAATACCACTTTCCATGGGTAAAATGACCTTGAAAAGCAGAAGCCTACCAGGTGCAGAGGAATATGCCTCCCAAAGAGCTTGCAGGAACAAATCAGCCACAAATGAAACAGAACTGAAAGGCAAGGAAGATGAAAAGGTTAGATTTATACTGAAAGGTTTGATCCTGCAAAGACATATGAACATGGTGACCCCTGTGCACTGGGGCTGTGATCTGCAAAGCATCCTGTGGCTCCTTCAGGGCATTACCTGACAGCCCAGCTGCTCAGATGCAGTTCTCATAGGGCAGGGGTGCTGTCCTCAAAAATTGGATTCATTACCTGGTGTGCAGCAAGCCAATAATTAAACACTCAAGAGAGACATTGACTATTTATTACAGAGTTGTGCAAGCATGAGTGCTCGGTGGAATTCCACAAATCAAGCACACCAACTATCAAAACTTTTTACTATTTATACATGTTAACAAACAAAGGAATTAGTGTTCATTGGATACAAGTTACAGAGTTCTCTTATTAAGTAGTATTCTATCTTCGATTGGTTAATGATTCTCTTGCCTGTCATGCAAATTAGTCCCCAGGCTCAGTGCTTCTCTTCTTTTGGGTCAGTGGGTTTCTTGGTTTGGTGGTTGCAGATCTCCTCTTGCCAGAATTACCTTTTACCCAGTTGGAGCTGATTTCAGCACAGTTGCTGAGTTGGGTTTATTAATTTCTGCCTATCTTGGAAGTTCTGCCAGTTGTTTTTGTGACCCACAAATTCTGCATTTTTTGTGCCCACTCTGAGTAGGCATCCTTCTTCCTAGGCTTTGTTAACATCCCCCTAGGTCTGAGATCATGTCCAGCCCTAAACCTTAATAAGGCAATTCTGCCAACAAGTAATTAGATTTTCTAACACAAAGACATCACTTAGACCCTGTTAGCTGCTCTCTGTTTAATGGTTTAAATCTCCCTTCTTATTGATTTGGTTTGAAATTATACAAAGATAAAGGATTAAAAAACATCCTTTCTTAAGAAAATTTTACATATTTCACATTCTGCTACAATCTTGAAGGCCAGGATGGGGGTTAGACCAACTGTACCCATGCATGACAAAGACTGAATCATCTGGTGAGGGTAAATACCCTTCTGGAGGGTGCTATTTTGGGCAAATATAATAACACCCATTCTTCAGCCCTCCCTCAGCTGATTCACACCCAGAGAATAAGTAGGATTGATATTGGTAATATTAGTTAGTACACTGGAAAAATATCTCTGTATTAAGCTACCTAGTTAAATCTGTAAAGTTGAAAACTGACAGCTGTCTAAAGTGAGATGTTTCTACTTTCGTGACATAATCCATCGTAGTGATGCTGATGAATAATCTGTCAGAAGATGTAAAAAGAACCTAAATTCTGTGACTTCTCACTGGTTACAATAACTTTGATCATTGCCTTAAAACTGAATGTCTATTAAAGGCTTCTTCTCTCCCTACCTTTTTGGGTCTACAGTTTTTAAAGCTTTGCTGTAAGACCATTTGTGTCTCCAGTAGCTCTGAGGAAAGCACTGGATGCAGAACAGGGTGGATGTGAACATTACTGGAGTGTAGAGTTCAAATTGTTTATCCTGTTTCTATAAGACTGAACTGTTGTAAGAAAAATGTAGCTTTTTGTTGTCAAGCATAAGACAAGGCAAGCTGTTCAGTTAGCAGGCTGCCTGCTAGCACAAAAAAGCTGAAGGATAACATCTGCATTTTGCTAGGATCAGGGTTTAATCTGACACCATTGGGAATGTCTAACACTTTTTAAATTTGTTTGTTTGCACTGCAAATGGAATATTCTTGTGTTGACCCAATTAAGATCTCTATAGGTAAATGCAGGATTCCTCAAGCAGCCATTAGGATCTGGTAGACTTTAAGTCCTGTGCCAGGGTTCTCATGAAATTAATCCCCACTTCCTTAGGAGTTTCCAGACTGTCTTCTCTCATAGCAGGGCAGGACTGATAGGAAGTGAACAAGCAACAGCTCTTATCTAAATCACTGAGCTGCTGCACCGCATGCGAGGGAATAGCCTTTGCTCAAATCAAACAAGCAGGCCAATTAAATTGGTAGATTTTCCTCTTTGGAGAAAAAAGCTGTTACTAAAGCTCTAAGTCACAAGGCTGCACTCTGTAAATGAGATAAGGCCATCATCTAGTCAGTGGGTTTGCCTTTCCTCTTGAGATATCACTGTGTTGCTGCTGTGAAAGCATTGGAAACCAGGTCATTTCTTAGCTAATTTCTCTTTTTGCTAGTTAAAACCCTCTCATATAACCCTCTCGAACTTCAGTTGACTTCCTGGAGCATGCAATTGCTCCCTGGTAGGTTTTGTGAAGGAAACAGTCTTATCTGATAACACAAACTATATCATAACATTAAATGTTGTGTTTAAAAAGCTAATCCTCAAGTTAAGTGATTGTGTGGAAATCTCAGCTCATTGAAATAACAAATATTAGCTTTGTCAGGCATCACTGCTGTGGAGAAATGCTGGAAAATAAGTACACCAAACATCACAAACTATGAAATAAACAAAGCTAATTTTAACTAATTTGTACTTAAAAAAAAAAAAACAAAAACAAAAACAAAAAACACAACAAATGAAATAAAACAAAAAAAAAAACCAAACAAAACAAACAAAAAAAACCAACCAAACCAAATGAACCAGCTGACCAAAAAAAGACTTCGATTTCCATAAATATTTCCTATTTTTATGTCTGTGTTCTTTCATTTTTAGAGAAACTTTTCAAAAGGAATTGGGGCTATGCCTAAAAACATTAAACATTTCTTTCTGTTAATTGCCAACTAATAAGTAAGTATGTCACATGCTTTTTACACTGGTATTGCTACTGTTTGTAAAGAGAAAAGGTGTTGCACTTTGGACAAAAATACACCAAAATATTTAAAGTTTCATTTTCTTTTACATTTGTATACTCTAAAAATCAGTTCCATTTCTGGGTTTATTTAGGCTTTGTTTTCAAAACATTAATGTGCACTTTCATTTCGGCTCAAATCTCTTTATTATCCTGCAAAGGTCTTTTACAATTTAAGACCATTTCCACTTTTGAAAAACATTTATTTTTGCTATGCATTTGTACTTTTTTCACAGAACACATTAATATCTTTCTAACACTGTTTCTTTTTACTGGGAAGCCTGAATAAGGAGAGAATGACCATATAAGAGGCAGTAGGGACACATCTGGGCTATGTGCAGTTTTTTTGGCTACTGTTTAGTCCTGCTCTATTTTGTCAGTTTAGCTGGTAGAGATTCTGCCTTCATTTTCAAATCTTTTTTCCACACACAGAAGTATGACTGCAGAAGTTTATTACAAACCTTTTCATTTGCACTGCATTTTACTCTAGTCATTACCTGACTTGAATGTGCAAATTTTAACGTTTTCCCTGTGTCTCTCTAGTCCTCTCCTGCAGCAGTTTTCAAACGTTTAACATCACCCAGCAGTCACTGTCTACACACTTCAACAGGCCCATTATGAGGCTTAATTTACTGTGGCCAAACCAACTTCTCTGTGACTCACAAAGAGCCTTAGGAGCTCTCTTTTTCTGGCACCTGGCATACATGGGAAAGGAGGAGGAAATTTTTCACTTGGTGTTACACTGCTGATTAGTAACTTAGCAGGTTACCTGTGTCTAGCAAGTCCGAGATGTATACTGACAGCTGTTTTAAACGATTTATGCCTTGAGAAAAATACTTCTTATGGCTACTTTGAGAACTACCTATATTCATAAGAAATCTAAAGGTAAAAAATAAAAACAGTTTTTAAATGGGCATTGTACCATGGAGTTTTGGTGTTTTACAGCCATGCCACCTCCAACAGTAGGTACTAAGAAAGATCATGAGCTATCAAAAACATATCACCAAGTGCAAAACAAGATTAATGAATGATGGCATATGATTGTCTGGGGAGGACTTTCCACTCTCTCATAAAATCCTGTAAAATTTGAATATAAATGGCATGACATCAGCATCACTGACCTTCTGGGACAGAGTCACGTTAGTGATGCTAATCTGTTCTAAGAATTTCTTGTTCTTTTCCTCCCTCTTCTTTTGATGTTTCATAAAGACATTTGTTCTAGGCAGGTTTAAATTACTTTTAACAGATGTCTTAGTCATGTTAGGCAATCTTATAAGTACTTGGAGAATTTAAGGGAGAAGACTGCTTTCATAATGAACCATAGTATATTTGTGAAATATTTGTGCTGAAAACCTGCTGTGGTTTTTAGTGGAAATTCAAGCAGAAATTCTGTTATCTCCTGCTCAGTTGTGCATATGCTGTCCCTGCAGCAGGCAGGGATATATCTGCTGAGCTCTTTGAAAGCAAAGGATTTGCCATTCCTGAAAATAGTAGACTGCCCAAGCTAATTTGTTCAGGAAATTATCAGGACCACCTTGAAATAGCATGAAAAAAGGTCTCTTATACAGAATTTCTTCTTCTTCTTCTTAAGAGCTACAGGCAGTCTCTCATGGCATTCCTTTGGATACCTCCTGCCTCTGTCCTCCAGTGATTCTTTCCAAGAGGGCTTCTTTTTTTTCACTTACTTCTACAGTTTCAATGTGTCACCTGGGTAGAACAGGAGGATTTCCTGCTTTTGTCTGGGACTTCTGGCTTGCTCAGTACCCAGAAACCACAGAGACGCTCCTTGGGGAGGAAGGTTACCCTTCAGCACCCATTCCAAAGTCTGATTCTTTGGGAGTATTGAGAGGTTGATTTTGGTGTGTGGATTTCATAGCCAATCTGTGTTTCTGCTGTACACTTGATGTCTGACTTACCATGCAGAACCAGCACACACACAGTTACTCCCCAGATATATTAATCCCATGAGGTACACACTGCACTGAACCCTGCAAAAGTATTTCTGTCAAGAAAATCCATCTATTCCAGTGGGTCCCCAAGTGACCTTCCCAAGAGCCAGTGTCTAAAACTTAATTAAATTTTCAATACTTTTCTAGGGCATATGAAACCAGAAATCATACCCTTCATGGAACTCAAATTCATCCTCAGTGATCCACCACACTCCTTCTTCCAGTGGGTATTCATTAATAGCAAGGGAGGTCTCTTCCCTGTCATACACTCAGCTCTGCTGTACAATTTCTTCCATGTTCCCACCCTGAAAGAAAAGTGAAAGAAGTTTTATTTTCTTTTTCAAGAACAGTCCTCCAGGATATAAAATAGCTTCTCTTGCCAGTATTATCAGAAATGACAGTTTGCAAAAGTCAGCAAGGACTTTTTTTTCCAGCAGGTTGCCAATTGTTTCTAATTTGCAAAACATCCAAAAAATTTTCAACTACTGAACCTAGTTCCAATTTTTACACTCAAACCCTGTCACTTTTATAGATTTTAGCCCTGACAGGCTCAGGGCTAAAAACTGATGTTGCCACATCCCACTTTATTCATATTGGGCCCTTGCAGACAGTGCCAAGGACTAGAATATCAACAACTGACTGACTCCATCCTCTTGACACCCTCCCTTCAGATGCTTATATACATTGATAAGGTCCCCCCTCAGTCTTTTCCTCTAAAGGCAGAACAGCCCAGCTCCCTCAGCCTTTCCTCATAACAGAGATGCTCCAGTCCTCTGCTTGTCTTTGTCATCCTCCACTGGTCCTGCTCCAGGATTTCCATGTCTCTCTTGCCCTGAGGAGCCCAGAATTGGACACAGCACTCCAGAAAGTGCCTCACCAGGTCTGAGTAGACAGGCAGGATCATCTCCCTGAACCTGCTGGCAATGCTCTTCCTAATGGACCCCAGGAGACCTTTGGCCTTCTTGGTCACCAGAACACACTGCTGGCTCATGGACAGCTTGTTGTCCACCAGGACCCCTCTTCCTCTTCTCCACAGAGCTGCTTCCCAGCAGATTGGCCCTCAGCCTATGCTGGTGCATGGAGTTGTTCCTCCCCAGGTGTAGGACCCTGCACTGGCCTTTGTTGATTGCCTCATCATTATTTCACAGACACAAGGCTAAAGCTCCCCTGACCCTGTGGAGACCCCACTCTGCAGTCCCATGTATTTGACCATGGTGGGCAGGCAGGCCAGAATGCCAGCAGGACAGGAGCATCACAGGGATGCACAGGAACCAGGTGGGTACCACATTTAAGCTCTCCCTTCCAGAAAGCATTTTCCCAGCCTGCCCCCATAGTCCCTCCATGGTGGCAACTGGGCAAAGAAAAAAAAGAGGCTTTACGCAGATGCTGTCCCACAGAGCTTCATGGGGTGGTCTGCAATATCATCTTCAGCTAGTAAAACAAACCTGGTTAACCACAGTGAGGCCTCTGAAAAAAACAAAAAAGCAGAAAAATGCCCTGGATTCTGGAGAGGTGATTAAATTGCATGTCCTGTAAGTTCTTCCTATTATAATCACTTTGATATGCACTGTGTAACATTCACCTGGCTTTCATCCCTACCGCTGTCTACTGTTTGTGGTTGAAGAAAAAGTGACATTTATTTTGAGCTAAAAGACAGCTTTGCTCCAGACCAGATGTCTCCTTCACTTATGCATATGTCAGCCCTGCAGGTGCTATCTCAGACTCAAGAAACAGGAAGTTTTTCAACTATCAAATACAATGTCAAGATATTACTTGGATAAAATAATAAAACACTTTCTCAGCTTTAGTCATAGTAAGTTTTGAGGTTTAGTTTTTGATTTTTTTTTCCCATACAGTGAGTTATATGTGCTTTCTCTTCCATCAGTATAACTGAGAACAACTCCACTGACTTCAGAGGAAGGCTTCACATCTATGCTATTAAGAGTGAAATTTTAAACTAGCACATGGATATGCTGTGTATTTGAGGGACTTGGATGGTTTAACACTTTAATTCTGCAGGGTCTGTCTTTAGATTTTCCTGTCTCTAATGCATTGAAAGAAAATCCAAGCTTTCAATGAGTCATTTAAGAATCTCAGTTTTTTGGGGAAACTTTTACTTCAGGGTTTCACATGAGCATTATGTCACTTAGATGTAGACAGCAGAAAGTATCTTCTATATTTAATCCAGCTGCTACATCACATAACATGTCAAGTGACTTTTCCCTTTCACCCACCACAAAAGATCTGCAACATCTTCCTTTTTGGTTTTAAAACACCTGTTCTGGAATGGTTTTTTTTTTTGGGTGACAGCTCACTGTCATTTTAAATATGGATCCTTCTCAAATATTGTTTGCAAGTGCTCTATTTGTGCTTCCTTTCCAGTGGGTAAAATTCAGATTTTAAGATGAAGAATAGATTGCCCCGGTGGCTGCCAATCACATACCTTTGCTTCCTCTTAAGATGTGTGACTGTCACAAGAGGTAAATGATTATGGTTCAGATCTACAAAAGTACCTAAAGAAGAACCCACACAAAACCAGGATTTTCATCACTAGAGAGACATACCCCAAAAAGATGCTAATCCCACAAGGACTAGGAAAATTTTTGGTGTGCCATTTGGTAATATATGCAAAGTTGCTGAATCTGTCTTTGAAGGAGAACACTGTTCTTCATCCAAGGGTGGCCAAATCCACCATTCAAGCTTCCCTCTGGCAGATGGGAGCTCTGCACACTGCATCACTACCGGACCTAATATGCTTTGCTTGTGGGTAGCTGGGGACATCTTGGGCCAATTTCTGCCACAGGTCCAAGAGAAAGCCTCATGACTCTTGCACAAGCCAACACTAGAGCTAGACCCCACATTGAATGAGAAGGACTGACAGGATGGCAGACTACATTGTAAAACCTTTGCTTGTGGATCTGAGGCATAGTATAAACCACAATGCCCTTTTATAACATTGTTGCTGGCCCTGTGTTATATGGAAAATAATCTCTCTTTTTAAATAGTTGCATATTCATAATTCACCCCAAGAGATTTATGAGCAGAATCCTCATATCCAGCCTCAGAAGTTAGTTGTAATAGCATGGCAACTTTTTGTTTGGGTGTAGCCTAAATGTTAAAAGTGCTTATATGCTTGGAAGGGAAATAAGTTATAATGTACTCTCTACATTGACACAATTCCACCAATGCTTGAATATGCTTTTTATTATCTAATCAGTCATCTATTTCTTTTAGTCACCTGGAAGAGAAAGTCTTGCCTACACTAGATGAGATCATAATCTTCTGGAGGTGCTTATCCTTCCTGGCTGACTTTAGAGATGCCTGCTCTTCCAGAGTAGATATTTCTCCTCACTGACAGCAAGGGGAGCTTAAACAACAAGTTGAGAGGGGGATGGCTGCAGCAGGTGAAGTTTTGTCTCACCTCAGAGCTGTGTGACTGACCACAACAGCTCCCTGAGAATGACTTGATGATGTCCTTCATCTAACGCACAGGTCATTTACTGAAAGTGTTACAACACCATAGGGAAGTTTTCTGGTACTTGCCCAAATGTTTTTTTTTGTGGCAATTTTCAATGCTTATTGCCAGATACAGCCTTTCGGCTGCAATATCTAGCTACAAAATAAGTTATATAAAAAAAAAAAAAAAAAACCCTGAAGTTTTCTCACTGGGGAAGGGGAATGCTAGTTGTGGAAAGTGGAAATGTCCCCCATCTGTCTTTGTCTCGGTGGCCACATGGAACTGAGTAGAGGTGGTGAGCACCCTTTTGTGTCTCTTGTATACTTTCCTTACTCATATTGTTGCTGTTACTGGTTCTTTCTCAGCCCATTGCTGTTTGCCTTCAGGAAATTGTAATCTCAACCCATCTTCTCTGCCTTTGTCCCTCTCTCTGAGGGAGGGGCAGGGAAGGGGAGCTTATTTGGAGTTTAATTCCCACCTGGTTCTAAACCACCACAGTGACATATCCAGGCTTGCAGCCATTTTAAGGCAGTTATCCTGCTCTTGCTAAAATTGCTCAAGGCAAGAGTCTTCCTGTTAGCAAGAGACTGAAGAGGTAATCAGTTTACAGTCAAATATTGGGTTGTACTTCAGTGCTGAAACTTTAAATAACTGGTCTTATAATTATTCTGCTTTTCCAGATCCAAAATATTTTATAATTACATCCTTTCCAGGTCATATATATCAGTGTGACACTCAGTGTGCTCAGTGGTGAGGAAGGAACATCTGTTCATTTGTTTAGTAGTCATCCAACCTAGCTGTTTATCTTTAAAATAGAAAAGTGGTAGTATCATGAGCACATGACTGCAAATTTCATCCAGTCTGTTCATATATTGTTGCATTTACAGTTACATTTCCCTGACAAACAATTCAGCACCATACAACATACCTCAAAACTCCACTAATCTCTGTAAAATAATCTGCACAATTACAGTTACATTGGGCAGCAGCTGGCAATGAAGGAAATTTAGACTGCTTACCAAAAAGAAAAAATCAATCAGTACAATAGTAGTTCAGCTCTCTCTCTAAAAAAAAAAAAAAAAAAAAGGCAACAACAACAAAGCAACAGCAACAAAGCAGTCATAACTCCTTCTATAAAGAAGACAGATTAGAGACAGCCTGCCCATGAGATTTGTTTCCCTTCAGGTAGAGCCTTTTTATAGTCTGTTCACTGCAAGCAGGTATTGCCAGCATGTGAAGCGATACATGGAATAAATAAACAGACTCCACAACCTGGGGTAGGTATGAAGTGGGTATGAATGTCAGCGCCCGGCACAAGCGAGATAGCTCTCATAAAAACTTGTGCACTGAGCCTCGGTCTGACCCACATCTTTATTCCCAAAGGTGTTCCATATGCAATACATTACACAACTTTTTCATGCATATTCAACCCCTGGCCCCGCCTGTCCTGGCCTCTCATGCTAAATAAGTCCACGCCCTTCTGGGCATGCATGGTTTGCTGTGGTGGTTTAATGGGGGTCTCTTGGTGGTCTCTGAGGCTGAAGATTGTGGTCTTCCTCATGATTGAACTTTTGAACTTTTCTCCTTTGCGCGTGCGCTTTTGGTCCTTTGGTGCTTTTCTGAGTACGTCTGTCAGTCTTGATAGGCTTGGAGACAGAGGAGCTTCTTTATCTGGGTTCTTTGCATCCTTGGTCTCCTCCAGTATTGTTCTTTATGCAAGAAGCTTCAGAAATTTGCATTTTCTTATGCCCTTTGTACCAGGCAGAGGTTTCTTAAGTAAAAGGTTAAAATTCAATACATAAATCTACAAGTTAAAATATAAATGCTTAATTCATTTTGTTAACTTAAGTGAACTCCAAAAATCTCTATTTCACATGTAAAGCCCAGCTTTTCAAAGTGCTGCCATCCTGGGTTTTCAATGAAATTAGGATGGAGCTCAGGGATCAGTGTGGCATCAAGCTCCCATTAACTGTTTACTTGCTGAGGAGAAGATCCAAAAAATGTTTCATTCTTCAATAACCAAAGAGAATGGAAGAATATCTGTTGGATTGTGCATTCATGGTCAAGGGGAGAAGCTGCAGCAAGACGAATTGCAAACATTTCAGTTCAAAGATGGGACACGACAACAGCACAATATGGAAATGTAGGTGGAGTCCAGCTAGTCCAGTATATAGCAGTGGCATCAAGAATCAACACCATTTGAATTGAACTGACAGGAGTCAGGTGATGAGAAGCAAAGTGAAGTATTAATGTAGGGATACTTTACCTTTTTACTTAAAAGATCAAATAAAAGGCTCATCTCCTTAATTTGTACACAGTGTAAAGTCAAGCTATAGATTTTTGTCTTCTCAATCTCATTCTTCTGCTGTTGTTCTTGAATATTGAAGGGATTCAAGAAACAGGCTTTAGCTAAGTTTAGGCTGTTTGAAAGCTGTTCGTTAGCTGTGTTCACCTGCCACTGGGAATTCTCAAAGCATGGCAAAAATCTCTCTGCTAACTTTCAAAGGTGTTAAAGGTAATCCAGTCAGCCTCAGAGCCATTTTTTCCCCAATTTATTAAACAATTCCTCATCACTTTTGTTGCTATGTAATTTATGGCAAAACTGCAGACTGACTCTGACTGCAAGTATGGCTCAGGAAGGGTGCATGTTTCCCAGCAGCTGTTGCTTTACCTGGCATTTGCCTTACCTGTGGCTCACAAAGCATGCCCTTCTGCTCTTTAAAAGGGTGCAGACTTCCTGCAGAACCTTTGGAAGAAAGGGTATCAACCAGTTCTGACATAAAACTGCACATAACCTAAGCATTTATGATGACAGAAATCTCTCAAATCTCAGGCTACAAGATTTCCTGGGCAGTTCTGTCATTCAAGTACCAAATCTGAGGTATCCTAAGGATGGTCTTGCTTCTCAGACTCAGGGGGAAAAAGGTCAGATCTTTGTAGTCTCTCGCTTTGTCTATACCACTGAGTAAAATATTCCAATGACCATGGGTCCTGAAGCTAACTGGCAGAACACACCTTGCAATCTGAGCTATACTTACCCCCTTGCTTGTGTTGATTTTCAGGAACAATCCATGACATTGTGATCCAAGCTGTGCCTGATCATTCCTTTGGGAGAAGGTAGTTTCAGAGGTCTTGAGAAGTCCATGGGAAGGGGACCAAGTATGTGTGGATGCTGCAGATCATGTCAGTGGTCAATGCCAGACAGAGCCTGTGGGTAGCAACAATTCCAACTTTAGGGGATGACTTAAACAGTCATGCAGAGCCAGCAGCCCATTGCACAAACAAATTTCACTTGACAGACAGATGAGCTGGCCCAGGCTGCAAGATCTGAAAGATGAGACAAGCTGTACTACTGCTCCAAAAGCAGTAGCTAGAGAGAACTTCTTCTGAAAGGCAAAGGATCCCAGCTCCCTTGAAAACATTATCCTGGAGCTGGAAAAATACGTGTTTTATCAATTTAAGGTTGTCAGTGACTGGCTTAGCACATGTGTTGTCATGTGGATATTCTCAGTTCAGTCAGAGAGAAAAAGATTTCTGGCAGGCTAAGCCTGGGAAGAAGTCCCAGGAATGTAAACAATCTGTTATCTTGCTTTCCGTTCATATTGTTTATAGGTATGTTCTACCACACTGACCTAAGTCCAGTGTACCAATCAGGTGAAATGTTTTTACTTTAAGACCAATAGAATTAATATTCACAATGTTCTCTATAAAAGAGAGAAGTGCTTTTGAATAAATGCTAATTTTGCCTTCTGAAATTGTGCGAGTCATTTTGCCTGTCCCTGGCTCAACAGCGTCACTGTTGGACACCTGCTCTCAGCCATATACTCTCATCACCCACCAACCTGTCCAAGACAGCTTCTTCAGGGCTGTGGGGTGGCCACACAAGCTTATCAAAACTACAGTTCATCTTCTTAGATGAAAATTGCCCATTGTGGTAGCTGAACCCCTGCACTTCTGAGTACCCACCCGCATGCAGTGATACTGCATCGTCAGCCCCATCCTGTGCTGGAGCCATTTCAGAAAGGCCATTATGTCCATTTGGCCAGTGAAGTACTGCTGTCATACATTTTCTGGCATGAAACAAGCATTTGGAGCATGCTCTAATAATGGAATAGCAATCAGTCTTTAGAAAATTCCACTGCTAACATCTTTGTATGCCTAATTTAAGTTGTTGAACCCATATATAGCCAGTAAAATGAAATGGCCTGATTTTCAGAGATGCTCAGCTCTTCCACATAAGTGCCTTTGCAAGACAGATGATTTACTAGGCTGTGCTGTTAAGCCTGTTAGCTGCTGGCTCTGAAGTTTCAAAGGCTAATCTAAACTGACAGAAAGAGGCATTTTGCAGAGGGATCATCATAGAGGAGAAATATTTTATAGGTGTACACACTGCATCTATATATAGAGACTGGGCTATCAGCCAGGGTGTGCAGTCCAATATGTTGTTTCTACCAGAAACAATTGATAAAGACATTGATTGAAGATTTGACAAAGAAGTAACGTATTTTTTATATGCAATCCCATTAATTCACAACAGCAATGACAAAAATGCAAGGACTCCTGAGTCCTTCATGACATTGATTTGGCACAGCAGCTTGTAGACTTGTGGTCCTCTTTGCAGTAGCCCATTCAGTAAAACAACACAGCTGGAGAGGAAGGATTACTCCTATCGCTCCATCAAGACTACATCTGCCTTGGAGTCCCTTATCTGGAATTGAATAATGCAATGAAGTTTGTCTCTCCTTGGCACCAAGCCCTATTTTTGGCTTGCCTCATAGCCTCAAGTCTCTCTTTTTTTTTTTCACTATCATGCCACATACACTCTTGTGGCAGGCACATTCAATGTGCCTCTTGTCTTTTGTCTTTCCTTGCTAGTTGCTCTACTTCTTTCTCACATAATCAAACATGCCTTAGTATGTACCTGTTTTCTGGAGGGTGATTGTTGCTACTGTTATCTCCCCTCAAAGTTTAGTTACTTGTCTGAGATGAGCAGTGCAGGTAGGGCAGAGCTCTACCTCCCCTGTGTGTGCATAGAAACCTTAAGAGGGGATCTCCCAGGCTTCACTGTGCCTTGGATAAAAACCTCTCACCAGATTCTTCCTTTGTGTGAGATGTCCTGCCTCCCATGGAATTCACTGACAGCAATCTGAATATTCACTGAGAGAAGCAAAATCAATTCAGGATCCAAAGTCAGTGAGAAAAAAATTGCAATGAGGGAAGAAATGGGGGGTGGGGGGGAATCATTCCAGTCCAATTCCAATTTAGACCCACTCTAAATCAGAGAGAAGGGAAGCAAAATTGCAAATGGATACGTAACTATTCAGTACTGTACTTGCATGCTCTTCAAATTTTTAATTATTCCAGTGAAGAGAGAAAATATAATTTATTCTTCTCATGAGACAGAAAATGAGCAAAAGACAGAGAGCAAGGTCTGTTCTTTTGATTCATTAATTTAGTAATCTATATTTTACATTTTGCAAATCAAATTTATCCTGCATAGTAAATGCAGCTTGGCAAGTCTTCACTTGAGTATATGTGATTTTGTTAATCTCCTTTCAGATATTCTTGACCACTCCACTTTTTTGCAAACATCAAAGCAGAGATCACAGTAGTTGGTTTTTTTTATTAGTATTATTTTGCTAGGCAGAAAGTGAAATATCCCATGAGTACCTTCTGTGAAACGAAGATGCTGATTTGACAAATCTTTAGATCCTGTAGTCACTGGAAACCAGGGGACTCATGCAGAATCTGTATTGCAGATCTCTCCCAAATCTCACTTTATATATAAAAATTGTAAGCAATCCACAACAATTCTGTATTAATTTGGTCTTTTTAATGTTTTTTTTTTTGCCTCCATCAAGCCCCTATACAAACTATGTTTTCAATCACTTTTTCTTCTATGTTTTCTAGTAATGCAAAAGTAAATGTTGCATGGTGCATATCAACTAGCTTTTTCATACCATTTTTTTAGGCAGTTTTGATTTTGCAAAAATAAAGTAACTTTTTAAAAACACCTTAATTCTTGCAGAGTTATTAAAACAGACTGATTCAATTAGCTTCCATGCTGAGAGGGTCTAGGAAATTTTGATTTCTTGGCCTTTTTTCAGAAGCAGGCAAAGACAAGAATTTTATATTTAAACCAGGGTACAAATTTGAAGTTCTTCTCATTTCTAGAACCCTCTATACAGGATCTAAATTTGGATTCTTGTCATCATACACAAGTAATTACATGCTTAGTACATCTAACATATTGTAGACATTGTATATAAACTCAAGCTGTATTAGTACATTAAGTGAAAGAAAAAAATTGCAAAATTCAAGATCCATGCACTGACTTGTGGCTAAAGGTATCTTCTGACATAAAAATTTTGCACTAGAAAATGTATCAGTCTTCCTATTTGTTCCTAACAATCTTTCCTATATGAAACTTTCATTGGGTTTTTGGGTTTGTTGTATTTTTTTTTTAAATAATTATTTGTATTTATAAGTGTTAATGCTATCTGTATACTTTATCTCCTGGTCTACATTCAATTTCTTGCCAAATGTCCTAATTTATGTATGTAGGTTAAAAGGCTTAAATGCACTGACTTTTATTCAGACTATACAGCCAGTGGGCCAAGGCAAGAAATTGATGCAAGCATGTAAAGAATAATTCATATTGTAGCATACCTTGGTTATTCTGCCTAAATAATTCAACAGAATTCAGTCCAGTAGGGAACTTCTTGCCTGTGAAAACGACATTGTGTTTGCCCTATGAAACAATGGGACTTTACAGCAGCAGAATCTTCCTGTTGGTAAAACTGGGTAAAAAACTGGGCTAGTTTAGATTTAAAAGATTAAACAAGGTTAGGAAGAACAAGATAAAAGATTAAAAAAAAACAAAAAAAGAGACCATAGGAACTAGAGGAAGTCAGGTACCTGAGGTCATGGTCAAAATAAGTGTCATTTGATGCATTCTGTTAAATAATAATTTAAAGTTGGCAGAACATTTCAAAACTTAAAGAAATTAACATACTAAAGGTCTGTCTACCTTTTCTATCTTCTTGTCTGTTATTCCTCTCTTTTCTTTGACACTTTTTTCTCTTTCTCTTTCTTTCCCTATCATATTCAGCTTGAAGCATGTCCCATTTTAATTTCTGCTCATCAAATACAATCAAGGTGCAAGTATGCATTTTATTAGTCCTATTTGTATAAGGATAGTTCCCTGATTTGAGTGTGATTTCTTCATGGAAACAACTACACTGGTACAAATCCATGCAAGGAAGATTTAGCATTAGTGATGTCAGTATGTGTGGTTTTAAATAAGCATGCCATTCTTTACTTGGAGAGAATTATCATGGGGAAACCTATTGATTTAAATGATATTGTTTATATGAATAAGCTGCTAGGTTGGGCAATCTGTTGTGCAAAAACCACCCTCTTCCTCTTGATTATAAAGAGAACACTGACTGTGAGCCATAGGGTCATCATACTCATGAATACAAAACACTAAGGCTACAAAGAACTCATGCACACCAAGTTTGGGAATATAAAGCATCTCATATAGGCCTTAATATCTTATATGGACACTTAATTTACAGGGTTTCCATCTGGTTTATATTAGGCATCTGGTGTTTTAATTTGTCAGAGAAGATAATTCTAAGAAGGTTGTAAAATCTTCCTACCATTTGTTCATATAATGTTTGTCCCTCTCATTTTCAAACCCTGGGATCATTATTTATAGATAAAGAAAATCTGGATTATCACACAAGAATGAGAGAGTTCTTCATTTGTTCATATTTTATTCTTATCCTGCTGCTAGTTTTGGCAGTTTTACTATTAGATGCAGTCAGACAATAAAAGCTCACAGCATGATGCTTATCTGTAGAGTTTTGCTCAGCTTTTGCAATCTAGGCAGCAATATTCTCTTGTTAAGTAGGGGCAAAATTCTGTGTACCATGCAAACATGTTTTTAAGTCAGCTATTCAGGTGCATTACCTACTGTTGAAACAAATATAAGCCATATTTAACCAATGACAAAATCTGACATTTTATCTCAAAATAGTTTATGCTCACTCAGCTTTAGAACCATGTTTGGATATGAGATAAGAACCAAAACAAAATCCACTTTTAAAAGATTAAATGTGTAATAATGCATACAAATTTTATCTTTGTAGTCATAGTAACATTCCTAGATCCAAATGAAAAGTAACTGTGTTAACCGACAACTGACTGGAAGCTGACATAGTTATCACTCAGTTATCACTCAGCTATCACTCAGCTATCAGTTAGCCAGTCGAGGTGTCTGCACAGAGGTAACCCTGCACTATTGTCCTGTTGATCAATTTGCTATTCCAGTTCCTTTTCTGGCAAAGAATCTGTGGGGAAATTTTGACAGGTAGTTTGACAACTCAAGTAAAACCAGGTTATTCTTAGTTTACACCTCTAAAAAAGAATATTTAATGGTTTTGATTTTGGCCCCTGGTCAATTTTTTAAGGGATGGTGTGTAGTGTGTAAGCAGCTTTTCTTATTCCCTTGTTGTGATATTAATCCCCCATTTCCCTTTTTACAGTCATTAAATGATTCCTGGCACTATCCACCCTGATGGGTACAAGAAGATGCTGGAATGTCTGATTCATCCCAGTGAACCCAGGGATAGTGATGTACAACCTTATTTCAAGTACTGGTAACAAGACCTTGCATTCGGATGCAGCCCATTATAATTAAAAAATCACTGAGTGAGCTGAGTTGGAAGAGACCCACGAGGATCATCAAGTCCAACTCCCTGCCCTGTGCAGCACCATCCCCAAGAGTCACACCATGTTCCTGAGAGCACTGTCCAAATGCTTCTTGAGCTCTGTTGGGCTTGGTGCTGTGACCACTTCCCTGAGGAGCCTGTTCTAATGCCCAAACACCATCTGAGTGAAGAACCATTTTCTAATATCCAAACTAAATCTCCCCAACTTAATTTCAGTCCCTTCCTTCAGGTTCTGTTATTGGTCACCACAGAGATCAGGGTCTGCCCCTCTTCTTCCTCTCATGAAGAGGCAGTAGCTGCAACGAGGTCTCCCCTCAGTCTCCTCCAGGATGAAAAGAGCTTTTAGACACTAAATGCAGAAGTGCAACTTGACTTTTTACATGTACTTCAAAATGCTTTAGAAATGCAGAATGCGCAGGCAGACATTGCAACATGCATTGAAGTTTCACACATGTGTTTCCCAGGGGAAATAGCTAACATTTTTGTTGGGACTTTTACTGAGCAATACACCCCACTATGATGAACTTAAATGGCAGAGAAAAACCCAGGTTTGGTATTAGGGCAAAATTTTTAATGGCGGGAATAATGAAGCTCTAGAGGGATTGGCCAAGGATATTGTTGAATATCCATCCCCTCAAATCTTTGAAAAAGAGAAAAACTGCAGTTATGGGTGATCCTCTCTAGGGGTAGCCAGCTGAACTGCATGAATACTTGAAGTCACCTCCAGTTTTATTTCTGTATCTACCCTGTTCCATACCTTACTATAAGATATATCAGCAGGAGAATCCCCTTCAGCGTGGTGGAAGTGTGTACTGCTTCTGACAGTGTGCTGTGTGTGGAGTCAGGAGATCCACTGCAGCAGTGGTCGGGATGATCCACGGGCACCTCAAGCAGCCACGTGGGAGTTACAAGCCATGTCAGCCAGGGTGCATTGCCACTACCAGTGAATCACCACCCTGAGAAGCATGAGGCACAAGTCAGAAGGACAGACAAAATTAGAGTTTAAAGTGGAATAATTATGTGAGACTCTTCTCTTTCTCAGTATCGAAGGGAGGAAAAAAGGTTACCAATAGATTTTGTAAGAAAGCCACTGATATTATAGTAGCAGACACACTCTTATTCTGCACTTTCTGCACAGCTAGAGTGCAAGATAGATCTAGACTTTGGCTTTTTTCATCAGTTTCTTGCAGGCTTTCTTCCAGTGGAAGAAAGTGGAATTAGAAAATTGAAGAGAAGGGTCGGAGACATTTATTAAGACTGAAGAGCAATGATGATATTTTTAGAGGAAGCATGAAACATGCTTCACAGGAATGAGCAGAAAGCCTGCACCATCCTGTAAGTTCTTCAAAGCAGTGTCCAGAAAGTGCTTGTTGCATATTTCTATTACAACAAATTAATTATAATGATGGTGATGATAGTAAGGAAATCCTTAATTTTAGCACCATTAGATAAAATGCAGGTGACAAGTGAACACTGCCAGGTTGAGAGTATTTAGTCTTCTTTATAAATTGAAACATTGTGCATAATTCCTATTGATGTTCTATTAACAGCCTGAACAGATGGATTTCATAGTCATCCTTGTAGTCACAGCAAGGATGCCAACATTTGAGAAAACCCCAAAGAATTAAACACCAGGACAAATGAGTATCACTGGGAGAGTTTTGTAATTTCTCTTCGAAGTATAATATAATAAAAAAAAATTGTCCCCTGGCTGCTGCCAAAGGAGACAGATAAGAAGAAATATTAGGAAATGTACATTGTCAAGACAAAGACTTTAAGAAATCCTATAATGCAGGGCCAAAGACTTATATCTTAAAACCAAAGATGTTCTATATGAATATGGTATCTAATGTTTAAATGTTAAAGGCAGTCTGATTTGAATACAGTATTTGATTTATGGCAGGTACAGATGGGAATTTTCTGTTTCCTTTTCAAGGCAGGACTTCTGATCTGTCCAGGGACTGATCCCAAGATAAAGGACTAAATAGTCAAAGGATGACTAGAGTTACATTTCATGGAAACTGAAGGAATTTCTCAACACTAGCAGAATGCATCTTCAGTGACCAAGACAGCAGTACAGCTCTGCAATGGAAGACTCATTAATCCCTGACAAGCCACAGAATGTGGCTTCTTCTCTGACTCCTTGCTCTAATGGTCTTTCTATCTGTAACAGTTATTAAACATATAAAATGTATCTTAATAGAATGGAAGAAACGCACATCTTTCAGTGTCCTATATTCACTTCCTGTGAAGTCATCAAGTTCAGCAGCCTCATTAACTTTGCAGTGTCTGAGCCTTAGTGAATAAGTCAAGTTCACTCAGCCCTCTAAAATGCAGCTGGTTACAGTACTTCAACACTTCAAAAAAAGAAAGAAAATAGGTTGATCAGTAATTACTACTCTTAGAGTGAGACAGACATTAATTATTTGTCCGAGTAGATTGTCCACAACCTAAACATTTATTTCTGTTGCATTCCTTTTAAAGCATCTATAAATTGTGCTGTTGAACAGAGTAGTTTTCTTATTTTCGTCTGAAAAAAATGCAAGAAAAAAAAAAGCCAAGGAAGAATAATATCTCATTTCTCATAGACTAACTGGTTTAATTTCCCAGTTAGTAAAATAAGAAATAAAGCCATGTCATTTTTTTAAATTAAATTTAAATTAAAATATTCTGTATGAACACTTGTACCTATGCCACTATGATATTGACAATGAATAGAGATGTATAACCTTCATTAGAAATAATGTAAATCTTAAAAAGCGAGCATAATCTGGTGTCACAGGATGACATGACAGGGTACAGTTGCAAGTAAAAACATAAATTAAAATATGAAAGGAGATAGACAAATAAATCTGGCCTAATCGAGTAAAATCTGCTTTACATCTTGAACATGTTTTCTGCTGTAATTTCTACATGGTGTTCTTGTAATCGATATGGGCACAAATTTCATCAGCATACACCCATGTATTCTCAATGACCACTATTTTTTCAGGTAGAGTTTACACCACAGCTGTCTGTTACTTTTTCCTTTTCAACAAGTTCCATATTTATACCACAAACATCCCAGTTTGGCTCTCAAAAGAATTTTCCACATTGGATCAAATTTTTATGTCCCTCCAAATAACAAGGAAGCAAATTAAAGTCCTCTTTAACATCCTCTTTCTATGTTTTCTCCTATTTCCTCCCCTTATTTAAGTGTGCTTCAAACATTCCATCCCTCTGGCTTGAGGTGCTCTGTGCTCCAGGTCTGTGGCAGTGTGACAGGGGACGTGATGCCTTTCTCTGCAAAAACTCTGCACTTGCCATTCTGCTGACTCAGGAGATTTCTGTGTGCCTAGGTTGCAAGTACTGAAATTCAGTATTAAGCAACTGTATATATCACTTCACAGCAACATTTTAATAAGAGTTTTAGAAATAGGCTACTAAACCCAAGTTCTAATAAAAGGAGAGAGACCAGAGGACAAAACTATAATATATAGAAGTTGTCTTTACATTTCCTATTTAATTTTATGCTTGGTCATTCATTAATCTGCTACAATAATGTATTGAACCTCCTCTGTATATTATGCATGCACTTTATCAATGACAGTGGTTATTGGTTGTTATTTTTCATGTGCACACAAATTAATAATAGAGAGATAGGAATTGTCTCATTTTTTTTCAGTTTGACTTCTTAAGGCTTGTATAACTGTCAGTTTTCCAAAGACTGAGCTTTCAGCACTTTCAACAGTAAACATTATTATCAGAAAATGCTCAGAAAATGAGGGACCAAGTTATCTTTTAACATTACACTACTTTCTGTGGGCAAAAGAGGTTAATCTAGGGCACAAGAAAGAATTATTGTGCAAAATTCACAAAGAAGGAATATGCAGGTGTTCCAGCTTAGATTAACAAATGCATTTTCTTCATCAAGAAGAGGTAAAGGAATAATGTCATTGAAGAGCCATTGGACAGGAGACATCTGGGTGTGCTTCACTAGAAGTGAGCTGCATGTTGTCTGGCCATATCTATGTGGCAGCCAGGAAGACTTTTTATATAGTGTATGCTTTCAAATTATTTTTACTGAACTTGGTATGGTACAAACTTCAGTTCCATTTTCAAATCCTGTGAAAGAAAACTCAGTAATGTCCCTGAAACACAGGAATGGGAGCATAGGACTCAGGAACTTCCTTCAGACTGAGCCCCAGGGTTTTGTGGAAAGAACAACCACACACATAATAGACAGAGCAAGAGCAGTAGTTCTTAAGGTATCAGATTCACAAGAGCTTCTACTATGACAAAAGTTTTGCTTCTTTCCGTCCTCCACCCTCTGTGTATTAGCTCACAGGATGCATGGCACAGAATCCTGATAAAATCCCATTGATTTGTTATGTATTAAAGTTTGACAAACACTAACCCACTCACTTGGGATAGAATTAATTTCTTCTGCCAAAGCACTTAATCTAAATGTTGCAACAATCTAATGAAGAAAATGTTGATTTGAAGATTGCCTGGAAAAAGGATACACATAAATACTGATTCCATGAATTTAAGATATAACAACATGACAAAGTTATTCCAATGAAAAACTTGCCAGTTGTGCAAACATTTTTTCCTCCAGTGTAGCGTCATGGAATCAGTAGAAAAAATCTTCCCACCTCATAACAGAACATGATGAAGAAATGAAAATAAGAAAGTAAGTAAGAAAACATGAAATCTTCAATTAAAAAATACCTTCTTCAGCATTTTGCTGAAATTATTAAGGGATTCTGTGAATTGCAGTTGTTTTCTTTGGCTTATAAGTTGAATCTGGAGGTTTCATACTCCCTAATAGAAGTGGCTGTTGAAAACAGGGCAGAAATGATGAGGACTAAAGCACACAAGTTGTGACAGGCCTTTAATTATCTCACTGAAAACTGAAAAGGGGAGGCAGGAAATATTTTATGAGTAATGTGTTTCTTACATTTTGGAGGAAAAGAAGTCATAGAAATATGGTGGGAAATGCCATGATAGTTCATGTCAGAATTGTGAAAGACACATAACACTCTATTTTGGGACAAAAAGGAAAAAGATAAGTTAGAAAGAAAAAATCCTGTAAAACCTGGGTCCACTGTTCCAGTACAAGAACCCAATCCAGAATGTATGTTTCTCAGTACTGCCTGGTTGCCAACACCAGCATTTCAGATTTTTCCTTTATCTTTGCTGATAGCCAAAACCTTTCTCATACAGATGGAGACTCTCCTCCCTGATCTTCTCTCCCACCTGGCTCCAACTCTCAGCATTATCTCCTCTGAGTTAGAGCCCTGTCCTGGGCAGTGGAGACACATTTCTCAGTGCCTGAGTACAGTGCAAACCCCACCACCTCTCTCAGAGACATTAGAGCAAGAGAGACCCTAAACCCTGCAGGCAGGTCCTTCCTCCAAGGAGCCATCAGCATCCCGCCCTTGCTGTTGCAGCAGCCCCAGGTGCATCCAGTGCCCAGGCTCTCCCCAGAAGCAGAGTGGCAGCATCACTGGGCCCAGCCTTTCTGCTGGCTTAGTGCTGCCCATGGCCCCTGCCTGGAGCTGCTGCCCTGGAGTAGCTCCTCTCTCTGCACCGACCTCACGGCAGCCGAGGCGTCAAACACAGCGAGCCACGAGGAGCGCTGGGGACTGGGCTTTTCCTGTGCTACCACAGATCTTGTTGGACACTCATAAGTAAGGGATGAGGAAATTTTCCAGTGTACAGCAATGTGTGTGCGTTATTGACTGTAGCAATGGTGTAGGGTTGTGATCCTGTTTGGGAAGTCCCTTTTTTCTTTAATTTTTCAAAGGAAATTTGTGTTTTCATTAATCTTCTGAAGTGCAAGGAACAATGTAACTGTGAAGCCTGTAGTGTGATCAGGGAGAATTTAAATTAAACATAGCGGAGAATGAGAAGAGGATGTAGAAATTGCACACTGGGTGGACAGTCAGTTTCTGAATAATGACTGCTCTTTCATCAGCCTTTTTCTTTTGGTAAGAAGCCACTTGATCCAAGCTAGCAGCTCTGCTACCTGTGAACAATGGGTTTTGTCTGCAGGAAAATGTCTCTGCTAGAAGCTGGAACAGCTCAGTCACATCAAGCAGACTGGCTGATAGCAGCAGCAGCCCTTTCAAGAGCATGTGGCAGAAAATCAGAAGACAGCATTTCAGCTGCTCGGCTCTATGAAACATGTCTCCATGGAGAGGAGACCAGTCACTTGCTAGGATTAGAGCCACCTCTGACAAATATTCCATTCACACTCTTTAAATGAACCCACGTGAGATGTCAAAATCCACATCCTGTGTTGACTCATCCCTCTTCAGAAGTAAGGATGCCATGGGCTGGGTGCACGTGCTGATAGATCTTGTGGAGAGCACTTATCCCCAGAGACCACTGGGATGTTCAGCCATGCACCAAGGCACGGCCAGAAGAGCACCTGCCTGGGCAAGGCAGGTGCTTTACAGCTCCTGGGTCACTTGGCTTCCCAGGACTGGGAAGAGAGCATGAGAAAAGGTTAAAGGGGCAGAGCAAAGCACCTGCGGGTCCTGGGACTCTGTAAGGTCATTTAGTAATTTCAGTCTTCATCTGCCGAGGTGCTAGCTGGCACCAGAATCTCTCAGAAACACAGTGCCAGGAGTCTTCATCAAGACTAAGTAAAACAGCAGGAGACTGCTGCTCTGTGAACCTTCCAGGCTGGTAGCTAAACCTGCACAGAGCTTAATTACCATTTCTATGGAGCCTTGCAGAGTTGGGGGCTACCCACCTCGTGCAGAAAATGTAAGATCTTACCCAAAACACTTCTCTTACTGTTTTACTCTTGCTACTTTAACTTAATGACCACTCTCAGTTTCCCTTTATTGACTGCCCTTTTACTGACAAAAAAGAAAGCTCATTTTTTAAGTGACAACAAAACTGTTTTTCTCCCATTTATTGTAGTGTCAACCTGAAAATCTGTAATAATGCTGAACATCATGAGAGAGGAAAATCAGGCCCCATAGATTCACAGAGGATTTAAAGGGATCACTGGCTCAGAAAAAGTATAACATAATTTTCATTGTCACCAACAATTTTACCATTCCACTGAGAAGGAAAGCTTCTCTTTCAAGAGCATTTTCCATAGTGTCTTTAGGTCAGTATACTCTATGCTGAGCCCTCTTCTGGTGACAGCTGGTTAGCAGTTGCTTTAGATTAAACAAATAAGACAGGAAGAATGGTTTTGTTTTCTCATCTCTAATGTTGAGAAAGTCTGTTTAATAAAAGTCCAGCTTTTGAGGTACTGAGTCATCTGTGGACAACCACATTCTGAAACTTGCTTATTTGTACAAAACCCTGATGATGGATTTCACATGCTTAAGCAAAACCTGTTCACTGGAACATTGCTTAAACTACTGTTCATACACTGAAGTATTCCATGAGAAAAAAAGGGATTTTTCTGGTTCATAGAGTGCATTTGAACTCTGTCCTGAACTGCAGAGTCTATAATACACAGTGCATTTTTTTAATACACAGTGTTTTTTTCAGAAACACTGAAAAAACCCAAGAGATTCCAGCATGAGACATTGAAATGCACTTAGACCTTCAGGAGCTGACATTAGTTATGTGTATCAAGAACAGCTGTCATATAAATAATTCCAAATCTTTGGTCTTTACTTCCACATTTTGTTCCTTTCTAGTTATTATTTTTCCTCATTGTTCAAATTCCCCATCAGAAAATCAAACAAACACTTTTTGTCAAATATTTCTTGGTCTCTTGCTCCACATCTCAACTGCAATGTCGCCACTTCACTGAGACAATGTATATCACGTAATTAGTCCATTATTTACTGAATTATGAATTATCTAATGATCTAATTTACTAATTATGGATTATCTAATATAATGGTCTATATTAGATATGTTATAATGATATAGCATAATTATATAATACATTATACAACATATTATATAATTATTATATATTGTATACTACATTATATAATTACCACACTGTATCATGTACAAATATAGTACATGCACTACACACCATTACAAAATGTAATAACAGAATTATACTTAATGTGATATTTTAAGACATACTTAATATGTGTATAGGGATAATTAATCATACATTTTTGTTAATCTCACTGATTTTTAACAATCTGTTTATTAGTTCATATCAAGCTTGAAGAAATGTTTCATTTTCACAGCATTTGCCTTAAAAAAAACCAAAAAAAAAATATCTATCAGTCATCCACTATCAAGCCATTCTGGCTATTTATTAGATATTATTAATATTACAAGATCATTTCCACAACATCATATTCCAATTTTACTTGTCTCCTTGTCTGGAAAACTGGAATTCTTTTAAGGGTAGTGGTATTAAAGCTTCCAGTTGCATCACATCTCTACAGATACACAGAACAAAAATATCTATAGCATGGGGAAGATACTCTGGATCTTCCCTGCAGTTTAGAATATAGTTTCTTGACATATCTTTTAGGGAATATTTTTAAGGTTGATCATAATCAATGATCTGTGTACCTCACAGAGCTGCAAACCAAATCTGCAGCCCTTTCTAGCAAGCAAATAAACAGGACTCATTATGTAAAAGAGGATATTCCAGCAGAATTTCTGTTTTATTTATGCTGAGCTCTACTCAAAGATCCCTTTGGTTTCTGGTTAGTTAAGAACAGAATTGAGCTACTCATACACAGAGAAAATGAAATTAAAATGTTAAGAAGACCTCTTCTATTTTTCAGTCCAGTATTTGTCCTGAAGTATACAAAAATGCTTGGAGAACTAGATCATTACACCTGAACTATTTCAGTGGTTCTAGCTCTGCTGGACAAGGTGCAGTGCAGCCTCACCTTGAATATTGTGGGCACTTTTAGTCACTGCAAGATATTAAACTCTCAGGGAGTGTCGAAAGGGGGGCCACAAAGATGAGGAAAGAACTTCAGGGGAAGGAGGGGTTGAGGGCACTTGGTCTGTTCAGCCTGGAGGAGACTGAGGGGAGACCTCACTGCAGCTGCAACTTCCTTGTGAGGGGAGGAGGAGGGGCAGACTGATCTCTGTAGTGACCAGTGACAGGACCTGAAGGAATGGCCTGAAGCTGTGTCAGGGGAGGTTTAGGTTGGATATTAGAAAAAAGGTTCTTCCCCCAGAAGGTGATTGTGCACTGTAACAGGCTCCCCCAGGGAAGTGGTCACAACACCAAGCCTGACAGAACTCAAGATGTGTTTGAAAAATACCCCCAGGCCCATGGTGTGGCTCTTGGGGGTGATCCTGTGCAGAGACAGGAGTTGGATTCCTTCCAGGAATGGAAGTGGGTCCCTTCCAAGTAAGCTGGTTCTGGGATTCACACCTCAGGATATGATACGAGACCCCACCACCCCCTCTGAAAGCTCCGGTTTAGCTACCCCACTCCATACATGCCTACATTTACTGCCTCCAGCTCAGATAGACAGTGCTTAAGGGTAGCTCTGTTGAGTCATAAAATATATTTATGCTTAGGCAACTAAGTTGTACTTGAACAGGCTTGAGACAAGCCATCCTTTCGCTTTGCATTAATTAGATCTCCTTTGACTATAGTAAAAACTAGATATTCTGTATATTGGTACATACCTACAAGTATAAATCTCCAATGTAAATGATTTTGACTTCTGACCCCAGTGGATATATTTAAATGGAAAGCTTTGAGACAAAGCAGTTACATCATTAACACAACTTATACCGGTGAGGCCATGGACAAAAGCAGAATTGAACTTTAATTACTTCATTTTTTGTAATGTGTTTTGAAGTATTTTGAAGGCAGAATAGTTCTTGCTGTTATTGTTAGGAAACTAGCTGCAAAACTAAGAAAAGGAACACAGAACCAGGCCAAAAGTAAAGGATTTGTAAGGCAGCTGTGTAAGGCAGCCATGCTAAGAAAATAAACCACAGTATTTTGTGGATAAAGAACATCTGACAGAAAATGGTCAGATTTTCTAGTCTTCCTGGTAAAAGTTGTAGTAGGTCAGCTGTGAACATCCAAGCTCCTCCCCTGAAGGGTGCTTTTGTTCCTTGTCCTTGCTGGAGCTGATTAAGGTACATTCAGAAAGCCAAAATATGGATGACCTGTGAGCTCCTCCAGCTCTCCCTTCCAAATGCCACCTGGGATAGAACAGTCAGGCAGAACCTTAACAACTCTCTCCTTAGTTCTTTCCTGATGAAGCCAACTGAAAGACTGAGCCCCAGCTTGTCAGTGAAATCCAAAATAAAGCATTTGTCTCTGTTTGGGCAGGAGCTGCAGGTGCTGTGGGTTGGCCAAGAGGGCCTTTAGCCCTGGTGCCATTTCTCACTCCAGTGAAGCCCATCCTTGCCCACCATATACTCCCAGGGAAGCAGAGCCCAGACATGTGAGTTCAGACCTGATCAGCCTGGCAGAAAGCTTCCCATGGCAGGACTATTCTCTTCTGGGCATTTTCATCTCCTTTCCTTGCATCAGTTGATCAAAGGAACCATGATTCACTCAAGATTTGTTCCATTGTAAGCAAAGCCAAAGTCTTAACCACAAACACTTTGCATGTGCTTGTTAGCAGTGTGTAGGTTATATGCCAGTCCCTCCTGGCTGTTTGCAATGAGCCAAGATTCATTTATTACCATTCCATGTTGTCTAACACCATCCTGCTGATCTATACGTAAAAAATGCATAGTAAGCAACAACTGAATATTATAAAAGGCTCTCACTTTTGCTGTTTAATGCATTATCTAACTCATATATCTTTGCATTACCACAAGGTAATGCATTAAAGTGTTGGAACGTGACTTGCATGGTACTCAAGATTTTCTGGTAGGTTTACAAGGTATCAAATGAGCAGCTCAAATTTTTTCAAGATGTATTCCTAAAAAGTGGAAAAATGGATGTGTGGTTATGCAACTGTTGATAGCCAGTGCAGGCATGCTTTCATTTCACATACCAGCTCTTTATGTACTGCTGCCTCACTCAGGTAAATATTTCTCCATTGTCATTTGAGGGACTGTTTTAAGGTCAAGTATACAAACACATACTGCACAAAGAAAACTTCTATCACTTCAGGATTCCATATATAGGACAGAATGGCAAGCAGACCTTGAGTTTTAGCCTCAGAAATCAAGGTGTGAAGCAGAAAACTGAGGCTTCAGCTCCACAGCACACAGCCACTGTCGTCCACTGCTGCCACTTCTGCAAATCATGCAGGAGCAGAAGGGCAGCACATGTCAGATGTGCACAGAAAAGTTGCACTAAGTCTTCTAAAACCTCTGTGAATGAACAGATAAACTAGGTTCCTGTGAGTTGCACTTAATTTTGGAAGCAGTTATTAACCTAAAGAAAACACTGCAGTCAAAAGTAAAAGATTCGTTGCACAGAAATTTGAAATGTTTGGAGAAAAAGCTTAAAAGAGGCTTTCAGCAATAAGGTTTCCATCCTCATTTTTCTTTATACTTTGTAATTACAAATTAATTAGAAATAAGCAACATCAGAATTAGTCAATGTACTAATTTATTAAAAAGACACATTTAGGTAAAGTATTTACCATATCAATAAGAACACCAGGGACGTGTCAGATTGTGCCTTAAGGAAATATAGGTTAGAGCAAAAATTTTGATAAGTGTGCAAGTCTGACAGACTGTCATAAGAGTGTTACTTCACATGCAACTGAAGATCCTAAAATCATAAATGGCAAGTTCCTATTTCCCAAGGGATTTAAAAAACTTTAAATAACTTCACTACAGACCTCCTTGTGACAAATAAAAAGAATATAGAGATTGGAATTAGGCACTTTGGAGGACCACTCTGACAAGTATCTAACTTTTTGCTCCCCCACAGAAAATGATAACAGAAGTTGACCTGAAAATCATGTTTTGAAAGAAAATCTTGAGGTTTCTATAATGACAGGCTTAAATAATGGATTTGGGAAGAAGCAGGATAGTGTACACATGAGGAACTGAAAAACTTTCTCCTCTTTTAGCTACTAGAGATACCCATAAGGGACAACCATTAAAATTTGCAAACTTTCTAACTCCTACCTAAAATCCTGGAGGACTTGTGTAAAGAAGTCTTGGCTTTTTGGATTGTATTCTTCAAGAAATTTTAGACTTCTAGAAAAATTCCAGACAGCTGGATGTCAACAGGAGTCAGGTATGAAAAAGGATAAAGATAATATGTAGTCTATGCTTCAGAGAAACATAGATAATGGCCATAGTTGCTCTTAATCAATACCTTAAAGCACGTTGTTGAAGTTTTTCAGGTGAATTTGAGCACTTCTAAAATCCGTTCATCTCCTTTTGCCATTCTGTCTAGTATATCATCATTCTCAGACATGAAACAAGTTTTTAAAAAAGTTACTAAAAAAAGCCTTATAAACACATTTTTTTTCTCTTGACAATGATGATGACAACATGGCAATTTAAGCAGTGGCTAATTAATTCACTCTGTCAAGGGGGAAAAAATTATGTGTCTGGTTTACTTATGTCATGTTGTCATAGTATCTCTACTCTCTGAAAACCAGTTCTGGGAGAGTGCTATCATCCCAAACATCACATCAGTCCAAACCTGCTTGGCTGTCATCACTTCCAGACTGTCAATAACTGGTAATAAGGTCCTTTCATAATTCTTCTTTCTATGTTTATATAAAACATATTTCTGATGTATATGATATAAAGGATTGTGCACTAAGGTTCATATCACTTAACATTCTGCAATAAACACTTAATTCTCAACAGCTAAGTGATCTCTTTATTGACAAGTGTCAATCTACTCACTAGATGTGGCCTCAAGTGAATATTTTGTCTGGCCAAGTGCTAACTCTGCCCTGAGGACATCAGCATTTCTAAATATTTGGAATGTGGTTTTAAACTGTAGACTTTCTTACTAGAAGAAAACCAGGTGCATTTGATTTTGAATGGAGTTCCTACAGAAAAGTGTCAACAAGTAGAAGTGTGATCTCAGATGATACTCTGGTCCTTCAAATGCATTTATGAGGTTTTTAAATTCCTGGGTCCCATCTGTCAGACCTGCACAACCATCAGTAGCTCTTTGGACAGTGGTCTAGAGACTACCTTGAGCTTACTAAGCAAAGCATCAGTAGCTAGAAACACCTGGGGCTCCTTGTGTACAGTTGCTGCAAATACAGCACTTGTCAAGTACATTTTAGAATAATAATCAGTTCATTTTGCTTTTACTTATTTTTCCCCTCTGCATTGTGCAGAATGCCAGGACAAGCTGAGTATGCTCTGGACAATGCAGAGACCTTTTGGAACCAACAAATGGGATGGACTGTCAAATGGGAAGGACCTTTCCCACAGGACATTTGCTGACCAGTGCACTATTTGCATTGGCAAAAATGTTAACATAATCCATATAGATCTCCTTTAAATTTACAGGCATTAAATCCTTGTTGAGGCTATTTATCCCCAGCTATTCAGAAGCATGATACTGTCATCAGGTGGGTAGCTTAAAATCATGGTGTTTTCAGCACTTTGTTTCTTGCCTTTATTATATTTCCTATCTGAATTTTGACATATAATTGGGACATATAGTTAAAAGTGTCTCCCTGCAAGAACTTTATTGTCATGTAATCATGTGGTTACAAGTCTTGAGTTGGTATATTTAAGGATAAACCATTAAAATAGAAATAATGAGGAGGATTTTTTCTTTGTTTTGAAAGCTTTTAGCAGATCCTAAGGGATAGATCTTCTCCCTGTTCTAAATCCTATGATTCTGAATGAATGACTACCAAAACCTCAAGTTGTTCCACGGTGCCATGAAGAATTGTGAAGATGCTGTGGACTCCTAACCTGTCTTTCAGGGAGTCCTTACATACAGTTTAAACCTAAGGAATATTAACACAATTATGCTTCTACCTCCAAATTACTCTTTTTTCTTTATGCTAATTTTTTATTTCTGCATTATGAATAAAAGAGATATTTTTCCTATACTCTGCCATGGAGTATTTATTTTCTTTTCTTTCTTGTCACTTTCCTTAATTGAAATTAAAATAGCCATAGCCTGCAAGAGCGTGATTTGTTCCTTGTGCATGAAAACATAATGTCCTTCTAGGTTATCTCAGTGGGACGCACTGTGACTGCAATGCACCAAAAACCCTCTAAATTAAAAGCAAATGAACAAACTGGGTTTATATTAAACAAAACAATGGAAAATTCCAATCAATTTAAAAGAGCAAGGTTGAAGAAATGTTTCCTATTCTTTGCCAAACTCTCCACTTTCTTTCTGCTCAGTAAGAAAAGTAACACTGTCACCAGATGACACAAGCAAAAACGATGCACCACAGCCTTGGTCACGATGAAGAGACTAATTTATTTTTTCTGACTCCAATCTTTTATAGTTCTCAAAAGATGCCAGTGGATTGGAGGGTGAACGTGCCACCTCTCCAACGACACTGGACAAACTACCTGTACATCAAATTTCTCCGCCTCTATGAAAGAATGCAAAACAATAGGTTATTTACAGAAAGTTGTGTGAGAAAGTTCTCTACAAGAATGTAAACTCAGAAGGCTTTAGAAAACTCTTGATAACCAGGGCAACATAACACCATGCTTCATTTTCCTGATTGGTGACCATGTTATCACAATGATTCTTTCTTTCCTATCACCATAAAAGGTTATAAATAAGTAACCTAGAAAATTGATACTATTACAGTTGTTCATTGCCCTCACATCAAGATGTGCAACTGTCATTAACCAAATAATTCAGCTTCAGTGTTATAGTAAAAATAGCACTAGCCTGAAATAATTGCAAAATTTTTCAGAGTAAAAGGGACATTTTCATCTGCCACAGCTAAAATCAGTGTGATCACTGACTGTGACAAATAAAAGAATCATTTCAACTTCAGGTGTAAGTCTTTGGTAACAGTATCACACAAGTCATCACAGCATCAGACATCAGTCATAAATCAAGGACCTTCTTGTATAATACAAAACAAAGATTATGACCCTTGACTCTAAGTCCCCTGTTCTAAGGACAGATATTACTCAGTGATGACAAATTTCAGGTTGGCTTCCTGTGTGTTTTACATGACACCCTCTAAAACACATAATTACACACCAGTGATAGCAAACCTGTCTGCGAAAGGAAGTTCCTCACGTAGGAAATTACTCACCTCCAGAATTTATTTCAGTCCCTACCAGCTCACTTGTGATTATTTCTGTATGTTGAAAAGGAATTAAGCCAAAGCATACCACTTCCATTTCACTAAACCAGGAAAATTTCCCCAAGATAAATTCAGATAACAAGGGGGAACTTCCAAGCCATTCCTTTAGTGGCTTGCTGAGTAAGAAAAACTTTTTTTTTTTTTTTTTTTAATAGAGTAATTTCCTTACCTGAAGTGGCCTTTATGGAAATTCTCTACCTTTATGAAAATATTACTTGAATATTACTTGAAAATATCCCAAAATCCTTGAATTTGGAACATATTTGGCAGATTAGCCAAGGTCAAATCCTGTTTCATTGCTGAAGGAATTGTAATGATAATGGTACACATAAGGGACTTCAGCACAAGGGCAGGAAAATTTCATGCAACTGCTCACATTGGCACCTAGAACATTCTTCTAGCTATCTGTTCTTGTGCAGCTGATCCAATGCCTCAGAAAGCTTTAGTGCATGTGGATGTATAAAGGAAAGATTTCTTATCTCTACAATTTGCAATTAGCTCTCTCTTTCCTACAGTCTCCTGCCTCAGTAAATTTAACCCTCACAAAATTGAGTTTAAAATAGGAAAAAGATACAGAAATGCTTGCTGAAATGCCAGGAGTTAATCTATGCTCACATGAGGATTTATCCCTTTGATCTTCCCTCTGACACCCGGTTGTGGCTGTGGCTAACTTGAGCTAGAGTGCAAAATGCAAAAGGAATTCAGGTTCCAACACTCCCAAGATGCCATAACAAAAATGCACTGCACAAACACGTTTCTATGTAAGTTCCTTATCAAAATGAGTACTCATAAATGCAGTGTGGAAGACACTTTTTCTACAGGTAAGGACTGCAGAGCACAAGTCACCAAAGCTAAGCACTAGGAAAACAATAACTAAGTCCTTCTGCAAATCTTTACTGTGACTGTATGAAATTTTTTTAGCAGTTACATCACCTCTGGATGATCTCTGGTGTTTTGGTGCTTGTCTTACTGGAAAAAATTTCATTTCTACAAACAGAGAAGTAATTTTTAATTAATCCAGACATAAAGATAAACCTGCTCAAAGTGAAGTCATTCCCCAGGTTTGCCATTCTACTTCCCTGAACAGTGATTGAAATGTTCTTGAGAGGCAGAAGGATATAGGTAAAGTGCACCAAATACTGTATTAGGATACCTGAACAGGTTTAATGAGCCAGTGCTCTAATTCAACATGTTGAAGAACACCTTTAGTGCAGGGAGCTCAGTGTGCAGGCTGCAGATTGAGCTCTGGGTGGTGGGATTGAGAGGCAAGAGGCCAGGAAGTGGCACTGATCTTTTGCACAAGAAAGGGCATGACCAGACTCTCAGAGGCACAGCAGGAGCCAAAAACCCCCAGACTTTTGCACACTTAGACTGTGAGGATATAAAAGCCCATGGTTTCCTTTGCTTGGGTTCCCTCCTTAGAGACAGCCAGTTTGAGTTTTATCTTGTTATTTAACTATTGCACAAAGATTAAATTATTTCAAGGATCCAGATTCTGGAAACCCATGGTTGAGCCAGTAAGGACACCTGGTCTGTCTGTGTGAGAGTGGAGTGTGCAGGGAGTGAAGTGGGGACCTGTCAGTCACTGGAGCCACCCCCCACCAAGGTGTCTCAGTCCCAGCTCAGGTGGTGAGAGTGTGGCTGCCAGAGTGGCTCCTGGATGGTCAGACAGGAAAGCTTCCCTAACACCATCTAAAGTTCAGTGCCAGTTTCTCTTGCATGGTAGCTTACAGCCTTATGTCAGAAACTTAAATATGAATTAGTATGCCTGAAACACAAGAGGGCATCTGTGCTAGTAAACAAAATGAGCCCAGAGACAGAACCATGCAGCAAGCCTCATATCACATGGAGACTCTGCCAGTCCAAAACAGTGTCATAGATTCTGGAATGTGATGGGATGTGATGATGGCCTGTGATGCTCTCTGAACTATATCCAAATGCTGTTTGGGAAAGCATTAGATCTGTCACCATGGGACTGTGTCCAGCCCTTTCACAATTTACTGATACATAGTTTATGTATCTACCTTCAGGCAGCCACATTTTTAGCTTATCCACGGGCTGACAGTGTTTGTAGATTCACAGTTTAAGTTCAAGGCTTTGCTGTTTTAAGTGTTTTTATGCTGAGAAGCATAAGAGTACTCTATCCATCAGTACCTCCAGCCCATGATACCAAACGCTCTTACCCAGCAAAATTCAACATTCCAGTATCAGTTTCTCATTGGAATGACCTGTGCCAACTCAGAACAGTGCCCAGGGGCTGCCAAGTGCTACTTGACATGGGTCAAGTCTTGCAAAAAAAATTCTAAGAATTTAACAATAGAGAGTACTATTACCTAGAGGTATACTCTAACATGGCTTAATTTATGAATATAGATGCAACAGGAGAGATTTATTTTATCCAAATATGTCTGCCACTTCAAGCTACAGGCAAACACTACACAAGGCAGGCCTTCCTTCATTCCTTCCATTGCCCCTATTTTCAATTTCTACAGAACAGATCAAATCAAGAACTAATTCTGTTAAAACAAGACAAATGGAGAATATAATCTTTTCTTCTGCACATAGAGAATTCTCTACCCAGGATTTTGTATTACCAACAGCAAAATTATATAGTTTGTATTTAAAGCTAAATATTTGCTTGTACATTTAAAAAAAGAGAGTACATGACAGCTTTCACAATAAAATATTTTTAATACACTAAGATATAAAAAGAACATCTTTAAGACTTGGAGGTTGCAAATCAAGCTCTAATGGAATCTGTGGGAGGATTGCTACATACTTCAGTAAATGTAGGCACTGGCTCGCAGTTCCAGCAATGTTAAATTTCCAGTAACTATTAGCTAAGTGGGAATTCCTCCAGAATTGCAGAAATGTATCTAAGAGCCAAATTCAGTCAAAAAAATTTTTAAAAATACTTTCATAATCACACTAAAATACTGGCATGACAAGGATCAAGATACAGGAATTCCTACTGTGATTATTGACATTTGTTTAAAATATTATATACTCTGAATATAAATCAGTATACATTGTTTCTGGTTTGGACAGATGCAATTTAGTCTTGAGTTTCTTGATTATTTTATTATTAAAAATACACAGTTTTTTGGTCAAGCCTTTTGTATACATACATCATACTATATCAGCCAAGGGGAAAAAATTAACATATAAAACAGAAATTCTTCTTGATACATTTAGAAATTATGTGTAATAAATATTGCAAACTGAGAATGGATCCTGAAAGAGTAAGTGGATCATCTGACACAGAGAGTAAAACAGGTGAGAATTCACAAAATTAAGAGATAAGGTTGTATTGCTTAATGGCAGTATTGCAAAGGTCACTTCTTTAATTTACTGTAAAGCAAATTATAATATAATACAGACTCTTCTTTCAAACACTGTGTAATCACTAAGGAAGTAGCAATCAGTATTTCACTTTCAAAATAAGAGGATCTATTGAGTAAAACTTTGAAGCAGATTTTCCCAGCTCTAGCTCTCTTCAAGGGACAGAATATACTTCCTGCTTATGCAAACTACTTAAAGCTGAAGAATTTTATTACAGAACAGAGCAATAATCCAAAACCAATTTGACAAATGGGAGAAGTAGTCTCAAAACATAAGTGCAAGTGCAGAATATTATTTTTCAGAGGTAATAATAATCTACCAGAATACAAGTATGGGGATAATTGAGTACATATTCTTTCAAAAAAAGATTTAGCATGGAAGCTAATATTCAGATGAAAAATCAGAAGTGCCATGCTAGTGGAGGAAAGCCATAGTGGCACTTTTGAAAAGAAGTATGCCTCGAAACACATGAGGAAGTAATACTTCTGCTCTGCTTTGGTAAGACTTCAATTGAATAACTGTAGCTAATTGGGATGGCAGCATTTCAGTAAAAACAAAACAAAATCATACAGTATAAAAGCTACCCACTAATTTTCTCCACTGGATGCCTTTTTGAGTGTGATATTCGACTATTTTCACGAACTCAATTTCAGTGACGTTTGCACGGAAGAGAATGTGAATAACACGTGCTATACCAGTAATATCTTCTGGCCCCTGCATCTCATGAGTGAGATAAGTTGTATGAACATATAAACACTCCTCCCTGTCTTAAATACCTCTCCAGACTTCACTGAGTAGCCAATGTACTGCCTTCAACAGGATAAGGCTGGAGCTAAAAAGGAAGCAAATCTGAAAATTGCTTTCATTATCCCAGAACACCCAAATCCTAAAATAACTCATTAGAAAAGCCAGTAATTGATAGGTTGTAAGCTATTTTCCTCTGCTGAATTCTCAGCTCACCTTAATTTTTTCCAATATTATTTTGGTTAAAAATAGTAATAAATGAATAGTAATAGTTCCTTCAAATCCTGTTTCTGACATGAGACACATTTTTTTCTCTGTTCAGGGCTCTGAAGCACTCTAGATCCCTGGGGCAACAATAAGAAACTCCACATTTTTCCTTTTTGTAGAGCAGACCTTTGGCAGCCTGCAGAGAGAGTCAGCTATAATAAGGAGCATGTGTCAGACCCTGAGCGCCTGTCCTTTGCCCTGACTCAAACCAGGTGTCTCTGTTCTCCGTGCTGCACTGAACCCATTGGTACCAGGGACAGAACCATACTGTGCTCTTATACAGGCACAATAGTTGTGGCTTCAAACCTCCAGAAATGTCATAAAGTTCACTCAACAACAGCCGATACTTCTATAAAGGCCAGCTTAAGTACTGAAAATGAACACACATTCACTTTCTGTTTGAGATGTAAATAGAGAAGTGTTAAGTTCTCTTCAGGTGAAGAGGAAGATTATTTCCCTTGGCTGCTGTCTACCTCTTGGGAGTTTATGGGTACTTAGAATTTTTCACGTTTTTGTCCAGTAATATCATGAAAACTGTAAATACAGTTCAGGCATGCATTTTCACTGCTTTGCAGCTGAATATTACATACAGGGGAATTGGTGACCTCTGTAATGGCAGGCTGTAGCAGAATGAAATATTTTTGTGTGTGTGTTCATTTTCCCTTTCTCTATTCCTTGGTATTTAAATCAGCATATTAAAGAAACAGATTTTCCCTCCACTGTAGCACTTCTGCAAGTAGAATCAGAATCACAGAATCAATTAGGTTGGAAAAGATCTTTAAGATTATCAAGTCCAACCTACGACCTAACACCACTTTGTCAACCAGATCATTGCAATGAGCATCCCATCTGGTCTTATCTTAAACACCTCCAGGGACAATGGCTCCACCACCTCCCTGGGCATCCCATTCCATGCCCAACCACATCTTCTGTGAAGAGCCTCTTTCTGATGCCCAGACTAAGCCTCCCCTGGTGCAGCTTAAGACTGCATTCATTAGCACTCTGATTTTGTCTAGGCTAGAGATAATTTTATTCACAGTAGCTGGTATGGGGCTACTGTGGATTTGTGCTGAGAACAGTGTTGACAATACTGGGATGTTTTCACTGTTGCTGAGCAGTTCTTTTACAGTGTCAAGGTATTTCTGCTCCTGATCCCAGAGGAGGGGGTGGGATTGCACAAGCAATTGAGAGGGGACACAGCCAGGACAGCTGATCCCAACTGAGCCAAGGGATACCCCACACCATATGGTGTCTTGCTCAGCATATATAAAGCTGGAAGAACAAGGAGGAAGAGGTGAATTGTTTGGAATGACAATGTTTGTCTTCCCAAGTCACTGTTTGGTGTGGTAGAGCCCTGCTTTCCCGGGGCTGAACATCTGCCAGCCCATGGGAAATGGTGAATTAATTCCTTGTTTTCCTTTGCTTGTGGGTGCAGTTTTTGCTTTACCTATTGGACTGTGTTTATCTCAGTTCTATCTTTCTGACTGTCTCCCATCCCCCTGGCAGGGGACTGAGCAAGCAGCTGTGTCAGGCTTGGTTGCCAGCTGGGGTTAAAACGTGACACAGAGACACATCAGTAATTATTTCCTCTCCATACTTTTTTTACAGGTAATCATGTGCAGACAAACGTATCCATAACAAAAAACAAATTCTTCCTTAAAATTCTACAAACCACTCTATATGCCAATTGTGAAGGCTAAAACTCTGGGATATTTTGGACCAGCTTTTCAGTTCACAAGATGCTAACATATTTGGCAGTGCAAGGACCTGAATATTTCTGTTTATATTAGCCAGACCCTCACCACTGTCATACGTTGTATGAAGCAGCAGAACCTATATATGCAACAATATGTAAACTGTTCTCACTGGAGTCAGAGGAAACTGTAAGTAAACCCTTGTTATAAAAAGCCCTAGCCAAGTGTAGGACTGTTCACAGCAAGATGATAATCCATGGAGCTTGCAAAGTCCATGGAATGGCCGTCATCTGCACATTCTTCAGAATGACCAACATGAAGGGCAGCATTTCAAAGTAATAAGCAGAGAGGATCACTTATGTGTTCCCCATTTTGTAGATTAAAAAAAAAAAAAAAAAAAAAAAAAAAAAAAAAAAAAAAAAAAAAAAAAAAAAAGAAAAAAAAGGCAGCTGGATGGATAAGCTGGCAAGCTGTAGTCTTGCCCACATATAGGTGAGATCCCTGTTCCGTTCAGTGCAGTCTCAAGGCTCAGAATGGGGAAATATTAAGATGTTTTGCAGTACCCTGAACATACCTGTGGCCACACTCAGACTTCCACTGCACATACAAATACAGCCACATATTGGACTGTACAAACAAAAGTACAGTCATCCAGTCAAGAGAAGTGATTGTTCTCCTGCTCTCAGCACTTCTGTGGCTGCATCTGGAACATAGTGGTTTCACTTTTAGCCCCCAGCACAACAGCAACAAGAACAAATCAGAGCAAGCCCAGCAGCTGATTACTGCAATGTTTAAAGATCTGGAGCAGGTGATGTGAAAAGAGTTGCTGAAGGAACTGCATTTGTTTAGCTTTAAGAAGAGAAGGCTCCAGGGGCACCTAGGATCAGTCTATCATTTCTGAAAGGGAGTTAATAGAGAAGATGGAGCAAGACTTCTCAGAGTGGACAGCAAAAGGACAAGAGAGGATACAAGTTGCAAAAAGGAAAATTCCTATCAAACATGACAAAAAAAAATCCACAGTGAGGGTTAATGACACAGACTGTGAGATAAATTGTCTGATCTCCATCTCTGGAGACTCAGAATTCAGCTAAACACAGTCTTGAACAAACCCCACCTGCCTTCAGAGATAGCTCTGCTTTGAGCAGAAGTCTGAAGTAAATAACCTTCAAGCATCCCTTGAAACTGTTTTTCCATGATTCTCTGATTTAAAGTATTTACCAGGAAAATAGGCACAGGTCTAACTGTTCTTTGTTTATTTGCTTGCAAAGCAATTCCAGTGGTACAGGATGAATGTCAATGCACACAGCAAAACTTCAGAGATAAGACCCTTCATGTGACTCAAGAAAAAAGAGTTAGGCTTTGATAGATACTAAAACTTGGTCATAATTATAACCTAATGTTAACTGATCTACAATGAAAAATTTCTGATGTAAAAGCAGAAGCCCTTAAAGTTAACTAGTACAAGACTGAAGAAAAAAATACCCAGCAAGCTTTGCAGAACACTCAGGTTTTACAGGCAGGGAAATTCACAGGCAGACAGCAGCAAGAGATGGGGCCATTCCCTAAGGGAAGGTGAGCTGGGAGCTGAGGGTGACTGCTAATCCAGCAGTGCCCTCACCACCCCGTGCACAGCCCCACAGCACCTGCACTGCAGACCTGGTAACACTCAAGGGCAGCCCCTGGCACAGTGAGGACATGAATCACGTCCTTGGTCCACCCAGGGACCATCAGGAAATTAAGGACAGAGACAGTGGAGAAATTCCTAAAATAGGTGACTAAGGAAAGGACTGGAGAAAAAGCTGTAGCTGAGGTCCAGGATCCATCCTGGAGGCAGGACCAGAAACATGGATTGGCACAGGCCCATTCACAGCACAATTGAGGCCAGGACTGAATGCCCAGCCCTGAGCTGAAATGAAGCCCCCAGCACAATTGTGGAGGTGGAGGCTCCAGGTAGTTCTGGTCAGGGCCATTAAAGCCTGTTAGTGCTCTCAGAACCCTGCCAAATTCAGGGTTTAAAGGTATATCTTGTCTAAAGAGGTAATTCTCAAACTATGTGAAGAAAAAAAAAGCTTGATCACTCTGAAGATCATTTTCCACAATGCAGTGAAAGGTGAGATATATTTTAGCAACAGAAAAATAATAACAAAGTGTGATCCCATTAAATAAAATTTCCTATTGCTTATTAATAAATCAAGCCATTACATCAAATTTTGACAATTCCTTACCATCATGCCTATTACTTTTAGAGTGGTATCTCACAGCTTATACCTATTCACTATATTATTAGAAACTGATTGACATCTTGACTTTTTTTTCTCCATTCCAGCTTGTGCCTTGTGGTCACATTTCAAGAGAAATTGGAAATGCTATCTGGGCCAGATTAATTTCAGTGAAGTACACATAAAATGATTTTGACCAGCTGTCACAGATTTCTCAACTTATTTTAGAATAACTTCAACAATGTTAAATAAGCTTCTCCAGAGATTGGAAATGCTCCATCAATCACTACATTTAATACCAATAGATTAAATGTGAGCACCAGCTCTGGCAATTATTGGAATGTGATTCTTATTGTATCTCCTACACATATCTTAGCAACACCATTCTTAGATGTAGGAAGTTCCTCCTGCCCTTCACACTGTTTATAGATTTTCATAATAATCTGGAATGATCTAATAATAATAAATAATAGTTAGATCTATTATATAGTAATAACCTAAACATGATCTTAAAACATGCAAAGCACCTTCACATTTTATTGACACCCCTGCAAAATTTATGCATACTATGAATTTTCATGGAACAACTCCAAACCCCTATCTTTAGAGATAGTTCCTATATATTATGAAATCAGTGAGAGTCGTGTTCTCCCCAGATGCCCTGAAAAATGAAGATTTGTTAGTTTGAGTCTAGGCACAACTCTTACTGTGAAAATAAAGCAATGCTTCTCATAGTGAGTTAAAGTTATCACTGGGAAGGGTGAGCATATGGGCAATAAGCTAAGAATTGCTTTAAGTCTCTGCTGACAATTTAGGAATAGATTTTGTATCATTTTCTTTTAGCAAAGCTCAAAAACTGAACCAAGTAATCTCTTTTTTTTTTTTTTTTTTTTGTGAATAGGAAGTTTAGGGTGTCATTTCCCAGCTATTTAGAGCTCCACTTTCCTGATTACTGTTGCTGTTTTTGTTAGTGCCCTACAGAGCTGTATGGCATATAACCCACTTTTCATCCTAAGGGTAGATATAGTATTGATCAGGGCAGCAGAGAAGTTTGTATTCACAGCACATGTCAGTGACCCTGATGAGCTTCAGGTCAAGTCCCTGCCTGTCACAACTGCACAAGACCATTCATCATCTGTCTGAGGTATTTTGCTTTCACGTCAAGCCGGAGTGTGTTGATAACTTTCCAACTCCACTATAGATCTCAGCAGTCAGCTAAAACTGTGCCAGAAGTCCTCTCTCCATCAGGAACACTGCTGCTGCTGCTGCTTTTCCTTCTGGGCTTTCAATCCATAAACATGAAAGTTATTCACTAAAAGAAAGTTTGCAGCAATGCAATTAAAAGTTAGCTTTTAATTTTTAAGTTTCTTGTCAATTTAAATCAAGATCTCTTGTACAAAGTGATTTCACACTCATGCTTCCTCCAGGCCACTGTTTTTTCTCAGTTCAGCTAGTAGTCATTGTGTGGTACTGGTATACTGATGCCTACATTTATACAGAAGAGTGCTTGGAGCTTCCAATGGCCAGCAGCCAGTGTAAGACTCACCCTTCACTCTTATCTCCTTGAATTCTACAAGTTCCTCCTCAAAGGGATACTTGCCTTTTTCAGGGGATAACTGCCTTTCATCTGTTTAGCCACTTACCCCTGCAGCCAAAGGCTGGAACTATTCTTCATTTGTTTCCCTACAGAAGCAATGGTGTTACCTCAATGTCCACATGACCCAGTCGTCTGGGTTTCTCTCCTGGCTCCTTAGTGATGACTACATCAAATTTAAGGGTTTGCCAGCACTATAAAAAGCTCTGATTACCCCATTGGAGAATCTTGTGTTTTCAGCACCAGGGAGTGTCTGGAAAGTACAAGTTTACAAAAATGAAGCAAGTGCATTGTTATTCCTACTAGTCTCAGAGTCACAGCAACTACAGAAGATCTTCATTTCCTGTGTTTCAGCACTGTACAACAAAGCAGGAACATCTATACCTGGATTATTCCTGGTAGACATATCTCTAATCTATTTTCAAAGTTCTTCAAAGACAGAGATGCCATGACCTTCCCTAGGTGGCTTTTCCATCCCTTTACTACTTGAACTGTTAAAAAGCTTCCTTGGTGTCTAACCTGAATTTTCTGATGTAATTTAAGCCCTTGCATCCCATGGCATACATATGTCATAGACAAAGAGAACAAATTAATTCCTTGATCTTCACTGAAGATCTTTACTTAATTGAAGTTTGACACTTCTTTCCCTCTCTTTTTCTCTTGATAATCCTTTCTTATTTCATCTAAATAACCCTTGTTTGTTCATTCTTTACTTGTAGGTCATGTTATCCAGTCCTCTGGTCTTTTTTGTGGATCTCTTCCTGAAATTCTCATTTTCTTCTCACATGAACTGGAAACCTCTGCTTCTGCAGACCCTTCATCAATTATTCTCGTCATCTGGACATTTTCATCTAAATGAGGTGTATTAGGCATGAGGGTATCATCTGTGTGTAAAAGAAATAGAAGAATAATCAGTTGCTTCTGTTGGTTTTCTTTTATTAGATCTTAGCCTCAGGTCTTTCTAGCATTCCATCATTTGAATTATGAAAGAAAAGCACAATGTAAAGCCCTGGACAAATTCCAGTAAAGGTGAGACAAATTGTAACACTCAATAGGGATGTGATTGTCAGAGGCTCTTTTAAAGCCAACACTGAAGTAACACAGAGAGGTCTGTGTTAAAAAAACACATCTGTAACTGAATTTTTTGTTTAAAAAATGTGTGGAACTGGAGCTTAAAAGGTGGCTGTTTTCTTCTGGCTATGTGAGAACTATGTGTAGGCAATTTTGCTGGGAAAGTGCTAATCATAGAATCACAGATTGGGTTGGGTTGGAAGGGACCTTAAAGATCCTTTAGTTTCAATGCCTCTGCCATGAGCAGCAACTTTCCACTCAACCATGTGGCTCAAATCCCCATCCAGCCTGGCCTTGAACACCCCTGACCTTCCAGGGGTGGGGCATCCACAGCTTCTCTGGGCAACTGTTCCAGTGCCTCACCACCCTCACAGTAAAGAATTTCTTACTAAAATCTCATCTAAACCTAGGCTCTCATTTTGAAGCCATTCCTCCTTGTGTCCTATCCCTACAGACCCATGCAGAATGTCGCTCTCCAGCTTTCTTTGTAGCCTGCTCTTTAAGTACTGGAAGACTGCCCTAAAGGTCTCCCTGGAGCTTTCCCTTCTCCAGGCTGAACAGCCCTAACTAAGACAATCTTAACAGGAGAGATGCTCCAGCCCTCTGATCTTTGTGATGCTCATTTGGATTTGCTCCAGCAGGTCCATGTCCTTCTGTTGGGTGCTCCAGAGCTGAATGGAGCACTCCAGGTATGATCTCAGGAAAACAGAGTAGAGAGGTAGAATCACTTCCCTCAACTTGCTGGCCACAATTATTAAAACTCCAAATGAAATCTGATGGAATACACACCTGGCTTAGGCCCTTTATTCTAGTTCATAACAAAGGGAGTTACCTGGAGACATCATTCCCATGTGACTCAAAACATAAACCCTTACTATCTGGTAGACTGAAAGAAATATTGCTAAAGGGACTAAATAACTGACAGTAATAACAGAAATTTTGGCAGCAATCAAGTACAATTTGCAAAATGAATGCTACAAAAAGGCATGCCCTCTTTTATTTTTTGCCAATTTTTTAATTAAAAGAGTGAGTCATACTTCATGTAGACGTGCTTCCCAATTTTACTGACTCCCTGGATTTAGGGAGCAGAAAAAGAAACATGATACATGAGAAGTTCACAGACTTTCACACTCTAGTTTAAGGCCCATGGGCTAGACCTGTTAAAGGAGGCTGGAATCTAAACATTTGGTAGCAAGTTCTGAAAATGAGAATCCACATTTTAAATCTGTAATCTCTGTGAAGAGAGGTATACATTTATAAAGATAATTTAAAATTAAATACACTTTCCTATAGCTCATCAGTAGGACTCCATCAGGGTAGATCTTTACAAAAGCATCCCTTTTCCTGTCACTGGATCCTTGACTGGCGGTCACAAGGATATAGTACCAGAGATCAAAAGCACTGGTTCCTAAGCACAAGCATAATTATTTTCCAAATACTATGTAGGAGTCACTCTTTTCATTACAAACAAGGTTGAAGTAGGAATGGTACAGAAAGCAGGAAACCTGAATTAATTTCTTCTCTGAGAGAGTGCTGAAGGAAGGAGACTGAACTACCTACTATTTGCTCTTGAAGCTGATCCAATATTTAGCAAAGAGGATACTGTGGAAATTGCAGAATTAAAAAACAAGACACTGGTAGCACAGCTCACTCATATTTATGCATATGACTAGGCAGAGACATTAGCAGGAAGATATACAATGCATATCATACATAAGGTAGTATTTCTTGCAATGTATACAGTCTACTTACTGACTGAAGTACAAAGGTCTAAAAAGCACCTCAGAGTCCAATTTTTAAGAGAGCAGACAGAGTTTACTCAGTCATACTCCTACAGGCAGTAGAGAACCAGCTCTGGCATGAAGGACTGAAACACAGGAGTCACACTAACTTATTCCCAGTGCCTTAATCACTAGATAAAGAATGTATCCATGATTATATGGCTAAGAAAGCAATTTCCAGCTTTGGGGACAAAGATATTCTCCATGGTCAAAAAATTTAAAAATACATATTTTTCATTAGTTTCACTCAGATGCATTAATTTAATGCAGGTCAAGTCTATGTTTCTCAAGACAAACCATCCTAAAAGTCAATTCAAGAGATTTCCATGTTATATTGAAACCTCATCAAAGGTGGAGGACATCCCTTTCCTGTGCTGGACTCGTGATATATGTAGCTAGGTTGTAGCTTTCTACTCTTCCATGGTCCTTGCAGCTAATTGTCATCTGCATATGTTATTAATGAAAGCCTTCAGCATACCAAACATTAAACAGAATTTTGAAACTTCCATCTGGGCCTAAAGCTGAGCATTGAGGAAAGTCCTATATTCTGCTATGCAGGAAAAAGGAACTACTCTGTGAACGTCATGAGTGAAACGTGTCTTTGAAAGAATCCTCTGAATGCCCTTCACAGACGGCATCTCTTTCATTGATCTACTGATGTACTTTTTTCCTGGAATACTGATGTCTGATGATCGCTTGATTATATTGTATCTGTCACTCAGTGTTAAAATACCAATACTGAATATACCTTTTTGTAGAAGATTAAGAAGACACTCAGTTTCTCTTAAATTATTTAAACAGGAATGCATAATATGATATGCATCTATCTGCCTCAACATGCTTTAAAGAAAAATCTGATGTTGGCAAAACATGACATTTCCATCACAGTATTGTTTTCCTCTTTAATTTTAATTTCTTGTTATAAATTATTATATTTTGTAAGATTTTGTGGTTGAGAACTAAACTATAAGCTAAAGAGTAACAACCAGAAATATCAGTTACAACTTCAGTAACTGTCTAAAATACAGAAATTGTGAGAGAAGAGTACAGGTTAGAGGAATAAAATTTGTTTCCAGTAAAGAATATTCATTGTGAAGGAACTGGATTGAGACTCAAGAATTAATAATTTTGAACTTGCTTCTGTTACTATCTTGATGTGGCTTTAAGCAAATCACTTTATATTTTCTAGTTACATTTTACTGGTGAAACAGAAATAATAGTATTTCCTTACTTTATGGGTGTATTAATAAGGATATGCATGTTGACAAAAGACTACTATGACATTGATTGATGACACAAATTCTCCAATTAATTAAAAGAGAATTTGCATTCTTTTTCTTCTTTCAACTAATACTTAATAGCTCAGTTGTCAGCAACACAATACTCGTCAAGTGAGATACCGACCTAGGAACCAGAGCCTTCGAAGGACAGTCGAAAGTCCAGATTCTGCCTCTGCATTCACACATTCAACACTTCACAGCAGCTTGGCCAAGAAAAAGTGACTGATACAATCAAAGGGAGAACTGGTTTGTGAAATTCTTTCCTGCCTCTGAGGAAAGCATTAACTCTTCTCAACAATGAATTTTCAGGAAGCACTGACCTGACATGGAATTTATTTGCTTGAGTTAACTTGACAACTGGCAGGCAGCTGAGGGATGTTTCGCTTCCGCAGTGTCTGAGCTGCTGCATATGAGTCAAGTGTAACCAAGCTCTACCTGTCAAAGGCTGTGACAGAACAAGTTGCAGCCCAGGAAGATGGCATATACAGCCAGCAACAAGAGTCTGAAAAAGGTAACTCCATTGCTGCATCACTAAGGGACACTTATCATCTAGAACTCAGTGACAACCTTTGGAAACAGAAAATACAGAGAGCATAAAGGTAAAGATGAAAGATGTTGCGAAGATGCCTTTATCCTTTGTTAGGTCTGAACTACTGTAATGAATGAAGTTCCTAACATTCATCAGAACATCCAAAAGATGATAAAACTAATGATTTCCTACTTTCACAGCCTTCGATAGACATGATAACATGTAGCTGTGTACATTGTAAGAATGAGCCTTTTTTTCTAGAAATAGCCTCTTCCCCTCTCCTCTGTTCTAACCTGGTTGCTACCAGGTAGAAAGTCCTGCATTGTGTATTACTTCACAGAATGCCACAACTGTTATGTTGGACAGGACCTCTGAAGATCAACCAGTCCAACACCCCTGCCAAGCAGGGTCACCTAGAGCAGGTTACACAGGAACACATCCAGGTGGGTTTGGAACATTTCCAGAGAGGAAGACTCCATGACCTCCCTGGGTAGATGGTTCCAGTGTTTTGCCACCCTCATGTTGAGGTGAAACTTGTAGTGTCTTACTTCATGGCCATTGCTCTTCGTTCTGTCTTTGGGCACCACTGAAAAGAGTCTGGCACCATCCTTTTGATGCCCAGCTTTGAGGTATTCATATGGATTCTCTTTCTCTTTTCCCTCTTTTTCCTCTTTCTATAAAATTGTTTGAAAAAGAGTTAGGAGGTATCAGTTTTCAATTCCTGAATTTTTGTACATGCATATTCAGAAGGAATTATTCTCTTGGATTTATTATTTTAGAATTTAAAATTTCAGAAATTAAGTGAGTAATGCTTAGTGGTTTGATAGGTAGTGGTGTAAAGTTTGGTTAATAATCTGTTTACACCTGCTATCACAACTAGATAAAATCTTCATATGGTATGAATTTACTTCTCATTTTCATATACCACTTTCACATTAAAAAAAAAAACTAAACAAACAAGGAAAATATGAAAATTGTCCCTAATAATGTAACACTTGCAACACTTGTAACACTTTCCTGTGTTCAAACATCTCAGATATAGGCAAAAAAAATGCAGGTCTTAACCCTCCCACGTATATACTAACAAAATCAAAAATTTATGTTAATTTGAAATTTCATTTATAAGTCAAGAAAAATCTTCTGAGTTTATAAAAGAAAATGGAATGAAGACTGTGAGAGTAGACATTGAAAATTTAAGACTAGTAATTGATATATGCCATAGTCAATGTTATTTTTGTTGACCTACTTTTTTTACATTTGTTTTTAGGGTACAAGCTGATGGACTTTCACTGTGATTTTTATAAATCAAACTCACCAGAAACTTGGCTCCTGAATCATCACTTATTCTAAGAAATACTGCCTGATTTTTGCTTTCCTTATATTTATTTACAGTGATAAGAACCTTTTAACAAACAGGTGGGTTTTGCAATTTGCTCCAAGGGAAATCTCACCATGTTGTGTGTAATCTCTTTTGGCTTCTTTGTTTGAATAAATCACAGGTAGATTTAGAAAAATGCACTGAAAACACCCTCCTACATGCTAACAGTTACAGTAAGCAATAGTTCAGCACTGCCAATAGCACAAAGTAAACAACACGGCCCCATGCTTTTGTGACATATCTGAGGCAATGAAAGGAGTACAGGCTCTTATAAAGGACATCCAAGATTTTTCTTAAATGGGAGAGTTTGGATGCATGAAGATCAAATCATAGACTGAACATTGGAGGAATCCTGTTTATCAGAGTTGTACAATAAAAATCCTGCAATAATCAAATTATTTTTTTTCTTAGAGTTTCATGGAAAAGAGTGCTAGTCATAGCAAATATTGCCTAGAATAACAAAAACAGTACCAACAGAATGACATATCTGTTTCCACATCATGTGGAAAAGATTAAGCTCTCTTGTATGTCTGCTTTAGTACAATGTTTAATTACATGGCACATACAGTTCTTTTCAACATGTCTAAGGATCAAATTAAGGCAGAATACTGAAGAAGACTCTTATCTGTAGCAGTCGCATTTCCTGAGGGAGTGAGAAAGTCTCTAGTGAAAAAGTGGAACAAAAAAAAAAATTATCTCAAGGTTAAGGCAATTGAATCTTTTGCTTATCCTTTTTGCTTCCAGCCTCCCAACAGTAGTTTTCTGGTTTTGGTTTTTTTTGGTTTGTTTTTTTTTTTTTTTTTGGTTTTTTTTTTTTTTTTTTTTTTGTTGTTGTTTTTTTTTGTTTGGTTTTTTTTTTTCGGTGTTTTTTTGTTTTGTTTTTTTTTTCTCTGTGTGATGCCAGCCTCCCACTTAGAGGGATAATTTTGCAAATTATCATTATGTTATTGTTTTCTCACTTTCTTAAGTGATGGAGGCTTCACAAAAATGCTGTGTCCCTTTGTCCCATCCCAAGCCAACCAGTTTGGAAGATCTGCCTCAAAAGCACGAGAATTTTATACCTTTTTAGAAAAAAATAAGGCTGTCTGTGTGTTCTGCCCTGAGAAAGAAACTGTATTTTTCTTTCATTTCATTCTTAGTAAAAAAATCAGGAGGCTGCCATTCCACACTTGGACTGTGACTATATTAGTAAAGCAGACACTACAGACACAGCTCCGTAGCATGAGAAGCCAAGTGGCACAACAGTTTGCAGACATACCACTAAATTATCTTCCATCTCAAAACAGAAGGGCCAGAGCCTGAGTGTCTCCCTGGTTTGTGCTTACCAAACAATGCCAGTACTCAGGCTAGCAATTAGTACTGCCAGCCAAGGACTCCGACTCTGTTTAGATTTCTGGCGTAAACATAGCCTCCAGGTCTCAGCTTGGATAGTGGTAACACTATGAACAACTGAGATGAGCAAGTACTGATGGTCCTTCCCTAAGCTACTTCTTCTTTGAGGTCTTTTTCAAGTGGCATTTCCAAACTCTTTTCATGAAGTTGCCATAGGAGTTTTATAACTTTTAATTGAAAGCACCCTATGATAAGGTCATTCATTATTTCTGTTTCATTATGTGTTTGTTTGTTTATAAAGGAAACACATGCATTAATTCATTTAAGTAAAGTAGGTTGAAGTTCCTTCCTATGACAATGTTACCTGAAGTGCTGTGTATCATTTGCATTCATTGTGCATTTATAGTTCAGTACTAGTATAATAAGAATGATTTATTCCATGAAATGACAGTAAAACTGTATTTGTATAAGTACTTGATTAAATCTCTTTCTGAAAATTTTGCTGCTTAGACACAATAACATCAAAGCAGATTTAGCACTGTTTAAGCATTGTAATTTCTGTGTTGTTGTTATTGTTGTTCTTAATACACAAACTGTAGAGACCTACCAAGATACAAACACCTAAACAGTGCTTTTCTCTTGTGAAGAATGCCTTAAACATTTTACAAACTATTCATCATTCTTCACTAGGGATACAAGGGTTTTCTGGAATTGCCTCTGGCATTTGATTAATGGTAACTGTTCAAGTCAGCCTGAGTCAGGAAATAATATCACGTTATTCAAAAAGGGCAACAGTTTACATATCCAGGATAAAATTATCTTAGAATTAGACTTGTAATGGTTTTGTCTGGGGTAGTGTTAATTTTCTTCATAATGATCTAGGCCTAACTTCTAGATTTGTGCTGAAAACACTTTTGATAGTACAGGGATGATTTTGTTGTTACTGAGCAGCACTAGCACAACACTTGCACCTTTTCTGCTTTCCATGGTGCCACACTGGTGAGGGGGCTGTTGGTGGCAGGAAGTTGGGAGGAGACCCAGCAGGGACAGGTGACCCAAACTGGCCAAAGGGGCTTCTCAGACCATATGGGGCCATGCTCAGTACATAAAGGGCTGGGGGAAGAAGGAGGAAGAGGGGAACATTTGGAGTGATGAAGTGGCTGTGTGTTGCTCAGTTGCTGGTTGAGGTTATACCACAACAAGGCTCCAAGCCACTGTCACGAAACAGTATTTCTGCTCTTTCAGGAAAGGGTATGGATTATTTCACACATTTTTATCTGACATTCCTCTTTACTGGTACATTAGCCTTCCTCTCATTTTGGGGTTCTCACTCATTGCGAATTTCTAGGCTACAAAATCACTTCTGGATTGGATAGTAGTTACACCTGAAAACTGAACAAATGGCTGCTGGAGCTGCACTCTTGTCTGATCCTTCTGCATGGCAGCAGGAATAGCCTTGCACAATTACCAGCACTATCTACAGTACTCTGGTTTCTTCACAGTGTACTGGTTAGATGTAAACAACTTGATTACTGGAGCTGTTAACAAGTCTGAAGTGACTTGTAGCAGCTACAAAACAAAGTTACTGAAAAAAGAACTAATATTACTTTTGAGAAACATTTTTTAATTAAAATTTAAATTTTTTTAAATTACAATTCCTAAGGGGTATAACATTCTTGATGCTTAAATGCTCTTATGCTAACCTCTTTATGGACAAATTTCATAATGCCTATGGGATTCATTACTGAGAAAGGACAGATGAAAGTTATTCCACAGTAAAAGCAGCTTTAAAGCAGAATACCTATATATAATCAAGCCATGCAATGGTAGCCCACTGAAGTTTAAGTAATTTAACCAAAGACAACAAGTGAGATAACAGCTAAATGAAGAAGGAAATATGATGTTTTATATATAATAAATGTAAATAGTGATAGTTTCAAAATGGCTAGTTATGCATGTGGCTAAATTCTACTAATTGATTAAGGTAAAACAGTTTTACAAATCTCTCAGTTGTGAAAATAGATCTTGAATGCAGCATTTAATTTTAGTTATAAATCTGGCACTGTATTTATGAACTAAAAAAAATCACAATTAATTAAAAGCTATTTTCTGAGGACATCAAGTTAATGAGCTATGCTACTTGAACGTAAGCAGGTATGTACAGATTTTCTTGCTAAGTATCTGCCTGAGTTCATGTCTGCAAGTCAAGTGAAAATCCACTAAAGCTCATTTTTGTTTCCAGATGAGAGAACATGGTGGGATGTTCGAGATGTCAAAGACACCACACCAATTAATAGCATCATTTCAGAGCTCACCGGTGATTTCTTTTAGATCCATTTTATGTTTAATGCCTGCTTGTGAGTGAGGCTGTGTGCAACATCATATTGTTTCTCTCCTCAATTTTAGTGCATTTCACACTCAATATGCAAATCTCCCCCATCACCTATAAAGCTTCAGGCTTTGCACCTTCATAGCAATAATCCTCTTCATGACTCAGAGAGAATATCAAATCTCAGAGCCTTTTCTGTGCTAGGCCAGAGACTTAGACTTCTCCATGCCCTCTGAGCTGTCTGCTTTGACAGCTATGGAGATATGGATTACTTGGGGTTTGCCATCATGTCCCATACACATTGGAAAATTGCCTTCTAATCTAGAATCACCAAGAAGCTTATTGTGCTCAGAGTGAGATAGATAACCAAGTAATTCAGTAATTAAGTAAGTAACTTTGACTGCCTAGGGAACCTCCCTCATGACATTTCTGTCCTGCTTCCTCTTCACCCTCCATTGTGGCACCATTAAGTGGAGTTAGTCCTGATTTACTCCAATAAGCAACCTAAAGAAATGTGGCTTTTGGTTTAAAATTCACCTGATTTAGGGACTGTCAACCAAGGTGATCCAGCTGATCTTAACTGATGAGAAAGCAAGTGAAGCAAAAGGAATTTCACAGATTGAGGGAGGTGATCCTCAGCCTCTACTTGACCCTAGTGTGGTCACATCTGGAGTACTGTGTTCAATTCTGGTCTACACAGTTCAAGAAAGACAAGGAGCTACTGAAGAGGAGACCACAAAGATAATTAGGAGTCTGGACCATCTCTCTCATGAGGAGAGACTGCAGGAGCTGCCCCCGTTTCTCAGTCTGGAGAAGACTGAGTGGGGATCTCATCAATGCATGCAAATATGTCAAAGGCAGGTGCCAGACTCCTTCAGTGGTTCTCAGTGACAGGAGAAGGGGCAATAGCCATAAAATAAAACACAAGAAGTTTCTTCTCAACATGAGGAAGAAATTCTTTACACTGAGAGTGTCAGAGCACTGGAACAGGCTGCCCAGGGAGACTGTGGAATCTCCTTCTCTGGAGATACTCAAAACTCACCTGGACATGCTCCTGTGTATCCTGGTCTAGGTGACCTGCCTTGGCAGGAGGGTTGGACTGGATGATCTCCAAAGGTCCTTTCTAACTCTAACTATTCTGTGATTCCAAATCCTTAGATCCCAGAATATATTCTATAAAATATAAGCCAGTTATAGCCTGCAAGGTTTGGCAACTGGAATATTCTCTGCAAGCACAACAGCTCCGTATTCAACACTTTATTCACAAGATAGGGACAATAAAATTGCTCCTATCTGAAACAGGACAGAAAATAATCAGGTACTATCATTCAGAATCAAATGAAGATATGTCCTGAAATACAAAGGCTCACAATTTTTTTCTCTGTGTGCACTGCTGCCACCAAGGAGCTTACAATATCTTAAAAATACCTCTTAAGGAAGGAAAATAAAAGCATTATCAGGAAGTGGATATGATTGCAAAGTATTTTTACAGGCTTTGGGAGCTACATTTTGAAAAACAATACTAATAACAATAATAGTAATGATAATAATAATATGATTTTTTTTAGTCCTGGGAAGGTAACATTGCTGGATTTAGACTGTGAATGGTTTGCATATTTATAAATGCTTGTAAGAGTGAGGAATGATTATTGCTGCACATTGATAAAGAAGTGCCTTCTTCCTCAACAGGACTAATAGCATCTGCAGTGCTGAGACTCATAAAGAATTACTGTTGGCTTTTAAGATGATTCATAGGCCAATTTTAGCACAGAGAGGTATCTTAGCATAGCATTGGGATCAGCAGTTCCTCCCTTCTGATCTGGGCTCTGATGCAAAATTTTCTTTATAGCCTTGAGCTGTTCACTTAATCTTTCTGCCTCATACTCCACATGTGTGAAATATGTAGTTACCATATTCACCTAACAGTAAAGAAAGGTCATTGTTTCTCTTCTCCAAAAATATTTTCCTTAGGCCATACCTAACCTCAAAGTCACATGAGGACTGAAAGTTATCTTGAACCTTTGAGACAGGGTTAAAAGTTTGTATGTGCTTGAGGCCACATAATTTCTCTCAACAGAAATATCTAGTGGCAAACTCAGAACCTGAACCCAGGATACATGGGCTATCTGACCATAGCACAGGCCTGAGTATAGATAATGTGGATGCTTGGTGACCTTCTGCTTGAAGGTGGAAGGAAGAGTCCTCTTAAAATACAGTAGAGATGGAGTTGGGAAGATAACTTTGTTGCCCATGTTCCAAATATCTACTGTATGATTTTACAAAAAAAAAAAAAAAAAAAAAAGGAAAGGTAGGCAATTCTCACTTTGACCCATGACCCACAAAGGCACAAAGGGATCTCTTTATATTCTTTTATTGTGAAGCTATGAGTACTACTGTGGCTTTAGTCCTGCAGAAAACTCTGCAGCATGCTAATTCAAACAATGTCCAGTTTGCTTTACATCCATAGCCTAGAAACATATTGTACAAAATAAATAAGTTTGTCTTTTCTTTCATATAGTAGCAATATTAAAATTATAGCTCCATGGCCCAGAAGAGTATTCCACCAAAAAAAAAAAAATTTTTTTTCCTTTCAAAATAGCAATGGTAAAAGGATAAATTCATGAACAGTCTAGGAACTTTTCTTCTTGTTTTTTAACCCTTAAAGAGTCTATTCTGTTCTAGTGTTCTCATTTACTGTAGAACTTGTATTAGGGTACCACAGAATATTAGCTCTAGACTCCTCTTGTGGGATGTTAAAAAACACCATTGGGAATCTGGCAATGAGAAAGATATAGTAAGAAAAATTCTCTAAACCAGCAAACAGTGAGGACTGGGGATGTTTCCTTAAGCAGCTGGGAAGTCCTAAACAGGACTATTTTTGCTATCTCCCAAACATGATATCTCAAGTACATCAGGAAAGAAAAAAATTGCCAGAAAGTCACGTCCTTCTCTTCCTCTGCACTGACTAATGATACCAACCAAACCAAAAGATTTAGACCACTGTAAAAGGAGAAGTGCAGCTGTGATCTCCTCTAAAATTAACACCACAATTTAATCTTGCCATAGTGTTTCAGTATTTTTTTTTCTAATTAAATGAATCTTGTAGCATAATGTCACTACAACTCAGTAGAAGATCTGCAAATGAGAACTTGATTCTTATATTCTACAGATGTGTTTCATGATAAAAGAAAACTGCTCTCAAACTCTGTGCATACAACAATATGTTGAGGAGCTAAGGAGAGGGCCTGTGACCATCAGACTTTCTGTAATCATCCAGTCAGTAAAAGAAACATAAAACCTTTGTTTAGATTGATGAACTTCTAATAAGTACTTTTTCATGGAAGGGCAGATTCTAACTCAGAGTAAATATAAGCTTTTCTAGTAGATTTTAATTAGTTTCTCCAGGGTTTCTATCTTGATAGAAGAAACATGTGGTACTTTAAACATGCTTTATTTTGTTCTATCAAAATCTATTCTAAAAATAATTTCTGAGGTTCTCCTTCATTCAATTCCTTGAGTAAAATTTTACTTTTACTGGTCAATGGTGCAGTATTTCCTAATGTATACTGTTGCCATCTAGTGTCAAAAACCCAACAATGTATTTAATATTATATTTACCATTTTTTAGGAGAATAAACACATATTTGTATGTCTTTACTAATCTTTAAATTAGTTTGATTTTCTTTTCTCCTTATCAACCATTTGTGATAAACTCCTACCATGTCTACTGCATATCTTTTCCAAGGTCACCTAGTAGGGATCTATGCTTTAACTTCAATTCTGTTGGGCTACCTAGGCATGGTACACTACTCAGGAACTAGGGTGGGAAATGAAAGTCTTTCTCAAAAGCTGCAAGGAATATGGGATATCCTACAGGAGGATGAAAGGTGATCCCAGAGGAAATGAATCTCACCTAACTAGACATATTTACAATATGCACATTTACCTTTAAAGTTCCCTCCACAGTCATTGGAAAGACACTGGTACTTTCAGGGAGGAATTCATCTTATCCTAAAGCAGAAGATTAAAACAGGTCAAATTAATGATGTGCTTTTAAATTCCCTACTTCTCTGTGCTCCCCAAATATATAGATAGCATCAGGTAGCAAACTCAGGTGAACACATCTAAACTAGAGATGGCTGAAGGTGGATGAGATGAATCTCACTTCATCTCACTCTCATAAGGTCTGGAAAGAATTTACTAACTGTCAAAATTTGGACTTGAGCCTGTCTTTTAAATAGCCCTGTTTGAATAGTCCTCACAAGTTGTAATGAGATTTTCAAGTTATGTGCTTGCTGTCACTGATGGCAGCTAGTATCCTTTAAATCTCTTCTAATCATTTTAAGAGAGGTCGACAGAACACTGGAGAAAGAAGGAGAATTTGATTACACAATTGATTAAAGTGAAGATACAGCAAAGCTGCCAAGACAATCTCTTTAGACCTGGAAACCCAAAGCACAGTCCAACCCAATCATTCATCATAATGGCAAGTAACTGAAGAATGGGGATCCAGTTGTGATATTTTCCTGTAATATTTAGAAAGACAGCAGGGTGTTTTTTCATTTTTGTTTTAAGGCAACAGTTTTAATAGAATTGAACCTACATGAAAAGAGAAATTTTGGCTTGTCCTAGTCCACTGGAGTCTTGCCACTGATTTCACTGAGATCAGGACTGTATTCTCAGTATTGCTGCTGCCTACTCTATCAAGTAGCTAAGACCTATGGAGCACAGCAACTTGTAAAGGAGCATATGAGGTGAAAGCTTAAGTCAAAAGAGTGTCTTGGAAAGAGTAAGATTCAAGAAATGTGCAACTTTTTCCTCTATTTTCTGTCAAGTGTTCCTGTCTGACTATTAAATGTACACTCCCAGAACTCATAATTCCTGTGACTCTCCCCACATGTGTTTAAATTTCTGTTAACGCAGTTAGCTCTGCTTCCATATGGCTCAGCAGTGGCACTTGGTTGCTGTGATTAACTCTAAGCATTGGCTGGGAAGGTAAATGAAAAGGCATGCTTTCTGCTGAAGCAATTTGCCAGTGAAGTACTGCAAGCCATATGTTCCTCTATCTTCTTCCAAATATTTGTGCTGATGTTGCTAGAAGGCGATGTCATCCAAGGAAAAGGAGATGCATGATAGATTCTGCTGTGATAGATTACTGAAAGCATACAGCACTTGCCTAATGCATTTTTAGGCTCTAAATTCAGTGTTTTACAACCACTAATGCTGCTGCCACAAGAATTCATCAGATTATTTCTCCCACCAGCAGGACTGTTGCTTTGTGGGCCCATTACTTTCTTGGTAGTGTTGGGAGCTGTGAAGGTTTTGCTCTCTATCTCCTGAAGGACATAATGCTCAGAGCATGTACATGCTACATAAAATTGTAAACAATAATAATAAATAAATCAGCTCAGTGGTTAGCACTGCATTAAATTAAATGCATATCCTCAAGTAAGGTTAAATAATTGTAAATTGGTTTTAATTCAGTAATTTTTCTGACATTAAAACAAAATTAATTCCCCAGACTGGCACAGACTTATCTGAAAAAAACCAGCATCTTGGGGCCAGCCTTCACTCTGACAAATTCTGGCTGAAGTTACTGAGCCCAGTTCACCCTCACAGATGTAACCTCTGCAGCACCACTTTATTACTGCCATGGGATTAATACTCCCTAAACCAGGCAGCTTCCATAACAAGCATGGAAGTGACTACCAAAGCAATAAGCATTCAAAGTGGTAGTTACATGCAGATGGAACTTCATCTGTCACTATAGTAACTCAACCTAGTCCAGCTTTAGGGGCTAAAAAACCACTTTTTCCTGATCCTCTTATCTCTACTATGCCAAAAACATTTTGTACAGATCCCAATTATGCAGCTGAAAGATCTAGCATCAAAGTTATAAATTACTCTCATTCTTTATTTAATTAAATGAATAAAATGTAACCATGCTATAAAATAGAGACATAAAAATAGTACATGCCATGAATTTACATTTTAGAGCTGTCAGCAAATTCAATCAGGAAATGATCTCCTCAGTATAAATGAACACAGGAAAGCGATTAACGGTTTTTCATTTAACAACAACAAATTGTAATATCTTCCAGACAGGTAAATCAGAATTATGTCCTAACTTTAATAATCTATAGGCAGCTGCTCTGTCCTCCCAAAGTTGAAGAAATAATATAAGGATATAGGTTAACAGCAGTAATCATTAATACAATCATAAATATGTTCTTTTAAGCATATTGAGTCAAGTGAAATTGATGCCACGGAGCAGAACTCTACAGGGTGCAATCCTGCTGCCATTACCTAGACAAAACTCCCTTCAGCATCAGCACTTTTCACAACTGGTGATATCACAGAACTGCACATTTATAAAAATCAGAGAGTGAGAAGGAAATGACTGGGCTGTCTTTAAACAAATTAGTTGCATCTTTAAACAGACTGACTACACCTTTACTGTACTTTACAGAGTGGTCTAAATTCCAGTTTATCCCAAAGACTTATTGCTAGTAATGAGGAGTGACAGGTAACCTCCCGCATTTCATGGCAGTGTGCATGTACTCATCAGGTACCAATTTGTTTTCTCAAAGGGCCTACAGGATGATCTAGATGTTAAACACCATCAGAAGAGCTGAGAATGGCCATAGTGTGAGGAGACAGCACCAGTCCATGGCACCCTTTCTGTCAGATCAGAACTGTGAAGAACAGAAGCCTCTACAGTAGCCATAAAGTAACAGGAGATGGGTCCCCAGCCCACAGCTCTCTGTGGGAGCACAAGTTCTCTGGTTTTTGCCAAGGAGCATCGTGGATCTTCTATTCCTCTTCTCTACTCCTCTTCTACTTCTACTCTACAAAGTTAAAGTAGAAAGAAAGAAGCAGAATAAATGGAAGGGGGAAAGAAAGACACAATTAAATATGGTTCCTGTTTTGTTCTCAGGGTTTTAAAGACATTTAGTCATCCTTTTGGTATGGACAGGCAATCATTGCTGCAGTAAATGTTATATTCATTTAACCAGGGTGCTTGCAGGAGAAAAACATCTAAGTGATTCTTGAATCTAGCTCATGGGATAACTGTACACCTAGTTATGTAATGTCAGCCTAAATACCATTTCCAATGCTATCAGCAAGACTATTCCCATTGTTTGTTGGTATTTGATAGCATAAATTTCCACCTTGAAAGGCACATTGATCACTTCCTGCTGTTCCTCTAATCTAATACATGTGTTAATGAGGCAGTTTTACCTTAATAGGTTGCAAAAATGGTTTCATTCTTTGCATATTGCTTGTGTCCAAATAATACATGAATTCCAGTCCTATGAGCTTCTGAAAATGCCCGTTTAGTTTAATGGCAATCCTATTTTTTTAATAAAATGTACCAGGAAAAAAAATTCCAATCCACAAGGTCTTTGATTGTTTTGTAAAAGTTCCTATTTACATCCATAGATTTTGTGGTTAAGATATCTATAAAATCATAATTAAAATTTCAAAAGAGCATATGAAAAATGTACACTCAGAATTAATAGTTCTAAATCTCTTTGAGAACTGGTTAGATGGACTGCCACTTTGTTATGCTGTGTGTAATAGAACAGCCCCAAGAATTATGCAGACATCTATCTGTGAGTGAATAAAATGCTGCTTTTGTTTCTTCCTTTTCAGGGAATAAACGAAGCATCAAGAAAACAAATCTGAAATTTGCTTAGCTTTTTTCATGACTGTTTTTTTGTACTGGACTGGCACTGAATATAACTGTAAAGTTTAGAATTGTAGTTGTATACTATGTAGTTGCTTTTCTTCCATATAAACAAGCCTGATTCATTTCCTGTGAAATAAAGGTCAAAATCCTCCTTGACTCCACTGGGACTTGGGTGGCACTTCAGGCTGTCATATGAAGTGGTGCTCATATTAACACAGTAAGCAGAGATCAAATGCAGGAATTTCAACCCATAAAGCTTAGTAGACAAACTCACCACCTCTTCCCAGCCACTGCCCCCACAAATGGATTCTTTAGTAGGAAATGTGAATTTAGGGATTGTAATTACATAGTGAGCAAGGCTATGAATAATAATCATAAAAGTATATTGTGCTCTAATTTCACAAAATATATTATTTTCTAAGGCTTCCTCTGTTTAGTGCTTCCAAAGGGAACTCTTTACTACCACAGATCACAGTGGATTACAAATCATGAGAACTACTAATGATGAGGTATAAAATTACTGACCATGTACTAATCTCTGATAGACTTTTGAGTAGTTAAATTAGTTGTAAGTATACAATATAAGAAGCATACCTTATACAGTAACCTCTGTAGCATTCAACCATCAGGTTTTTGTTTTGTTAATTAGACTCACCTATAGTTGCATTTTTCCAAGACAAGATAAAATTATTCTGAGCCCATCAGTCCAATACCCTACAAACTAAAGGTTTTGACAGCTTGCTTGCTGTTTCATCTCTGTGTCAGATTGATAGTCCATTGATGCCGCTCTCATTCAGCAGTGCTGTAAATTACCCTATTGAAAACAAAGACCATTATGTTATTTATAACCAAAATTTATTTCTCAAAAGTAGTCTAATATGCAAGCTTACATGTAGACAAAGACTAGATTAAAAGCACTAATTTCCAGCTGCTGGAGACCGTGCTTTTTAAATATGACAGTAGCTCCCTCTGGCCAAAGCCGTGGACAGCCTGAGCTCAAGCTGAATGTCCAAGGGCTTTGAAGAGAAAACCATCCTAATTCAGAACCTCCTGAGAAAGGGGAGTGGAAACATGAGGTTTCAAATTCCCTACAGGACACCTGCAAGGGATGAAACCATACAGTGCATGCAGCCATCTGACAGTCCCTATTGATGGCAGGCATAGCACCCCTCAAAGAAAGTAGCCATTAAAGCTCAGTCTAATACAACAATGACTACAAGAGCTCAAGGTCCCAAAGCTGCTAAAACATCGCTTCTTGTCACAAAGTTGCACCATGAGGTAATAAACATAATGCATGGTACTAACTACATTTGCCATAAAAGGTGAGCATGAGAGTAAAACCTGCATCCAACAGGAGTAAACACACATGCCAGCAAAATTTACAATGCTCCAGAGCTCATCATGTGATTATCCCAAGCCCCTTATTCTACTATCTACCTCTACAGTGGTAATTGTCTTTATTTCAGCATGTTCTCTTCCTCCTTGTTTCCCCATCTCATTCTAGCCTTTTCCCCACCTTTACACTGTTGAAAATTGCTCAAATGAAGGACATAGGAACTGAAACTTACTAAAACCTCGATAAACTAAATGTTCTGTTCAACACGTACAAATCCACCAGGGAAAGACTTCCAGTAAGAGTGGAAGATTTTCCAGTTCTGAAAAATAACATAGGTATAGTATAAAAGCAGTTGAAGTAAGAAATTGGTTAAATTTCTGTGGAGTCTGCATTGCCAGTGGAAAGACACTTTGACTTTAAGGAACTTTAACCACAATTTTTATTGTACAAGACTTTTCTTTTTCCTTACTATGCATTTGCAGTTTGTTTCAAAAAACAAACCAGAAACAGGAGATTTTGTAAGCCAGAACAACAGTTCTTCGATACCACTGAGCTAAAGCACAGTAGCTGAGTGCAATTTGAATTACTGAAGTTAAGATTCTGCATCCCATGCAGATGAAATAGTGTCATGGTTTCAAGCCCACTTGGAGGTGAAACACCATGCCGCCGCTCACTCAGCCCCCCTCTTCCCTTCTCCCCAGCCTAGCTGAAACCAGGACAAGTTTAAATGTGTTTGCTAGCTTCCATTAAAATTTTGATAAATCAGAAAGCATGATTCTGTTCTACTACTTCCATAAACCACAACATAATTTGACTAACACAATTATTATTTATGGGTGTTTCATTTGGTATAAGCAAAACCCAAGTAAGCTTCAGGGTGGGGTTTTAATTTCAACATGCTTTCTTTTTTATTTCCTCACTGGTCTGCTTTATCACAACAACATTGCTGTTATATCAGATACAGCTTCTGCTGCTGAGATAAAGACAGTTACTGATAGCATTAGTAATTATGTTTGGGCTTATGCTATTTCATTAAACCATGTATATCATAGGCATAGCAAAATGGGAGTGAAGCACCCTATGGACAGATGTTTTAATTATGAGTATATATACAAAAGAAGGTCTGTAGGGAATTTCATTCTGTTTCAGACCACTTCTCCAAGGTCATTTTTAATTCTTAGCATATATTTCCACATTCTTAGAGATCTTGCCAATTTCCTACCATCTACCAATTTAACATGCATACACTTAATTCTGTATTCCACCTCACTATAGAAGTCTTATTAGTATTGGATTTTTCCACCAGAAGTTAAATTTACAAATTATAATTGATGGATTTTATTTTCCACTTTTTAAGAATAGACACAGTATTTGCTCTTTTGCAGTTCTGTCACACTTCTCAAATCCTCTATATGTTTTCTATACAAATGCTAGTATCTTTAAGATTGTTTACTAGCTATGTAACTCAATTTATCATGTCCAGCCAAACTAATAAACATCTAATTTCTCTAAACATTCTAACTATCTTTCTCTTTCAAACCCTATTTTTCTGTTTGTCTTTGAAAACCTACCCTTTTCAACTAGCAGTTCTGTTGTTAGCCATCTCCTTCAGCTGAGCATTTTAGCAAACACCAGTGCATCTCATTTTGTAGAATAGCAGACTAATAGTTTACTTCTTTTCTTACCCTTCTAGGTACATCTACTAGTTTGCATTCAGTTCCTTGCAGTCAGATTCAAATATATCATATATACTGACTAAGCTTCCCTTCCTATACTGATGAAACTTCTCTGTAAAATTAGACTTCTTTGTTCCAATTCTTCCTATGAGAAAAGCCAACAGAAACAAGAGAGGAAAAAAAAACTCTCTCCTTCATCAGTTAGATATCTTCTCATTTACACATTAATTGTATGTCTATCTTAATTACTACAACATTGTCCTCAGTTTTGATCCATTTTTTCCTTGAGTTCTATGTCCCCAGCTTTTGCTGAAGAAATCACATTCTCTTAGGAACATATATGAAATCATTAATCCAAACCAATTTAAAGATTCTATGGATGCATACAAATATAGTGAAAACAGATGGTAACTTACCAATATAGAAAGTCTGCTTCTAAAAATTGGTGGTTTTTTTCTGATTAAAGGTTTCAAGAAGGTTAGAAACCTCTTGCCATCCTTCATTACCATAAAAGCAATAAACCTTATTTTGATGAGCAATTTCTATAGGTTGGACCGCCATGAAATTCCATCCCATACTGCAAATTCCCAAACGAATTAATTTTTTTTCTTAGTTATTTTTCTCTGAAATAGGCAAAGCACATATTTCTTGAAAAATGAAGATTTCTTTTCCAAACCTTAGTTTTGACCTCACATTTCCCCCATCACAAATGAGTTAGTTGCAGTATCCAACCTGCCATTGATCAAATGGTGTGATTTCTGTTCGTGTCCCAGGGCTTTCAATTAAAGATTTGTCTCAAGATATGGTACATGCACTTTTTCAGATTGTTTCTCCGGAGTTATCTAAAATCATGGTTTTTACTGCCACACTGCAAGTTCTTCAGTTTCTCCCTTAATGTTTTTTCCCAGCAAAGTGTTACTGATTTTTTCCACAGACTAATTATTAGCTTTCAAAATTCTTTTCCTTCTGCTATATAGTGTTTGTTCCAAGCAAAGTAAATCTGTTTTTATATTCAACAGTGAATTATTATAAGATACATCTTCCATATTAAAATTCTGCAACCAACACTGATATGCAAATCTGCCGAAGACAATTACTTTTCTGAGTGTAATCATAAATAACCTCCTGTATATCTGTGAATCTTTTTTCCCCACAAAGCTCTTACAAGATGTTTCTGTTCATCAGTTCTTTCCATTCCCCATGGTCTTTGGGGAGCAATTTGTCTGATGATATCACATCCCTGTGGACTGAGGAGTTGAGAGGGGTGCTGGGGTGACAAGTCAGAACCTCTCTGCATAAAGCAAGTGGATGGTGCCCAGGTTCAACCAAGAGTCCAGACCAAGGGTAAGACAGGTTCAGGCAGCTCCAAAGTCGTGCTGGGAAGCCAATCTACAGGTCTAGGTAGGAGCCCAGCTCAGCAGGCTATGTGGACAGGCCACTCAGGTTCCTCTGCCACTGTCAGCAGCCTCTCCAACATTCCCAGGAGGAAAGGGGCTGCCCTGGGCTGCACCACTGCTGAGCTGGACCTGTCCTCAGCAGCCAAGCCTTCAGGAAGGGAGATGTTGTCTTATGCATCTACAGTTTCCCTAACACACTAAATTATTTATCCTCTCACACTGAGGACAGTAATAAACCTAATGAAGGAAGAGCGGTAGCATTACCTCTTGTTTTGGCAGTATCCATGATAAGTATTAAAGAAAAAAAAATGCAAGCCACAAAATAAATTTCTGAAGAACTCTGTAATACACTGAAAAACACACGTTAAGTAATATCTGGGATAATGAGGCTTTTCTCCAAGTTCTGATGTTTGTTTTACAGGTTGGTAGTTTTTTCCTGGAAAATGAAACTATATGCAACTGACTCCTTGGAAAAAGACCAACTGCTTGGATTAGGTGTTATTTTCCATTTTTGTTTTACTTATGAGTTTTGTCTTCATCATTGTCATGAGTTTCCTTCTGCTTTCTAATGATTTTATTGCTCCTGCATAACTTTCCTGCTTCTTTTTGTTAGCATTAAATGTTGCTAAGTAACTGAATCGGGCTGCAGTATTATTTGTCAGAACTATTCTATTTTTTGAAATATGTATAGAGATTACTCAGCAAAATGAAAACTACTCTCTCAAAGGAAAGAAGGCCATTTGCATCTACCACAACCCTCATTTTCAGGTGATTTCTAAAAAAAAATAGGAAGTGATTCCTATAAACATACTATATGTAAATGTAAACACATATAAACATTCCTACAATGCAACTTTTGAGACCAAACAGTTAAGAAAATATGAATCTTGATGACAAGATGATTTATGTGCTCCGTGAGGTTATCCTAAGCCACACCAAATAACATTCGTTTTGCTTTTAATAATGTGTCTCAGATCTTACAAGCAATTGTAATTTTAAAGTAAAATAGCTTCGCTTTCCTTCGGTGCAAGCTCATTTAAAGAATTAATCTTTGCTGTGGATTATTAAAAAGAAATCCTAATTTAAGTAATTCAACAGCAAAAAATCGGAAAGATGGAATTCACCATTTTCTTCTCCTAATTTCATGTTAATGTAGCAATGATCTAGCACCTCATCTACATGGACCTGCAATCAGCAGTAAGGGTAACTATCCCAAATGCAAAACTCATCTGGGTTTAATGAAATTTTCACTTTAAAATCTCTCTGAAACAATCAAAAGTACTAACAGCTACACTTCAGATGAGTTTGTTCAATTTCCACTGAGAAGGTTTAAACTGCTTTAGTATTAAATAAAACACGATAGAAGGCTGTGACACCAGAATAAGAAAATTACAATAGAACTTTATAAGGAATATGTGAAATGGAATAGTGTCAATTAATATTTAATTATTCAAGAACTGCTCGAGCTGCTCCATGCTGATCAGAATAGTCTTAAAAGCTTCCACATTCCATTAAGTTATTTTATATCTTGAAACCCCCCTAAAGTGAGCAGCATGCTTTCTTTCATATACTTTTAACACAGACATGGACTACACATAAGAAAAAATATTTTAAAATAAATTTCTCAGCCTTCAATGAATTTTTATAGGTCAGAGCATGGACTCTCAAAATAGCAACTATTCTTAACATGGAAAATATCTCTAAATTTCTTCATTTGAAAATTTACCGTATTTTGTTGCAAAAAAGGCAGATGGAAAGGTATCATAAACATTAAATAGTAGAATTACTTCACAAACACTATATAGCAAAATGACTTTGGATTTGAAGTACGGAGTAAGAAAATTACACTTGCAAGAGAGGATGGCTCAGTAGTAACTATGGGCAATAACCACTTTGCATCTGCTTGTTGAATAATCACAAGACTTTTAGACACTTGGAATTAAACCACATATACATAAGGTCTTGTAATAAGTGGCTCTTTACTAAAAATAAATTAAAAATTGCATTCTTCCAGCCCTCTCTACAATATTTATAATTAATATAAATATGCTGAAGACAGCAGGTGAAATATTATAATAGCTGGGCATGAGTAGCAGCAAATATGCAGGCAAGAGACTTGTCATGGAAAACCCAATTACTTATGTACCTCAGCTATTAATAATTTTATTAAATTTGAAGCACAAGTCAAAGAGTGTGACCGCCTAAGCTGGGAAGACACACTTGTCCTTTGTCCTTCTAGGACCTATACCAGGAAAAATGAAAAAAGCTAGAAGCATATAGGAAGGAACAGACTTCCTTGGTTTCTTCCTTCCCTACTGTATCCTCCCTAAAGTGTGAGGCATTCACCCAGGGTAACATCCCCCAGCTGGGCTTGATACCAGCAGGTGTGACCAGCAGTTGAGGAGGGGATTCTGCCCATCCTGGGGTGCTGCATCCAGCACTGGGGACAGAGAAGGGCCACGAAGATGCTCAGAGGGCTGGAGCACCTCTCCCACAAAGACTGGGGCTGTTCACTGGAGAGAAGGCTCCAGGGACTCCTTCTACAGCTTCCAGTGAATGAAGAAGTCCTACAAAAAAAACAGAGAGAGGCTTTTTACAAGGGCATGTACTGATAGGAAAAATGGGAGAAGCTTTAAACTGAGAGAGAGTAGGTTTAGATTAGATACCTGGGAGCCACTCTTCCCTCTGAGGCTGGTGAGCCACAGGCACAGGGAAGCTGTGGATCCTCCACCCCTGGAAGTGTTCAAGGCCAGGCTGGATGGAGCTTTATGCTCCATCTAGTGGAAGGTGTCTGTGCCCATGGCAGAGGGATTGGAAATGAACTTCAAATATCCTTTTCAACCCAAATCATTCTATGATATTAGGAAGTGTGGTGCCCACTCCTCTGCTCTCTCACTCCCCCTCTTCAGCAAGACAGGGGAAAAAAAAAATGAAAAAGCTCATGGGTCCAGAAAATGACCAATCCACCAATTTCCATCATAGGTAAACCAGAATCAACTTGGGGAAGATTAAATTAATTTGCTGTGAATTAAAAATTGAGTATTTTAAAAATAGCACTGTGAGAAACAGAAAGAAAAAACAAAAGCACCTTTTTGTCAACTCCCTTTTTTCACACTCTCAACTCCACTCTTTGTTCTTGACTTTTCTGCCACCTCTTCTCCTCTGCAAGCGTCACAGGGAGATGGGAAACTGCGGCTGGGGTGCGTTCATAACACTTTGTCTGTGCCACTCCTTCCCTCTCATGCTGCTCCCCTGCTCCAGCGTGGAATTCCTCTCACTGGACAGAGTCCTTCACAAACTGCTCCAGTGTGAGTCCTTCCCAAAATGCTGCACCCTTTCAAGAAGTAATCTCCTACTTATTGTCTTTCAGGGTTTTAATGCTGCTTACTCCTCAGGTAAACACAAAAGAACCACAGCATATTTTCTGAACTGCATCACTTTTGGATTAGATGTTTCACTTATGAAGCTCTGCTAGCAAAATCCAGCCTGCCCTAAAGGAGCAACCCCACCTGAGTTAACTGAGTACTCATTGTATGGCCACACATCACAGGACACCTCAAAGACAGCAAATGTAGAAGGATCCTAGAGACAAAAGGATTTATTGCCACATTATGAAGGAATTTTGTAGATCCAGGTGGCAAAGAGAAAAACAAACAAACAAACAAACAAACAAACAAAAACCAAAAAAAAAAACCCAAAAAACTTTCATGGGCTGGAAATGTAGATTGACATATTCCTGGCAGAGTAGTGGTGCAGAATTTTTAATATTGACTCACATCATTTTCCAGTGTGGAGCTGGGAAACTTTTCAATCAGGCAATGGCAGAGAGAGTGGCTTACAGCCTCTGGCTGTGCAAAGGCAGCACCTTTGCCATGGCTGTATTTGTGCCAGGATATTGGGGTCTTGAAAAATATTTGGGTATTCAACTTTTTTTTTTTTTTCTGTCTTCAAGAAAGGAATCCTATCTCCAGCTTAATTATTAAAAGTAACATATTGAGAACACAATGAATCTCAGACCAAAAATAACTACTCATATAAGTTTTTCAAGACCAAAAACAGAAAAGCAGCCCTTCCAGTCTGAGTCTTTGCTGAATTCTGTGCTTTTATGACACTGAAATTATTTTATAAGCTCATAAAGTCCATTTTCTTATGGCAAAGACTAGCAAAAAGATTTAAGGATTGCTTCCAGGAAGGGACAAGTTGCAGTAATTATAGTATTGTCAATCCCAAGCATTCAAATAATTAAAATAATAAAGCCTTTTTCTACAGCACAAAATTTAGGACCAATTACAGTGTTTGAAAATACAACTTTAATTTTAGTCTTAATACCTTGTCTTTTTTTTTTTTTTAATATTTTTCTCCATATTCAAACAGATGAAAATAACCGATTTGAAGTGAAATCGGAAATGTTTATACAATCATATATTAATGATTTAAAGTTTTAAGAAACAAGGCCCTCCATAAACTTGGTTTTCCAGGCGCCCTGGCACACCGGGGCACAGAGGAGCACCCTGGGGTACACGGAGGGAGACCACACCAGGGTACTCAGGGCACACCTGGGACACAGGGACACACCGGGGCAGGGGGAGTCCTATCAGACACACCGGGCATGCCCGGGAGTCACACTGGCCATGGAAGAGAGGGGGTCACATCGGTCACACGGAGGGAGGCACACCGGGGGGGTCACACCAAGAGGCTTCCTCAGGGGCTCACACCGGGGGGTTCCCCAGGGGGTCACACCGGGGGGAGGGGTCACACCGGGGGGTTCCCCAGGGGGTCACACCGGGGGGTTCCCCGCCCCGCCCCGCTCGCGCCACACGCCCCGCCCCCGCCCACCAAAACATTGGCACGTGCGCCCCGCGGGCGTCTGTCACGTGACGCGGCGGCTCGCGCCGGGCGGAGACGGCCCCGCCCCGCTGCGCCAATGGCGGCGCGCGCTGCCGGGTAGCAACAAGCGCGGCGGGCGGCGGCCAATCAGCGCGGCGGGGGCGTGGCCAGCGCGGCCCATGGTACTTCCGGCAACAGCGCCGGGCCCGGGCCGAGCGCCGGGCGGGGAGCGGCGGGGTCGGCACCGTGGGCACCGTGAGGTGAGCGCGGCCCGGCCCGGCCGGCAGCGGGGTCGGGAGGACACCTGTGGGGCCGTGTGTGTGAGCCCCGTCGGCCCGCGGGGTAGGGGCTGAGCGTGGGCAGTCGTGGCTTGAGGGGTTTGGGGTTGGCTCCTAAGGGCATGTGGGGCTGGAGGAGTGTGGGACAAGGTGTTAAAAGTCAGGGTGAGCAGATGGGGCTGGGGCAAGGCGGGACGGGTAGCACTGAGGGGTCTGGAGGGAGGTGTGTGGAGCCTGCCCGGACGAATGGGGTGTTGGGATCTCATGAAGCTGTGTGAGGATGGGAGCCAGCATGGTTTCACTAGGGGCAAATCCTGCCTCACAAGTCTGGTGGCCTTCTGCGGTGGGATTTCAAGGTTGGTGGATGAGGTCATATGGGGTCATACCATGACTGATGTAATTTGCCTGGACTTGTGAAAAGCGTTTGACACTGTCCCACACAAATTCTTTGTCTCTAAACTGGACAGACGTGAATTTGACAGATGGACTGCTGGGTAGATAAGGAACCGCCTGGATGGTCATCCTCAAAGAGTTGCAGTCAGCAGCTCTGTGGCCAAGTGGAGACGAGTGAAAAGTGACATTCTTGAGGGGTAGGGATTGGCACTGGGCCTGTTTAACATCTTTGTTGGGGACATGGATAGTGGGATTGAGTGTATCCTCTGCAAGTTTTTGGATGGCACCAAATTGTGTAGTGCAGTCAACAAGCTGGAGGGAAGGGATACCATCCAGAGGGACCTTGGCAGGACAGAAATGAGTGTGTGCAAACCTCCTGAAATTCAACAAGGCTAAATGCTAGGTCCTGCAGCTGAGTCATGGCAGTCCCAAGCACAAGTACAGGATGGGTGGAGAATGGACTGAAAGCAACTTTGAGGAGAGGGATTCAGGGCTATTGGTTGACAAGAAGCTCAGCACGAGTCAGCAATGTGCACTTGCAGCCCAGAAAGCTGGAGGTGTTCTGGGCTGACCTAAAAGAAGTGTGGCCAGTGGGTCCAGGGCGGTGATTCTGCCCCTCTGCTCTGCTCTCCTCGTACACCACTGCAGTGTTGCATCCAGCTCTGGGATTCTCACCATAGGAAGGCTATGAATGTGTTGGAGAGAGTCCAGAGGAGGGTTGGAGCACCTGTCCTGTGAACACTGGCTGTGAGAATTGGGATTGTTTAGCCAGGTGAAGAGAGGGCTTTGGGGAGACCATTAGAGCAGGCTTCCAGTCCTTTAAAGGGGGGCTACAAGGGAACTGGAGAAGATCTTTTACAAGGGCCTGTAGTGGCAGAACAAGGAAGAATGGCATCACACTGAAAGAAGGTAGGTTTAGGTTAGGTCTTAGTTAAAAGTTCTTTACTGTGAGAGTGAAGAGGCACTGGCACAGGTTGCCCAGAGCAGTGGTGGGTATCCCATCTTTTTAGTGTTCAAGGCCAGACTGGATGGGGCTCTGAGCAACCTGGTTTAGTGGACGGTGTCACCCAGATTGGAACTGGGTGATCTTTAAGGTCCCTTCCAACCCAAACCATTCTGTGATTGAGACACCAGTATGAGGGGAGTACTAAAGAACTACTTGTGGTTCATATTATTCCTAGGAAGCAATAAAAGGATTGGAAAAGCAGATAGGCATGAATAAAATTTGATGCAGCTGGGGGAATGGATGATGTAAATTTTGGAAAAGGTTCTTGTTAGGAGCAGAGGAAACCTGAGTTATTAGTAGGAAGGGGACTTTAGTCAATCCTGAGGCCTAGGCAATGCACTTTGTTTTGCATGCTGTGCAGATTTTTAAATAAAGAGAAACCCAGCTGTCTTACTCAGCCTGTATTTCTTCTGGCTTTTTATCCTCTTCTAGTAAATATATTGGGCGAGTGCTTGTCAAGAGTGCAACTTTTAAAATAAATTCTTAGTGATGTTTACTGAAGGGGCCTAATATTTTTTCAAGTTGAAAAAATATTAGAAAATGCATGCTTGTGAGGACAAAAGCTGTTCCTTTTATATATTAACATGTGTTTTGAATATGATAATGCTATCTTCCCTCTATAGCTTGCATGTGAAATCTCTTGTTAAACTAAGGAACAGTATATTTGTGTGATGAATGGGAAGAAGAGAGTAAAAGCTGGCAAGGTTATAGTCTTCAAAGTAGAAAACTGCCTTGTTCAAACTCTTAATGTGTCAGACATGAATCTCACTTTTGAAAAATGGTAGCAGAACACTGAGGGATATACCTGTGATGACCTGCATCTGTTTGTAGGAATTTCTGGAGACCTGTCACAATGGACTTTGTTGCAGTCTCCTTTTTTCCTGGTATCTGCTTAATAGGCTGGCATGGGAGGTGGTTTCAAAAACAATGTAAAAAGATTTTTGGGAATGTTAAAATTCCTTTCCCAAAGCATCACTACACATTGTACCATAAACTCAGTATTTGTAAGGATTAGAAAAAACAAAAGGAGCAACATTGATTTTGTGAGCTGTCAATCTCTTTAAACCATTTATTAGTCACATATGAAAATTAGTAATCTGTTTGATCATGACAGAGCAGATTACATATGATATAATTGATATAATTTTCTTTTCCTGGTATCATTCCATTCTTGGACTTCCAGGATTTTTTTCCTTGTTCTCCAAAGAACAAGGAAATCTACCTTGATCTAATAAAATGCTGCAAGACAAGAAGAACATCGTTAGAGAATAAAAGAATCTACTTAAACCACTGAATCTATTTCTTTTAAAGGATGTTTAAGGTTCTTTAAAGGATGCTCTACAGAGAACTTTTCTCAAGGTATTTTCTTTTTAAGGCTAAAGAGAAAACTGAAATAATGACAAGAAGTTTTGAAACTTTTTAAATAAATAATAGACAAAGAATCTCTTCTTCCTGCTTATAGAGAAACCATGCCATTTTTGGGCCAAGATTGGAGATCCCCTGGATGGAGATGGGTTAAAACAGAAGATGGATGGAAAAGATCTGAACCCTTTAGTCATGCACTTGAGGATGGGAATAATCAGCTGAATGATATCAGCCACACTGTGTAAGTTTAAAAAAAAAAAGTGATTCTGCATGAATTAATAGCAGGTGGGAAGGCAAAATTGACTTAATTTCCATTCAGATTGCAACTGTTTGTGGTAGCTGATGTCATCTGTATCCAAATGCAATCATGTGTTTTGTTAGTTAGGCAGACAGGAGACCCCTGTGGAGACTGTCTTTTGTCACTTCTTTGTGAGTTGCTTATTTGAGGCAACCAGATCCCTTCTTAGCCTATATGTCTTTCAAAATAATAAAGCAATAAATACTTAAAAAAAAAAACCACAAAAACAACAAAAAACCATGCCCCTCCCAATGCCTCCTGGGCATTTAAGGGTAAAAGTGAGACTTGTAAATTGCAAATACAGCAGGCATATTGAACCTGGAAGTGAATGAAGGCTTTCTGCTGAGTGGGTGTTGGATTAGTTTGTGGCAGCCATAAAATGTTTTTTCTCAAAATATACAATCAGTGGTAGCTTAATGCTCATTCTCTAACACAAAATATGACTATGTGCTCCTGTAGGACAGGTGAGAAAGTGATTAGGTAAATAAAGTAATACTTGTGGCAAATGGCCACTGACTGGTGTGATACAAATCATTTTGTCAAAACAAACTTCTCCACAAAGAAGTAATTCTCAGGGGTAGGATTCTTGCTCATAAATTCCAGCATAATGTGCTCATAATGAGGAAAGGGAACATTTGTTGTTTTGTTGTTAGTCCAGTAAAAGATAACTCATCTGGTTTAGAGAGGGATTTACTGGGAGGCTAGGACTTGCTGTAGCCACACACCTGTGTTTTCTAAATTTGTAGAACAATCTTCAAGGGAGATATCAAGCAGTGAAGCATTATTATTAATCTTAACTTACTGTTTGCTTCATGCATTTTTTCCTTTTGTGTTAATCTGTCACTGATCTGATTTGGGCTTCTTTATCCACATAGTCTGGCCACTGTGGATACAAAACTTTGTCTGGAAGAATGTTCAGTAAGCCTCCAACATAAAAGTTACCTTAAATACCTTTGAAAAAAATATTTTCTCTTTTATATCTTTAATAATATACTTGGCAAAGTAAGGGAAATCTAATAAGTATTTAGCAACCATGCAAATTGCTTCAAAAATAAATATCATGTAGGTTGCTTAATTAATACTGCTTGATAAGTATGAAAGAAATTATCAATCTTTGTGAATACCATTAAGACTTCTGCTCATAACTGTGCGTGTGTATAAATGTATATATGTATCTTTTCCCCAAAGAGCAAGGTGAGGCATTTTTATGGCTTCTTTATGCAAAAAATAATGGATTAATTTTTTTTTTATTTTTTTTTCCCCTAGTCTTGGGAGACCCTAGAATTGAACTCTTCTGGAGCCAAAAACTGTGGCTTTAGTTTTTGATTCTTAATTTTACTTTTGTCTTTTCAATTAAAAATGTATGTTGTTCAAACTCAGAGAATTCAAGTTGGTACGTCTTGGTGTAGTAGCTCTCTACTTTGGAGTAATTTCACTACACTTTAAACTTTGGATCTATGATTGTAACTTTTTATATTCCAGTTAAGCTTTGGCACTAAACTGCAATTAATGTCTATTTGCACAACATTATGGAACAATTTAGAGTGGAAATGATTTCTTGAGCATCATCTAGTTGAAACACATACTTAAAGCAAGGCCAGCTGAGGTTGGGTTCTGCAGGGCCTTGCCCAGTTCAGCTTTGTGCTTTTCTGGGCTCCTGTTCTAAGTTCTGTTACTGTCAGTGTTATTTTTCTGTTGTTTTGCTGACCTAGGTTGTGTAATTTCTCCCTGTCCTCCTCATTCTAGTAAGAATTTCTCTTATCACAGTTGTGCCCATTACCACCTGACTTACCCACCTCCTCCAACCTTACAGTCCCACGCAATCTTATTTATAGTCTCATATTAAAAACTGACAGCAATTAAATTTCCCTCCACCACCAGCTCTTAAAGCTGAGCAAGGTCAGTTCTCTACCCTTGTGCACCATGTGCTCTGGTAGCTTGGTGACTCCCCACTGGAGTTGTTCCAGTATGACAATGTTTTCACTGTATTGGGAGGTTCTAAGGACACCCAAACTAGACACAGTACTCCAGATGAGTACTCATGCCAAATAAAGATGGATGTTTGCTTCTTTCAGTCTGCAGGATACACATTTGATAGCTCAATCCAGGGTGCAGTTGGCTTAACACAACACCAGGGCACACTGCTGACCTGTTTTCAGCTACTTATCCTCAAGACTCCTGGCTCCTTTCCTACAAAACTGCTTTCTATCCAGTCTGTACCCAGCATATACCCAGGCTTGGGGTTCTTCTATGTCATGGGCAGGGCTTCACATTGTTGTACAGCAGTGTAAGATGTGTTGCTGGCTGGATCTCTGTACCATCTTAAGCTATTTAGCAATAATTATGGTGTATATTGAAGATATAACTCAGTTTAGATTTGTTAACATGATGTAGCACTAAAAAAAAGAATGAGACTTGATAAAGTGCTTCTTTGTAGAAGAAAGGTATAGTAAACAGTACAAAAATACCTATTTGTCTCTCTTTAAGCTGCCCTGCGAATAGGGATGGTGGTGTATGCTGATCTGGCAGTTCTAGCAGGGTTTTGTTCATTTATATCCATTGTAAGGAATAATCTTTTTCACTAAAATATTCTGTAGGAATCTCTTCTGAAGTTAGTACTTTGGTATTGTATTTAAGGGAGCAGTTATAGCAGTTTTCCTTTAAAAAGAAATCAATTTAAGCTATGTAGTTGAATGAAACCCTTTCTAGTTTTGCTTCTATTCTCTTCTGTGAGTGAAAGTGTAGATAGAGTTACTTGCCAAACTTTGTCCTTTATGCATTGCAAATACTTTCTCTTCAGAAATCTAATCACAAACAGATTCATAAATAAACCTTAAAGACACATAAGTTACTTAAATTGAAGAATGGGTTCTTGTTAAAATAGAACTTCAAACTTTGCTTGATTAGTCATCCAATGCCTTGGTGAATCCACATGCTGAATTAGTAACATTGGTGGACCTAATTGTAACCATGCTTGAACAAATATTATCATTTGTGCAGGAACACAGTTTTAATTATTTGGCATAATGCTTGAATAATTGCACTTTAGATCCTTTTATGGAAACTAAGATAGGAAAAAAGAGACCATCACTTCTGTCAGTCTTAGTTATATGCCTAAGAGTGCCTTGTGTTCAAGGTATATAGTAGCTGGAAATGTGGCTTGGGCTGTGTGCATTCAAGCTCTGTGGTGTGAATGCTGGCCATGACTCCCTGTAAATTGAAGATAAACACTTCCAGTGCTATAGCACTGTGTCATTGAAGCTTGGTGGTGGAGAGGCTTGGTAGGGGTGGAACTACCTTACAGAGCTGTATGCAAGTGTTTTCATTAGCCTGCAACTTCGGAGTAAAGCTGTCTTATGTGTTCTTTTTGAGGTAAAAGAAAGAGAATTAGACTAATAAGATTTTCATGATGGTGGTATTTACTTTTTTTGTGTTAGGTTCATATGAACTACTTGGGCTGGCAGGGTAGTCATTTCAGTCTGCAGTGTCTCTTGTCTTATTCTGTGAGATACAGTGTTCACAAGAGTGATTTTGGTACTGGATAGAAGTCCTTTGATTTGAATCTATGAACAGATAACGTTACAATATATTTGTCAAATGACAAAATCGTTTGGTGCATGCACTTAGGATTTTCCATGGTCGAGCTGTGAGAGTCACTTCTAAAATAGTGTGTCTCTGCAAATAATTGACTTGAGGGCCATGTGAAAAGAAGCAAGGGGATGAGAGAAAATAGTTGGAGCTCAGATAGCCCTGTCATATTTTCCATCATTTTAAGTGTCATACCCAAGAGGTTATTTAAATACTGCTATGAAATTACTTTTTTTGGAAAAACTGGAATTGTTGCATGATCTAAGATACTGTAGTTCTAAGGACACCAGGTACTGTGCTTTTAAAAGCTTCAGAAGAATTTTTTATGAAGTGCGTCATCAAGACAAGAGTAAGAATAGCTGTAAATTGACAGTATTATGTATGTATTTAAATCCTGCCAGGTGCACTCAGATGTCACGTGCAGTATTATAATAAAAACACTAAATTAAGGCTTCTGTTGCACCATATGGCACGTGCAGCACTTGATTTGGTTTCTTGTATCTTAGCTTGGTGTTTGAGGGGGCAGGGGGTGCTTTTGGAACAGTAGAACAGCTTTATTACTTGTCAAGCAACTCTGCAGATTTCTGGAAGGAATGCTAGCAGTCACTGGGTAACTCTGTGTTTCTATTCCATTCTTCTGATGTCTGTGGGACCCTTGCTTTCATTCATTGCTTTCAGACTAAACGTTTGTCAAGAAGAGTAGTGTTGTTTACAGATGAGTAGGGAAAGACTCTATGTGAAGTGGGACAGAACATGAGGAAATAAAGCCTCATATCAGAGATCCGCAGAGGTAACATCCAGTTTGTCTTTTCTCTACAGAGACTTAAGGAATTCCAGGAATGTCACAGGCAAATTTGAATGCTAGATAAAAGTGTTTGAAATAACCATCTTCTTCTTCACAATTCCTTATGTTTATTGACTATTTAAGCTTAGTTATTTATATGATGCTTGAGGAAGTGTATCTTTATGGGGTGTCAGGAGTGGGATTCAAATCACTTCAGGTATGTTACTGATCTAAATTACTTTATAGGGACACTTGGACCCAGGAGCAAAAGAAGGAATCTTTACATATTCACCTTCCTCTTATAAGCAGGCCTTCAGAAATGTGGCCTCCCACCCTCTCTCCCCATTGCTTGCCTTGGGTCAAGGAGCATGAGAGAGTTTCTGTGCTGCTTGGATTATGTTGCAGAGTATCAGGACCTATCTGCCTGGTCTTGTATCTGTTGTTAGGGTCTGTTGTTGGGATGATAAAACTCCGGGAGCTTTGGGCTCAATTTCTGGTTCTGTAGCAACTCTTCATATTCTGCCATAGCTTCTCACATCATGTGGTGATGCAGCCCATATGTTAAATCATAATTAAATTAATTTTAGTGAGTTTAGTGCATGATAGCTTTGGGGGAAAAAACCCACAAAAACAAACTGATAGGTTGGAATGTTACATAATCAAATAACTTGTTTTGATGTTTTGCTTTTGTCTCTTGCTGGTTTCTTCCCGCTGAGCTCTTTTGCTGTTTGACCAGATGTGATATTTGGCACTGTTGTATAGAATATTTAAGGTGTTGAGTCTTTATCCTCTGCTTTAAAAATATTAAGAACTGAACTAATGCTATCACCTTGTATTGAGCACTATCTGAATGCAGATGTTAGGTTTAAATCCTCAAAAAAAAGCTAAGATGAAACCAACTTTCTTTTTCTAAATCTTCTTGACTTGTGTATCTTTAAGCTGAGCTAGCACGTACTGATTAGAACAATTCAAAAGCCAAAAATTTTTTACAATGTTGTTTAACAGATGGCTCAAACCTGAAAATTTTAACTCTGTAAGCTAGTAGCAATAGACTGAAATAATTTTATTTTTGTCACTTAATGCCCAGATAGAGGTTATTTTTGAAAAAACTTCTGTCCTTCAGTTTACAATGTTCAGTTGTTTTAATCTGAAGTTCAAACTGGTAGTGATAAAAAGCAATTTAGATTAAAAACACTAATGGATGTGAGGAGTTTCATATACAACTTTGTTGCCAAAGAGCAGTAACGTAGAAATAAGAATGTCCCACACTTCAACTTCATTACTCTGTCTTATCTGTGCAAGACCATGGCCTTCATATGAAGTATCTTCCTTCTCAGTGCTAGAAAAGAGAACACCCATTCTTATCTTTGGTGCTGGTCCTTATAGTTATCTGCAAAAATGGAATGAACATTTCATGAAGCTGTGTAGATTTCTTGTAGCACAGACAGTTTTTAAATGCACATAGATTTTAGAAATGCTAGCTTATTAAAAAAGGTTTTCAGTAATTTGTATCTGTATTTTTTTTTTTTGTATTCCCAGTATGTTCAATAAACATAAGCATTTGGTGTAGTCCTCAGTGTTGGGTTACATAGTTAACTGTCAGAAGTGACATAGGTGGAGTTGAGTCTCTCTGGCAGTGACAGACAAATCATTGGCAAAACAGTGCCATGACACCTGTAGTATGTGCAGAGTTGTGAATCAGGAGTTTCTTAAAAGAAAAACTTTCTTTGCCCCAAAGGTGGCAGTAGTAAAGAGAGATGTTGTTCATTGCTGGCTTTCTGCCTGTGCAAGGATGTGCAATAATTCTTCACAGACTTTTTACCTGTGTGCAGTTAAGACTTGGTCCACTTCAAATAATGGATTTTTGTACACCAGAACTTTACAGAGTTGTACAGTTGTCCCACTAGTAATGTCTCCTTAGTAGTCCTTCCTGAATGTCAGTAATGACTTTCAGGATACCACTTAGGAAGATACTATCATGTATTAATTATTTTGGCAAAAATTCAACCCCTCTGGGAAGAAAACAAGGCAGCTGCTCTCCAGATACGTGTTGCTATAGACCATGTGGTAGAGGATCTTAATTAAGAACATGATTTCTTTTTTTTTTTCAGCTGGTAGACTTTAATGCAGAAAATTGTAAGATGTATGCATCTTAAATATTTAATTACTGCTATTCTAATTAGATGTTTTTATTTCAGTATCATAACTGGGGATGATGAGAATGAAGAAGTGTACAATACTGAAGACTGTGAGTTTGCAGCCAAGAAAAGGAAAAAAGATCATTTTAGGAATAACACAGATTCTCAATGTAAGGCTGGGGTTTTTCATTTATTTTAGAAGTCTCATGTAGGTTCAGAGAAATGTTAAAATAGTTATATTATGCTCACCTATAGATTAGCCTTCCAAATTATGCCTATTTCTGTATTGGCAACAAATTCTGGTGTCAAAAGTGATATGTCTTAACTGAAACTGTGTAATTGATCATTTATTGTGTTGGATTTTTTTTTTCAAATACCCAAAGGTAATTCATTTAAGAATAGTAATTGCTGAGTATTAGGTGTCTTCTGATACTAACCACTGTTATGTTTTGTGGACTAGTTTTAGACTAAATTCTTCTGGATGCTTATGGAACCAAGTCAATGCAGAACAACAGGCACCTGTACAGAAGAAAATGGATTAGAGGGGTGGAGTAGTCAGGAACTAAAGCATTGTCTATATCTGCTGTACTTTCAAATGCTAAGGAGCCTGTTGTATAAAAAAAAAATCAGGAATTGTGTAGGACCACTGTTATGTCAGTGATTGGTCACAGCTGACAAAAGTTGTCATTCATCTGCCAATTGTGTGTCAACTCTTGTGGTTTTAAAAAAACACATTTATATAACTTTTCTATTATTTTCATGAAGTCCATATCTTGTGGCAATTTTTAGTTATCTTTTCCAGCCTTTGTAAAGTTCCTTCATTAAAACTGTTCTGCTCTTTTATGAAGCATTTTATTGAAAATTGTATGTTTAGTAGAGTTTCTGGAGGGCATTAGCAAATGTGGAAGCCTAAAATGCTTATATTTTTATTTTATTTTAGGCTTTTATCGTGAAAAGTGGATTTATGTTCATAAAGAAAGCACCAAGGAAGTAAGTCTGCATGGTGTGGGTCAATTCCTAAAATCTTTGTGGTTCTTAATTGACAGACAGTATATTGAAAAAAGTATTTTTGCCATGTGGTCTTAGGGGCTATACTTAACTCTCTTCATTGGCAACACTGGACATGTACACATGGTGAGGCAAAGGCAGCTGGCAAAATGACTTCTCAGTAGGTCTTTGTGGCAGAGATGTGAGAACTTGCAAGGGTAGACATACAGTTTTTCACTACTTATCCAAGCCCATCTATCTTTCTACTGTCTCTTTGAACTGAAATTGAAAGTATTTGCAAAACCAGAGAAATATCTCCAAAGAAGTTGCTTGCAGGCAGCTGTCTTATATTTTGGGATCTTGGTGTAAATTTGAATGGAAGTAAGTAAAACATCAGTTTCAAACTTTACAGAGAGCATCTTTATTTTCAACCAAGTCCACATGCTTTCAGTCTGGGATATAAACTGTATCATGTAATTGTAAAGGGAATATGAAAGCTCTTGGAGTGACCTCTTGGAAAGTTAAAATACATCCATTGTATGTAGAGATTAAACTGTCTTGAGGTGTGAGTTTCATTCCTGTGCTGATTGCCATGGCTATCTGGGATGTGTGGAGCTTGAACACCAGTAAGGAGGTTTTACATGCACATAGTAATGCCAGCCAGGAGAGAGGGAAAGAGATGAGGCTGATGGCTGTAGTCAAGCAGGCAAAAGTAGCTGTGCATTTTAGAACTGAGAGAGACAATACAGAGCTTTTTACTCAGGAAGGACATGCTGTTGAGGAGAGCTTACATAAAAGGACCTATTTCAAGACTTTGCAGACCTTATAGACCAGTGACCCAGAGACTGCCCATCTACATCTGAAGGGTACTTTAAAGCCTTTCACCAGATTCACAGCCCTCTTTCTGCTTATCTTCTAGATGAGGTTACTTAGATTGGTCTGCAAAAGTCTCAAGTATGCTTTTTCCCTTTCTGCTGTCTTAAATTAGGGTGAGAAGGAGCAGGGGGACAACCGATTGTCACCAGTCATTGTGGTGCTTTGAATGATAAGGTTTCAAAATACATTGAGGCCAAAATACAAATAACCTAAAATCATGCATTGGTGTCCTTCATAACCCATATATAAAGGGATTAGTTTTTCCCCTACTTGTGCAGAAGTTGCTGTACTAGTGATGTGCAAGTATTTGCTTCTGTTCCTTGTCCATACAGAGAGCAGATTAAATATTTCTAGTTACCTTCTAATATTTGACCATTTATCTTTCAGGTTTATTTGGGTTTTTTAGTATAAAAAACAAACCAGGGATGGTTAGAATTAAACGCTAATCTTTCAAGTAATTCTTTGTATAAATTTAAAAGCTTAGAATAGTAGGTTGAAAAAGTAGCAAGGAATAAGACTACATGAGCCAAAAAATTCAGAGCAACAATTTAAGCTAATCTAAATCATTATTCAGAGGCTCTAGTTTTTCTTACAGGTTCTAATCTTTCTTGATTTTGAAATAGTGGTCTCACAACTAGGAAACATTTCTTCCCAAACTGGATACTGTTTTTTAGGGCAAAATGAGGAGATAGGGAGGTCTTGATATGAAACATGTGAACTATGCTATGGTAGAGCATTGAAATTAAAGAAAACCAAAACAAGTGCATTTGTGTGGCTGGAATGAAATTGGAGATGTTTTTGAATAATTTTGTCATGATTGTACACTGGGAAAGGTAGAACTGTAGTTTCATAGCAATCTATTCAGGGAAATGTGTTATGCTAATGTTTTAAGCATGACCTAATGGTAACTGTTTAGTCAGAGAACAGCCACAAATACTTAATTTTTTTCAACAAAAGTTTAGTTGACTGTATGTGTTAATTCACTGCTATTAGCTAAGCAAGGTATGCATATTGTGAAGTGTGCAGTGTGCTTGGGTCTGAGGTGTATCAGCTGAACGAGCAAGCAGTACAATTCTGAATTTGGTCACTAACCAACAGGCAGTAATTATCACCACTCTGCAGTGAATTCTTAACTGTCCCATCCCTCTAGGATACGTGCAGGGTAAGCGTTCACTGGGTCGCAAAAAGGAACATTATTTGTACCTCAAAATTTGTCAACATCACATAATTTACCAAGGAAGTCTTTCTAGGAATGAGCTTTAAATAATTATTTATGCTTCTCCTTTCCTGGGCTGGCAAAACCATAGTAGCACACTGCTCTGCAAGACTCTCTTTTACCAGTTAGAGATTTTCCTAGCTTCAGTGTATTTGGTCCTGGGCTCCAGTGTGGCTTTGTGGCTCTAAATGTACTGATTTTGCATAATCCTATGTCATTTTGGGCTGATACTACCACCTTACATTGTTCTTAACAGCCTCTGAAACTTCCATTTTCACATTAGGATATGGAGAAGTACCAAGAGAAAATACACTTGCTCTTGGTGCATAAAAAAAAAAAAAAGTGCCTTAGCTTCTAGCACCTGGAAAATAAATTCTAGATGTTGAGACCATTTTTTCATCTGATCCCAGAAGCAGCTAGCTATGTTCTCACCCTCAAGTGTGAATCAGGTGCTTCTTTGTGCATGGCAAATGGGGACTGTGATAGCCACGAGGAGTGCCAGCATTGTGGCCATGCAAGAATGGAGTAGATTCCCAGGGAAATCAAATACCAGTGATGCCAGATTACACATTTAGTATGAATTGAAAGGTCTTGCCTACATACCTGATGGTTACAAATAGTGTATCTTGTTTCATTTAATTTCTTGTAGAACAAACAACTCTTCTAGTCCAGAGGCACTTTATTTCCAGGGAGCATGGTATCCGTTAGCATCAGCTGCATGTTGGATTGCTTTTCTGAATGTTTTACTCAATTTAGTCTTTGTTTCCTTCCATTTAAAGTATATTTTTCCCTTTCTCAGAGACATGGCTATTGCACCTTGGGAGAAGCCTTTAACCGCTTGGACTTTTCAAGTGCGATTCAGGACATCAGGAGGTTCAATTACGTGGTCAAAGTAAGCTCTTTATTTTATATGTATAAAGCTCTTTATTTTATATGTATATTATAAAAATGCTCCTGCTGATCTGCCTGTGTGTACAAAAGGAATATTTTTGCACTGAACAGATGATGATTTGTAAGTGTATAAGTATCCTGATCATATGTAATTTATGATGCAAGTAGCAACTTCAAACTGAGTAAATTTTCTCTGGTGAAAACTCTTTATCTGGCTGTCTGAAAGCCTATAGCTTGAGGATGATGGTGATAGTCAGTGTGCTGTGTCATTTAAAAGGGGAACATCCATGGTAGTTTCAGTTGTTGTTCATCAGTCTGGGTAATGAACGCTCTTTAAAAGTAAAATAATTTCTATACAACCAAAAATAGTAAAGTGTTATTAATCTTAAATATACGTTGCTGCATCTCAAATGTGTTTCAAATAACAATTTCCAGAAGTATATTTGATGTATAAGTATTTTGCTATTTTTGTATCTTCTGTAACTTCTTACCAGTCCTGTGATTCATTGCAGTTTTGTTTGTTTTTTTGGTTTTTTTTTTTAATCAAGGATAGGATATCTATGCATTTATCTTTGTTAACATTCCTTATAACTTGAGACTGCAGCTCAATGCCTCAACAGCTGCCCACTTGGAAATGCCTGTTTTGGGGATACTGGTATCTTACTAGCCCCAGGTTTATTTTATTATCTAACTTGAGGTACTAAAGTGCTTGTCCCAGCTCCTAGAGAAGCTCAAAATCTGAGTCAGATCAGGACTAGAGTGGACTGTTCAGTGGTGAGGCTGTTCACAAATATTGTATTTCTTGGAATGCATCCTGAACTTGAAAAAAACACAAATAAAAATTAAATAAACACACCAGGAGAACACTCTTACCACTAGCCTGTGGACTATTTGTAGAGAAAACACACTCTATCCATGCCTGTGAAGATGAGGCAATGTATTATACTTTCAGAAAAACAACAGATGTGGAAACAAATCAAAAAGGATTTGCTTCCAGGTTAGTGGTTAGGGTACTTGCCTGGTTTGGGGGTTTTTTGGTATATGTATGTATTGTGGTTTAGAACATTGCTTTTTAATGCTGTTTTGGGACCAGAATCAAGAGCCTTGATCTTTCACAAGACTTTTCTGCCTTGAAACAGTAGGAAGAAGAAAAACCAAAGCACTTAAAAAAGGTGATTTGGTATAAATGGTGTTAACCTTGGGTGTCTCACTTGAATAGCAAGCAGGTAAAAGGAATGCAGATCTAGAATTTTGTGTTTGTTTTAGATGCCGCAGTGCCTAAACTGGCTTGCTCAAAACAGTTGATCAAGTCAAAGTGCAAAGCCCAGCATAAGCACATTGACCAATTTTTCTTGTGTTCTCCAAGAAATATAAAAAGCTGGTTTAGTCAGCCAGGCTTAAGATCATTGAGGAAGGAGTAGTACTTTAAAATTCAGAAATTTGGCTTTGCAATCCAAACCATTATTCTGCTAATAGCAGACCCTAAGAAATCTGAGTGAATTTAAAATAGTAGATAGACTTTCAAAGTCCTTTAATTGTTTTAGAATTTATTTGGGATTTTGAAAATTTAGAATTGTTTTACAAATACAAAACTTTGATCATGTCTTTACATCAGTTCCCCTGAGGTGGTAGCTGTTTGTTGATAGCAAGGTATAACTCAAGAATACTATTTTGAAAGACCAAACCCTACTCTAGCTCTTCTTTGATCCCAGACCATCCAGATGGTTCTCCAACTAACTAAAAATATGTCATTCATTATTAAAAGTTAATATTGATGTCTGTCCAGGACTTTTTTAGGACGGGCAGTGAGGGGGAGAAGGTAGGATCGGTTACTTTTTGTATTTGTTGGTGCTGCAGTGTATTGATAACTTTGTAGCTGTTAAATTCTGATACACTGAATTGGATCTGGGTGAGTTTTGGCTGAATGTTTCCAAGTAAACATATCATCCATTCAAAGTTACAATCTCTAGACAACCTAAGCCATGGCTCTGCATATATCAGTGTGTGAGATCCTAGTCCTCTCTGCTACTTTGCTTTTGCTAGAATTGTCTTAATCCTTGCATATTACCTTTCACTGAAATTGGAATCTTCATTATAATCAATCAGGTGGAATTTGTTTCTTTAATTTGATCTTTAGACTGAGCAACATAACAGGTGTTTTTTTTTTAATTAATCAAGAGAAATGTACCTACTTGCTTGAACTGGCAGACTGCCAGAGACTTCTAGGTATGTTCTCAATTAATCAAGCTAATAGGCTTTGAAAAAAGCCAAGAAAGAGATCCCGGTATCTATTTATACAGTTTTTGAAACTAAATTGATTGTATTTAACTACATCAGGACAATTATTTCTTTCTTTCATAGCACATAATGTTTTGTGAGAGATCGTGCAGAGGAGCCAGAAGTAACATTATTAAAAATCAGGGACAGAACGGGTATATTCTTTCTTCCTCCCAAAGAAAATTATTGTTGAGTGAAGTGTCAAATTGGTGTTTTTGAAATGAAGATACAATATAATTTTTGGCAAGCTTAGTCTTTGTCATCCTCTTGTGCCAACACTTGGTGCTACCCTACACTGGAGCACTCTGTAGGGAATGCTGTTCCATGCTTTCCCTTTCCAGTGTGTTGAGAACACTTGTTCTGAACTCATTGTTATAAAGTGCAAATTGCAAAACTCAGTCCCACACCTCTCAACATTGCAATGGTGTCACAACATCAAAGTCTCTCATAATAAGAGACCATTTTTTGTTGAAGAGCTAATGGTTCTTATCAGATATAAAACTTAATCTGAAATGTAAAAGCAAATGTGTCAGAATGGAGCAAGGGCTGCCTCTAGTAGCTATAGCTTGGCATTCATGTGTGGCAAGAGCTTAAGCTGTTGTGATTATTTTGCCCTAAACCATTGCCACTGTTCTTGTCACTTTTTTTTTGCTCACAGTAGTTTCAGAGGCAAATGTGTGGACAGCTAGGAGATTCTTACTATAATACTTAAGAGAAAGTTACTGATATGTTTTATACATTGCTCATTATTAGATTGCTGTGGTTTATTCTACCAGGGACCTGAATGTAGGTCTAATACAGAAATTGGTTTTGCCGAGTTTAGGCAAAATAGGGTATTTCCTCTCCATGAATAGAAAGTAGTGCACTAAATCCATCACATTTCAGTTTGACCAGTAAGATACTTTCACTCAGAAGCTGTAATTCTGGTAGCTGGTATCAGTTCAGAGTGATGTTCCTGGCCACCAAATCCGTCAGGGACTTCAGGACCCAGCCACATCCAAGTTCACATTTGTATTTGTCAGCCCCTAAAACAGACTCTCTCTGTTGCTTCACTACAGCTCATAAAGTATGTAATGTGCTTTGCCAGAGAAAAGTATTTGTACAGTATTTTGAAAATGTGCATCCTTCAGAAATTGTTCATGGAATGCTAGTGGGAATGGTTAAAGCTTTCCACGTCTTACTTTGTCTTCTGAAATCTGTAGTTATATTTTCACAAAATGCCAATGCAGGCTGTTGTAGGTGAGCATATGCACTAAATGTGCATTTAAAACCATCCTTTACTTCTGTCATTCTTATGACTTTTAACCTTTTTCTATAGCTTTTGCAGTTAATTGCAAAATCCCAGTTAACTTCGCTGAGTGGTGCAGCACAGAAGAACTACTTTAACATTTTGGACAAAATTGTGCAGAAGGGTAAGACCTAAGGATTTGTAATCTAACTGTTCAAATTTAATTGCTGTAACTAAGCTATCAACTGATTTTTTTTTTTGTTAGTTTTATTACCATTTTTACATTGTAAGACATAGTAATAGCATACTTAATTATGCCAGGTTTCATACTTCCCATCCCATGATTGCAGTAAGTTATTTTCTCTTTGTTATTGAATAAAGTCTATTGAAACAGGTTCGTGAAATTAAGTGACATTTAGATTCTATTCAAAAACTATTGGTTACTGTTCAATTACGCTCTTCACAAAATGCAAAAGCTTTTAGGTTAATAAAATGTTTGGGTTTCAGTTTGCATGATGTACTGAGACTCAAAAAACATAAGTTTTGATTATTTTAAGAAAAAGCCATTACATTATATTGATTTCTATTTTTTTTCTGGTAACCACACTAAATGGAGATGTTATACTGTCTGCTTTGAACTGAAGAAATTTGGGTTATAGCTACCTGTTTAGCATTAAGCTTATTAAATGCATAGCATGAATTTTTGCATCAAATTTGCCTATGAAATTGTTTATTATTGATCTTGCATGTAAGGAACTGCACCACTGAATGCCATGGTGGGAATTAGGGCAGTTATTTGTACAAAAACAATTGATTTATAATTAATTCATCTAAAAAATAGTAGTGATTAGCTTGAGCTGTTAGCTTGGTTAGCTCTTGTCATCCAAAATTGTATTTGGTTTGTCTTGTTTTCCAGTTATGGAAGACCAATATAATCCACGATTGATCAAAGACCTTCTGCAGGATCTGAGTTCTACTCTCTGTATACTGATTAGGGGAGTAGGAAAATCTGTGTTGGTAGGCAACATCAATATTTGGATTTGCCGATTAGAAACTATCCTTCTGTGGCAACAACAATTAAAAAATCTTCAGATGAACAAGGTATATTATTAAATCATGTTAATTAGTATTTGGGGGAGGAGAATTATGTTGAATTTTGCATGTGGATTTGTAAGTGAACCAAGTTTCATATATATTTTAAAGTTTTACTTGTTTTGTTTTATGAAGAAGTAATGTGAAATTAACTCATTGGCATCAACTTAATTTTCTAATGTTTTAGTAGCTTTTCTCTAATGAAAACTGCTACAGTGTGTGTACTGCTGCTTTGTGGTAGAGATGTATAGATAGAATTGGTTTTCCCACTCAAGTTTTAAAAAAATTATCTCTGTGAGATAGACATGAGGAAAAAGCCCCAGTTTTTAGTTCCAAAATAAATTTTCTACAATTGAAGAAATAAAAATCTAAGACGTTTTGGAGGTGTATCAACTCAAGTAGCAATTTTACAGATTTATTCATTAGCACAGTTGCTTTTGTACGAAAAAAGATAATGACTTCAGCATCTGGATTTTCCTCGTGTGACTGTGTTCAAAGCATGTGGTATGCACTGTTCCAGGGTTTTATAGTGGAAATGTCTGATGATAAGCAGACAACTTTTTTTAATTTGAATGGTTTACTCCTGGAAGAAATCCTCTAAGATATTGCTCCCTGTAAAGTCATACAAGTATTTTATCTATTGGCTCCCAGCTATGAAATTTTGAAATTGTCCTTTCTATGTGAGCTGGTTATCTGAATAAACCAACTACTTTTGGAATAGAAAGGAGAAATGAGAAACCTGGTCACAGCAGTTTCCATGTGCCAGGCCACCACAGCACAGCCACTTCTGAGAGTGCAGTTACTGCTGCACTTGTTCCCTTCCAGCGTGACACTTCCCTTGGCGCTGTTTTACACTGGCTGAAGTAGCCCATGAGGAGCCTTGCATCTGTAGTGCTCACATACTCCTTCTTCAGAGGAGGAATGCTGCTGCCTCTGCAGTGCTTGTACCAGATGACTCTATGGGAAGTCTGGTCTATAAGCAAGGTGAATGGCTGGGAAGGAAGCAGGCAGAAATGTGAGCCCATGGGTGCAGGGCTGCAGTGCTGCCACCACCTTTTGACAGGGCAGCTCTGCTCCCTGGGGCTGGCAGCTGCCCATGCTCTCCCTGCCAGCTGAGACCCTGCCTCCAGCCAGCTGGGCCTCTGCCACCTGACCCTGTGGGCTCCAGCTTTAGTTGTGTAGGAGCTGTGCTGCTGCTTACTCCACTACAGTTCACAGAGGTGTAAAGTCTTAATGAAAACATTCTCAGTACTCTCATCTGTCATCTCTGCAGATCTTCTCCTTTATAAACGAGGGGGAACTTTCTCTAGACTTCAGAAATTATCCCACTCTCTTCTAACTTCCAAACTGCTTTCATTTTGTATCTCTGGTCTTCAGTCTTGTATTCTATATTCTGTTCTATTCTCTAGTTCGCTTAAGGCAAGTTGATATGTGTTTTGTTTGCTAATAAAAATTGAGAAACTATAGTGATTCAACAAGGTAGAAATAATTGGTTCATGCCTTTCTTATAGTTAAGGCTTTAGCACACTATAGATGAAATTCACTAGATTATAGTTTTTGAGACTGCATAACATTATTTTGGGAGAACAGAAGTCTTTCAAAAATTATTTGAAATTTAAATAATGAATTTAAGATATGTTTATTTAAACAGTAGGAAAGCTATGAATTATAAAGCTTACAGCTTGTTGCTTCTTCTGTACCATTAGTCATTTAAATTTTCAACAGCAGTTAGAGAATAATTGTAGGCAAGCATTAACCATAGATTTTATTCAATGATTTGAAAAAACTAAACTATGACCTAAGATGCCTCTAAGGTAAAGAATCTTATTTGTACTTTATACTGTCACATTTTTGTAGCTAAAATCTTCAACTCTTACTTCCAGCAAGTCAACAATGGACTTACGCTTAGCGATCTCCCTCTCCATATGCTGAATAACATCTTATACAGGTTCTCTGATGGCTGGGACATTATTACTCTGGGTCAAGTGACCCCAACTTTATACATGCTTAGTGAAGACAGGCAATTGTGGAAAAAACTCTGCCAGTACCATTTTGCAGAAAAGCAGGTAATAAACTCTGTTATTTGTATAAATGTAGCTTTTTTGATATCATATACTAATAATGGAGCATGAACTTGCCCTTTTTGAGATAAAAGTGTATCATTGTGCAGTAATCATGAGTGTTCTCTGTATTTGGGGCTTGATTCCTCCTAAATGTTGCATTCAGTATGTCTGTGAGTTTAAGATAACTACTGGGCTGTTTCCTTGCATTCACTTTTAGAAATAATGCATTCACTTTTAAAAATAATGCAAGGAAACAGCCAAGTAGTTCTCCTAAACTCACAGACATACTGAATGCAATATTTTGAGGAATCATGCCCCAAATACAGAGAATACTCATGATTACTGCACAATGACTGCAAGATGGGCTTTTTAAAAAACTGCCTAGCAGTGTTGTAGAGGATACCTCTGTAGTGTTCCTCTGAAGTAGAGCTTGCATTACCAACTAAGGTAGGCAGACAGGTTTCTCAAACTTTTAAGCTACATGAAAATTCTGGAGAAGCCAACTTGAATCTTTGCTAAGAAGGTAAGAACAAATGCTTTGAAATTAATAATAGAAAGAGAAGCAGTACTTTCCTATCACTTTCTCATAAAGAGCATTGAATTAATCTAGGAATGACTCCAGAACTGTCTTCATTTTCTGACATTAATAAATGCTGGGAAAAAATCAGACTAGGTGAAAATAAACCTAAGAAAGTGGAAGGTACCTCATCAGAGCTGGAGGAAGAACTTTTGAAACATTCTGTACTGGAGGAAGCCAAAAGTGCCTGTTCTTAAATCTGGCAGGTTGAAGATGCTTGGTGACTACCAGATTAAGTATTATTGTAATGGGGAAGGCAGAACTGAAGCTCAATTAACTCATGCACCATTGACCCAAATAAGATTTTTTTTTGTGTGTGAGATGAAAGGTTTTAGAATTAACTGTGGAAAAAATAGACAGAAGCAAACTGAAAACCCATCCTCAGAAGCAGCCCAGAAGAATTCAACATAAAGTTACAAGGATAACAAATTTAAGCTTATGTAGCAGTTGAGTGGATTTTGAGGGTAGATGAGGGAAGCTCTACTGAACAGTGACAAAACTGGTTAGAGAGGAACTTCTTATACTAGGGTAATGCAGGGAAAAAGATCCTTAAGGGTTTCAGTGAAATTAGCTGTCCCTGTGCCCCTTAAAGTACTCTTGTACACAGTGTTTCCAGTGTGTTCCTGAATGTTCACATTCAATTTCTTACTAAGTTATTATCTAATGATATTACCATATCAAATTCTGCTTCTTCTCATTACAAGTGTACTGGCTTAGTAAGCCACAGAATCACGTTAGGTTGTTTTTTTCTGTCCCCTGCAGTGTGTTTGTTGAGCCATTGAAACAACCATGAAAACATAATTGATATCTGAAGAGCACTTTTGGAAAAAACAAGAGCCATTATGAAACAAAATAAAGTGTAGCTGAAATCAGAAAGGCAGTTCTATTCTCTCCCCATTCAGGAATTGTCTTCTGAATGAAGAAAGCCTTCAATGTATTAGCATTAATCCATACTGAGTGGAACAGAGGTCTTTTATAATACATACTTAATAAACCTTGTCTGTTTCTCAAGCTGGGGAGAAATAGCTGTTGTGCTGCAGCTAATCTTTACATGCAGATTAGGTCCTCAAGGAGTATGTCAGTGTACAAATTATTGCTATCCTTCTAGAGAGATCACAACCAAATGTGAAAAAGAAACATGTATATGCTTTTAAAATTAAAGGAAGAGCTTTATTTAAATCCATAATGCTTAAACAGAAAACGATGACCTGTAATGCACAATCATGTTTTTAAATCTCATTCCTGAGTGATTTGGGTTTTTTTAAAAGGATAAAATTAATTGCTTACAACTCTAAATACTGTTTGGTTAAATGCTTCTTGAGTATAATTAGAATAATTTTGAGACAGTAGAATTAGATCAGCTGTGTATGGCCTAGTTTTTCTGGGCAAATATGCACTCTCCTATTTTTAGTCTTTGCCTTCCATCTTTTTTGTGGCCAGATCTCTCACTGCTTTGCAGAGATGTATGATGTCATAATATTGACTTCAAAGAATTCTAGTTACAAAACTTCCCCCCACCTTCCCCTGTCCTTTGCCTGAATTGACTACAATAATTTTAAAGGAAGATATTAATTTTATGTCTAGTTTTGTAGGCATTTGATTCCATCAGAGAAAGGTCACATTGACTGGAAGCTGATGTACTTTGCACTTCAGAAATATTACCCAATAAAGGAACAGTACGGGGACACCTTGCATTTCTGTCGACACTGTAGTATTCTGTTTTGGAAGGTAAGAGCTTTGGAACAGATAATCAGAAATAAGTTCAAACAGCTACTGGTGATCATCTGCAAGGTCATCTTATCAGCTGTCTCATGTGAAAGGTGATTGGATAACTAATATCTAACTCTAAAATTATATATAAAACTTCCATATAAAATCTGTGTTAAATTCTGAAGTTGTTCTTAATCTTGCCTTCTTATTTCTTTGTATCTGATAACTCAATACTTAGAATTGCAAAGAAAAGTGCCATGTGGAAAGACTTACTTTCTAGTTAGTGACACTTACTTAATTTTACAGCTGAAATATCAGATATGGGTAGTGTCAAGTGGACAACAAAGAACAAGAAATGTTTGAGAAATTTTGGAAAATACTCATATTACTCATATTCTAAATAACATAAATTAGTTGCTCTTGTGTCATCTTTCTGTGATATTTATGAGAAGTTGTATGTCAGTGTGAGGCTTTTGAATTTTCCTTCAGAAAACCTAGGCTGTTTAGCAGGATAAGCTAAATTCTGCTAGAAATAGCATGTTCCTTAATTATATGATTTTGAAGTTGAGTATTTTTGATATCACGGGAGCCCTTCCAGGTAGTAATGTTTTGCAAAATTAATAGTAGGAAAGCAGGTAGCCAGAATTGGCTCTTAATGTTAAAAGCCTGGGCATTTTCTGAAGGATCTGTGTCAAGAATGACTAAGAACTTTCATTACAGTAGAATAAGTCTTTAGCACGTAACTCAATATGTAGGGTAAAGCTTCTCTCTGAAAGGGGAAATTTCAAAGGTAAGTACACAGGTGCATTTAGATGGGCATTTGTGGTATGAGATTTCTCTGGATTGCGTGCCTTCACTGTGTAGGGTTAATGCTTTCTACACTAAATTTCTCTCATTTTGATCTTAATATAATTGAAAAGTACAAGTCTCTAATATTAGGAATTACTTTGAATGTGTTTGGAATTAAATGTTTAACTTTGGAGATGGTGGGACAGTAAGAGGCAGTGAACCTGTGCAGGTTGCAGTAGTATTCCAGTAGTAGGTTATAGCAGTCAAGGTGACAAGACACCTGTTCCAATCTACTGCTGGAATAATAGGGCTCATTTTGGACTTTTAAATTCTTTGAAATGCAGCACAGGAAGCTCTAAAGGTACTTTGGACTGATGAGCAGTACCTCCTAGATCACCATTCCAGTGCTGCCTCATCCTAAAGATTTGGGCAGGTCTTAAAGTGACAGTGGAGTTATAGATTGTGCAGAAGCACACAACCAAAAATACTGGAGCAGGTGTTGGGATCTGCTGTTTCAACAAGAGCACAGTCAGCAGGTTGAGGAAAGCCATTATCTCTTTTCATGCAGCACTCATTAGACCATCTGAGATGCTGCAGCCGTGAGGCCCCCAGCACAAGGGAGACACTGATGAACTGGGTGAAGTAATCTGGGAGTCTGGAGGACTTGCCATATGAGGAGTGGCTGGAGAAAATTGCTACAGGGGGACATAAGAGCCTGCCATGAGGACAACCAAGCAAGGGAACAGTTTGACCACAGAGCTGATGCAGTTTCCATCCTTGGATGTGATCAGGAACTGACTGAAGCTCAGAGCAATCTGGTCTGATCTCACAGCTTAGCCTGCTTTGAGCAGGAGGCAGGGCTAGAGACCTCCTGATCATTCTGTGAGCCTACATTGCAGTATTCCTTGGCATCTAAGCCTTGTCTCTGTCTTAAAATAAATGATGATCAGGCTGAAATGGATTGTTAAATGAATTGATTTATGCATAATTGGCATCCTTATTGGTAGGGACAAGTTAATTGTTCATCTGAAATACTGTCCCTCTTTTTACAGGGCAGTGTGGGTCAAGTAGTGCTGGTCATTCAGTTATATGGGGGAAAAATAGTGCTGCTTTTTTTTTTTCCCAGACTCTTGTGTCTGTATCCCTTCCCAAACTTGCTAAAGAGGTGAGAAATAAAGCAGGGGTGAGGGGCAAAGGGATAGGAGGTATTTTATTAATTCTAGATAAATCCTGTTCTGGGTGAAAATATTCCTTAATCTGAACATTTTTCTGGCTTTGAAAATTTATTCAAGCTTCAGTATCAGACTTGATTAGAAAGACTGTTACATTAAATATGTATATGAGTGCTCAACATACAATTATATTTGTAATGCATAGCAAAAAAAAAAACCAAAATAAAGCAGAAAAACAACAAAATCACTACCACCAAATCCAAATTTTAAAAGAAAAATCACAGTTACTACAGAGGAAGTAGCAAGTGTTTGAATCTTGAAACAAATGGAAGCACTGTATTCTTCAGCTAGCTGACAATACGTAAAATTTTTGTTTCTTCTTTTAATGGTGTAATGCAGAAGTCAGGGAACTTTTGTTTCCAAGGTCATTCAGAAGAACTTCAGGCAGAGCTGAACACTTCTTCATATGGCATCTATTTTTATTTTTCTTCCCTCATTAAAGAGCAAAGCAAAACATTGGAATAGTTGCTGAGAAAAAGGTGCTAAAGCGATCAGGGCATGAAGACTAGGAAAGATTAATTTCTCTTAACTCAGTTGTGCTAACAAGGAACGTGGCTACTCTCCATAAACTGTTTTTGGAGACATAAGTGGTGCATAAGCATGAGACTATTTCGGGAAAGTATTTACACTAAGGGCCATCCTTGATGCAAGTAAATGGTAGTTTTGGGTAAGTGTGCTGAGAGTTAGGAGTTTCCAAGAACCAAAGCCACAAGGGTCTCAAATAGCCCAAAGGCACAGCCCTAGCTAGTGATGAGAAGAGTTTTTGGCAATTTATGAAATGGATAATATAATGTAATTGCTGACAACGTGAGAGGGCTACACGCAGGAAATTCTTGGAACCCTCTGTTTTGTGTGCTTTTCAAAGAAGGCCTTGCAAAAAAGGGACTGATGGCAACTGAGTTGAATTACCTATTGAACTGTTGAAGTAGGTAAATAACTTTTTCAGTATACTATAATAACCATAATGGGGTTTTAACAAGTCTTCAGGAGTTTTTCAGGAAGAGGTATTTGTATTCCTTTACTTGTCTAAAATCTGTAACCAAAGTCAATTTATATATAGCACATAGGAGTCTCCTAAGTTCTTTGTTGGAAGTACAGTGACTTTTGTACTCTTCTGTGTTAGGAGGGAGTCATAGGAAAGTTTTCATACTGAACGTCTGTTTTCAAAAGGACTTATTGCTAAAGGATTTAGCAATAAGTCTATGATGAAACTGAAAAATCCACATAATTTCAGTAGTGCAAAAGTAATGGCTAATTATTGTGCAATGCCTTTGTGAGTGGTTTAATGTATACTATTTCCTCTGTTCCAGAGGAATTGTGGCAGGTTCTTTTATTTTCCTGAGCTTACTTAGTAGCACTTTTCAGTTATCTCAGACATGGCCACAGAAGCTGAAATGTCTTTTCTTCTTTCAGTTTCCAGGGCTTTATGAAAACAGTGTAATCACTTTGCATAACACTTGGTTTTAGTCTTCTTGTGACTTCTGCTGATTTTGGTTGTTACAAAGCTGCTTGTGATTTGCCACAAGAATAAAAGACTTTTTCTAAATGGCTTACGAACCTTTGCTTAAATAAACTTTAACTCTGCTTCTTTTACTTTACGGCTCTCCTTCCTGCTTCCTTCTTCACGATTTCAAAGGACTACCACCTTGCTTTGTTACTCCAGGTATTTCTTCTGTCTCATCTGTTTTCATTGCTGACTGTTCCATAATGTCAAAGAGAATAATGTGTTCCTTTCTAATCTGATGCTCTCTGTTTTGATTTTTCTTTCTACACATCAGTTCAGCAGCAGGAATAGTTCGTTTCTTGTTCCCTTTTAGATAAAGGGTAGTGATAACTTCTCATCTCAGCTTTTCATCATTTTGTCTTTTATTATTGCCATAATGTCTCTTAATGCCATTTAAACTAGGAGCCATAATTCAGTTTCTAATAAGCATAGGTGTTAGTGGGATCAGACAGATGTTGCTAAGAAATAGGTTTCTCTGCACTCAGTGTCATTATAAACTGTTTTCTGCATGCCCTGATGTATTTAATTCAGTACTTAAATTTGAAGAGTAACATGTACCTCAGCTAACTTCCATACAAATGTACAAAAATTGATTTTATTGCACTTGGAATGCTGTAGTCGTATTTACTTTTATAGAGAATTTCTCTGAAAAGAAATTCCCCAAAACAGGCTGCATGTGACTTGAGGTAGTCAAGGGAAGCAATTAAATTGTTGTCTTCTGAATGAAGAAATGGTAAATATACTTTTACAGATCTTCTTAATAACTAGCTATGCTAGATTTCGGTGAAAACAACTACATTTGCCAGTAAACATTCCTGGAGAATTCTCTTCTTACTTTCAAAGAAGTCTGCTTTAGCTTTAAACATTGAAACCAAATTATTCTAACAATTTATTAAGTGTTTTTATTTTGTTACTGAGTTTATTATTCCCATAAAAATGTATTTCTCTCGAAATGAGGAATACTCAAAATTACAAGAAAGTTGTGATTCTTCTTTTCAGTTCTCATAACTTTTTTCACTGTAAAATTTATTTTGTTTTCAATAACTAAAAACATCAATAACTGATCTCTGAGATATTTTTTGCACCTGTAATTCCCAACTGGGTAGAACTTTCAAAAGCGCTTTTATAACAATGTGCAGAGAAAGAAGCATGTCACAAACTCGGTTTAAAATATTCAGGAGTACAAATAAGAAAGAGGATAAACCCTACATTTTTTCCCAGAATTATAATTCTGGTGGTGTTTTCTCCTGGAAACTAGGAAAGTATGATATGGCAATGGGTAGAGAAGATAATAATCCATTAGCAACTACCTTTGAGTGTTTTCTGGTGTGGTGCAGTTCTTCCTTGCAGATGTCATCTCAAGATGAAGGTGTTAAGGTTAACACTTCTGATTTAGGTTTTTGCCATCTGATCTGTCTCATCTACAGATTCCCCCAATAGGCAGTTCTCCCTGGGTCTCTTTTTTTATGTGTGTGTTTGTCTTTCCCTCTGTGTCATGAATAACTGTTTCTCAAGTGATGTTAAAGCAATTATTAAAAAGAGTGGGAGGATGAGGAGGTGATACTACCTGGCATATTCTTGTAGTCCTCCCTAGACTTAATGGAAAAATACAGATAAAAAAATCTACTGAGTAACAATTTCCACTGGAAAAGCTGAGCAGTATTCAGAATGTATTTCACCTGGTGCACTTAGGTGCTGCAAAGACTTTGGGTGGGAATGTGGCAGTGAGGAAAAAAAGTATCACTTAGAGATTCTTTCCTTCTATTATCTGAATTGCATGTAATTGCACTTCCTATGGAAACAAAAGCAATGAAGACCATAGTAGTCTATGATCTGTTTGTCATGTATTTATCTAGTTTTCTTGCCTCACATGGTGCATTCACCAACATGGGTGGAAAAGGGACAGAAACTCCTTAAAGCCTGGTGAGGACACTTCTGTGCCTTACAACAACACTGACAAGTTTTTTATCTTCTCCACTGAACTGTCTGGGAACTTCTCATTACACCTCTGCACTTCCCTCATTTAGGGGGTTTTAATAAGATACAAAACACAACTTTTTGTTCAAAGATGAATTTGAATCTTAAATAATTGGACAGGTCTGCTGAGGTCAAATTTCTGTAAGAGGAGAAAGAAAGCACTGCAGGCTTAGTGAATTTGTAAGGACAAAGCCTTTCCACCCTGTCTTCTCTATTCCTACTTTGCCTAGGTGCCAACTTCTTTTTTAAGGCAGTACTTTCATTTCACTTGGGGAAAAGGTAGGTGTGAAAGACAAAAGAAAGATTAGGGGGAAAATGTAGCAAGGTAGAAAAGCTTTTAAGACTGGGAATTCAAACACACTGTTCAGGATTTTTGAGAAAATATCTGCTACCCATCATTTTCAAAGCAAGGGACTCATTTTCCCTCAAAGCAATAGATGACTTCAGGTTTTCATTAAATAGATAATTTTGGTTCAATAAAGCTCATGCCTTTTTGCCTTTTTGTTATGCTTATCAAAAAATAATGAATAAGAAAGATGATACTTTTTCAAAGGCTCCAGCTCAGGTTCTCGTAGAAGGAGAAAATTGTTTTGGATTTGATTTTGCTTTGGGTTTGTTTGTTTGTTTGTTTGTGGGTTTTTGTTTGTTTGTTTTTGTTTGGTTTTTTGTTTGTTTTTTGGTTTTTTGGGGTTTTTTTCTCCCCTAAATTGGGGGTGAAAGGAGACTGACTATGGAAAGAGAACTTACTTATTTTTCTCCTTCATTTTTCAGGATACAGGACACCCCTGCACAGCCAGTGATCCAAACACCTGTCTCATGCCAGTATCTCCTCAGCATTTTATTGATCTCTTCAAATTTTGAGATACTCAGTAGCTGTTCTCCTGTGTTTGTGGCCGTTTTTTGTGAAGATTCAGACAGGATATGTTATGCTTTTTGTGCAATATATTTAAGTGTTATGTTTTATTGTAGCTTAAAAAAATATAGGGGGGAGATTATCAGAGAGGTTTATTTAGCATATTGCTTTTGTGCAGAATAGCAAGGAGGAAAGGAGAAACATTAAGAAAATTTCATTGTCAGGAAATCTCCAGTGGACTTTTTTTCAAGTCCAAGACAGACCACTTTAATCTCAACTTTAAATCCATGCTTTTGACGCCTTAATGGTTGGTTAAAATTATGTAGGGGAGTTTTGAAAATTTCATGGAAGAATTAAACTACTCTTGCAGGGACCAAAGGGAGGGGGGGTTTTGTTAATCCTTCTTTCTATAAGCCATGGTTTTCAAAACACCTCCATATAATTTGCACTATTATAAAGAATAGGCCAATATTCTCTTGGACTCTTACTACATCATTACGAAGGTGGCATTCATTATTATGAGCTAGTGAGTAAAATAGAACTGTGGTTATATCTGCTGTTGGACCTATATGAATGAAGGAAATCAACCATTTTTTGTACATACATTATGCAAAAATATTTATTTTTCTTAAGGACTTTATTAAGCATTTAACCTGTCTTAGCACATCTTGCAGAACTCGTGAGACCAACCTGGGGCTACTGGAAATCTTTCTGATGGTAGCTACAGCCTTCATTTATACTGTTTGGAATGTCTACAAGTGCAACTGCATTAATTTCATCTTCTAAGAAGAAGACATTATTGAAATTTAATGAGGATGGAGTTGCTTGTTCCAAGACTGGTACAGTGGCAGAACACTATGCTACCAACTGAGGTTTTAACCTGACAAGCTATGGGAAACACTGAAAGTCAGTCTGAGCTGGAGCAACTTCTGCCAAGTTAATCAGATGATAAATTCTCCAGGAAGCAGTTTTTTTCTATCCTGTAGAACAAAATAAATTGCTTGGCTTAAGGAGGTAAAGGAAAAATTGTGGAAGTTTTGGGTTTGTCAATGAAATTTAATAATATGTAATGTACAGAAAAAATAAATCATGTACCATATTCTGCACTTGCTTGTTCTGAATCCAGTTGTGTACAGTGTAATAAATCATGGTTTTATCTGTTATTCCTAGAAGCCTCTGGTGCATGGAGATGAATCCATTTGAATTTTGTAAGATCTTTCTGTAACCTGTTGTCTCTAGTAATTGGTAATGGAATGAGAAGCATACAAGCAGTCCTAGTGCTATTGCTTTACAGTAGTTTGTTGTATTTTCCCTTTTTGTAATAGCAGAGCTGGGCTGTTGATAGGCTGCACAAGAAGAGGAGAATATTTATGTCCTCAAGGAATAGTTTTATGTTAACATAGGTCTTTGTGATTGAATTGCTGATTTTGTGGATTTTTCAATACAGGGTTTTGTGGATTTTTTTTCTTTCTTTCCTTGCAGGTGTTGGCTGTGGCAAAAGTAATGTTCAGGTGTGGATCCAAGGACCTCCATTCTTATTCCTGTTCATTCAGAGCATTGCTGCAAGCCTTGCTTTCTCAGCCAAGCACTGCTGCAGCCACTGGATTTGTTAAGGACCCAGCAGCCCTTCTTTAACAGCAATTTGTTCCCCATTCATTTAATTCCTGTATTAGGTCAGACGCTTTCCTGTCTCTGTGACCTCAGTAACCCTGACAGTGGCTGGTGGTGGCTGACATCCTCTAATCACTCCTTTATCATGGTTACAGTTTTGCTACCCTGCATAAAACTTCCTGTAAATATATGGATGCTTTCTCTGAGAGCTTGAAAGAAAGGTTTTAAAGCCAGCATTTGGTTTAATGCTGCCATGAGCTCTTCACCCTCGTGCTGAGGGACTGTGCAGAACCACCTCTCCTGCAGACAGAGGGCAAAGCTCTTACACTGTGACCTGAGAGATGCCCAGCACTGGAAAGACAAATAAGGTGACAGCTGGGGAAAGGTATTAAGAGAGCTGAGAGGAAACCTCTCTCATAGCCACTGAATTGAGGAGGGAGAGAAATGACTTTAAGGTCTTATAGTCCATTTTAAGACAGGTTTGGAAAAAATAGTTTTCATGTTCAGCTTAGTGCCCACCAGGATCCCAAAGTCAGTATAGTGGCTTTTTAAACATTTCTTCTGGATAAGAGATATACACAGATGTGCTGAGAAGCATTTCAGTTCAAGACTCTTTATTTAAGAAATCTTAAACACTGAATGTGGAATCACATTGTCATGAGCAGTAATACAAGCTTTTAACACTGGCAAAACTGAGTTTTGGGAATAGTTCTGTAACTCGTTAAATATTAGTGAATACATGGCTTAGACTTAAGGCAAATAGCTTGGTTAAGAGTGGCTATGTGATGTGAAGTAATCAGATGCATAAGAAGATAGCTTTCAATTCTGTTACTTAAGCAAAAAAGCTAAGGCAGTGATTTTGGTAATAGGGTTGGTGGTGTTTGCGTTTTTGTGGCGGTCTGTTCAGTTTTTTAATTTAAATCACATAAAGAATGGGGAAAGGATTTCACCTTTAGGATACCAATCTTTAATACCTCACCTGAAGCACAGAACATATTTTGACAGCTTAAATTAATCTTCTTTTCCTTTACTCCAGCACTTTCTTGTGTAACCTAAAGCACCGTAACCATGAGAAGGGTTATACCTTAATGTGAAACCTCTGCTCTTTGGCCTCACGTGTGCTGCTGTCCTAGGAGGAAGGGCAGGCACTCTCCCCTTCAGCAGAAAGGGTGCCTTGAAATGTGTTCTAAATCCCTAAAGCAGAGGTTTCTTTTTTTGGGGGGACAGCTTTTGTCCCCAAACCTGGATCTCCTTATAGACAGATTTTTCAGTGGCAGTGGTAGGAAATCATGTTTTAACTGTGGCCCCTCCAAGATCACTTCCCAATCCTGGGTGATTTTGCTTTTAGTGAATTCTAGTCCTGAGAATAGCAGTTCAAAAACAATCAGGATATTCGCTGCCATAGTCCACAAGGAGCTTGAAATTACAAATTTGAAAAACAAGGTCTCCCTTCCCACTCCCCAGTCACCACCTCCCAAACCTGTCTCTGAGAGACTCCTGGCCTTTTTTATTACATTCTCTCCCAACAGTTTTGTTCACCTATTTCTGGGAAAAGACATTCTGCCATGGACCTTCTCCAAGAACACTGTGTGAGCCTTTCTCTTTGGATGTCAGACAGGACTGAGGCTCTTACCTGGAAAAAACAGAGGAGTGGGACCTTGCTCGCTCTTTCCCCCTGTTCCCCATCCCTGAGAAATGCATTAAGTTGCTTTAGGAGAAGGAAGAAGCTGAATTTCAGGAAAACACCAAGCTCAAACCAAGAGTTCTCTACTAGGACTCTCATTAAAAGACTAGTGGCCTTTTTGCAGTCTAGAAGGCAGAAGCAATGAGGGCTAGCAGGAAGCAGAAGGTAGGATGGGGAACAATAGCAAAACATTTTGGATTTCATGGTGCACAAATTAGCATATTTACAGCTCCATCATTTGGCAAAGAACTTAGAGGAAGGCTAGATCCTTAATATCCAACTAGAGTTGCTTGAATTGGCAGATAGAATAGGTACTTGCATTAAATAAATCAATATCAAGTGTTTGGAGATAGTTGTTAAATTAGAATTCAGAATATTGAAACACTAGCTAATTATGCTATTTGCTTGCAGTGTTTTTATACTTTCATCTGCAAGGCTCAGGTCCAAACCCTCAAAGACACTGGAATGTAATTCACAGCAAACATTCCTACTAAGTTCAGTAGGATGAGGGTTACCTTTAATGCTTAAAATATCTCTATTGAAGGATATGACAGATAAGTTGATCAGAACATGAGAGGTGAGAGTAAGGTTGGGTTTCTTTCGATTCCCATGGACCATCATCTGTGCCACACACAGACCTGTCCCTCTACCTGTCACACATGCTGGTAATGCTTATTTCCTGCAGGTTTATGTGTGCATTCTTCTACAAATATGAATAAAACACCTTCAGTTTTACATCTGTTGCACTTCATAATCATTGTGCCTTCGAAGTTTTTCTAACAATTTTCAAGGTTTACACCAACAGGTTTACTGCCACTTAATTCTAAAGTTTACTTACTTGATTTTTATATGCTCTTCCCACTTGAATGCTATTTTCTTGTAGTATCTACAGCAAAACTATAATGGAAGAGTAATTTGTTTGCTTAAGTCAGTTTTCATTCCCATAATGCTCAAATACAGAATGAAGTTCTGCATACTGAGAGCACCTCTTCCTAATGTTTTGGTTCTCATTATTCTCTTAGGCACAGCCATTATTTTTAGCTCTATTCCTACTGGCAACTTTTAAAGCTGCAGACCTGCACTCTCCTTCTGAACTCAGTGGTATCCCTTTAGAACTTGGTAAATTTATAAAAGCAGTACTTTGGCAGCATTTTCACTAGAACCAGATATGCTTGACCATAATGCAGCAGCTCCTGCAGTTGCATGTCCCAGGCTGCACCTCTGCTATTTTTCCTTACGCAGCTCCGCAGTGCATGGCCTGCTCCTGTGCCCTCTGTGCCCTTCCCCTGCTCTTACACTGAAGCCTGACCATGTTTAAGCAGCCACTGGGCAGAAGTGAGACCACCCCTAAGCAGGATGGGTGTTGCTCCATGGCCTAGTTCAGCCCCCTCACTTCAGTAGATTAATCCTACCACCACTTCAGCTCTTACTGCAAGCTACCCATAGGCCTTCTGCTGATCCTATGTTTCTTCTGCTGCCTGCACTCACCTTCTACATTTTTCATCAACTAAGTCTAATATATAGGCATAGTAGTGTGGAATAGATCTGGAGAAGTGTTTGCTGCAAGTTGAAGAGCCCCAAAGGTACAAACAAACAGAACTTGCCGTTTTTACCTGTGCACAGGGGATGGTTTTTTCAGTTGCTCATCAAAAGCCAAAAGTCCTGGTCTTGAACTGGAACACCGTGAAAAAACACCAGGAAAAAAGACTAGATGTGTGTTAGTTCTCATTCTCTGAGACCAAAACCCTGGCCTAATAATAAATATTGGTTCTAACAGCTGTAGGAACATTCCCAGATGTTCTGGACTTCTTACTTCTCTTTATAGTGTGCTTCATTCCTCAATGCCAGAACATCAGCTCCTTCCCTAGTCTTGCACTGTGCCCAGTGCATCCATTCCCCACTGCACAGCTCAGGAGCTCAGATCTTGCACCGTGGCCTCAGCTGCCGCTCACCCTGGCCACCATGGTTTGGTCAGGTCACACCTGCCCTCGGGCAGGGAGCACTGAGGCAGCCATGCTCTGCAGATGGGTTACTGCACTTCAGGGTTAGTTTAGAAAATGAAAAAAAAGAGCATGTATCTTTTTCATTAACAGTCTAAAATAACTCTATGTGCATATTTACTCTATCTGTAGTGTGACTTATGGGAATCTTGTGCTTCATCCCATCAGACAATGATTTACGTCCTAATGGGAAGTGATGCTTGACTTGTTTTCCTTTTTTTGTCCTATCAAAATGTCAGTTGCCAAGTTTCTGTCCAAATGTTCAGAAGATAAACTGTTTACAGGCACTACCTAAACTGAAGGCATTTCAGCCTAAAAGGGAGTGTTGGTCATCAGAAAAACCCCAAAGAGTGGGTCTTCATGTAATCAGGGTGTCTTTGCATGTGTGACACCCCTCCTAAAAAGCTAACAGACTACAAGCACGAAAATAAAACAAATCAAAGAAAAGTTATTCATTATCTTGCATACTAGAAATCTTTAGCAGAAAAAAAAAAAAAAAGATAATATGCCAAGTACAGTACTTGGTGTCAGGGTACATTGGTCTCCCCTCCTTTCTGCAGCACAAACACACACCACAATGTTTCATCCATCCCTCAAATACCAGAGGAATTTAGCAGTGTAACCTTGTAGAGAAGCCAAGGCTCCTGGACAAACAAGATGGTCAAGACCACAGCATTTGGGGGCTTCAAGGAAAAAAGTACAAGATAAAAAAGGCCAAAAGACATTGCTAATTTATAGGAATATTTCTGTATCAAATCTGATATATTTTACTATACAATCTCAAATAATGAGACCAGCCAATTCTCTGAAAAATTACTTTAATTGTTCAGTCTTCTCAGTACAAGGGGCTGGAGCAACTAGAAAGCAAAATATCAAGATTATTTTCAGAAGTGGACAAACCAATCTCAGAAAACACAGCTGTGCACTTTTCTTCACAAAGAATAATAATTTTTCTTTTCCAATAGCAAACTCACAGTTCAAAATGTGTCGTAAAGCTTCTAGTAGTGTTATTTGGGTCTCAAGAGCATAAAAACTTAAATGCCAGCCAAGCTTTTACCAGATTGTTATGGCCTTGAAAAGAATATTCTCACTTGCTTGCATCTTCTAGTAATTACAAGACAGAATAGGAAAAATTTCTTCCCAATTGCAGAGTAGGTATTTCTTTTTTCATTACCAGTGATAACAGTCAGTAGATACCATGCAAAAAACCATCAACTCCCTACACTTTGTTTACTGTCATATATTTCATATAAATTTCTATTATTTATATTCCTATTTTTTATTATTTTCATACTCTTTATTTCTTTGTAACTACAGAAGCAGCAACTTTCTGCTATGATGCTGGTGGCATTTAAAATAAATGTAATTCACTCCTTTTGATTTCTAAAATGGCTTTTTTTGCCTATATGTTTGATTCCCTGTCTTGTATGGTGCAAATCAGCCATGCTACAAGAAATTTTTGAGACTGACAGTATCTGATGATACACACCTTTGCCAACTGTCACTGGTGATAAGCCTTTTAGGAAATTACTTTTCTTCTTCACAGTACTGGTTTTATTTCCCAGATACATCAGAAACCAAGTAGCAGGCACTCAGAGGAAAGAATCAAACAAACCCCTCCAAATGAGCATGAACAATTTGGATATGCAAGAAACAGCTAAATAATGTGCACATTCATGTTTTCAGATTGCACAAAACCTGCAGTTTTGTCATCCAAGATTCCTATACAATAACAAGCATTTTGAAAAGTTTCAGAAATTGAGACAGATGCCAGGCTGAATTCACCTGGCTATAGGAACATCTATGTTAAAATTTGACAGGGTTCTTGTCTGCTCAGGGTCTGGAAATACAGGTCCTTCCACTTCCTTCCACCTGCCCAGCTGTGCATCTGGCCCACCTGTGTCTAGTCGGAGGCAGCTCATGACAGCCTTTTTTCTCCCCACTAAGAACATAACTTGTATGAATGAAATTTTCTGGTTTAGCTACTTCACGCATTATGACAAGAAACATCTTGCCTAAATGTTCCCTGCTAAGTCTGTGTAGACAACCCCAGTGCTAGCAGACTGGAGTGGAAGAATGGGAGACTGACAATAAACTTTCTGCAGCTGCTCCACTGGAAGCAGTGGCTGCTCCTCACGTGTCACAGGCCAGGCTGTGCAGGTGTCACCTTGTTAGAGGCCAGTGTGTGCAAAAGCATTTCAGGTCCTCCACTCTACATGTAGCTGGGAAATCTTCAGGGAAAGAATGCTGCTTTGCCCAAGCTTTCACAACAGCCAATCAGTTAAAAAAAAAAACAAAAAAACCAACAAAACCCACATTTTAAACATTTTAAACCAAAAAATACCAAAATATATTTAGCTTGTTGAAACCTATGAATTCTTGCCACTGTAAAAGCAGTGTGTGATACTTTAAATCTAGGACGCTGCAAGTTTTGAGATGGCACAATTCACGGAGTTGGGGAAACACTTCTATCACTTCCTTGGCCATGCTCTATAATGATGCAAATCATGTCACAGAATCACAGAATCAGCTGAGTCAGAAGGGACCCACAAGGATCATCGAGTCCTTGGATCCACAGGAGTCCAACTCCTGTCCCTGAACAGCACCATCCTCAAGAGTCACTCCATGTGTCCAAGGGCATTGTCCAAACACTTCTTGAGCTCTGTCCAGCTGCTGCTGTGACCACTGCCCTGGGGAGCTGTTCCAGTGCCCAACACCCTCTGGGTGAAGAACCTTTTTCTAACATCCAACCTAAACCTCCCCTGACACAGCTTCAGGCCATTCCCTGGGGTCCTGTCACTGGTGACCACAGAGAAGAGATCAGGGTCTGCCCCTCCTCTTCCCCTCACAAGAAGCTGTAACTGCAGTGAGGTCTCCCCTCAGTCTCCTCCAAGCTGAACAGACCAAGGGACTTCAGCTGCTCCTTGTACGGCTTCCCCTCAAGGCCCTTCACCATCTTTGCTGCCCTCCTTTGGACATTAATAGTTTAATTATCTTTCTTATACTGTGGTGGCCAAAACTGTCCAAGCAAATGTAAACATATTCACATGACAAATTCAAATAACAGAAAAAAAAGTCAAAGAACAAGGTCTTTCAGTTCAAACTAAATCTTTATTCATATGGAAAATACTACTTTTCTTTTTGCAAATGATGCTAATAAATAAAAATACTCAGAAAGGACTTTGCTCAGAGCTAAGTGACTAGTAACAGCCACACAAAGCTTTTAATTCCCGTTAAAACCACGCCAACAATCATGCAGATTGGCTACGAGAAAGCAATATAAACTATATTTTATTTTGTGCAATCTTATCATACCATCTTAATGCTACCTCCTTCTAAAACATTTCACATAGATTGAAATGCAATTGCAAAACAAATATTAAGAGACATATTCTACACTTATTCCACATATGGAGCTGTGTATAGCTTAAGCTCATAACATTTAATGTAGTTAAGCATCTAACAAAGTAAAAGATGAAAGGACCCCATTCTGAAAATTCAGACACATTTATAAACACGAGAGAAGGAAAGCTCACACCAGTGAGTTCTCAACAGACAAACACATTATTAAAGCATAACAATAAATTATATTAAATTTAATAATGTTGATCCTTAAAATGGTTATTTCTGAGGAAATACCACTTAAAAAGCACACCAAAACTTTCATCACTAGGAGTGAAACTGAAATTTTACATATCTCAATTTCCCACTTCTGTTTTATAATAGGCTTCATATTTGTGAGCATATTCTTTATCATACATCTAAAAACAAATTGAAAAAGGTTGCAGTTAAGCTGTGCATCAAACACAGGTGAGAAACAGGCACTTGACAGTATAATGTGCAAGGCAAAACCCTTACTGGTCACAGTATAAATAGTGTCTTCAAAAATGAAATTAAAAGTTCTCAGTCCATCTTTGAGAATATTAAGGGCTGCTAAAAGATCTTTTTCTGTTCTTTCAGATCAGTACCAACAACCAAATTAAATACTAGCTCATGCCTTAGAGGGTATTCCATAAACTATAAAATGCAGCATACTTTACCCAAGAATACTAATTCTTTCCTATAATTAACCTCAGCATACATACTTGCCCAAGGCAGAGAGTTTACTCACAGACTAAACAATGCAATATAAATGCTAACATTTTCTCCCCTATTAATACTTTTTAATATCTAATGCAAATTTTACAAGTATATTTGCCAGTTGTAAGATTCTGTTTTGTAGCACAACACATCACTGTTCTTTTTGGTAAACTTAAGAACAATGTCTTTTAGCATCCTATCAATATTAGGAAAAAAAACTCCAACCTTCCAAAACCATTTTGCTACACTTTCCCTCCTGGCACATCTCAGAAGGAATCTCCAAAAAATAGCTGTGCAGGAACTGCAAGCCAGAAAACTACACATGAATTGGAGGAGGAGAAAGAGAGAGCTAAGGGAGAAGTAATGTGGCAGTAACAGAAACAAGCTCAGAAAAAAATTGCATGCATCCCTTTTCATCAGCATAAGCTTCTTGCAAAAATATGTTTACAAGACATCTGTTATATAAAGGTCTATACTTTCTTGTAAAAATGCTGATTTTCTTTGACATGCTTCATCTTCCGACTGCACTGGCCATATTGCTAGACAGTCAAGTTTCAGTTCTGTTACATCAGTTTAAGAACCTGGAGAGAAAAGGCCTACTGTTCATTTCTCATGAAACTTTTGGTTTGATTTTTATTCATGAATGTTAAAGTAGTCTTTGTGTGGGTCATATAAACAAAACAGAAACTGACTTTGGATTTGACATCAGCTGCACCACTAGTGAGAGACAATATGCTAAAAAGAGGCACTTTTATTAGTCATATATACATTTCAAATCTCAAGTTTAACATTTCACCTTCTTTTATCAAAAAATTAAAGTATCAGCAGCTAATAAGATGGAACTTTTCAACAAAAATGCTTCAGAAGTTGTGTGCATGCACATACTTGCAATGGCTCAGTTACTCAGCTACCCTGAAAATGCTGGAATATAATTCGATCATTGCTTATGCAGTAGGAAGGAAGGAAAAACACAGTCAAAACCAAAAAAGTTCTTTGTAGAACAAAGATCAGCTATTGTAAAACAATAAAAACATATGCCCTTCCATAATAAGCAACTTATTCCTATATCCAGAATCAATATTCCTCCAGAATACCAAGATCATCTTACACTCTACTCAATGCTGTTTTCCAAATTTTCAATAATTTCTTTTTTTGGCATAACATGCATCTTAAAAACTGAGAACCTTAGCTTTGTCAAAAGAAGTTCAATATTAAACAAAAGCAAACAAACCAAATAAAAACAAAACAAAACAAAACAAAAAAACCCAAACAAACAAACAAAAAAAAACCCCAAAAAAAAAACCCCACAAAAAATCCACAGGGAAAAAAAAATCTAAAACACAAAAAGACCCCAACTCTGGAAGACCTATTTGACCCAACTGTTGGTGACAATCCTGTAAGGGAAGGAATTACATCAGAATAGTATTTTCCCATGTCACACAGAGTACAGCACAATGTGCCACTAAGCATCTTGTATGCACAAACTGAAGCATAAGCTGAGGCTGAAGATTTGGAAAACAGTACTAAGTACAAGCACTCTCCCTGCAAGTGACAGGTTGGTATTCTAAGTTAAAAAGGGACAGCATCAAAACTAAAATTTTGAATGGCCCTCAAATACCAGAAAAGAAGCAGGACCTCAAGCTAGTGGCAGTTCCTTCATAAGGCAGTCAAATTTACAACCAGTGTATACATTCACTAAGGAATTACATTTTTTTTTGGTAAAACCAACAATCTGACATACTGCAGAATCTGAATGTGAAATATAGGCACAAAATAGATTCTCTACTTTTTTTCAGTATGGAAAACATAGCTATCAACAATGTAATAAGAAAATTTACTATCAGGTGAGCAAAAATTTGTAACAATCTGAATAAAACAAAGTACTGTATAAAGGTGCAATATTGAGCAGAATTGATTTTGGTTTAAACATGTGAGTAAATCATGGAACTGTTCTCTTTTTACGTATAAAGTGTTTCACCAGTATTACCAGTATCATTCTAGTTCTTCCCAGTTGTCAGTAAGGTTACCTTTGCTTTGACGTCTAATACTAACCAGCTTGCCAGCTGATTTGATACTCCACCTGGAACTGTTTCCTGAGCTGGCCAGGTTTGTGTATTTTGTGGAGCCTTTGGTTTCATCTTCCCAGCCTGACCAGGCTGTATAGTCACTTAAAGGAGTTGCTGCATCACTGGTAGAGTCAGCAGTGGTAATCTGTGGTGGTTCCCATCCCTCAATCTCATCTGGTTTCCTAGATGGAACATTCTGCTTTATCACCAAACTGTCCCAAAACCCTGGCTTCTTTTCAGACTTCATCTCTTCCTTTAATTTTAGGTTTGTTCTAGAAAATAACAATGATATCGTGATTAATTCCTTCATTTAAGAATGTATGTAGCAGTTATTAATAAACACAATTAAATTATGTTTCACAGTAAAGAGTGCTAATCATTGTCAGCCTGTGGCAGCACATCCATTGCTGTCAGCTTCAGGAAAAATGTCCTCACATACACATAAACCTAAACACAGCAGAATCTTGCAGTGATAAATCAGAAGAGGACCAAGTATGGTCATTTTCTATTACAAGAGAACTGACACATCACCATCCCCACCCCATTCCTGTGGGGTGAACTCCACAGAGCTGCCTTTGGAAATGCACGAAGTATTTTAGGATGCATTTGAACAATTTAGAACTTTGACCAAAAAACCCAAACAAAAAAAAAAATTAAAAAACCTAGGACTACAATAGTAGAAGGAATATGAAAATGTTCTAACACCAGCTTTAACACTCACTATGTTATTCAGTTTCATATACCTACTACCACCTTACCAGTTAAACCTTATACCTTAGAATAGTTGATGTACACAGTATTAGGACTTTAAAGATACCAGGCTTTTTTATTAATATTTTCATAAAGATCCACACAATAACGTGATAACAGCTGTTTTGTATTTCTGGTAAGAACTCTCAAAATGCTCCTCCCAAACTCAAAACATAACTGGAACATCTCTCTCAGAGATTTGAAAGGCTACTCATATTATTACTTTTCTTATCCCCTTAAGAATCTTCAACCCGAATAATTTTGCAGCGTGAAATATTTAAATTACAGAATGTCAAATATTTATGCATAACTTTATATGCAGGATTATGTATATAATCAAATAATGGGCCACAAGGAAAGGTTGAACACCAGGCTTGAAAGACACAACCTTTAGGATTCAATGAGCTAAAAAGCAAATTGAAAACATTATCTATAGTAGCATATCAATTCCTTAGCCACAACTATACCCACCATTGAATCTCTTTTAAATACTTATATTATAAAAAGCTTTGTTCCATTAATGAAAGTTTAGCTCTATCATATTTACCCAGAAGCAACTCAACCAATACCTTTGAAAATCACTTTTCCTTTACTGGATTTTGAATTTATGATGCCTCAGAATTTTTATCTTGCTAAAACCAACCACAGACTCCGAACACTTTTCTTGTATTTTGTAAACAGCACGCTTAAAAGTTGCATGGGTCTTTAAAAGTAAAGTAAAAATCATTGTATATAATTAAAGAAAAATATCCTGAACTTAAAAAACAGGCAGTTCTCATAGTAATACTAGAAAAACTTTCTACATTGGTGGTAACTCTGTTATCATACTTCTGCTCTCTTCACTGTATTACTTGATTCTTATATTCAGCATCAATTGCAAAGTATTGTTACAAGAGCCTAGCATCTTAATAACACCCATAAAATTGCACAGGGTTAGTAGGTAGGAACTTTTGGGAAGTTTTATGGAAGAGGCTCAAATGGAAATAAAATAGATGGATTTATATTCTAAATTGTTTATTTATATACATACACTCCCTATATGCATATGTGATGTTGCATCCTGAAACATTTATTTCAAAGTAAACTGGAGACAAAGCTTGCTACAGCAAGTCTTATCAAAGCTAATATTTGGCAGGAATATTTGGTATATTTGGTTTGTAACAAGGCAGTGGGGTAGCAAATGTAGGTAAAGCCTACAGATACTTGTAACAGGAAGATGGTCTGTCCTGGAAGTGTGTTCTGTCCAGGAAGCTGCCCTCACCATACCAGCACACAGCTGTGCCAAAACACAGCTCAGTGCCAACAGGGAAGCCTTGCAGATCCTAGTACAGCTACTCCACTTAACCTTTCTAGGTGTAGTAAGACTTCAAAAGAGAGAGTAAGGCATGTAAAAAAGGGAACTTGTAAACTCAACCATAATTAATCCCTAAGAGGAAACTGAAAGTGTGAGAATGAACCTTTTACTCATAAGCCTTACTACTTTTCCACAGCAAAAAAAAATTATTATGCAGCTTAATTCCTTTTACTTCCTGACAAACCTAAAAATGTTTAAAACATCATCTGTCCTTTCCTAATACAGCATGCATGCCTCATTCATTGTAAGCTTAATGTATATATAGCTTTGCCCATAAAACTTCCTGTGTTGCTTTGACTTCCAGCAGTTGGACAATGCTGTTTCTCAGCAGCCAGCTCCATTACTTTGCACAGCTATTTTCTGTATTTTAATAGTGTATTTTAATAGCAGATAGACCAAATGGCTTTACTCACCCTTTGGATTTTGGAGATTTGCATCCTGCTAGCAATTGCTGTTCATCATCCTTATTGAACATAGATGTCACTTCCTTCCAGCCCCGGAAACTTGCACCTTGAACCTACAGAGAGAAGTAAATCCTCATCAGTGTGGGTGACAGACTGACAAGCACAGAGTGGGGCTGTCACTGCTGCCACTGGGGCTGGCAGGCAGCAGTGGCTGTGTCCCCTGCACGTGGTGCCACTGGCAGTGAGTGACTCCATGGAGCTGCAGAGGATGGCCATGCCTGGGAAAAGAGCTGCTCTGGTTACTGCAGCGAGAGCTCTCCCTTGCTGAGAAAACAATCCAAACCCTCCGTGGTTTTGTGATGTCATCGAGAACAGCTGGGCTCCATCTTAGTGTATCGCAGTAAAAAGGGAATCTAGGCAGCTTTAAAGACAGTCTAAAGGGCTTCAGTAGACATGAAATGAAACAAGCTGTCATGTCTAGAAAGAGTCAACAGACAGGACAGCCACATACATTATGAAACTCTTTAGATTTAACCTGCTTTACACATATTGTCCCTCTCTGTAACCACCAAATTACAACTTCCTGCCCTGCAAGCAAGAAGGGCAAGAGCACTGGCTCACCAGTGCAATGTATGATGTGGCACTGCTGCACTACAGTGTGTTCTCTAAATTTACTGTGACCATTAAGCATACAGCATAAATTACTTTTTTAACTTTATTAAAGGCTTGATTCTCCCTCCCTCAAGGCAAAATAACTAGGTATAGGATATTTTTAGTTTGATAGCATGCTCACAAAAACACACACATGTGTGCTCTGCACAGAATAGGAAGGTTGCTGCTCTTCTTCACAAGATCCAGTAAGAATGGCAGTGATAGTCTGTCAGTGTTACTTGACTGTATTAAAAAATATGATACATTAAGAAGTATAATAATCAAAACAAAACCACAGCTGTCAAGAAAAGCAGGAATTTTTGGCATGGGCATGTAGTAATAAGACAAGGGGGAATGGCCTTAAGATGAATGAGGGTAGGTTTAGATTAAATATTAGGAAGAAATTCTTTACTTTGAGGGTGGTGAGGCACTGGAACTGGTTGTCCAGAAAAGTTGTGGATGCCTCATCCCTGTAATTGTTCAAGGCCAGGTTGGATGAGACTTTGAGCAATCATGTCTAGTGGAAGGTGTCCATGCCCATGGCAAGAAGGTTGGAACTAGATGATCTTTAAGGTCTTGCCCAACCCAAACCATTCCATGACTCTATCATCTGTTATCTTACTAAAATTCTATTGTTTCAGGCCTTTTTGGGAAGGAACCTTTGCTACCAAAGCAGAAACACAGCTACAAGCTGCACTTAAAAACTCTTTTACCCTTTAAACTGGATGATGCAATTCATAGATAAGCTGTCTTATTTCAAAAATTATGTTTCATCAAGTCATTTCCACCTAATAAATTTGCAGATTATAAAAACAGAACCACCTTGTTACTAGTTTTCAGAGAGCAATTTAAGACATAGGAGAGGCTTAATTTACATTATTTGTGCCTTTAAAGAACAACATTTCATTGATGAAATGCTTGGGGAGAAGTCTTTATACACATACATCCAATGTAACAAAAAGGATATATCTGTACATACACCTTCTTTAATTTAGAACATCATACATATTTCGCCAATGCAATTCCAACCTTTGCTGCACTGTCTGGATACCCAAGCAATCCTCCAACAAAAAAAAAAAAAAAAAAAAAAAAAAAAAAAAAAAAAAAAAAAAAACCCAAACCAACCAACCAAAAAAACAAACAAAAACCCAAACAACAACCAAAAAAAAAAATCAAACAGAAGCTTTCCATACATTTTAACTTCAGATTTTTTATATTTTATTTCATTTGTCCAGTTCTGATTCACAGATATCTTTAAGAACAATAATCAGAAATTTTCTATTCATTGACAAGTAGATAGCATGTGCAGGTCTTGGGATAAACTTTTACAAGCTCTGCACTCTTTCTACCTGTATATAAATCATTGTCTATGTACACATTGTACCATTCCTTCAATATTTTCATGTCCATGGCATTTGGTAGGTATATACAAGGCTAATAACCAGATTGTAATGGATTTATTCTTCTCTCAACTAGTCCTTAGGAGAAATGTACACTAAACATTACGATACACTTCCACTACTTACTTATTTGGGGTTTCCAAAGGAAACACTGTCAGGATAATCTGCATAAGAACACCAATGTCCAAGTAAACCATATTTTGCCAATATGTAAATACAACTCATTGTGCAAAGCTCACTACATATTAAACAGACTCGGCTGAAAGAAACCAGGAAGTGCAAGAGTAAAACCAGAACCTCTGCCTACCATGCCTAAGCCTCCTTTTCTACACCTGCCTGCACTGGCACCGATCTCCTGAAGCATCTTTTCAGTGCACCGACCTGGAGGGAACATCTCACACTTGATTGTCAGTGGTGGCAAACTCCTGAATTTAAACCTTAGTGAAGGAGGAGGTCAAATACTCATCTCACACTTCCAGAAGCTTTTTGTAACCACTGAACTGTTTTTAATGCAACAATCTTGTTTTTTGACTTCTGCAGTAATATAGCTGACACATAATAACAAAACTCCTCAGAACAGCCCGCTGCATTTCCATGTTTCTTTTCAGAGTTCTTTAAACACTTTTAACCAACTGATGAGTGCAGCTGGAACAGTTACAACTGTATCAGCTGGTAGGTACAGCTCACTAAGATCTTGAAGTCACCATTCCCTCGAACCATCAGTTTGACACACAGCAGCTGTATAGCCAAAATGTGCTGGGAACCAGCACAAGAAGAATTAGACAATTCAGACAGGAGATCCATATATGAAAATCCCCAAGGGGTGCACCCTCTAATACCTCAAGACAATGATTCTTGATGTTAGGGGAAGAGGCCCTAGAACCCAGCCATGTTATGCTCTCCCTGAACACCATCTCCTTTTGCCACAGTCACAGATTGCCAGAATCTAAATCAGTTGGGAATCACTTACAACCTCACAGAGCACCTGGAGAAAGACCCATATCCCAGAACAATTAGCTTCCTTGCAATGGATGTCAAAGGAAGGTCAGTAAGTAAAGATAACACTTCAGTAAGCTGACTCACCATCACACTGGAGACTTGTTTTATGTAAAACTACTAAAGTTATGCAAAGTATGAAAACACAGTACTGATAGGGTCTTAAAGCATCAATCCACTGGCAGAAGCTCTGTATATCATTTTTAGTATGTAAGTCTCTACACAAAAGTACTATTCCTAAAATTTCCTGGGAGGTTTATAAATGTAACTGACCTGATTATATTCTCAAACCTTTAAACTACTTTTCCCTATGCCATTGGAAAAAAGAAATAATTAAACATCCAGAATTCACAGAAATTCCATCCTTTACAACTGGAAAGGACCTCTGGAGACCGTCTAGTCCAACCCCACTGCTCCAAGCAGGGTCACACTCAGAAGATTGCTAAGGATCATGGACAGCCAGGTTTTGAGTATCTCCACAGCTGGAGAATCCACAGCCTCCCCAGAAAACTGTTCCTTGGCTTGAACATCCTCATGCTGAAAACATTTTTTCCTATTTTTAAATTATATTTCTTCTATTTCAGTTTCTCTTGCCTATTCACTGACCACCCTGAGAACAGTCAGGCTCCATCTTCTTCACACTCTCTCTGCTGCTGGTGTACAAGCAGAAACCTTTCTTATTGTTCACCAGATTTCACTCTAGGTGAGTTTAATCCTTTCTAACCCCATCCCTGCATACTCAAAGAGTGTATCTATACTCCTGTCAGGTCACTTGACCCTGCTTCTACTTCTAGAATGCCTCCCTTTAATGTTTAAGGTTTTTCAGGAATATCACATTCATGCCTACTGCCACCTTTGCATCTTTCTCTGCCTGTTGGGTTGGGCTTGAGCTTGGAGTAGGTGATCTTTGAAAATCAAAGCTGACTGATAGAACCAGGTGTACACTCAAAACCAGGATTAAAAAAAAGAATCAGTGAAATGCTCATGGGACAGCTAAAAAAAAAAGGAAGACCACTATTAAGGAAGAGAGCACTATTACTGACTACAACTGTAACATCAGATGTTGGAATTATAAGACCACATTGGATGCTGCAGTTTACTATTTTTCAAAAATGTCAATGAGAAACAAAGCAGGAACTTCTGAAGAAGCCATTTCAGTATTCTCTGAAGTAGAAATACAGGCTGGTCTCATAGCTGTTTGACTATGACAGCAATTAATACATTTTCTCCTGTATCTTCTGCTTTAGGTTGGGAATACTTGTGCAGCAATGTCCTGTGCAATCACCTAAAAGAATCAGTAAAAATTAAATTCAACATACATATTAATCCATCAACCAGCAAACCATTGAGAAGCCATCATGGTTTGTTCCAGCTGGTATCTTAAGAGCTCAAGACCAGAGCACAGATTCTTTTCCTTTAATTCTTTCTAGCTTGTGAAGTACTTTTGTTCCACCCTGAGAAAGCTGCCATTTAATTAGTGTATCATCTGAAAGTGGAAGTACAAGCAGTCCTCCTAGAACATCATGCAAAGGATGTGGTCTGTATCCCTGGTCAAGCTGTCTGCTGTTTCTCCTGCTCCCTCCTCTCCCCTCTGCTTTGCCAGTGCTCCAGTATCGGTGCCCATCTGTCAGACAGATCCCCAGAGAGAGAGGATCACAAGGTGGCAGATCTGCTTTATCAGATGCTGCTGCTGAAAAGGGTCAACCCAGGCCACTGCCTGCTCACTGATACTGCCTTCCTCATGCTATGGTTTTGTACCTGTGTGATGCTGTGGAAAACTGCTTCAACTACTTAAGCCAGCAGAATCTAACTCCCACATTTTTGCATTCTTTTAGGTTTGTGCTAAGAATCAATTCATCAAAGATAAAGTATTTGGAATTTAGGGGCAACAGCACCTTTTTTGTAGCAGCAACTATTGTAACATCTGAAGCACCCTCTGAAAATTGCAGTCATCTATCAGCTTTCTTCCATAATCAGAGCTTTGTACATACATGATGGCTCCCCTCAAACACTTAAGCTCCACTCCAATCTCAACCTTCATAGTAATACTTCAGCTGTTACCTGTAGTGATTCAAGTAAATTAACTGTATACAAATTGTATACATTGACTGCGATTTTTCTTTCTTTAGATAAAACAGGGAACAAATGTCTACTGCTAATTAACTTTATAAAATGCCCCAGAATGGGTCAGGACCTCTTAAATTGGAGGTCTCCTATAAAATTGATAGATATTATTACCAAAAATTACTTTAAAGACACCATTTTTCACTACATCAACAAACTCTGATATTTACATGACTATCTTCCCATAATAGCTAAACAGGCAAATGTACAATCACAGAGTCTACTGGGAAACAGTAAAGCATCACTAGGAAGACTTTTAAGTTAATTTTACTGTCAAAGGTAAACAGTTGATAATTGGAGCTTTGCTAGAGGGCAAGAAAGTTCATTAAATATTAGCGTAAAAGGCAACAAACCAGGAATACCAACAGCTGGGTATAAATTAAAGTAGTTCAGTACTAAAAGCAAATTTCAAAAGTTTATTGCACCCAAAAAAGTATGCAGATACAGATGGATATATACTAAGAGGAAGATGGCGTATATTTAACTGTAAACAGGTAAACTTGTGCATCAGATGGATGTGGTTAATACAGGTTAACATCTTATAATGGGAGAGACAAAAAAGCAGAGAATTCAATGAAATCAAAGAAAAATAACAAGCTTTGGGTCACAGAGTTGGAGGTACAAGATAAGCAGTTTACAAAGCAAGAGATTCAATTATGTTTGAATTTACCCTGACTGCATTAGGAGTGGGTACCAGTAATTTCAGAATATTCCTGTTAGACTCTTCTACTTTCTGACTGCCAGGCCAGCAGGGCTCTGGAGCACAGAAATCACTCTCTGTGGGCTAGAACAAGCCACATGATAGAGTCTTAGCAAGCAAAATGAGCAATTACAGGGCATTCTTGCTGTATACCTGCAGTGAGAACCAGCACTTCCAATACCATTGTGTAGTTAAGCAACTAATCCCTAAAAAGGCACTGCTCAGCATGTATGAAATGAGATTTCCAGAAATTTATATTTGGACCATGTTTCACCCGACCTTCATAATTGTTTTCACAGAGGATTGACAACTGGTGAATTAAAATTCTCCAGTTAAGCAGAGGCACTTCAGAAAACACTTGCAGAAATTTTTTATAAATATAAACAAAAATAACAGTTTTTCCTCTTGACTTGACTGAGAAGAAATAATTGTTTGTTCCACAGATTCCTCACTCCTCCCCTAAAAAAAATGAAGCTAAAATAGAAAGCTAGAGATAATTATTTTCCATGTAAGTACCTTACAGTTCAATAAAGTTACAACTAAGTGTTTAACTGTTAAAAAAATGCCAATCAGCTTTAATTAAAGAAGCATTCTTTAATTAAAACCTCTTTAAAATGAGTGAGAAGACAGATAACCAAAATTTAAAAACCAACTCCCCTCCAAATCTGCCTTACAGATAGATATTAAAGCATTGGTGGTGGTGGGGATGTTCTCAAGCCAGCCAGCTTCTGATGCGCAAACTAATGGTTCTTGCTGTGTACCAACACCTTTGAATCCTTCTCAGCAGGGCTGTTCTCAATTTTCCACCCATCCTGTACTTGTGCTTGGGACTGCCACGACTCAGCTGCAGGATCTGGCACTTTGCCTTGTTGAACTTTATGAAGTTATGAAGTTCACACAGGCCCACCTCTGTGATGCCAAGGTCCCTCTGGATGGCATCCCTTCCCTCCAGCTTGCTGACAGTATCACACATTTAGGTGCCATCCACAAACTTGCAGAGGGTGCACTCCATGCCACTGTCCATGTCCCCAGTAATGATGGTGAACAGGCCTGGTCCCAACCCCGACCCCTCAGGAATGTCACTTGTCCCTGGCCTCCACTTGGACATCAATCCACTGATCATAATTCTTTGCATGTGACCATGCAGCCAATTTCTTATCTCCTGAATGATCCATCTGTCAAATCCACATCTCTCCAGTTTAAAGACATGGATATTGTGCAAACTCTTTGCACAAGTCCACACAGATGACATCAGTCGCTCTTCCCTCATTCACCAATGCTGTAACACTGGTTATCAAATTGTAGAATTTGTTGTAGAAGGCCATCAAATTTATCAGGCTTGATTTGTCCTTAGTGAAGCCGTGTTGGCTGTCACCAATTCCTTCTTTATTTTTCATTAGCCATAGTATAGTTTCCAAGAGGATTGGCTTCATGACCGTGCCTGGCACAGAGATGAGACTGAATGGTCTGCAGTTCCCTGGTCTTCTTTATAACCTTTTTTGAAAATGGGGCTCATGTTTTCCATTTTCCAGTCAGCAGGAGCTCCACCAGATTACCATAACTTCTCAAGTATGCTAGATAGTGGCTTAGCCACTTCTCCACCAGCTCCCTTAGGACCTACAAATGTATCTCACCAGGTTCCATGGATTTGTGTGCATTAAGGTTCTTGATCTATTTTGTTTTTCAAAACACTGTCTTTTCAAAATCTGGCCTGAAAACAACTACAGATTAAGTTTCTACTATACTTTTAATTCAGAAGCTGAGCATGGCAGTGAGACCCCCAAAGACTGAGTTTTTCAGAGGCCAAATCATAGAATCATTTAGGTTGGAAAAGACTTCTGAGATCATCGAGTCCAACCTGTGACCAAACATCAGGTGGTTAACCAGATCATGGCACTGAGTGCCATATCCAGTCGTTCCTTGAACGCCTCCAGGAGTGGTGACTCCACGACCTCTCTGGCCAGCCCATCTCAATGCTAACCATGCACTCAGTGAAGAAATTCCTCTTGATGTCCAACCTGAACCTCCCCTGTGCAGCTTGAGGCCATTTCCTCTTGTCCTGTTGCTGGCTAACTGGGAGAAGAGGCTGACCACCACCTGGCTACAACTTCCATTCAAGTAGTTGTAAAGGTCTCCCCTGAGCCTCCTTTTCTCCAAGCTAAACACTCCCAGCTCCCTCAGTCACTCCTCATAGGACTTACTCTCTAATTCACACGTCCAGGCAGAGTGTGCACACAGGTTCCAGATTTCTGCATTTTGCAGACCACCACTGCAGCACTCATGGTTCCTCACTTTGAGATGTCATGAGGTCTTTTAACCACCTATACCTGCCTTTTAAAAGAGCTGTGATGTGAGAACTAGAAAAATTCAGCACTGCAATCAGCCTGTCCTCAGTGCTCAGTGGGCAGCTTCCTGTAAGAGCAGGCTCCAAGACCATTTTCCAAGCTCCACCTGCAGCCTTCAGGACTAGCTCCCACTTTTAAACCTCCAAACCTAGGTCAAAGGCTTTCCTTCACAAATGGGCATCAACACCGTCTTAAAACTCAGGCTTTAAGAGACCAGGAAGGCTGTCTCCCCAAGGAGCACACACACTATTCATCTCCTACCTTCTTCTTCAAGAATTTTGTTGCTTGTCACCACATTGTTGCAACATGGAGACTATTTTATTAATGACACGTGTGTATTGGAAAGGCCACACATGCAATTCTTCAGCCTTTTATTAGCTGAAAATATTAAAATTTTAGAACTTCTGGAATATCACTGTAGTGACAGCTTCTATGACTACAGAACAACCAAATAAAATACAGAATTGCTTTTAGAAAGAGAAGATGAGAAGGATAAGGTGCTTTCTTGAGAATACATTTTTAAGACAAGAGGGTTTTACTTTAAAAGACAAAAACACTGCAGTGGTTTATCTGGTGACATTTCTGTTTTTTTCAGTCAGAACACACACTTAGTAAGCCTTCCTGAATGACTAAGAAAGGAGCAAAAAAAGTTTCAATAGAAAATTGATTCGTTTTATGATTATCTCCCTAAACATTTATCATCTGGTATAAAATATATGGTAATTTATGTTTTCATAAAAAAGAATATATTTCCTCAAAAGGGTAGAAAAAGGTATAGTACAATCTGACTTCTATTTTCAAAGAAAATCATGCTGCATCTGAAGTAGAACAAAAAGAAGTAACAGAGACAGATGTTCACTTTATACATATTAATGCAAAGTATCCCATTACACTAATGAATATATTTTAAAATACTTCTCTTTATACCTATGGAATTTCAAAACAAGCTCTAGCTTATCATAATAACTTCCACTTCTTTCATCTTGTACTAATGTATTTTAAGAACATTAAAGAAGATTCTTGGATACATATCAAGGTAAAAAAATTTAACTTGCATGCCTACTTCTCTTTCCTGAAAGAGATACAAAATAAAATCCTTAACCTCTTGTGGTCAGAGAGCAAGTGGACATATAATGGAATAAACAACCCCAAACTCTTCTACTTTTGCAGCTAGAATTTACTGCTTCTTTAGACTTCAGCAATTCCTGTGGCTTCATATTTTCATCTTGGGCTTTAATAGCCATCATCGGGAGGAAAAAAAAATCAGGATGCCTTCCCCCTTTTCATTAATGAAAGCAAATAAGGCTGCTTTCCAACTAATCCTGCACTACTAATATTACTTCAACGAGAAGCCCATGAGCAAGGATTATACATAATTATAAAATCATCAGTGAACTATATAAATTCCTTAATCATCTGTCCATAAAAAGCTGGAAACTTCCTAATATACACGGACTGAAATATGTATATGATATCAAATGTTACATTTTCAAAGAATGGGTATTTACCTTTGTTGCAAGATGTGACACAGAAGATGAAACTTCATCATGAAGAAACTGGTCTTTATTCTCAAAAGAAGGATAAAGATAAAAAAGGCCCATAGTCAGTTTTGGTTTGACAATTAGCACTGACACATTTTAGACCATTCATAAATGCTTTTATTCTATTTCGCACATCATAAAAAACATGATTGCAACACAAAACTAAGTAAACATCACTACTAAAATATAAATCTACACTTAGAATTATGAAAAATCAAACCCTTACAGAACCAAAACCCCAGAAACACCCTTGCATCATAAAAAATTTAGTCCAATTAGTTTGATTTTATCTTAATGGTAGTACATTAACTTTTTTGGATCTGCACTGAGTTTCTAAATACTGTGCTCGATGATGGTTTATGCATTGTCTGGGCTGGGGAGAGAGGAATGTCCCAGGATTTTTTCCCTCCTTCACATTAAAAAGCCCTACATTTCCTTAACTCAAATAAAAACTTTCTTCCACGTTTCTTTTCCCTCCATGCACAACTGTAGATTTCAGAAGAAAACTAGAGTGCTAAATGCCTGTGAAGGCTATTCAGTAGGGAAGCATTTCTGCCCATCTTTGAATTAAACTGCTATGTTAGTATTGTCAGGCCCTCCTGTTACTATCAGGGCTCTCTTCAAGACATGGCAAGTAGGATCACTGCTGGGAGTACTTTAGAGGTCAAAGATAAAGGAAGTGGGACACAGAATTCAGGAAATCTGTGATTTCCAATTTCTTCACTCTGTGTTTCAATGAGAAAAATGTTACCTTTTTTTTTCCTCTTCATATGACTACACATAGAAACAGTCCCAAGTACAAAGCCAGAACAGCTACATATGACCAAAAATATTTAACCCCAGTTTCAGGAAAAAATTTAAATAATTCAAAATAAAAATAATTAAAACAGAAAAGTGGAAAGTGTCTTTGAAGCAGCAGTCTCACTAAATCTCCAATATTCACTCTGGTCCATATTTTGATTATGTCAGCCACTTACTGTTTCAAAAATCAAATTTATCAATTCCTTTTTTTTCAATTAAAGTAAATGCTAAGGAGTTGATATGCACTCCACATGCACCTATCTCAAGACACCTAAAACACTCATTACTCGTTACTCCTATGCATTGCCAAAGGCCTCCTTCACTTTGCTAACAGCATCAGAAAGAGGTGAGAAAACCAGCACAAAAGTATTATGTATTTCTAGTCATGGGGGGACCCAGATGTATCAGCTTCATTTTGACAGACCAGCTTCAAATCCCATGCAATTTTTATATATTTATTTATTTATATTTCTTTATATATATTTATTTACATCCTAATATTTCCACTTACTTGACAGGCAATACTTTATATTATACAAGGGACAAGGATAGAACATTCCTAGAACAGAGTAGTGGAATACCATTGCTCTATACTTCAATAGTATTTGTATGTTGGAATAGAATGAGCTGTAGATAGCCAGATTTACTTAGATAGAACACAAAGTCAGGAACTCATATTATCATTCAAAATGAGACTATTGCTTCCTGTGGATTGCAACAAGCTATTTAACTTCCGAATTCAGTTAGCTGTCTAACACAGGAGGATAGTAGATAGGATACCAAAAACGTTAAGATTTGTGTAGTTCTCTCAAATTAAATTCAACTACTTCCACTCCTTTTGGCTTTTTTATTTCTCTACTTTTAAGAGAAACATTGGCCATGTTTTAAATGGAAACAGCTTACACACAGTATTCAGAAGTCTCTCTCTTTCCCCTCAACACTCTCAGCTCTCAAACTTTTGGATGAGATTGCAAAATCCTAAACTTAAGACTCTGCTAGGACATGGCATGAGCTAGAGAATACATCACCTGTTTTATCCAAATTTTTCCCAAGAACAAAAAGAAATCAACAAGAACTAGGAAATCTCCAAGGGGAAATATGTTAAGAGAAGAAATTCTCAGACATCCAGAGCTGGCAGAACTATCATTTCAACAACGAGCAATACTACCTCCAGAACAAACAAGACACTGTTCGTACTTTTGAAAGAAATAACACCTCTCATTTCAATTCTTCCAGCTCTCCAAGTATCTTAGGAAGGAAAATGAAAATATGAAAGTGTATAGAGACATCATGTTCTAGAAGAGAAAAAAGATAGAGTGTGAGTCTCTAGCAAGGCTGAGCACAAGGAAGTGAGAGTGCAAGGCATTTTCACAATGAAAATTTTTAGGAGAAAGCCTCAAGATGCAAAGAGGACCATGTAGAGCGAGGGAGTCAGCATAATAAAATGTAAATATCATTGTCAACAAAAGATGTAATTACCAATAAATAGTAGACAAAAAGGGGTATTTATTTGCTTCTTTGAAAAAGGGACAACTAAGACTGTATTGCTGTATTAATAGTGTTACTACTCATGGTTATACAAAGTGGTACCTCCTAAGGAATGAGACACACGGTGCAGCAACTATAGTCATGCAACCCAGGCTGATGGTAAGTAGACAACACGAAGTTTAAAGAGATTAAATCCAAAGACTGAAATTCATTAAACCCTCAAGAAAAACTGGTGAGAATCCAATCCCTAAAATACATTTTTTTGGGGCAGAAGACCAATAAAGTATTCATAGTATCTTTTTAAATACAGTGCTGAAGAAAAAGGAGACTTGGATAACGGCAGAGTGCTTGTGATGGGATCCATAGATCCCATGCTTTGCTCAAAAACAGCCTGTAGGTTTGAATTCAGTCATCTCCAACAGACTAGATTTGAAAATGTTTCGTGGAAAATCCATCCTTAGGGAAAGCAGACAGAAGCAGACTAATGCCACACAGCAAGAAGAGAGTGGGAGAGGAGCAGGTATAGGGGTTCAGAGCCAACTGTGGCCCACATGGCAGGGAAGGACCTGTGCACCCTGCAGGATGGATGGGCTTTGTACAAAAAAAAAAAAATACAGAGGAAAAGAGCTGAGGGAGGGAGGGAGGGAGGGAGGGAGGGAGGGGACCGTGCCACAACTGAGAAGAAACCAGGAGGAAAGATGAGACATCACTACAAACCATCTTCCCTTGTTACCCACAGAATATTTGTATTTTTAAGTGATGCACATTATTACACCCTTCTCCTGATACAACTTCCCTGCTTTTGTTACCATTCTGAGATGAGGGAGCCTATGGTTTATCAATTTTCTTTAGAGGACAATCTACTGTGCAGCTAAATGTCAAAAAAGCTCATCTTCACTCTTTATCATGCTGCATAACACATAGTGATGCTGAACATTTATAAATTATTTCAGTGTGTTTTAGTCTGGTTGGTTTACAGGTATGACAATTCATTGTTTTACTTCAATTTAAAAGAAAAACCTGGACTACATTACAGTATTTAGATATTTCTAGGTGAAAATGCTAACACTAGTGGGAAATGCTGATCAGCAGCTTGAATAGCCCTCCAGTTCTGGCAGGAGAAGGTTGGTATGCACAGTGTGTTTTCATAAGGAAACAAGTGCCCTTTTGTTGGACATACTGCAAACCATAAGGTACTCAAGGGACTAATTCAACTAGCACACAAACCTTTTTGTACAGAGATCAAAATTGTAATCTGCTTCCCTCAGCTTCCTTTGTGGTAAAGTAATTAATTAGTCTCTTTAGATCATTCACTTTCATAATTCAGTCCAAGATGAAGAATGCTGAACATCAAAGAGTTAAGGGAAATAATAGCATCATTTCATCTTGCATGCCCTTCTTGTGCTCTAGTAAGTAAAATGATATATTATTGATTTTCTCTGCCCCGTTGTGGGAGTTTCCTATCATACACACACACACACACACACTAGCTGTGCAAACATAAGAGTAAACAAGCTATTGTTAAAAGAGTAGGTCCTTGTGGAACAAATTCTCACCCTTCTACTGACTTATTGCATCCCCTCTGCCTATCATCACATCTCATCAAGGACTGAGTGTAATATAAAGTCTAGGTAGCCATGCCTGTAAGTGTGAATAAGATTATGTACCACAAATGTGTGATTTAAGTGGAAAAAAAAATCCCAAAACAAAGAGCACCTGAAGAGATACACTCCAGGGAAGAATTTAACATAATTTCCAGTACTCCACAAACCCTACTAAATCATTTAGTGATAGGAGAGGGGAAGGGTTAAAAAAAAAAAAATTGAAAAAATCATTCAGGAAATCACAAACCTGAAAGTCAATCTCTGAAGTTGGAAAGATTCCCAAAACACTGATTACAAACCAAACAGTAGAACAACTACATATACACAGCCTGACCAGAAACAACACAGATTGGGAAGTGGAGATCACACAGCCAGATCATCATCTTAAAATACAGCCAACAAAAGAAAATATTTCTTCAGGTTTGAGATGGATTTTAATATAATGTAAAACAAACAAGACTAAAGGTGATTGTTAATCCAAAAGCCACCCTGCTTATCTAAGTTTAGAACCAAATCAAAACCAATGCAAAATATACTCAAACACTGAGTAAGAAGAAAGTTAACAGTAGAAGATCAGTGGCATTTGTCCTCATTTTTTTTTTTTTGCTGCACCTATAATATCCACCTGGAAAAATTCAATGCATGGACATATGCTTTCTGAGTCAGGAAATTGATGCAACAGTGATCAAATGTAAATGTGCACTGAAACAACTCTACTAGTTTCAATATTCCTTTAACACAACTGAAAAACAAAGCTGAACTCTACCTGAACACCCACACAAAACTGAACATGCCTTTAAGGAAAAACAAGGCTTTCAATTTTAACAAACAAAGGCTGCATTACTCAATCGTGCATCACTTTCTTCTTGGACATGAGGCTATGTGTTCAGCAGAAAAACTCCAGTGCTGAACTGCAAATTGCCTCTGCACCTTTCCGGCAGAGATATCCTAGACTGAGATGAAGATAATGTGATCAGCCTCGTCCATATTTCATCTACTGCTAGATCTCCATCTTCCATTTGTACATCCCTAAAGCAATGACTGAATCAAACCAGCCATCTGGGCAGGCGGTGTAAATTGAAAATTTCCTTTTAATGTAACCAATGAAAGTATTAACCTAGGCATTTCTAAAGTCTTGCTTAAGAGTAATTTGGTACTTTAAACTAATTTTTTCTTTCTATAAACAATACTTTTCCACACCAGATTGCTCCCTACACTTAGAAAAAACATCTTTATTATGACAATAAATTATCTAAATAGGGACAATTACTCCTATGCTGCAAGTTTCCTCTGCCAGTCTTCAGCAAACCTGAAAATACTTCTGTTGCTAAAGAAAAAGAAAATTTATAATATAAGTATGTTGAAGAATATACTTTAATTTTGGCATATAGTTCATTGACAACACTAATTTGGAAACATGCTTTTAAAATGTAATTCTTCAGATCATTTCTAAAAGAACTTATTTCACTCCACTAACTTTAAAAAGTCTGTGTGACTACTTCAGGTACAGGAGAAAACCCAACGTATTTAAAAATTCTTCCATCTTCTAGGCTCCTGTCTCTCATAACTGCCTACTATTCACCAGACCAACTGAGAGGTAAAAACATAGGGAAACTGGTTCTCATCTTTCAAATAATTTTAATTTATTCAGTATTTATAATAAAGATGATACTCTTGTCTTTAGCATCCACAGCTGTTAAGACCTGGCTGAGCATTTTCAAACTCTGTTTCATTCAACCACTTCAGTTATTGTTTCACATTCCATTACATTTTAAAACAGAATATCTAAATTATTTCCATATTTTTACTGTCAATTGATATAAATGGCCAAGTGTAGCAGAGAAGATTAATTTCAGAATGTAAGTATTTACACAAGAATACTTCTGTAGTTCTGAATTTTATTGGCATTACAAAGAGAAACATTGGAACACCAGGTTCCTAGGCTCTGTTTTTACATCAATACACAAGGTTACTCTGTTAAGTGTTTACATTACTGTGCATCTCTGTAGTAAGAGGTTATAATACATCTTACTCAGACTTTGCTTCTCTGAAATATTTTTGAAAGAATATTAAAAATTAAAATATTTTAAAAGTCCATATGTCATTAAGAATTTAGTTTTACGTAATTTATAATATTTCAAATATCCTTCATGAAATCGAAACAGCTGTATTAAGATCAAAAAACCATCAGTGTCAAAGCTGAAACAAATAAGGTCAGATAATCAATTTTAATTCAATTTCTGTAACAAATCAACTATTACAGTGAAGTTTTCCATTTTGATGAAATTTCCAGCTGAAAATCTGGCAATTATTTTTAACAACTTAGCCACAGCAGAAATTCATATTTGCTGTTTCCTTAACCAGAAAACAAACCAATAGATGCTAATTCAAAAGACAGTAGCTGACATACAATTCTTATTCCACCACGGAATTTGCCATTAAACTACATGTCTCCAATAAAGGTCTTGGATGAGTAATGGCCATATTTTCCTAGTACAGTTTCTGCAAAACAGGCTGAATGCATCATTTTTTGTTACAGTGTTCAGCAGCACACGTACAGCTTCCTTTTGATGTGTGGCTTTTATCACACGTGCAGTGATCACACAGACATTTTCCTGGAGCTTCTCACAGAGAACCAGCAGCAAAACTTGTTGGAAATGTACCTTTGATAATGACAGAGCTGAAAGAAAGTCTACCTAGTAAAGTTCAGCAACTTTTAGTAACTCTACTTATGTTATGGATGTCCTCACACAGTCTGGCAAATAGTTTCTATAAAAGCAATGAAAACATTATAAACTTACTTTAACAGTAAAGAATTAAAATGATTAATTTGTTCTCAAAACCATTTACATTTTACTTTGTATATTTATGGTAGGAAATCCAGCAGTGGCAGGAGAGTATGGCTCCAGAAACCTCACAAAACCCCAAGAAGATGCAACAAATAACTTAGGGAAAGCAGATCTCAAGCAAAGCTGTAGAGGAGGAGATGCTGGTGGGTTTGTGGATCAGTGGGAGTGGATAATTCTGCGTCAGACTGGAGAGGAGGAGGGCAGACATGGCTGCTGCTGGCAAAACCAGGCAATCAGAGCCACTAAAGCAGAACAAGCTCAAGGAAAGATGCAAGTGATAAAGGTGACAAATGGGGGAGAGGAAGGGGATGTATTAAGAAAAATCTTGAAAGTAATGACAGAGATTTAAATGCAAATTTCCTGAAACAAAGGGAGGCCAGCTGAAGAAATGGAATCTGAAGGATGAGGAGGACTTAAACTTTATGCCATAAGCAACAACATTAATATCAGCAATGGAATTTACAGGAACTAGGGGATGGGAAACCACAACATAGGTATTAGAAGCTGCAGAGGAAGTAATCACCATCAGTATGGGATGTGAAGGTCTGCACAAGAATTTCAGCTGTCTAGACAGCAAGAAAAAATAATAATTGAAAGAGAGAGAGAGAGAAAGCAGACTTGACCTGGAATTCATGGAAGAAACAACAGTAAAGTCTAGGACACAAATTCTCTTTCACACAATAGATAAAAACCACCGACAACTTCCAGGTTAGAGGCTTGGCTGAAAGAAAAAAATATATAGTGACGGTGTCTATAATAGGAGACCAATCAGACAATATGTGCTTTGTGGACTTTTAAGAATCAGAATAAGCCAGCAGAGAGGGGATAAGAGGTGAGAAACAGATCTGATCCCAGTCAACTGTGGAAAAAATGACAGTATAAATTAAAAAGTGAAGCACCTCAAAAATGAAAAGGATTTAAAACTTAGAAAGCCAAAAGCCCCAAAAGACACTGTCAACTCAGTAGAGGTCCAGAAAGACTGTGAGAAAGAAACAGGACCCACTCAAGAAGCTGCTGAAAGATTTTATGTGACAAGAAGGAGGAAAAGCAAGAAAGGCAGGCCAAGGAAGGCTCAGGAAAGTCTTTGCTGACAGTACCACAATCTAATGTTCAAGAATGATGACAGAATACAGGTGATGGATTTTAGCCAGGAAAATGCCACTGAAATGTCACAAGAACAACTCCAATGAAGAGGAAAAAAACCAGGCTAGCAGAGAGGAGAAGGCAGGATGGGATTATTAGAGTACTGAAGGCAAAGCCCGAGACACACAGAAATGGCTAGAAAGTGAAGGAAAGGCATTAGCTGGATTAACGTTTTCTACTTTATTTTTTTTAATTAAAAAATACCCTTATTCAACGTATTAGTACAACATAAGAAAAGCTGCTCCGCTTCCACCCATTTCTGCAGGGCTTGTCTGAGTTCAACTCATTTCAAGATTAAAGCCAGTATTAAAATTGTACCAGACACTTAAACATCTTCATTAAAAGAGATAACTAAAATTCTGTACAGCCAACCTTCAAACACTCTGAGCAAGTCTAAACAAAATTCAGCATAAAACATGTTTTTGCACATATTCTCTTTGAACATAAAAAAAAAAATCTGGGGAGAATAGATCAAGGCTAGGGTTCTGAAATATTTTTACATGAAAGACAGAGTTTCATTAGATAATATAGGTCAGCCTGACACCCATCCCCTCCCCTAACATATAGATGTATTCTAACATGGAGTTCCATTTTACGTCAGAGTTACACGTGATATTGACACAGCATTGACATCTCTGAGAATTTATTAGATGGTAGGATTGCATCAAGAAGAAATTTGCACAACTGCCAAAACAATGACTTCCAGAAATCAAAACCCAGCAGTTTTCCCTTTCCAAAAAAACAACTACAGTTTGAAACATAATGACTATATTCCAAACTGAACGCAAGTTTGGCATGCACCACTGTACATTTCTAGCATATTTTTAGAGAGACACACATATTAATTTCATCTCGTGTGTGTACTATTTATGCATGTCAAGTTACCTTCATGCACTAATTATAACTTAAGTGAATAAAGCACCTTCATTGCATAAATTAAAAATACTTATGCTTCAAAGCATAAATGAAGATACAGTCTAAAACTGTCTGGTCTAAAAAAGCCTCACAATAATCCACACATTTATTTACACAAGTACTGTTTCAAAATTTACTTGTCTTTCTTATCTCAGGAAACACCTTACTATTTTAAATAAGTGTAAACAATTCAAAGTACTTGAATGTATGCAGAAACTTTTACTAAAAAGTGGCCAGAGGCTGACAGTTCCCTCCCTTGCAATTTTCATGTTCTAAAATTTGTTTTTGTTCTCCCCTGGAACAAAATCAATCCATTCTGTATAACACAAAACTAGAACTGACGAAACTTTTTTTTAGATCAAACTAGGCTTTTCTATTTAAGAACTACAAATGTCTACACTTTCAAATGTCTGCTTAAGCCCAAATCAGGCTTCCATATCTAAATAGGATGATTAAAATTTCTCTGAAGTAACAAAGGGTTTTTTTGTGTTGGGCTTTTTTTTTTTTTTAACTTATAGTAGACTAATTTTTTGTTGCTGTCTACTGCAATGTCCTAATTATTAGGTTGCACAGTGAGAACTCCTTCACTCTTTCTCAGCTTTGAAGAAACAATATACAGCACCAACATTTCATTATACTGGAATACTTCCAACGTGGTTTGCTTTAATGACATAGATGTGACTACCAATTTCTTGCCTTTGAAGTAAAACGCTTCAGCCTTATTTATAGCATGAATGGTAGAAGCTTAAGGATTTTCTTCCCAATTGCTTATTAAAAATGAAAATAAAGACAAAATATGGTTGTTGGGAAAACAACATGTCATAAATCAAAGTCAAAACACAATGAGTCTCGTTTATCTTCTCTTTTACCAAATGATGTATCAGAAAAGGAAATTAGATCTAACAGTCGACTTCTGCATGAGATCTAAAGCTGGGCTTCTTAATTTACTAAAAAGCACTCACACTAATTATCTAGATTTGGCTCCAACAATAAAAAATCAGGGATGTCCTGGATTCTTCTCACCTTGATGAGGTAATCCTTCATTCACAGCAGGCTGTACCATAACAATTCGCGCACACACTGAGGCATCCCCATGCACAGCTAAGGTACCACGAGAACTGCCCCCATAACTCCTCCAAGCTCTCATGGTGCTGCTGTCCTCTAAAGCCAGAGGGTTGGCTGACACAGGTCAGGATGCAGCAGAAGAGAGTGCAGATCATTACCAAATCCCTCTACACATTATGGGATTTCACTCCCTTACAATCATATTATTGGGAGAAAAAAACAGGATCTGATGAAACATCAAAAATTTCAAATACTAAAAGCAAGATCAGCTACAACAAGCTGAACAAGTACATTTGGTTCCCTTGACACCTGTCCCAGCCATGGTTTAGATACTGTACCTATGGCTGACCTAAAAGCCGCTCTGATCATGAGAATTACAATGTCAATCAAGTGGTCAGGGCTTTCTATACGCTCTGTTCTTCCTTAAAGTGTACACAAATTCTAAAATGACTACTCCTGTATTTTGGGCAGGGTGCTGAATTCCTTTCAAAATATTTTGATCTTAACAGGCAAAATAACTATTAGCATATAATCTTCACTCCAGGCTCTGTGCCAAGCTATACTACAGTTGTGCTAACCTTACTGAATCCTTTATCTTCAAGAATATTTCATTTAGTGACTTGGAATCATTTATTTTTCTCCTGCCACCCCTCAACACTAAAATCAGCATCCCAGTTCCACTGGGAGTTGAAAAGGATTTTTCTTAAAATTCACATGCAAACCTTTTTCACAAGAAACCATTGTCATCACCATTATAAATTGAGACTTCAACTAATGGAACAGAGGCCCACGACAGTAAAAGACAATTGGACTGGACAAAATAAAATAAACAAACTCCAGCCTTTGTTGCTAAAGTAGAGGGCTGGGAGAATTGTGTGGACAGATGTCTGAAGAATCCTCTCCTGACTGGGAGGCTACGGTCAGGAGCCTCAAAGGGGGCTTGGATCATTAGTGGTAGAGAAGAGGAGCAGTGAAGAGTCAGTGGGATTTACCGGAAGCTTTCGGTGACCTTTGGTATTCGTGAAGGGTTTCAGGAGGTAAGCAAGTCTACAAGGGCTATGATGGTACAAGCCAGTAGCTTAGCACAAACTATGGAAGCTTACAAGCACCTCAGGATAGGAACTGTAGGAAGCAGAGGTCAGATGTTGTATGAGAGGTTAGGGGAGATACTTCAGGTCACCTCAAACCCCAGAATCCTCCTTATTCCACTGAAGGGAGTCTCCAAAATGAGTGTCCATTCCTCTTCCACAGGAGGAGATCCTAATCATCCCTATGACTCCCCATAGCTGCTGCCAAAGAAGTAGCAAGGGCTATGGCTCTACTGTTTACTGTGCAGGGGCAAGGGCAAGGGCAAAGCAAGGCTAAACTAGTGGTTGTGGCTACTGGAAGATGGAGAGAATAACAGCTGTGACTGGGAGAGGCTGCTCTTCAGCAGTTGCCACACAGGTTGACAGCTCACAGCAACCCAAGGTGAGGATAATTTATCCAGACACACTCCAGCTCTTTCAGCAAGATAGGCAAGATAAACATGGAGTAGAAAGCTGGGAAGGCTTTAGTACCTTCTTTTGAAAAGAAACCTCACTGTTTTGCAGCCACGGGCAACTGCTTACTTCAGAACCTCTCATTCAGTATCTAAAGTAACTCTGTGGCAACAGAAGATCAGCAACTAAGCTGTATTGGGCAGCATAACAGGCTTCTGAGCTGGATGGATACCTAATTGCTACCAAGTTTTTCAAAGCAAGTCAACAAACATTTTTTTAGTTGTTTTCCCTGATACTCAACTGATACCCTTCCCTTCAGGTTATATTTGTTAAGAAAGTCACTGTTGGTATTTAATTTAACACTTTACAACAAAAGCTTTCAAACAAGATTGCAGCTATTTAAAGATAGTGAACTACTATTAGTGAAACCAAAGTATAAAGCAATCCTGCCAAAACATCAGAGCTCTACAAAAATGCGTAAATAAAGTTATGTTCTTAAACATCCTAGTTTAATGTACTGTGCTTAACAGATGGGTTGCAGTGCCTCTGTCTAGGGTTGGGAGAGAAAGTACCCTGCGGTAGGAAGCCACTGGAATGAAGGACAGCAAGTCCCAGAAACGCCGGAGGCCGGCTGCTGGAAGGAAAGGCCAGTGGATAGGCCAGTCAGCACCCCAAAAACCGGGTGACAGTCGCACGATCCGCTCAAACACTCCCAGCTCCGACTAGGGCCAGCCTACCGGCACATCAGGGTGGGGAAAACTGATTACTCATGCCGCGGAGAGCAGGGCAGCGGGAGCGGGGCCGAGCCTCACGACCCCTCCGAACCGGGCTCCTTCCTACCTGGGGGGCCGCGAAGGCGGCGGCGGGCGGCGGCCCGCGGGGACGCGTCTCCTCCTCCTCGGGCGAGTCGTCCAGCAGAACTTTGCTGCTCTTGTTGAGCTTCCACATGGCGGGCGCGGGGCGGCCCCGCTGCGAGCCAGCAGCGAGCGGGCCGAGGCGGGAGCGGGCGCTGCTCCGCAGCCCCGGCCGGGGCGGCTGCGCTCGACAGGGCTGTCACCCCGCCGGGGGCTCCCGGCCGGCAGGGAGGGAGGGAGAGAGGGAGGAGCTGCCGGGCGGCGCCGGGAGCCCGCCCCCCGCCGCTGCCTCGCCCGCCGGCCTGCGGATGGAGCCGGGCGTGCTGCCGGGCGGCCCGCGGCGGCGGGGCGGGCCGGGCAGGGCAGGGCCGGGCCGGGAGCCACCGCCCCCCGCCGCTCCTCACCTGCCGCCGCTCCCCGCCGGAGCCGCCGCCGCCCGCGGCCGCCGCGCCGCCGCCGCTGCCATGTTTGCGGGGCGGGAGCACGGGCAGACGGGGCTGCCCGGCATCACCGCGGCAACAGCCGCCGGCAGCACCCCCGCGCTCGCCCCGCAGCCTCCCGCAGGCACGGGAGGGGTCCCGAGGATAAGGACCCGCCGAGCGCCGGCCGATGATGTGGAGGGCGCGGATGGCGCTGCCGGGCCAGCGGTGGCAGCAGGATGTCTGTGAGGGTAACGCGGGGCACTGGGAGGTGAAGCTGGACCCGTCTGGGTAGCGAGAGTACCGGCACCCGCAGAGCTCCATAGATGGCCCGACAACTCTGCAAATGGTCCTGGCGCACCCCGCGTGTACCCTGCCCGTGTGCCTGCCAGCTTATCCACCCGTGTGCCTGCCAGTGTACTCACCGGCGTACCCACCTGTGTGCCTGCCAGTGTGGCCATGAGTGCACCCACCCGTGCACCCACCTCTGCACCCACCTGTGTACCCCCGCGGGTCACCGGGGTGCCTGTGAGGAAGGACAAGCTGCACAGCCAGCCCCCAGCCTGGACCACAGGCCTGCTCCCCTTCACCCATGGAGCCCTACAGCCAGGGTGGAAAAGCCTGGTGCATCCAGCTGGAGTCCAGTGAGTGCCAGGAGCTCCCAGTTTGATGGCTGAATGATCCAGATTTAATGCCCTGTGTACCAGCTGGTATTTTCATTGATTCTTCGTTTGCAGACAGATTTGCTGGGATACTTTTCCATTAAAATCCCCACCTAAGCACTCCTTTATCCATTATTTTGATCTGTGAATTAGGGTCAGACATCCAAAGAACTGGGAAACTGCTCTAAAACTACCGTTTTTGGTTGTTCTCTTGCTTAATGCTGCTATGATTTCACTAGTGAAAGGCTGTAACAATCAAGGATCCCTCATGACAGACTTGCAAGTCTTGCTGTGACTGCCTGATCCCTTGGGGCCGAGCAGCAGCAATCAGGGAGCAGCAGTGCTTTGCCGAGGGTGCTTTGGCTGCAATGTGCACCTACCTGCTTAACCGGAAAAGGCTTCACCCCGGGGCAGGGACAGCAGCTCCGGCAGGCTCCTGTGCTGCCTGCTGCCTTTAGCTCCCATCAGTGGCAGAAGGACACCCACAGATTCGAGATTTGCAAATCAATGAGAAAAAGGACTTTTTCTGTCATAAAATGTCCTGTGTAAGCTAACCTCAGAGGCATCACAGTTTTAACTATAAATTCTCTTTTGTACTGATTCAGGATTTCTGTAATGACTTAGGAAAGCTGTACTATAGGTAGCTAACTATCATTTGTAGCTGACTCCACAAAGTATACATTCACTTCACTTGGACCTGCAACCACAGAATTTACATCAGTGCAGTTTTAACTCTCTATCTTGAAAATGAACTTCACAAAATTATATCAATGAGCATAAAGCAAGTGAACAAGTGTTTGAAGGACTCTAAAAGCCTTTAGTTTTGCAATAAGTTTTTCAAACAAAGTCATCTTTATCTTATTTTCAATCCCTTCTCTTGTGAGACTAAAAGCTACTAAAAGTGAAGCACAGAATTTCCTTTCACATCTTGCTTGCATTAATATTAACCGAATCTCAAGAGGGTAGGAGACAAAACACATTCTCCGTTATTAAAGACAGATCAGGTTTAGCATGCATTTCCTCTAGAAGGCCAAGTCAATTTATAACTAGTTCTTTAACCTCTCACACTTTCAAATTTATAAACAAAAGTATTTCTAAGTTATATTGGTACATATTTGTGTAACTCTAAGTAGAAAACAACCATTTTATTTGATTTGAATTCTGTATTTAGATCTTGAAAAGATCAAGTAAGTTGTCACCATGTGACCCTACTATTTTAATCCAGTGCCATCCTTATGCTATTTTTCTTATTGGTGCGTGAAACACCAACTCTACCATTAGGCTTAAATCATGGAAATATTTATGATTCTGCTCAGTTTTGGTCTCACTAAGAAATTCACACAGCATTCCCAATAGACACAAAATTAACTACATGCCTTTGGTCTTCATTTTTTATTAATTTTAACTTTTTTCCCCCTTTGGTTTTCTCCTAAGATCTTGAACTTCAGTGTGAAAACTTGGCTTTACTTTGGTCACTGAAAATCAATCCAGTTGACCTTAGAGAGGTGAGAATTTCAGTTCACATTTTCTATTTATCTTCAAGACCCCAGGGCATGGCTGAGTGTTATCTCATATTCTTTGGAGAAGAATATTATTTTCTGCTGATCTGTTCTACAGATTTGGGCTTATAAATTTATTATATCCTTTTAAAATTAATTGTATACAATTGTATACAACTAATAAAATTTGTTTTTCCAGAGTAATAAGCTGACATCTGCCAACTGGATCTGCCTAGGGTGAAAAAGAATGCAAAACACTTAAATACAAAATTTCTTCCTCTAAGAAACTATATTGTCATGTGTCCCTAAGTTGTATTCAGGGGAAAGCTGTGTTAGAAACTTCTTGCATGGTGTTTAAAATGCCATGAACATCTTTATAAATATCATTATGAGAAAAAAATCGATGATTCCTCTTCTGAACTCTGCTCCTGTCTCCCTTAAGGGAGCACTGAGCAGGGGGAAAAAAAGTGAGAGAAGTAACAGAAAATGCAGCCTTTGACTCCCAAGGAGTACTGAGCTGTTTCGAAAGCAAAGCCAGACAACATGGTTTTAGCAGCCACTTCATGACCTGGCAAAACATTATGCTGCTGAAAAATATATTTCTCCTTTCCTCTTTTACTCCAGGCTTTGACCCATGAGAGAAAAGGATGGAGTTCCTTTGCTGGCCTAAACCAGGCTCTCAGGAGACAGAGAACAAAAATGAGAAAAGTGAAGAGCAGTAAGTAAACCCTGTATCATACCACGTAACTCCATGACACTTAGTGGCTTTAGCATATGTCAGTGACTCCAGGCTGCAGGACCTTTGCCAGCTTTGCTATGGCTCCCTGAACATGGCTGCAGTGCTGCTGTTCCAAGCAAGATGCAAAAACAAACCCATGTTGTGCTAGAGATGACACATCCACCACTGCTGCCACCACTGCCAACCTTCTCAGCTGCACTTGGTACTCAGACCTTAGCCAAGCTCTTGAAGCCCATACTAGCAAGATGAGATTTGCCACTCACAGCAGCATTAGGCATGCACCACAAGCATTAGGGAGACACCCCTCTCCCCCTGCAGGGACCCATTGTTAGCCATTTCATGGTAAAAACTGTCCTTATAGCACTGTGCCAGAATACAGCATAGGCACTGTATCTGTATATCCACTCCTGGATTCCTATCCCCATATGCTCTTCACCTCCTGGACACTGATAGTACCAGAGTCCCGGTCTGGAATTTATCTCATGAAAGTTTAAATGCGTAAATGTCATATCTCAGTTATTCCCCCTTTCTAACTTGTGGAGAGCAACACTATGTTGTTTTGCCTTTTTCATCTTGGCTTTCTGGAGCGTTTACTGTGGACATCTACCTACCACTGTATCAAAGTTCACAAAATTAAGCAATGCCAGGGCTATCTATATCTTTTGAACTGCAGAAAGGGAGGAAGGTTCACCAAATAGTAATACCAGAGTTCAGGGCAAAACTTTCTTGTTTGTGTTTTCCCCCATGCTTCCTAGCAGTTCCCTAGCCAGCTTCAAGCTAAAACATATGTGATATGTATAAGAAAATACATATTGTGTGATACAATACACAATTTTTAGAAATATGATTTCTGGATGACTACAGTACATGAGTTCTGCAAGTCATCACAAAGTCCAAGTTCATTCAAATGCAATACTTACATTTCACTTATATATACATAGGTGTGTAAGTCACATTTATTACATAAAAGCTGTTCTCGACAATTTGAAAAATGTTGCATTCTACTCTTTTGGGATTTTAGTATAATTCTCATTTAAAACAAAACCTAAACATAGCTGGTTTAGAAGCCAGAAAACACCCCAAGATGGTCTAACCTTCCTTTCTAAACTCTCAGGGCCTACCAATAGAAAGGTGAGGTCTGACCCTACAAGGGAAAGGAATATTCTGTCTCTAGCCAAACTCAATTCTCCTTGATAACAAACCCACTTTGATTTGAAATACTGACATGTATAGGAAAGCTGTTGGTGGTTTGGCATGTAAGTTAGTCAATGTAGATCTTTGTCCAAAGAAAATGTGTAAGAGAGAAAAGCAAAATACTTTTGGAAAATACACTTATTTTAAAAACTGACAGCTGCTTGAATCAACTGTAAGTCAGTTCAAGAAATACCAAGAGTCCTAGAGGAAGCAGATGATTGTGTGCAAATCCATGATAAATTAATTTATACTTTGTCATTACGATTTATTATAGAGATTTTATGTCCCCAGGGATGACATACAAAAATAGAAGAAGGCCAGAATGACAAAGACACTCATACATGGAAAAATACTGTTATGAAGATGGATGAACACTGTGCTTTAAACCAGAAATAAATACTAGGAAATGGAATAAATGTACACAGAAAAAGACTGAAAAGGTGGATAGAACTAATAGAATTGCTTCTTCTCATCAGATATAAACAAGGAAGCATCCATTTAGACAAAAGATAATGCATTTATAACTGAAAAAGGAAATAGATGTTTTTCAATCGTGTAATTGCACACTGTGCAAATTCATTTCTGAAGAATGCCATTGAAGTTGTATTCAAGAAACAGGAACTTCATGAGGATAACAAGAGCATCAGGTAGCACAAGTAAGCCCCAAAAAACTAATAGGAAAAGGCTCAGATGTCAAGTGTTATGCTAATTTTCACAAGCTAGATTTTAATAAAGTGAAAATATATTCTGTTATTTTCCACTACAGGCTTTCTTGCTGTAATGTACATCAAATTGGCAATAATCTCTATTGGAAATAGAATATTACATAAAGCACACCACTACCTAACCTCTCTGATCTTACATCCCTTTTCTTTTTTATAAGTATTTTCAAAAATTTTTCTTAGAAAGAGAAAAGTTAAAATAAAATGACCTGAAACAGTGCTGTTCTCTGCAATATGTACACTGGATAGAAGTGCACTCAGAAGATTGCAAGTACCAAGATTTCATAGTCTGCAGAAAACAAATGTCATAATCCAAAGTGGGTGAACTTCTCTGTTCTTTGAGGTATGCTGTATTTTATATTATGTTGGTCACAAACTTTTTCAAGAAATCTAGTGCAGTTAAAACTTTAATTACCAAAATCTAACAAAAATGAACAATCGGTAGATTAACTTTTGAGTATTTAAGCCACAGAGTATGTAGTTCAACTCATGAGCATACTCTCATGAGTTTGGCCAGACTCACTTAAGAACAGCAAATGTAATCAAATATGCGTCATCTTCTAGACTACTCAGTGATGTGTTTTGCAGAAAACTAAACCTAATGAAACCTTCCCAGCATTTTATTTAAGTCAACAGTAAAACTTTGATTGCAGATTCAGGCCTTTTCTGCCTGGTGAACTGATGATCTCAGCCTGAGATATTTTCATGGATATACCAGCACTCCAAACAGGCAAAGATCTCCAGGTGGGGCCTTTGTTTTGTAGTTCCACAGTTATCTGAAGAAAACAAGGTGTGCTGGGGGGAAAGGGGGACTGTTTCTCTTCCCTCCCCCCCACAGCTGTCTACCAGAGCAGCAGCTCTGACCCTGAGTGACATCTCTGGACTGCAGGAGTCTCCTGGGAGTTTTCTTTGGAGATCCAATTCTTAACTGTAGTTTTGATCCAAAGTTACAGCACAAGGACACTGAAGAGCTCAAGGCTCACCTCCAACTTCTCTTCTTACTCAGAGCATCGTGAGGCCATTAGTCACAAAAAAAAAAACTGCAAAAAGATGGACAGCAAAAAGAAATTGGCAAAGAAAAATATGGTAGAAACATTCCAGTTCAGTGCTTATTCTGCTGGTTAACATCAGCAGTGGGAAGATAGCAAAGGAAACTACTCAGTGTGAAGGGGGAATCTCAAGGCACCAGCATATGACTCTCCTGGGACCAATTATTCCTCAAGCATTTCTCAGTGATGCAGCAAGCACATAAGCTCTCACTAGACCCTGCAGAAAGGAGCAAATTTTTTTTAATTAAGTCCTGTTTAAACCATGTTATCTGTCTTTCTTCCTTTTAGAGCCAGTGCTAGCCCAACCATAACCAGCCCTTCAAGCCCTTTGAGTAGAAGGGGCTGGAGGAAAAAAAGAAATATGAGAATGAGAAGTGATTCCAGAGGACAAAAAAAAGATTAAAAGGAAAATGTGTGAGTGTGTCAGACTCAAAAGTAGATTGATGGGCACTGGAGTAAGGCAGCCCCCAACATCAGTCAGTCCTGGAATGTGTTCAGGGAAGCCATGGTTGCTGCCCACCAGAGCTCTCTTTGTCAGCATGAGAAGATGAGGGACTGGAAGCAGATGATGCACTTGGCAGGATACCCTCACTGAGTTTATGTACCATGGTGGTGTGAAACCAGGCTGTAACCAGGAGGACACTGGGCTGTAACCAGGAGGAGACTGATGAATAGGTCTTGTGTTTATTGCCCATTGTGTTATAAACATCTCAAGTAGTCATTAATGAAAATGTGTTGGAAGAATAAATACTCTTTAATCTAGGCAAAAAATGAAATACTGTTCTGCAGTGAGCTAGTCTGCTTTTTTATATGTCATGTATGATTTAAGACAGAAATTTGTTTATTTGTAACTTCTATTCTTCCCTGACATTTAAAATGTCCTTTATTTGTTGTACTAATAATGGGCTTCAGATGTGAGAAAACAAATTACATACTTCTTTTTTTAGTATGACTTCAGTGCAATGATCTGAAAGTGCTTACTTACATATTAGTGAATTAATCCTGACAACATATTAGTCAAGAAAAAAATAATCTTCATAGCTGAAAACTCCAGCTTATCTTTTTTTTTTTTGCCTCTTTTACAAAGTTTGCTATTACTGGAATAAAACAACAGATCATGATTAATAATAAAGCACTATCTATGCTTGAAGCCAAAATACACAGATTTCCTAGCAAGCACTGTCAGATCTTTTACTAAACAAGCAGCAACATCCTGATTTCATGTTCTTGCTGTTTATCCACTAGCCCACTTTCTTTGCCAATTCCACATCTACACTAACAAGCACTGTTGCAGAACTGTCACCAAGTCGTCATGGATTGTGTATCTACAAATACATTTTTTAAGTGATCAAAACCTCAAAATATTCTCATCCAAGTGATACAACCTTCCCAAAGCCACAGAAGCTTTTATCAAGCCTACAGAAGACTAGAAACAGAGATGTTGCCTCATTTATATATTTCTTAACAATTTTCCAGTTCCACAGTGCCCTGTTCCCTCAAAGCAATTGTCCCATTGTGGTTTTGTTTTCTATTGCTTTGCATTGATCAATGTAATATGAAAACTTCACATCTGAGAAAGACTTTTTATTTTCTCCACTGCTAGCACAAATCACAGGCAGGGAGTCATTGCCTTACATAATTTGGGAAGACACCTAAACACTATGCTTCTGTCTGCAGAGAAAAAGTGTGAATATCCTCATGCTGGAGAGAAGGGAAGGTGTAAGGCTGTTTATCATGCAGCTGTAGCAATAGCCAGGTTTGTGAGGAATACAGAAGAGATGCAAACCAGGGAATGAGAAGCAGTATTGCTAAAAGACAAGCATCCTTCTGGAACAGTAAAGGGATATTTATTTCAGTATGGCTGAATCAGGCCAAAAGTCCATTTGCCCCAGCATCCTATCTCTGACAATGGTGTTTAAGAAAAGAAACAAGGCATGGAGTAAGTCCAGCATGGTACTTCCCATGGCATGTCCTGTCAGCATCAGCTTCCTGTTCTAGAGACTATATCAGCATCTTTGGTTTTAAAAAGCCTGATGGACCTCTATTCCATGAGTTTTCACTATGGATTCAACTTTTCTCCACAAAATGTATTTACTTTTTTTTTTCTTTTTAAATGCAATGAGAAAGAAAACCACACAGAAAACTTTGCTTTTATGCAGAAGTTAGGAATGTTAATAGCTTGATGGGAAACATTATGTGGGTCACCTGATCATATTCCTATTGGTGGAACAATGCCATCCACTTCAAAAAGTCCCCCTGTATGTCACTGCAGGACAGCTCTGTGCCCATGTGAGCAGCCCCTTAGTTTCCACCCATCTCTGCTCACAGCCAGGGTGCCCAGCATTCAGGTGTGCTTTTGCTCAAGCACAGATCTTCAGGGGATGATGGAATTTACAGTAATTTAACTTCTTCTTGCTGGCAAAGGATAAAGGTCAAGTCCAAACAGCCCATTAAACATCCCAAGTGTTATTGTTATTATATGATACAGACACATAATCTCCTGCTCTTTTAAACGTTTGGCAATCTATAATCTGTGACTATGAGAATGCCAGTGGAGTCCAGAGTCTGAGAAATGTACTTGATTTCTATTGTAAGGAAATATACAATTATATACAGATAGAAGCATACTATGGATAATGAAATCAAAGGCACTGAGAAAATTAAAAGATGGAATGGCATTGGAAAAAGTATAAATACTAGCTAAGCAACAAAACTGTCCCAAATGCCTAACAGATGGAGTTAGAGCTATGGCTCATGAAATTATGACCATGTATTTTCCATAGAATTCTGTAGAAAAAAACTTGTTTTTCATGAAAGTTGAAAATTTAAAATTATTTAAATGCGAGGTATTGTCATCTCAACAAAACTGCACATGAATCTCTTATTCAGAACAAAAAATTTTGCAATTAAGAATTTTGCTTACTCTACTTTGGAAGTCTTTAAAATGTGGATTAAATTATATTTACTCTTTAAAATATAGTTTTACTGTTGATTTGACCTTGATTTCAGTTTGTTTACTTTGCTTCTGATATATGCAAAATTAATGTAAAGGTGCTTTTATTCTGAAGCTCTGTCCACACAGGATTAAAGGCAGTTTTACTAATACACTTCCAAGTCACACCTGTAGGTGGTTCAGATCATTTTCCTGAATGCTTCTATATAATCAAGGCTGGTGTGACATGTTTGGGACACTGCTGTAGTCTTGGATAATGACAGTCAGGAAGAGAGCTATAAATATTTCTACAAAAGTTATTACTCAGTTTTGATTATTAACTAGTTTTCTAATAAAGTATGCAGGAGTAAGTGGCATTTGCCTAAATTTGCCTGGAGTATTTGCCATTCCTATTAATTTTCTTTAGCATGAAAAAGAAAGTTCCCATGCATAGGCTAATGATGCAAGATGGAGTGTTTTTTTGGTTTTTTTTTCCTATGCTTAGACCAAGTGGCTGAAACCTTGACCTCATTGATGTCATTGATAAAGTTTTCCCTGACTTTAGCAGCAGTGTATTTTAATTCAAAATAACTTCATACAGAAGAGAGAGGAGAAAAAGCCTGCATATGTGCAGTGTAGAAATATCAATGTAATCTAAAGAGGTATTTTATCAGATTAGTTCTTGGTTTCTCTCTCATGCCTTTGAGATCAGTATTAAAAAGATATTTTGCTGTCCAGTTAAATTTCACAAGAGAAAGATTCACTTCAGTTGGTTCAAAACCTAGTTAAAGGAGTGATTTTTTTTTTCATGTCTCAGTCCTCTTGGTCATAGCAGTACCAAACCTAAAAGGAGACCTTGGGCTAGCCCCATTTCTTCTGACAGAGACTTATCTAAAATGTTACTGAACAATTATTTGAAATGAAAGGCATAAAAATCTAGTGGGTGTTGGAGCAGGGTCTTAAATTTTGTTTTGGTATTATTTAGCCGATTGTGTAGATGATTTAAATTTAGAAAACCTGTTTACAGAAATTTAGAAAACAGTTTACATGGCTGAGTCTTTTCAGTTTTCATAGAATCATGGAATTATTAAGGTTTTCTTGTCTCTAACCTCAGCTTCAATGACAATATTTTCTTAGCATTTGGCTATTCCAAAAGCAGAACTAAAAACCAAAGTGCTTCCAAAATCATCAAGTTTTCACCAATCAGTTGCTGCTTTTTGCTGTTCTCAAGGCACTAGCATGTAAAGCCAGTGTGGATCCCCAAAGAAACTGGCAGCTTGCTACTTTACAATTTCTTTCATGTAGCCCCAGTGAGATGTAAATCTACAATAATCTAGATTTTCCAACTTTTACAGCACCTAAAATTTTAGATCCAAATAAATTTTTCCCCAGCTGTTCACTAATAGCATGCTCAGCTTAACAGAGAGGTCTACTGTAAAGCAGATACAGGTGAGAGTTACTTTCTGAAAGCTTACATTGCTTTTTATGTGTTATGCTTAGTGTAGGCCAGGTCCCAGAGACTATGTCCCTTATGTTTGACAGTAAGGGAATATAAAGCTTGCTTTAGCCACAAGGGGCTTATGCCAATATAGGAATTCAGTTTAAGCTAAAGCTGGAGAGATTTATACTGGCTGAGAATTTGCTTATGCTTTAAGAAGCTTACTTTTATATAGAGAGTTCAGAGATTTTAGGAAAGGCTTCAATTAGAAGAGTTTATATTTTGTAGATATATTTGCATACCAGTACTTATTTTTCATAAGAATTTTGTAACTTAAATTTTGATAGCTTTTATTTAGATTTAAAATAATGTAATTTAATTTTTTTCCATAGCTTTCCCTGCCTTTATTTCATCCACTATTAGTTATACTGTAAAATCACTAACTTCTTTGAAATTCCACTGTATCTTCCTCCTGACTTTAGTAGTCTCAATACATACTTTACATAAATCCTTTTGCTTTTCATACCATAATAGTTTATATAGTTGTCCATTTGGTCAGGAATTTATATTTATTGAAAACAACAAAAAGAAAAAAAATCAGTTACTTGGAACCAAGAAATTCATATGCTTCAGGAAAGGTGAAGATTGATATCAAAATGAATAAACTTACATTTCCTATGAGGGGAAATGTTTAGATTCAGAAATAGCATTGCCTGCTGTGCCTTGTATTGTGTCTGTCGTGCTGTTGTATAGTTCTGTAATCTCATCATTCTGCTTTTGCAAAACTGTTTCTGAAACTTCATCTTTGATTTGGCAATTCCGCATTAACCTCAATGTTGATCTTGAAGGTAAGCAGCCATTATGTGTGCCAACAAAGTCAGTCATCCTGCATTTTGCTTAAGAACTACTTAGCAAGTAAAATTCCCTTTGAATTTCAGAGCAAATAACATCAGTTTAGCTGTCCTGTGCAAGGTTTCTGGATGAGTTCAGTAGCATAGGAGCCTGCAGTTGATCAGTTTGCTGCTGCCTTCAAAGGCAAGTACTGAACTGTTTCAGATGGGACATGATAGCTCAGCTACAAAATTAAGCTATTTTTACATAATAAATTTTAATGATCCTCTTTTGTGTTCTTTGCAAAGAAAGGCTTGGCATCTTGATGTAGTATTGCACCACATCTTTCTTGTGTACACTGATGAAAACCCATAGTGAGGTCATTTCAGAGGGAAGGCAGCACATCCCATTAACCTGTGCTAGGATCTGGGTACCTGGTGTTCTGCTAAATCCTAGTTTGCAATCCAAAAAGAGTGCTTTCATCACAGTTTAAGATAAATCACAAGCTCCCTAACTACAGGGTCTGCAAGTTCCCTGCTCTGCAGCATCCCTGGGTGTCACAGTGCCTGGTTGCTGGGAGATGGGAAGCTGCCATTTACCCCCTCATCAGCCTAGTAATAAGAAGAAACTGATCTCATTTTTGCTAGTCTCCTTCAAAGAGCTTTTGGTTGTATGTCCCTCAGTAAGTCTTTTCAGTCTGCACAGATGCAGCAAGGGTGATGTCCTCTGATGGGTGACTAAGCATAGAGACCCAAGAGTGGTACATCAATTCCCAGTTTTTTCAGTAACCAGTGTGCCCATCTTACAACTATTCATCATGCTACTGAGAAGATTTCCACAACAGGCAGGACCTAAGCCCACAAAAATGAGGAATTCCTTTCATGATGCTTCTATAAACATCTGGTTTCTGCCTAGCAGAGTTCATGTGCCTCTTCACCACCACTGCAAGGAAGAATGAGAATTGTTTAGGTGACAGGTACTTGAATATATAAAATGTTACATATTTTTCTTTACCTACTCGATCCTTGTGTTCTTTAGAGATCTGGAGGCATAATTTTACTGTGTAATTTTTAAAGACTTGGACATTACAATCTCTCTGACAATAAGCACAACAACAGCTAGGCAAAAAAAAAAAAAAAAAAAAAAGAAAGGAAGAAATTTCTTAACCTAATTACATAAAAGTCCAAAGAAATTCTGCAGGTCATACATATATGCAGATTTTCTCTATTAAATGAGCCTGCAGGGAAATGCCTGAGAAAAGTTGTGAATTACACTAGCATAAGGATCAATTGATTTACTCAGTAAAAATACCCATACTAGTGCTGACCCCCTCCTATGAAAAAAGCCACTGGCATTTTTCCTGAGGGTCTGTGGAAACATTAATGTAACACTATTAAAATCTAATTGGTTTTTTTTTTTTTGTTTCTTTCAGTACTATCCCAAGCAGGTGTTTTGGTGCATATGAGTCAGGGAATAGCTTACAGAAACCTCATGCCCAAAAGAGATTTGAATTTTTTTATTTGTTTATGGGGGGTTTTAATTGCTTTCTGAAAGCAGGAGAAGTTAATAATGTTGCATAATCTTAGATGAGAAGCACCATGTCTAAATTCTACAAACACAGCTGGAGGGTGACTTAGATGGTGAGTACTCCTTATCCACACATCCTGGTGGAGCAGCTGCACTTCCCACAGATAATTCCTAAGTATACTTACTAGGAAGATGCAGATTATGATCAATTGCCCTCCAGAAATAAAGCATAGCCTAATTGAATATGGGTTTCTTGTAGTTCCACAGCCCACATTTTTGCATGGAGGAGTTTGTCACTATTGCTTTAGAGCTGCATCTTTCCAAGTATACTGACTTTTCTCTGCAGGCTGACACTGCTCACAAAGTTAGGTCAGCAACAGAAAATATCTTGATTGCAGAGTAAGTGGTCCTTCTTAACAGCTTAACTGAGAAGAACCAGTGACTTTGCCAGTAAATTTGCTTACCTTGACAAAGTGACACATGGCAGGGTAGTCCAATGCAGTGGTTAACAGCATGAGCTGCACCTCTAGCAACAGTGGCAGTACCAGGGGAAGACAATTCAGTTTCACTTCCTATCCCAACTCTGCAACTGCAGGATAATAAAGGAGATCCATGATTACAGTGATCTGTAATTTCAACTACAGAATGAACAAAACTATTGTCCAGCAAAAAAGTAAAGTGGCATATTCTATTTAATGGAATATTTATTAATTTTTAATGCATTTGTCAAAATGACTCTTAGTGTGATATTGTGCTATAAATCTGTATGCTATTAAGTTTAAAATAATCTATAATAAATTTGTCATGCTTATTACTATCACCCTTTTTGTTATCTGGTATTTTATATTTTCCATCTGTGAATAACCAAGATATTTGTGAGTAAGCAATGTCATAAAATGCATAAATATTCAAAGAAAATACTATTGTGCTTCTTATGGTAATATTTGTCTGCTAGAAAGTGCAGTTTTTAGCTTTGATATGGAAGAATGATTTACAGTGCCTGAAAAAATGGAGCTTGTAACAGAACGAAGATGTTCTTCATCACAGAAAAACACTGGTATTCAAAACTTCCTTGCTGACCCCCTCAGGCATGTCTCATAAGACATTTCATTGTAAGCTATTGAACAGAAATCTAAAGCTCATGACTTAGCACTGCCAGTGCCTGTGCTTGTGTTACCAGGCTGCTGCAACATAGCATTTGAGTCCTTCAGCAAGGTTTGTAAGTGGTGGCTTGAAGATACTACACTGTGGATGAAAATTGAATTGAAGCTTAGTAAGCTCTTATTGAACTGCTGAAAAGATTGTGGCTAAGAATTTAACCTATGACACAGTAAAACAAAATAAATGTGTTACTAAGGTTATGACATGACCTGTAGAAAGCAAAAAAACTGAAAAGTTAAATTTTATGTTCAGTCCAAAATTGCTGTGTATGGTGTAAAGTGTGACATCCAAAGTGGCCAGCTTTACTCAATGAGCTAAAAATTGTGTTAGATCCAAGTGCAGTGTAACAGAGCAAGGTGGAAATGTTAAAATTGTAGATCCTAAAGCTTTGTGTGGGCCCATTTTTCCTTAAATGTCAATCTGTGTGTGGAATGACACAGGATTATACAGGGAAAAAAAAAACCTCACTAAAAACCCCACATGGATGAGCCATTCTTCTGTATATATTTTTTCTGTAGAATCACTCAATTAGTAAAAATACTTTTTTTTCTGGAGATACAAGCTACTTCATTAGTCTTTTTATTTGTTTACTTGTTTGGTTGGTTTTTCGTCCTTGTAAATACTAGGACAGGGAATATGGTTTTTTAAAGGTCTGCAGATCTAGGTCTGCAAAGCAGAGCTCCTGACCTCCAAGATTTTGTAGTGGACCTGAGCTGCTCATTGCAGAGTTGTGCACTGGACACACACTTTCCACAGAAAGCACCCCAATCCTGCAGCCTGTAAGACAGCCACAGCATGGCCCAGGAGAATTCCCCACATTGTACCCCCTAGCATGGGTGCACCTGGCAGCACAGGGAGACACAGCCTTCCAGAGGCAAAGCACAAGTGCAAGACAAGTGAGAAGAGTTAAAAAGAAGCTGAAAAAAATGGGCAATTGAAACCAAGACTGGAGAAAAGCAGTGCAATCAGATCCTCAGTATTACAAAGCACCTCATTTTGCTTCCTTACAAAGTTGGAACAAGAGAGAGATCTAAATCTAATCAAACCTAGAAGAATGCTTGCCTTAATCCTGGAAAGAAAGCAAATCAAATAAACAAACATCAGAGACTGAAAATTTCAGATGACAAAACCAAAATACATAGTGTTTATTTATTTATTACTGCAGTTATTTATCTCCAGTTTAAATTTTGGTTTTGTTACATGATTCTTACCAAACTTCAGTTCATTCACTTGCAAAACTGGCATACTTTTACTTAGCAGGAGTCTTCCAAATATGAATAGATGTGTTATATTCTTTACTTGGCTAAATGTTTCAGAAATGCTTTTTGAGATTCCTGAGTAACAGGCACAAATTATAAAGTATTGTTCCTATTACTCTGAGCTTTGTATTAGGCACAATGAAAATAACAGTGATCCACTTCAATCAAATTCTGTATTTCTTCTGAAAACTTGCTGGGTTTATCCATAAATGTGAGCATGAGAGAGGACTGTTTTAGCACATTTAAGAAAGGAAAAAAGTGTGATCAGAGATAGATACTGTTTTTTTAAAAATCACTGTTTAGACACCTAAAGGAGATGGAATTGAAAGCTGCTGAACAATTCCAGATGTCACCATCATGAAAGAGTGCTGGGAGGACTTTTATCCCTCAGCACCAGGAAGGAACTGGCCTGATTCTTAACTGTGGATTCACGTAATCCCAGATATTCAGTTTTGAAGATGCTGTCTGAAACATCTGGATATTTGAAACACCCAAATCCTTTATTAGTAGCAGTTAGCCTTTTCTATGCCTTGGGAGATCTATGGGACAGCTTTCCGTACACAGTAGTAAAACCACATTTTTTTTTTTTCTGTGTGGAGAAATAACTCCCTGAATCTCATTCTTTTGGATCAACTGTAGGCAACGCTCTGGCAGAAATACTGACTGCCAATGTAAAAATGTTGAGCTGCAGTCAGCAGACTCATCACACTCTAAATATTGTAGCTTGTGGAAAGAAATGCAGTGTGGGAGTAACCTTTTACTCCCTTCTACATACTTGTGGAGGCTTTCTGCCCTTTTGCACAGTTGTAAGTGATTGAACGTAAAGCAAAGCACTACTGGGGGCTGTGGAGCACTGCTGGAAGCAGAGCAGAGCAAGTGACTCCATTTGCCTTCTTGCCAAGTACTTTAAAGGGTACCTTTAGCCCCAGTGCGTGGGGTGGGCACTAAATGAGGTCTCTGTTTGCCCTGCCCAGGGTATGGCTGAGTGAGGATGCTCAGTGACTAATGATGCACAGGGGAGGATTTTCTGCCTTCAAGAGACCCCATACCACCCTTTAACCACAGCTGGGACCACCTGGGCTAGGGCACACATCCCTGCTGGGTCAGGCAGAAGTGCTTAAATTAGGTTTCAGAAAATCATGTGTATGGGAGGCACCCAGCTAGTGCAAACATCAGAACAGAAACTCCCTGGGATTTATATACCAATAAACAGAAAATACTCTCCTGCTTCACAGGTATGTCTGAGGTTTGGTACTTCCCTTCAAGGCTTAATAGTCTATGGAGAACAAAAGAGCCAGTGAAGTGCTTGCTACTTTCTATCTAGTGTTTGATAGCTGGTGATTGAAGAGGATGACACCACCTAAGTGAGCCCATTGTACCTCCATTTACAGACTGAATTGACAGCAGTAATAATATGTCATATACATTAATTTCCTGCCTACTCAATGAGGAAATTATGTGTATTTGTTGTAGGTTAAAATACCACAGCAAGCCAAGCCAAGAGGATCACAGAATTATCCCAAACAGCAATAAAATATTTCCTCCTTGTCCTGTCAGATCTCCTTGGGCTTAGACTTTCCATTTTGGGGGGATTTGTTGGTAGACCTTAATATAATTTCCCAAACTATGAAAAGGTGGAAAAAAATATCATGTTTTCTGTCAGTATATTTTGTTAATATAACTGTGTTAAGTCATCAAAACAGCACTCCTAGCTTATATTACCAGAGCAGTGTTTTCTAGCCTCAGATTTAGCCTTTTTTTTAGGCAATTGAGAAACAACAGCAGCTTTGGTCACCCTGGCATTTCTGCTGCTTCATATTGGATGTTCCTGCAGGAATAGGACATCCATCCTCTTGCAGTGCCAGCCAACAGACATTCTGGTGTCTGTGAACATATGCCAAGAGAGGACTGAAACTTCCAAAGTAAGTAAGTTTGACAACACAAACCAACAAGGCAGGTTACTTCTTTGCATGAAGCTAGTAAAAGTTTCAATGGAGGTGTAGAAGTACTTTGTAGATATCATATAGATTAAAAAAAAAAAAAAAACAGAAAAAAAACTTTATAAAAATTTGTGTTGGGTTTTCATGACTAGGTTTTAGTAGTAGAGGGGCTACAGGGGTGGCTTCTGGGAGCAGCTGCCAGAAGCTTCTTCCATGTCCAGCAGAGCCAATGCCAGACAGCTCCAGGATGGATGTGCTGGGCCAATCAGAAATGGCAACACCTATGGGATAACACAGTTGAGAAGGGAAAAGTTATTGCACAGTTGCAATTGCACCCAGAGAAGAGAGGAGTGAGAACATGAGAGGAAGAGCCCTGCAGACACCAAGGTCAGTGCAGAAGGAGAGGCAGGAGATGCTCCAAGCACCAGAGCTGAGATTCCCCTGCAGCCCATGGTGCAGCCCATGGTGAGGCAGCTGTGCCCCTGCAGCCCATGGGGATCCACAGGGATGCAGAGATCCCCCTGCAGCCCATGGAGGGGACCCACACCAGAGCAGGTGGATGCCTGAGAGGAGGCTGTGACCCCGTGGGAGGCCCGTGCTGGAGCAGGGCCCTGGCAGGGACCTGCAGACCTGTGGAAAGAGGAGCCCACACTGGAGCAGGTTTGCTGGTGGGACTTGTGACCCTGTGGGGGACCCACGCTGGAGCAGCCTGTTCCTGAGGGACTGCACTCTGTGCAAGAGTGATCCACACTGCAGCAGTCTGGGGGGACTGGTGCTTGTGGGATGGACTCACGTTGGAGAAGTTCACAGAGAACTATTTCCAGTGGGGGGACCCTACGTTGGAGTAGGAAAAGGACTCCTCTCCCTGAGCAGCAGCAGAAACAACCTGGGATCGAATGACCATAATCCCCATTCCCATCTCCCTGCACTGCTGGGGGAGGAGGAAGAGCTGGAAAGGAGAAGTGGGGAGAAGATGCTTTTTAAGATCTTATTTTACTTCTCATTATCCTTCTCTGATTTTTTTAGTACTAAAATTCAATTAATATCCCCAGTTTGAGTCTGTTTTGCCTGTGAGTGATATCTCTGTGTCCTGAAATCAACCCATGAACTCTTTGGTACATTTTTCTCTCTCCTTTCCAGCAGCAGAAGGGAAAAGAGATTTGATGGGTACCTGGCATCCACCCAGGGTCAACCTACTATAAACAATAAGCAAATACACTTTGGGTTATGTAAAAACACTTTGTGTTGCATTCATAGCTATGAGAAACATAAAGTTACTGACATATATACCTACTTGTTAACATTTGTCTGTAATAGTAAGAAAATAATAGGAACAGTTAGAACAAGGCATGGCTGTTGACTCACTAGCAAAAAGGAAGACTATGACTGTATATGTAAATAGGCTGCAACGCAATAGAGGGGGAAATTGTATTTCCATAAAAGAAACTAGGAAAATGAATATGCACATATTTTATAGTCTCATTTATACATTCCTTACATGGTAAATATAACTCAAAAAAATATCTCACTGTTCAGCGTAAGAAAAATTGTTTCACATGAAAGTTTTATTTCAGTCTTTCTTGAATAGTCAGGAGGAGTACCTAAACTGAATTTTGGCCTTCAAAAAAGGGCTGTTCCTTATATGTAAGACATTGTAGGGCAAATGTGAAGCAGAAATTGAAATACATATTTTCAGTATATTCAGTATGTATTTGGACTAACTCTATAAAAATAACTGCAGGTCTGCCAAAACACAAGAGAGAGAGAGAGAGAGAGAGAGAGAAAGAGAGAGAGAGAGAGAGAGAGAGAGAAAGAGAGGAGGTCAAGCTAAAATACCCTGGCAGGACTGATGGACATAGGCCTGTTTGGCATCATGTGTATTCACATCTGTGAGCTGGGGCTGTGTGTTCAAGGACAGGATCTGTTTCTCTGCAAGAAACCCTGCACATTGAACTTCTCCAGGAGCTCCACAAAGGGCTGGTAGTGGCAGCTTTCCCTGCTCCACCCAAGATTTCACAGCAGTCCAAACTTGGCCACCCTAGTACTGCTGGAAGACCTCAGACTGCCTGCCCTCAGGGCTCCTCAGTGTTTGGAAAGTTTCTGAAATAGCTATTCCAGAACATAATTTGGGCGTACATCTTCTCTGGATGCTCCTATTTCAGAGTAGGAATGCTTTTTTTGGTCTGACTCTAATCCTTATTCACAGCTAATTCAGAAACTGGGTGGCTGCATAGAAAATAGGTATTAAAAAAATTATTCTGGAATAATAGTCACAGCTCTCATTTCTGTACCAGATACAGCTATTGGGGAATGCCTCTTCCAGTGCATTTCCACATGGAGGTGAATCCTGAATGTTCTACCACCTGTTTTTTTCCCCATCAGATAAAGAGAAATCCATATGCCACAGTCCTGAGAAATAAATGAAAACCCTTTGAAATTAAATGCTGCTTTAAACTAAGTTATTTTGACAACAGATCAATCAAAGGTATCACACTTTACTTATGGTGCCTGAAGAGTTGAATTCTGAGCTGTAGTTTCTGTTGCATCACTGAGTTACTAATTTTCTTAAACTTAACTAAAGATGATTCATGGGCAATTAAAAAATGGCAAGGAAGAGAAATGCCACTCTGGTGTGATCCAACAGGTAGGTGTTGTCAGGTGGAAAAACTCAGGCAGCAGGTAGGTGTTGTCTCAGACCCAGTCTCACCAGCAAGGCAGCAGGGATGTGACCAGTTTAAACCACAGGGAACAGCTCTTGCCCCATGCTTGGGAACAATGTACCGAATTTCTGTAACAGTCTCCAGGCAGTGCAAAGCAGATGGAGTCGGCTCTGCACCCTTGTGCCTGAAGGACACTGCCCAGGAGGCCCTTCATAGCCTTTGTTTACCATGCTTGCCTTGTGCAGCTCCACAGTGAGATGTCAACTGGAACAGAAATGCTGCTTGACTGAAGGCGCTAACCAGTTTTTTGCTGAATATATTAAGTAAGAACCACTACTGATTTAATATCTTTTCTAATAACAAAACAGGTTTAGATTGGACATTAGGAGAAATATCTTCACTGAAAGGGTTGTTGAACATTGGAACAGGCTTCCCAGGGAAGTAGTGGAGTTACCATCCTTGGAAGTGTTCAAAAAACACGTAGATGCAGCTCTTAGGGACATGTTTTTGTTGTGGGTTTGGCAGTGTAAGGTTAGTGCTTGGATGCAATGACCTTAGAAGCCTTTCCCAACCTTAATCATTCTATGATTCCAGGTGTCAAAAAGCATGGAAGGAAAGGCACTGGTGCTGTGAACTCGGGCAGCTACCCTTGCTCCACAGTGAGCAGTCTCTTGAAGGACAAGTGAGATGATGACCTGAGTTGAGGTGGAGAGAAGTGCTTTCAAGAAGAGGCTTTCTCTCCACTGCCCTCACAGGGAGACACCAGTGGCTCTCAAACAGGTGCTCTTACAGCATATGATGTTAGCAACCCTATGAACACTTAGGTCTGGAGTAAAATGATAGCACAGAGCAACAATGGTAAGGCTGAGCTTTCTCTAAATCTGAACTCAAGATGAAAAAGGCAAGATCTACATCTGCCAAAAGACAGATGTCAGGCTGTTGGAACTCTCATGGTTACTGGTAGAAGGCCAACAAGTAATAAATAATCACAAAGTCAGTCTATTAATTTCTTCATTAGAGCTGGCCAAAAATAGCCACTGCTATTTGTAGCTGAGAGAGAAATAGTGGATGGCTACAGAGCAATAAATTGCTGTTATGAATTATAAGTTAATGGACATTGAAAATGCTAAATTATAGATATTAAGTAATTATGCAAATTATATTCCTTCAGCTAATCATTTTTTTAGAAGAAGCACTTATATAGTATTTTCACAAAGTGACTGCAGTGGCAGAAACAGTCCTATTGATGTATAACCTGAAGTATTAGAAGTAAACAAACTCCTGTTATAAATGGTATTGTCTTCTGTCCAGGAACTTCAAAGCTTTTCATAATGTTAGCAATGCCTTAAGGTGGTCTTCAGAAATATAGGGATAGGCAACCTGAGGCACAAAACTGGTAAGGGAAGTAAGACCCAGGTTTTTCCTCTTCTTAAGTTTCATGTACCAGTTTCACTGCAGATGGCAATGCTTGGCTTAATGTGTTCCCATGCCCATCACCCAAGCCTAGGCTACCCAGTGCCCCTGGCCTGACTGTGCTCTTCCAGTATATTTGCATGATTGCTCATTGGACTACTTCCACACAGAAGATTTTCCCTTTAAAAAAAAAAATAAGAGCTTAAAATAGTGTTTTTAAAATTTTATTTATTATTTTAATTACACGGTTGCCTTGGCAGGATTACATGGTGGCACGAGCAAGCCACAGCAGTAGTAGAGCTGGGGACAATGTCAGCCCCCAGGTGGGCAGGGGATCTGTGCTCTCCACCCAAGAGACTCATCGAGCCTCCCCCTTACCCTGTGAAGATAGCAGTTCTCCTCTTCATGCACTGCTGAAGCATTGTTTTGCAGGAGATTGGGTGAAATCCAGCAAATACATCTTTGTTTTTCAATCTGGTCACATAAAATTCTCTCTGGGTTTTATGGTTATGCTGGCTGCTCTCTCTTCAGACTAAATGAGCAAACAATTAAGTGTCCCACTGCTCAGCCAGACCTAAAGCAATGGTAGTGACTGCCAAGGACTAGACTGACTATAAACACTAACATTGGGAATTAATTAATTCAGGATTTATATGTGTGTGCAACTTATAGAACAGGCAGAATTTCAGCAGAAAGCCATGGAGACAGGAAAACTCATGTTTGTAAATCAGAAAGAAAACCAGAAAACCACTTTTTTGGACAGTATAGTAGCTGAACACCAGGGTTGAAATATGAAAAGGGAAATTGGCTCTGTATGACTTCCGTGCTTAGGAGAACATTATTTGCCAATAAACATAGTCATATCCAAGAAATAGCTAACTGTCATAATTTTCTCCTATGAAGTAGGGTGCACAGATCACTGCACACAAAGCAAATTCTTATGATGAAAAGAATGAAAACATGAGATCTGATCTGATACATTTGAGGCCTCTATTTGGGTATTTCAAAGTTGCCCATTAATTTGAGATTGGAAAACTTTGTTATCCAAACTGTGAGTTCTGCTGAAACTGCCTGTAGCATTGCCAAAGCCTGGCAGTGGTGACACAGCCCTCAATGCGGCCCAGGCCAAGGCACAGACTCACTCATCATGCATCCAGCAAAAATTTTTAAATGCTTCTTTTGCTGGGACATGCAGCGTGAAGAATCTGTGGCCACTATGTGAGATTTTTATTTCTTGCTTGTTGAAATGAAACCATAGTTCATACTGAAAGCTTTCATTAGGAACGAGGATGAGACAACTTGAAAATAGGATGATTTCACTGTCTTACCACATATCCTGCCAACCCCTGTGCAGGACTGGCCAGGCACTAGCCATGTCAAAGTTAATGGGAATGGACATGTAGGTAACGTAGGACTTTACAAGCTGCAGGGGACAGGAGCACTCCCACAATCTGAAGGACAAGTGAAGAACCATCTGCCCAGATCCCATCTCACCACCAGAAGGAATGACACACAACTCTTGGCTTTTTTGATCCATTTAAAATCTTAAATGTGGTAAATATGCAGTAAATCATGTAGTAATCCCTGCAACAAGTATTGGCATGCAGAAGCTTTTTTCTTTCATACTCCCAAATCTAATTATTTTTCCACCCTTCTTTTTCCCAGTTCCTGCTCTGTTTCCTCTCTACCATTCTCATTCCTGTTTAAAACTTTCTGCTTCTTTGCACTGTTCCTTTCAACAAAGAGGAAAGAAATAATGTGGTCCTTCATTTTACTGCCCCTTTGTAGCAAAATCAGAAGGAGAAAATAGAGAAGGGAAGAGAAGCACATTTACATTTCTTCTAACTACTGCTGCTGCTGACATTTCTATTTATTTGATTTACACACATTCTAATTAATACAAGTAGTAAAGGGGAGAGCTCAGCAGTGAAGCTACAAAAGTTTACAAGTTGCTTTCACATGTTTATTGCTTTGCTAAACTCCAGATCCCTAATCAGCTTAACAGATTATTCCCTGCATTCATAATGCTCTGCTGACAATGAAATGTAAACAATCTGCTGCAATGGGAGATGTAAGATCTATAGAGAAGATCTCAGCATTAACTTATGTTTCTGTTCCTGGTGTCAGGAAAAAAAACAACCAGTAATACAAGCCTCAAGTGAGTAGTTTTCCTGCAAGTGAAAACAATCTCACTGATCAAAAATTGTATTAGTATATATCCAAGGAACATGTTATCCCACAGTTATTAATTGTTGAATACAGTAGCCAGCACTCCAGTGAACAGAAACAATTTCTCCAAAAAGAAAAAGAGAAAAAGAGAATGTGTAAAGTTAGTCACAAAAAACCTGCCCAAAACCAAACATTGTAGTTTGAGGAAAAATAAGTATCAAAGCATCAAAAAGTATAAAAATATATTAGCATAAGGAACAGGAGTCCAGAAGAGCTCTTTACTGCCCCTCCTATGGCCTGGGAGGGAGGTACACTCATAATATAAGTAAGAAGGAACTTCACTATATGACATTTCCTTTCTGTGATTAGAAATGGGGACTCTTTTTCCTTTTACTCCAAGAGAGATGAGATTCAGAAAAGCTGTCTATTTTTGCAGCTTTTAAACTAAATCACTTCCCCCCCCCCCATCTGCTACTTATGACAAGCTCAGAGTATTTCTGTGTCTCTGCATAACATATTGTATCTTCAAAGAGTGCTGAGCACCACAGGGAAGATGATCCTACTTTTACCTGGACAGTGTGCAGGTTAAAGGTAGATCTTACCTCAAATTACATTCTACACTCCTGTGAGCGAGCCCCACTATGAGCTGGTTTTGAGTGGCATTCACCCATAGAAACTTGATTTTCTAGCCTAGAGCTGACCTCTCCTCAGTCAGCATCTGTAGAAATCAAACCAAATCAGTCAGATAGACTGCAGGGCTTCCAAGCAAATGAGCACATACCAATTGGCCAGGCTGCATCTACATGTGCTCTGCTGTGTATTCAATTAAACAGGCAAAAAGAACTTACACATTTTGTCAGTTCCCTGCAATCATTAGGCATTTCTCTGCCCTTACCAATTCATACCACAGTCGCAAATTTTTAAATAAGTAGGCACTCCTCAAGGACTTCCAGCTGTAAGAAATGGGTCTCAGAAGGACAGAATCATCTATTCTTGACAGAATCATCTATTCTTGATCTTGAGCCCTGAGCAACAAGTTTAATTTTTTACACATCACATTAGACTGCAAGGCAGTCCAGGTTGCTATAGGGAATTCCATAACAAAAAGAATTGATACCTATTCAAATAAAAACATCTTTAGTCTACTCTGCAGTCAAGGAAGGCAAAGCCTATTCAGAGTCTCCTGATACTAGTTAAAAAAAACATCACTTTACAGACAGAAACATATAGCCTGTTTTCTCATTACCACTCATCAACAGCAATGACAGCCTGACTGACAGACAATTTCAGTGTTCCCCTAAGCCCTCTATCCTCAAACCAATACTTCACAGGTTCAGCATATCTATTACAGCAGGAAATACCCAGTTTATTCATGGGCATTTGCAAGGTTGACCATTTTGTTCAAAAAATGGTCCCAGCACAGGATGTTTTACAGCAGCTTTCCCATCATGCGGGACCAGTAGCTGAAGTCTGCAGCTTTTCACTGACATTTTCCCCAAAGGCATGTGAGCAGTCAGGGAGATGCAGCCCATCTGATCTCTGTAGCGCCTTGTCAGAGGAGGTGACGGTGGTTAACACAGCTCTTCCACATGTCTAACCTAACCTGTGATTATATTCAATTGATCTAATGTGATTGGTAAGATTAGATAAGATCCCTCCTGCACTTTCAAGGAACTGTGCTGCAGGAGGAGAGCCAAAGTGTTCATCTGGACCTGATGATCTTCCAGTAGACAGCACACTGCTGGCTCAGGGAAGCACTCCTACAGGAATTTTACCCAAAAAAACATCTATTATAAGGTGGGAATTGTGACTTAGTGCTCAATCTGGAAGAGAATTTCAGCCTTGGCCGCTCAGTGGGAGGTTTAATGTGCCAAATATCTTGTATTATGTTCTGATCTTAGAATTTTCCTGGAGTGTATGTAGGCCTATAGCTGCAGATATTTTCTGAAATTATCCTCCAGTGTGACACTTCTTTATGAAGTACAACAACTAAATAGCAAAGTGCAGGCCAAACCACTGGGCCGCATAGGAAGGCTTAAGCAGGAATTAATTTTAAGTACTATTTGGATCTAATCCCAAATGCAGGAGTTCAGGTATTTAATTGCAGTGCAGCTGTTCGCACCACTGTGCCAGAAGAAAAAAAAGCATGAAGAAGGCTGGGAGAGCAAGGGTGGTATGGCCTCATGGGGTAGCACAAGGAAGAGAGGGGTGTATTTGGAAGTCATTTGTATAGTCCTTCTGTAATCAGAAAAATAAGGATTTGTAATGGCCAGTCCTCTGCTAAATTGCTTTTTCCTTCTTCACTGCAAAAGTCAAGGAAAGGGACCCCCCATGCAGACAGTGAACATCCCTTCTCTTGTGCCTGCTTGCTGGAAACAAGGACAGCACTGCAGCAGCTCCCAAATTACATCCTGGCAACAGCAAGGCTTGCCTGAATACTTCAGCTCAAGGCAAACACAACAGGATGCTTTAAGGCAGCAAGATACAAGTGCTTCTCTTCAGAACAGACTGTGCTCCTGAGAGGTGGATTTCACCCACCATCCTCAGGGGGACCAGCCCTGAATCACATCAATGTAGCTGAGCACATCAACACCCCAGGGACCGACAAGCTGCTTCCATTCAACTGCTTAACACTAATTGCCCAAATACACATCTCTTACCGATGGGAAACACATGGTAGCTCCTGATGAGTTGCTGCTCTCTGCTGAGAGTTGGACAGTTTCATATTTCCCATGGAGTAAAACTTTTCAGGTTATCTGTTTCTGGGCTGTAGCTAACACATAATAACTTCAGAGGATATTGTGCCTACAGGTCCATAATCCTGAGAGCAGCATCAAGCTCAAAGGCCTGAGAAAACAATAGGAATAACTTATCCAACAATTAATTTTAATTAGTATTCCAAGATGAGTGGACAAAGGAAATAAACAACTAAAAATTTTATCCTAAAGAATCACATATCCTAAAGATAATTACATTTGTATTTGTTTAGAAGATCTCTGCAGCTGTGTCAGGTTAGCATGCTCTCTTGCAGGAACTCATTAATTTAAGAAAAGCCATACCTTGAAATAATTTTTTTACCAGATAGATGAAGAAATGGCTGATGGATCCAGATGGCTCTGTGATGCAACTGTTTTCCTGCTGAAAGCAGGAGTAACAGACAAGACAGCAAAGGTTCCCAGCTTCCTTCCCTGCTGGGCTGTGCCTGAAAGTTTGTTTTGTTTCTTCCTCTCAAGTCTTACTCTAGTTCCTGTTTTGACTTCAGTTTCTCTAGGCTCTGTGTGCTGGTGTTTTTTCCTGTTTCCCTTTGGAAAGGAGCAGTTCACTGACTCCCCCTCCAAGTGGCAGCCCTGCCTGTGCCTTGGTGTTTTGGGCCGAGGGTGCTCTCATTTCTGCCACACCAGCCCAATACTGATGCTCGTGTGGCAGAAATACTCTTGCTCTGTCTTAAAACTACTTCAAGCACAAGAGAGCTGCAGCTGTACCACAGCTGGGATGTTGGGCAGATTCATGGTGTTTTGAGGGGGTTACTTTTCTGGTTTTATTGGTAGCTCCAAGTCTCCACCACATGGCATCTCACTCGTATTTTGGTGACAATCTTAGCAAGAAACTAAGCTCAGATTTTGAGGTTTAATCTATAGATACATAGATAAAACCCCAAATAATTGTCTGTTCATATAGGGATGTGTGTGCATGTATATACATTTTCCAGGAGCTGTATGTCAGAACTGTTCTTGATGTCCTGAGGTTCTGGAAAAGTAGCACATGGATAGTGCCTAGGAAGGGAATCCATAAACCCTTAGCCTTGGAGCACTTGAGCTCACTGTCATTTAACCTTTCTGGCTCAGCTCAGTGGCTCCATCCTCACAGTGCCCTGAGGAAGGATGTGCTATTCATGAAGTCCTGAGTAAAATTAAGCTGCAAGTTGCTGTCAGTTCTTCAGCTGCTTTTTACAGAAGTGCTGTCAGGTGAAGAAGAGGCTATATAAGGTGAAGCAAGCACACTATAAGAAGCTCTGTAATTGTAGATTACACTTATAAGATGCACAGAAGTGCTGTAAGATGAACTAACTGGTGAGGAAGTTGCTCTTGGATGGCTTTTGATTTCATGTTGGTCAGAAGTAAAAAATACTGACTGGTTTTATGACCCTAAGTTGAGCCAACCACATTGGTATTTTTTTGTAGTAAATAATACGAGTCCAAAATCAAAAGTTAACCTGAGGTGAACAGTGTGAAACATAGTGAGTGTCCCTTGTCAAAGACTATTTCCAAAGCCTCAAACATAGGTGATCCAGATTCCTCCAACATGATTTGATGATGGGCATTTGAAGACCATGACATTGAAGTATAACACTTTGGCAAAATCTGTTGCAAATCATTGGGTTTTTTTTTTTTTTTTTTTTTTTTTTTTTTTTTTTACACAATAATACATAAAAATAAGAAAGAAAGCTTTTGGCCTCAAAATGTAGTCCAGGCTGCCTGTGGCTCTGGCTGGCCCAGAGCAAGGCCAGGGCTGTGCTGCCGGGCCTGTCCCCGGAGCCAGGAGCCGTGTCCGTGCCGGGCGGCCCTGAGGGGCCTGGCTCTCGCCTGGGCCGGCGGGGATCAGACCAGGCCTGGCGGGACCAAAGCGTGCACAAAGCCAAGCTGGAGGAGAGCTCGCTGCAGGAGGCAGCGAGGCGGCAGGACAAGCAGCGGCCCGAGGCGCTTCCGCGCCCTCTCCGCCCCCTCGGACCGCGGGCCGAGCCGCCGCGGGCGCGGCTGCGCTCCCCGGGCCCGGCCCGGGTGTGCGGGGCTGGCTCGTTCCCCGCTCGGTCCCCGCTCGGTCCCCGCTCGGTCCCCGCCTGCTCCCGCGGGCACCGGGGCGCCGCTGGGGCCGCAGTCCCGGCCACAGGCAGGCACGAGGGACGCGCAGGAGCTGCTCTGCCACGAAGCCCCGGGAGCTGTCGCCTGTCCTCCTGCCACCTCGGCCTGCAGGACACGCGGGAACACGTAAATACACGGTGATAACATAACAACAACAGTAAATGCGGTTGAATTCTACGTTTATAAGTAATATGAATACATTGATAATATAAAACACAAAATCAGATCTGAAAAATACACAAACACATTTTATATATTAATTATAGAAGCATAAATATATGTATATATTTTATCATGTAAATAATACATTTATATAATAACAGCTATGTAATGACATATATATACTGTAGTATATATACAGTGTATATGTGATGTAAGTTTGTATAAGTAACGTATTTTTTATAATATATATGTAATATAATAGACATTAGATATATAGTATAGTATATTGCTATGTTTTATATTACTGTATTTTATATTCATACATTTTACATAATAACATGCTTATAATATACAGTATATGCATTATATGCATTGTAAGTACAAAACACAATATTTGTATTGTTATTGTTAGACATAATGCTATATGTATAGATAACCCCTCAGCTGAAATACCTGAGTGGATCTGTCAGATTTGGCTTGTGCCTTGCAGTGCCAAGCAGTTTTGTTACTGTCTGGAAAGACTGCAGAATGACTCCTGAAGAGGAGGCACAAGGAGAGCAGAGGTGCCCTAATGTGCCTTATTTAAAACTTCAAAAAGAGCATTAACACTGTGGTGTCCAGCTGTTGCATCTCTTCATTTTAGTACTGGTTTTCCATAAATTGCATTTTCAACCTAAATATATAGGTGGCAATGAGAGCATTATGTAGCAGCTCTTTTAATGTTACCTCACTGCTGCAGGGCATCCCTGCCTGGCATATTTGCCCTGATGTTTATTATTTTCTTTCTATGGATTGTGTTTAGTTCCCAGGAAATAATTCAGACAAAAATGAAATATTGAATAAAGGTTTTCTGAATATGGCTCCTTCCCTGAAAGTGCTGGCTGATAGGAGACTTCCCAGAGAGTGGTGAGATTTATGTCCTGGGATAAAGACGATGCACATCGTCTTCGGAGCTGTGGGGCTGCGTCGACACAAACATCTGGAAAGCTGATTATCTGAAGTGCTTGGAAAGTATTTCTTGCACAATTGTGCTCTTTCAGACTTCTAAGATAGCACCTATCACTGCAGTTGCCCCTTACAGGATGACATTATTGAGAACTCACTAGAAAAAAGACAGTGATAGTTATTATGCAAAGGATGGTGTAGAAGTGGCAGAGACTTCAGATGGGAATTTGAGAAATAGCTTTGGGCAACTGGGCACGGGCAGAAATGTGTAGAGACAGCCAAGAGCAGTGATTGATTTCCCGGTCTCCAACTGCACCAACATTCATCTGATTGCACTGGTCTTTTTTTATTATGATTTATTTATTTATTTTGGTGTGTATTTTCCTCTGTGCTGTTCCACAGAGCTGCTTTTAGGTGAATTTATGACAGAACTTTCAGTTTCTTCATTTAAATTGGCAGGAGTATTTTCTTTCCCCTTCCCTTCCCTTCCCTTCCCTTCCCTTCCCTTCCCTTCCCTTCCCTTCCCTTCCCTTCCCTTCCCTTCCCTTCCCTTCCCTTCCCTTCCCTTCCCTTCCCTTCCCTTCCCTTCCCTTCCCTTCCCTTCCCTTCCCTTCCCTTCCCTTCCCTTCCCTTCCCTTCCCTTCCCTTCCCTTCCCTTCCCTTCCCTTCCCTTCCCTTCCCTTCCCTTCCCTTCCCTTCCCTTCCCTTCCCTTCCCTTCCCTTCCCTTCCCTTCCCTTCCCTTCCCTTCTTAATATTTCTAAAGTTCATACTCTTAAAATAACCAGGAAATAATTTCACATAAAATGTGGACTGCTGAATAACATGTCCAATTTTTTCATTATGGATATTCAGAAACAATTCTACAACATAAGAAAAAATCCATCTGGAGAATTCAAGAGTTAAACACAAAATTATGGGGTTTGTAATGTTGATTTCATGGCAGATTTGTGTGAATTAAGCCCCTAATCCAAACCAAATAAGGTCAACACCAGGACAGTCATGGTCAGCAGACCTTCTCTGCTGCCTGTGGAGTGCTGAGGTGCAAGTGATGAAAAATTTTATAATGAGGCTGAAGGACTGCCTTGTCCAATCATTCCCTTTGGTACCTCTGCAGGGTGCTGACAAATTCAGTAGGGTTGAATCAGTGTGAGTAACATTTGAATATTTCAAAACTGATAGAGCAATGCTGGAGCTATTTAGGTTTGGAATATTTTGAGATGCCTTGTAGAGTTCGTCCCACAAAATGCACTGCCTCCTGCTTTGTATTCTGTGATGTCAATCAGCTATTCCTTTGAAGGGATCTTATTAACAGACTCCCCACCCCCAAATTCTGGTATCTCATAGAGTCACACTTCATTTTACTGTTTCTCTCTGACAATCTGCCACTAAAGAGAGAGTTATCATCTGCTTATAGATTAATTACAGTGTATTCCCATATATTCCCCTGCCCTACCCCAAAGGGTATACCACTAAGTGTAAAAAAAAGCCCTTCTTAATGGGCCATATATAGAGTTGTATACTAACTATAGCACTAACTATATAGAAAAACTTGATGATGTGTTTTTGTTACCTTGAATCCTTCCTGTAATAACCACCCATCCATTTGTTGCCAGTAGGTTTGACAGTGTGAAGATGTGTTTATTATATGAGGGTGGATCTTGGCTCACAGTGCTGCTCTGGGACCACCTCAGAGGGTTGTTACAGCTATGGGGTGGTGGGTGCCATGCTGGCTCTTCTCCCTGAACACACCCCAAAACCTCCCAATGATGTTGTAGGGTGTCTGTGAAGGGAGGACACTTCTGTGGCAGCAGGACCGGCCAAGTGAGCATGCAGTCAACCCCGTGGTGGGGCTGTAGCACCCAGGACACTGGGGGAGGGTAGGTGTGCATTTGCAGGCAGTCCCAGCCAGAATACAGCAGGAAGCATCTCTCACCTGGTGTTTTAACAGCTTGAGTTTGGCACACATTGGTGCCACTGAGTCTTACTGGGGACTGTCATTCTTATGGATGGTGCACAGTGAGGTTCTGACAAAGGAAGGCTCCTTGTTGGGAAAACTTTACTGGAGATATGGTGTCTCACTGCAGGATCTGAGACTTTTTGTGTTATCCCAACTAATCTCTTTTTAGTTCATGGGTTGTTTCAACACAAAGAAATTTCATAAGACTTGTTCTTCCATGAGGGATGTTGCAGAGGAAGATACCTGAACTGTTAGAAATATTAAAGCAGTTAAAGAAATACATTGGTGACATAAGGATATGCACTTAAATCAGAACTTAGCCAGATACAGTAAATACAAATGTCCAAAATTGGAATGAAGGCCTAAAGTGAAGCAATAAACCAACACACACCCTCTCCTTTTGTACACAGAAGTACTTCAAATGCAAATCCACCACAGAAATCCCCTATCCTACCCACTGTATGGAGCAGGCTTTGGTATATGGCACTTGTGTATGGACAGGATTTGCAAAGCTGCTCCCCACACCTCTAGCCTTGGTGCAATTTCTGATTCTGTATATTGTAAAGGAGCAAACTGGGGCACCACAGAAAGCCTGGCCCTCACATTTGTCCCCTAGCATTTCCTAGGACTGCAGAACTCCACGTGTTCCTCCATACGCTCTCCACAGGCACATTAGCCAGGAGGATGTGTTACATGCGGAGTTGGAGGGGGAGACCACAGCACACCAGAAGGAGCTTCATCCAGGAGCTTTTGCATCAGTTTGATAGCCTCTGACTTCTTTAAAGATATTTAGAGTTGTTTCAAAGTGACAAATATTACCTTGTTCCCCCGAAGTTGTTCCACAGATGAGGCAGTTTTTTGGCATTGATAGAAAGATGATTCATTTGTCTAAACCACTCAGCCTCGTTGTGTGCTCAGCTGGTATATGGGAGTCATACCCAGACAGGCTCCCAAAGAAGAATATACCTCATCCCTTGTCAAAAGAAGGAAAAGTTAAATTTGCTAACACTACAGTTTTCATAGGACTTAAAAGGATAAGCAGCTGGGACTAAGAGGTGATCTATTTGCATTTGCAGGACTCTGCTCTCTTCCACTTCTTCCTTTATCTTATAAGCACAGATACAAGGGATTGACCAAATACTCACTTGTTCTTGCCTTGGGAAAGCTTCCTGTTTTGGCAAAAATAATTGTGCAATAAAAATAAGGTTTTTTTAAATGCAGGAATTTGCACAGGATTTGTGAACACATGCATGTAACAGGGATGGTTTTGGACCTTGTCTGGAAATCTGCCCTCAAATACCTTTCAGTGATAGATACTCAGATTGAGGTGTTTCAAAGAACAAGGTTATGAGGCACCAGAGATTACTTAAAATGAACTATGAATGTAATTTTTCAAAAGAGCCTCACTGGAGCAACATGGAAAAATTATGTGCAGGGAATCAAAATAGATCCTAAGGACATGCTGATCTCCAGACTGTTTTTTTTTTTTTTTTTTTCTTCCTAGTATGCTGCTGGCTGCAGGGTGGTTGTGCTCACTCAGCTCATTTATACTGACTTTATGTTTTGGTGAGGGCTTGCACAGAGGAAATTACATTCGCCAGGGCCAGGGCATTGACTGGATTTTGCAGGTAGGATAAAATTATGCCAGTTCTGACAGCAACTGCTTAAATCTCTCATTGCATCCAACTGCACAAGCTGGCCAATATTTTCAAAACACTATCAAAAATAGTTTTGGTCTGATGTTTGCCCAATCCATTGAGTTCTTCTAGAGCTGGTCAAAAGAAGAGCTATATTTCAACAGGAGATAAACAGAAAAATTGAACTTTTCACTAAGTATGCTTATCCTTTTTTTACTTGTATGTAAATTTGTGAAAGAAATATAGTTTCTCTTCTGTATTCATCTTTATGCTTCCCCCACACTGGTGCTATAGGAACAGTTCAGAGGAAAGCTGCATTAACATTTTGTCTCTTGATGATCAATAGGATATGAAATAAAAGCTCCACTCCTAAAAAGAAACCTGGATTTTATGCTATTGAATTAACTTTACCTTAGGCATATAAAATATTATGTGGGTTGCATGATATTGAATAGCTGATACAGATAAATAAATCAGGCTACTGAATTGGACCATGTGCAACAATGAGAATAACAAAAGAAATCACATGTATTTATAAACACCAGAACTGGGCACACGATGGACAAGGTGGCAAAAGTGAAAACTCCAGAATGGGAATAAAACCAGCACGGAAAATAACAGATATTTGCATAAAATTATCTAAAAAATAATGGGGTGCATGGTTTATGAAGTTTCAGGGCACATTGCTTATGCTATGGATCAGAGACAGCTTTCCTCCTCCCACGTGGTGTGTTAAATGTCAGAAGTATGAATATCCTATGTAGCCAAAGCTGGGTTCCTGCACCAAAACTGGGCCATCTTCACCTTTTGGTCAACAGGCAGGGCAGGGCTCATGCCATGGAGATCCACCTGAGGTGCCTCAGCAGAGGGCTTGCTGTGTGCATGTGCAGCTGTGACCTCTGAGACCAGACATCCATTGCTAAAGACTTTTCATGGGTCCAGCAACCCACGTGTGGGACAGGGGGAGGTGAGTGTTGGCATGAGACCTCTGCCTCCATCCACCTGTGTGTGTGATGGCAGGCTTGCCAAGCTGAGCAATCCTGCTGTGTGGGACTTGCTTGGGTATGTGACAGGGTATGGCACTGGAGATAATGGAGGTTGTTTACCACTTGCAAACTATTTTCTACAGAGTACAGACAAAATCATGGCTCTATCTCAGAAATTATAATGGGAAGGAGAATTGATGACGTTTGATACAATATTTATGGTGAAGTTCAGTCAGTCTGTTCTCAGTGGTTAATTACATTTGGCTGAGGAGCCACAGGAAGAGCAGGGCAGATGCTAGGAGGTCTGTGGTTTAAAGTTTTTGTCCTCCTTTCTCATGCTAGCTGTTCACTACAGCCATGCTCCTGATCCTGCTCATGCTCCCTCAGTGTTCTTACACCCAGCTGTCCCACAGCAGGGACCTGCCTCATCCCCAGGCCTGCTTCTGGGGATGCCTCTTGGGGCTGGGAGGTATCCAGGGCTGGGGATACAGTGCTCCTGGTGGTGAGTTTGGTGCCACATCCAAGAGAAATAGCTGAGACAGGTGCTTTGACTACTGGACTTTTGGGGATGAATGGCATCACCTGCTCCTCTCCAGCTGTGCATCCAGAGGCAGCTGTTGAAGGATGCATGTGCTAGGAAGCGGTTTCCACTGGCTTGTGGGTCCTGAGTGATCAGGACTGTCCAAGTGCTGATGGAAGCTCAGGTATTTTGGAGTAGCTGCCTCAGCTGAAAGTAGTATCTTGCAGACCCACTGGGCTGCTCTGCAGTATCTTTTCTTCCCCCTGGCACTGTGGGGAGCAGAGGTTGCTCTTCTGGTAGGGTACAGCTCATTTCCATGAGGTCAGGCTTTGTGGTACCTGAAGAAAGGCACCTCAAGTAGTAAGTCATGACTTTGGCCTCAGTGCATTTAAAAATGTAAGCCAAGCTTTCTTTTCCACACACCCCCCCCCACCCCAATATTATGGACCCTCTCCCACTGAGAGAGGACAGAACAGCAAGAGATCAATTTTGCGGGAACATCTTTTACTAAATAAAGCTGAAAACAAAATACCAATTTCCAGACAACCCTTGAAAGCACTTGGCAGTGCAGCCACGCATGTCGTTGTTCCTAGATGCCGACCTCTGGGGCAGAAAACTTCTGGGATGGCTCATCCCTACTTACATGTTTGGTGGCATGCTCCCTCTGGTGATCCTGCAGTATCAAGTGCTGGTTGCTGTGTTGGCAGGTTCCAGGATAACAGAGCACCCCTGAGCTTCCTGTCCAAATCAGCTGTCTCTAGCATAATTTTGTGGCATTATGCATCCACAAAAGCATTGCCAAGCAGGGTGGCCTTGGCTTTGCAAAATGCTGTGACACAGAGCTTTACAAGGCCAGCAAGAAAGAACACCTGCTTTTTGTGGGTCAGCAGAGGTGCCTTCTGCAGGCACAGTGTCCACTGTCAGGGCTTCTGGGAGATGGTCAGGTCTGTGGCATGTATCAGTCTTCCCGTTTCCAAGCTACCAGTTTGTTCACTCTTTCTGTGCAGATCACATTTTCTGTGCTTCTTACTTTTGTAACTTCCTTCTGAGCTCTCTTTGCTTGCTGCACATGTTCCTTGAAAGGTGGTTCAGAATGAGAAACAGCAGTTTTGCTGGGCCTTCACCAGCGCTGGACAAAGCAAGAAGACTCCTTCACACACCTTCCAGCCTGCACCTCCTCTCCTGACAGCCCCACAGGGTTGCTTCCCACCCCTGCAGCTGTTTGACACTGCTGCCTAGTGCTGTGGTTCGCTCCATCACACTTGCCTTGCTCCTCATCCTGTGTTCACACAGATGATGCTTCTGCCAAAGTGTCAAGTTTTTGTGCTTGTCCCTCCTGTATCCTACTGCTGATCTTAGAGCACTTGGCAGATTTTAGATCATTTTGAATTCTGCTCCTGTCTTTTGGCACCCAGAGACCTTCTGAGGGTAATGTTTTATGCATTCCTACTCACATACCGTGAGTCATTAGTGAAAATATCAGGCAGCCCCCGTTCACAGCAGTGTGCAGGAGCCCATTCTATATTTTTTTCCCAGACACTCAAAGAATGCTCTTCATTCTTTGTAGGTTTTTGAACAAGGCCTGTAATCGCATTACTGAGGTTCATTTAAAGTGTTTTCCCTCAGCTTGCATGTGAGAATGACATTTGCCACCTACATTACGATACTTGCTCACCTTGCAGTGTTGTCTGAGAAGGAAACTGGGTTGGTTGCACACGATTTATTCCTGATAAACACACTTGCTGTTTTTTATCCTCTTATTTTCTTGTGGGTTTGCAAATAGCTCTGATTATTTTTTGAGTACTCTTGAGTGGTTTTTGAGCACTACTAAGCAGTGATCCTAGGCTTTGCCATTTGAAAGATTTTTGCCCTATTTTCAGTCTTCTGGGACCTCCCCCATTCTTCAAGAACTTCAGCTATAACCGTTAATGACTTTGTGACTCCTTCAGCCAGATCCTAAAGTACTCCTAAGGCAATTTCCTCAGGCAACAGAGGGCTGTAGTCCATCAGAGTCTGGCACCCAGAGGCACATTGCCTGCATGGGAAGGGCAGCCACCAGCCCCTCTCCTGCTGCCATGGGCAGAGCAGAAAAGTGAGAAAAAGGAAATACTGTTACCTGCCTGTTGCAGGTGAGGAACTGAAACAACTGCTGGTCCTCATTGGTCCCTAACGTAAAACTTGAGCTCTCTTATCCATAAACCCTCTCCTTTTCTCATCCTCTCTCACTGAAGTGGATGATTTCAAGTCCTTGGCACCAGTTCAGATCCAAGAGTGCAAAGCACATACAATACTTTATTTACAGTGCAACAGAGATCTGCAGAAAATTCAGCCCCAGCGATATTACACAATTACTTATAGATGCCTGTGTTGAAAAGAAATGAAAATTATTATTTATTGAGAACTTCTGAGCAGTCCCTGGGATTAAAGAATGCAATAACATTCTATGTTAAACATTGTGTTAGGGGAAATAATACTTTACAGATATTGGCAAAATAATGTTTCATTTCAAGGGCTGTTAGACTACAATGAGTACAGGAAGTCCAGCTTTAAAAGAACCATGGCGACTGAGGTACAGCACAACTCACTTTTTAATCGAATATCAGGGATGACAGTGAAGCTCCAACTCTGAAGGTCCCTTCTCACCCAAACCATTCTGTGATTCTGTGATTTTGTTTATGACTGTGGCTTTGTTGCTTGGGAAAAGCAAGTGTTAAGAGCCATGGATTTCATTTGCTGTAAGAGCGAGTTATTTGACCTTTGGCAGTGGGAGATTTGACACTTAAGTGGATTGATTTTGGCCCAGATTCAGCCTAGCTAGCTATGGAAACATAAATGAGATGCCTGAATTAGGAGCACAGACACAGTAGGCTCCCTCCATAATCAGTGTAAAGAAATGTGTGCCTCTGGAGGGTGGACTGTCTCACCCAAGAGCTGAGTAGCATTTATTTCTCTCCAGTGTCAGTGAGAAAAACCTGAAATAATTCCAATCCTACTTTAAATATCTGAGATATTTTATGTTATGTCATTTCATGTACAAGTTGCTCAGGTAGCAAAATAATGATGAACTAAATAAGACTCAAAACAGTATTTGAAGCATGTTTTACACAGAGCTGCACAGTTTTGAGCTGAACTTTCCTTTTTGTTTGTTTGTTTGAGATTTGTTGGTTTTTTTTTGTTTGTTTGTTTGCAGTTCTCCAGTTCTCATCCAGAAATGATTAGTTTTCTGCTGTTTTCTCCTAGCTTACATAAGAGACTGGGAAACTTGTTAAATTGCATTTGTACACCAATCGAAATTAATTGTGGCCCCTATGAGATTGCTACAGTGCATGGGCACCTTCTGATTTGGCCACAACTCATGTCCCAGGGCCAGCAGATGGCTCTGGTGGCCACCAGGCTTCACCCTGGCCCTCAGTCCACCTCCAGCCTGTAGCCTGCAGACAGTGGCCATCCCCTTGTTTCAGGGGGGCAGAAAGTGAACCATCTCTCATGAGTTCATTTGCAGATTGTGGTCATTTCCTGAAAGGCCCATCAAGACAGGTGGTCCTGGAAGGGACAAGAGTGACCAGACTGGGGTCCCTGCTCCTGTAAGGGGGAGATGGAGGGAAGGAGCTAGTGGGGTTGTGAATGGGCTTCATGGTGGATCCTTGAGTGCAGTTTTCTGGGTGCCTGCAAGCTGTTCTCTCTGCAGAAGGCATCCTGCCGTTTTCAGGGAGGATGTCAGTAGATACATGCCAAACTCCTGTCTAGCAGCTGCTGCTGTTGCTCAATGACTTGGTGCCAAGGGCTTCATCTCCAAAGGAAAGACGGAATGCCCTTTGTGACCTCTTACTTCCCATAAGGATGCTCTGACATGGCATCTTCACTGTTCCTCCCATAAATGCTAGTCAGCCCTGGTACCTGGCAGGCTGCAGGACATCCCCCTCTCCAGTGCAAGCTTGCTCCTACTCAGTGCTGCTTCAGCTCTCTGAGGGTTCCAGGTGCCTCCATATGAGAGGTGAGCCACAGGGGGGCTGGTCAGTTCCCAGGCTCTGCTTTCCTAGTCCCAGAAACAGCATCCTGCAGCTCAGTGACTCCCTCTGAAAGATGGAGCCTGGAAATTGTGCCTATGAATTCACTATCTGTCTCAGTGTCTGTCTTCAATGGGAAACTGCTATCATTGGAACAGAATGTTTTTGTGGAGATAGGGATGATTTATCTCTGCTGCCTTGAGCTTTCTGACACTGAGATGTCCAGTCCATTATCAGTACAGAGAGAGGCAGTCATTAGATGGGAAGTTGGCTCACCTCTTCTAGACACCTCCTGAAGGGGATTAATTTTTCCTGGAGGTGTTAATTTTTTTTTCACTCACTGTGGACAGAACATATGGAAATAACTCAGGCTGAATATTTAATATATAGTGACTAAAGTTTAGTGAAATAAAGGTGCAGAATCATACTCCAGTGTTCATATCCTACAGCAAACTCTGGGCTTTTTAGTGCACTGCTCAGCAAGGAACTAATTAATATGGGAGAGCAACTATGAAGTAGAATTCAAACTGTATGATTTAAAAAGAAACAGCCAAAAAGTCTGCTAGTGACCCAGTGAAAGTGGGTTTCTTTACATGCATCCTCCTGTCACTTTGACACAAACCTGAACTGAATTGCACAGCTAAACCACAGCTACCCAGAGCCTGAGTGAGTTGCCAGGTTTGCTCAGTGATTGTGGGAGCATTGACTCATTATAGCCACCCTGGGCTCAGTGTGGTCCCAGGCTCACTGCATGGATGAGATTTACAGCCCCTCTCACCCGGTGGGAGGGATGCTGCTTCTGCTTCCCTTGTTCTTTGCTGAGTGATGCCTCTCACCCCATCCCATGCTGTTCTGCAAGACAGGGTCAGCTGAGGCCTCGGGGCCTTTTTGCTTGGCAAGGAAAAGCAGGAAGATGCAGGGACACACATGTAACAGCAGAATTGTTACAGGAAAATTGAAAATAAGGTGGAAAGTGGCAAAAAACATTGCAGATACCTTCTCAGGGCAAACACAGTGTTTATTTAGTTTCTCCTCTTGATTCTGTGCTATCAAATAAACAGCTGAATTCAGCTGGGGATGAAGCATGACAAATAATCCCTCAGGTGAGCTCTGGGGCTAATGAACAGGATGTAGCTGGCAAGTGGGGGACTCCGAGTTACCTGATGAAAGAGCTCTTTGCCAGTGCTGTGCTGCAGATGAAAGCTAAGGCCCAGTGGGAGGTTGCAGGTGGCTCAGGACAGAGCTGCTGCTGTGAGGCATCACTCCTCACACCGCTGCAGCGTTCACCACCTGCGTCTGAGCACAAGAGCCTCCTCCTGCCCTTCTCCCTTATGTGCACAGGCAGACAGACAGACAGGCACACTGGGTCAGTCACAGCTCCACAGGCTTCAGAGGGGCCACAGAGCAGCTCTGGGAGCAGGAGACAGCAGTTGAGACAGAGATGTGGACCCTCACTGAAGGCTCAGCCATACTCTGGTTGTCTTGGCCAAAGCAGCACCCAAGGGGCTCTTCTGCCATTGGAGGGTCACAGTGAAGCAAAGTTTTGGGTTCCATTCCACTGGCTTTCCTCTCCTCAGGAATCTATCACAGTGCAGCTGAGTAACACCTGGTGGAGCAGAGTACAGCCTCATGTGCTTCCTTTTCCCTTGAGACAGAGCTCACTTTTTAAAAGGAACTATGGCTCAGCTATGACAGGGAAGGCACATGGTGTTTGAGCTATTCCTAGCCAGTGATGATTCTGTTTAAGCTTTCAGCAATTTTGGATTTACGTGCCCCCATTCCTTTTGGGCCAAGTTCCTGTAATCCATTACTGAAGAACAGAGAGTAAAGGACAAACCAATTTGTCATTTGCTTTTTAAAAAAAGATTAAAAATCTTTCTCAGCAGCAGGGTAAATCTGCTTTGGCATTTCTTCCTTACTCTGGTTTAAATAATAGCAATGAGATACAGTCTCTTCCCCTAGTCAGGAAAATTACAGAAAAATTGGAGAACCCTCAAATACTAAGTACTTTGACATGTAAGAAAACCATCCCCATTCTTCAGCTCATCACAAAGCACCTTCAGGCTGCTGCCAGGGGCCAAGGTGGTAGTGGCCTCCCTAGGACCCATATCTACTCTCTGTATTGAGAGCTAAGGGTGTGGGCAGATTTGGCCAAATTTTCCATTGATCATGTCAGCTGAGCTGGATCTCACCTGTTGTTTCTTAATGGAAAGACATGGAAGTACCCACTACAAGCTAATTCAAGCCCTCACCCTGCTTGGCATCCGACACCTCCTTTGACTACTCTGACTCCAGTGTCCCCCTTGCAGGATTGACTTCATGAGTGGTGTGCTGTGGATTACATGAGGTTCCTAACACCTTTTTAAAAGGTGTGGATTAATGGTTTTTATACTCTTAGAAAGGTCACTTGCAAGAATGAAGCTAAGGAGGGGAAGAAATAGCTCTTTCTGGGCCCTTTGGGGCTGTTTTTTATGCTTACAAACACACCCACTGCAGACACAGGCACTGATTAAAAGTCAGTGACACTCCATAGCTCATGATTACACACGAAGTTGAAAGCTGAAGTGAATGTAGCCTCAGGAACCTTATTAATCTACTGTTTGATTAAACTACCTTTCAGCCTCCTTATTAAACTGTGATAGTTCTAGAAGAATAACAACAAAGTCATATGAAAGGCAAGACTGCTTGAGGGTGTTATTTTGTGTTGTCATTGACTACTCATAACTAGGAGGGGAAAAGGCATTTTATCCAAGGTAAGAGAAGATGTGACAAGCATTAATATCTCCTTCTGTTTGTTTTATCACTAATATATCCATAGGGAAGTGCCATTGCACTGCACAGGGAAAACCTTTTCTCAGTTAAGTGTCAGTGGCCACATTCAAATGAAGCCAGGGAAGTGAATGAACACTAACACACAGCTTTTCCACTGACAAACCCACTGCACAACCTGCCACTGAAAAGGTGGTGCAGACACAGAAGTTTTCAGGAAGGAAGCTCCCACACAGCATCAATGCCCCAGTTTTATTTATTAATTTATTAATTTGTCAATTACCACTACAGCAGCATCTGAAACCTCAGTTGAGGCCAGACTTCCATGAATCTGGCACTAGCAAAAATGCATGGTCTAAAATGAAGAGTTTATCATCTTGTTTGCATTCTGTTCTCAGTCACATACATGAATTAGGGGCTCAGCCCCATGAGGACATTACCACTACCTTGTAAGAAATGGAGCACCCACTGATGGGTAAGGCAAACTCAGCTTCATCTTCTGGGTCTGTGGCATACTGGGAGATACACAATCTGCAGCTCTAGAGATAAGTAATGGTCTAGAGCAGCAGTTTGCAGAAACATCATTTCCAGAAGGTGCATGAAATGTGTCAGGCACTCCCTTTATATTATACTTCCCTTACTAGTGGATGAGTGCTACCTTGAGTGGCTGCCCTTAGTTGCCTGTCCCAATGGAAGGATACAGAAATCCTGCTTTAGATAACTGAGTACATATGTGTGAAAGAGCTTGAATGCTTTGTGATATTCACTAGCAATGCCACTTATCACAAACAAGTCTCCAGTCTATGCTACATCTATTTGAAGATTAACAACCATGTTTGAGTTTCTGATTATTTAATGTTTTAATTTCTCTTGCCTTTAGGAGGTGGACTCAGGCATACAAATCAAACAGCTACAAAATCTCCCGTGATACCTCCTCAAAGAATAAAATAATTAACTTGATATATCAAGACATAATTCAGACTAGAAAAGTTACTTCTGTTAGAAGTGGATTAATTGAGTTACAATTATTCAGTATCAGGAGATATTAACCTATATTTACCTGATATTAGAAGTAAAACCAATCCAATAAATTTTATGAAATGGCTTTTAAAGTGTATTTGTAAAGAAAGTCTAATATTTACTAGCTTAAATAGCATTTCCATTTAAATATTCTTAGAAGCTAGGGAAGGTACAAAGTAATTCCTGGAGGGTAAGTCCTCAAACATAACAATTTATATGCCAAATGAAATCCATTGCTGATGTTTTTTAAAACTAGGTAATACAGCATTAACCTCCCCAAGCTCACCAGGCTCCTGACTTTCATCAGCATTCAATTGTTGATGAATTGCCAACATTTTTGAAGTAAAACCATATAAACAAAAGTACAAATATATTTAAAATGTAAATGCTTCTTTGGTGGAGATCAAGGAAAATATTAAATACCTCACTGGCAAAGGATGTAAGGATGTTCCTTAAATCCCCTTTGACTTCAATAGGACATAAACATATGCTTGAAGTTTGGTGTGCTCAGAGCTTTGAAGAGAAAATTCACAGGCAGGCTTGGGAATTGCAGCATGGAGCAGTATCCTACTCAGGTTTTGGGAGCCCAGCCCCATACGGAGCCTGCAGGCTTCTGTTAGACGTCTATAAACATGGCAAACATAAGTAAGGTCCAAATCCATGGCACACTGTGTGCAGGGAGTGGGAAAGCTTAGCTAATAAGCACTTAGGAGGAAAAGGTTTTAGCTTGTCCTAATTGCCTGTTTGTAGCGGGTGCAGAGCAGGGACAGGCTCATACAGCCAGCCTCCTTTGGGAGTCAGGAGCCCTGGGACCATGCCAGTCACTCCGGAGGAGAAGGGAAGGTACAGTGCCACAGGCTCCTCCATGGGAACACCTGTGCAGGTGCCTTTCCTTCCTCTGCCAAAGAGTGCTTGCTCCAACATAAAGCAGGACAAAAAGGGATACAGGATTTTAGCTTCCACTCGTATTCTGGGCAACCTCCAGTCCACAGCTGGGCTTCCAGACACAGGAAGGATGAGAAGATGGGCATGTTGTTGCCACCTCCACAGGGTTTTGATGCCTTGGTGCTCAACACACCCCAGTCTCGCCTGGCTGAGGGGAAACCTGAAAGGTCTTCCAGGGAGGCACAGCAGTGAAAGAGAAGGGCACACGGCTGTGTGTTGTGCCTGGCATGAGGTGGCAGATGCACTTCAGAAAACTGACATTTTGGGTGTAGGTTTCTACAGGAACAGATAGGTTAGATACCAATGCCTACATCTTCTGCTGGATGCAGTCCCATCTTTTCACATAAAGGTGATTTTCTGCCCAGGCCCAATTCATCAGAAACAAGCTGAAACATCCTGTTTTGTAAATAATTTTAATTACAGCTCCCTGGTGCTTCACTGTATGTTCCTGAGGCTCCTGTGGCCCCTACCTTTATAAAATCTCTCCACACTTAGTGTGCCTATTGCCTGTGTTGTCCTCCTGTCATTTTCACTGGTAATAAGTAAAGCTTTCAAAACTACTCAAAACAATTTTCATGGAAAAGTACACATTCCTCGTGAGCATTATTTCCAATGGGAACATCTCAGTGGCCAAGTCATAATTTATTTTATTCTAGTATATCTTGTTAAAATGATGTTATTGCACATAGTCTTCCTCTAACAAAAGAGCTTGCATTAGCATAGTAATGACCCTGAAAACAGTTAATGGTCTTACATTCATGTTGAATGGGAGCAGGAAATCAGTTAACAAAAATGCAGCAGCCAAAAATCCTGTAATAGATTAAAAAGCCATAATTCTGGCATACTGAGCATGGTGGTGGGGGTCACACTATGTAATGTCAGTCTCTGTGACTGAATGTTTTCCAGAGGTGTCATTCTCACTTTTGTCAAGGATTTCAAATATTTTGTTTCATTTCTTGTAGGTGAAGGCAGAAGATGGAATATTTAATTATATGATTTTTTTTTTTAATACAAACAGAAGTCTATATAAGATGGAAGCAATTTATGACCTGGCACATTGAAAAAAAATGACTTTGTAAACACTGATTTTCTCATCATCTTCTAACAAAAGTTGTGGGAGGAGGAGAGACATTTCTTAGAAAGGGTGAGAAAAAGGCAAACAGGGACAAGAACAATTAAAAAATAAAAAAGTAAAAATTTCAGCCTGATTTAGTTTGTGATTTGTCATGTTGGAATGAGCAATCTGAAGAGTTCAAAATATTCAGCTGTGAAGGATGCCCCTTAGTGGCTGAATATAAACACTGTTGACAGATGAAATAATTTTAAACACTGAAAACGACCCCAAAATAATATTTGTATTTAGTAACCAAGAACAAAGGATGTTAAATGCTAACATATGCACAGAAGAGCCTACAAAGCTATGTTTACATAAAACATAAGAAACAGTTGGAAAAGTACAAGCCAATAGTAAGAGAACTTTCCTGAATAAGCTATTGTACCCAATGAGAAGAAAACAAGGGAGAAGTAGGGTAAAAAGGTCAAACTCTATTTGTATTTTAATCAGAATATATATTATGAGATGAGTTGACTTTGCAGAAAAATACAGCCAGATATTGAACGCTGCAATGGAACCCAACTCAGTATTTTTACCGATACTTTCTAGAACTTTACTGATACTTTTTAGTTTCTGCCCAGCTATGAAGTTATCTGGTCTGGAGCCATGGGGCCTTCCCAGCACCATATGGCTGGTGTAGCCTGTGGCCATCTCTGCTGTGACAGAAGGCTACCAGCTTGTGTTGCAATACACAAACATTGCTACTCAAAAGGCATCAAGAAATGTTTAAGATTCAATAGAAAAAGCTAGAGTGCACAAATTCTGTAATACCCAAATGTATAGTGCAAAGAATCTATGGAAGATTAATTCCTTTTGTTCTAAGCCTTGTCATGAGGAATGTATTGCTTCTAACTTCTTCTTTGCAAAAACAGTCTTTGCATTGGAGTCATCTGCAAAAGCTGCAACGCAGTGACACCCCCAGAGCCCAGCAGCCACACCGGTCTCTTTACAGCTACTCTGAACGTAACTGTAATTTTATACCTTTAGATCTCTATGTATACACTGAATAACAAAAGAAATCCATAACATTTACAGAAAGTTCGTCTTGTTTGGAAATCCAATGCTTTTGATAGCAGTTATTTTTTTTTCTTTCTTGACGAAGTCTGCAGTCCTTCCATCTATTTAACTTTGCATGTAGAAATCACAGCTGCAAAGTGTCTCATTACCTCCACACGGTAACAGCGGCAGCAAAGCCACTCATCAGCAGGGAGTCAGGCAGTATTGCCATAAGCCTGGATTTCTTGGGTCACACATCCTACCACAGCCTAAGTGGTCAAGGGGAATCTTTTTGTTTGAGTTAGCTGGTGTGTGCTGTAGCTGGATATGCTGATCCCGAACACTCCCAGGAGCAATGCCGCCCGCTGCAGCGCTGTGTCTGATGGGTTGATAACGATCTTTGCTGCAGCTTGAGTCTAAGGGAGAAACAGGGCAAGTTACAAGCTGATTCCGCTCAGTGCAACACAAAAGGTCTTTGAAACCTACAAAGCACGTCTTTTTTTCTCCGTGCCATTTAACAGGGTATGCTCCTGCTTTCCACTGAAGAACATTTCACACAATCTATTGCATGTTTTGGAAACCCTCCCTTTTTTTCAGTTTCTTAAAGATAGGACACATGTCTGATAATGATTTTCCTTTCAGTTGCTGCTCATTGATTTTGGTGACTTTAATGGGGTTCCCTCTGGCTACCTGAGAGGGAGAGCTGAATCAAGTGTGGAGGCTTAGGCATAAAGGAGAAGGAATGTCCTTATTGTGTAAAGAACGAAGATCTCTTCTTTCCAACAGATTTGCTACTAACACAGGACGTTTCCTTGAATGTTAGATATTAATTCAGGAAAGCAAGCCTAGAAGGGATCACTAACGTCCTTTATGACCTCCACAGGTAGGACCAGACCAAGCAGACAAATTCTGACATAGTCACTTTGTCAAGTCCGATGAAGAAGCAGAAAATGCCAAGCAAAGTAAAGATAAGAATTACTTATTTATATCTGAATAACAGTCAGAAAAGAAATTAAGTTACTGTTGCTTGCCTAGTCCATATGATACACTGATCAAGAGGCAGAAACACATTTGCATGGAGTCCTTAAAGAGCAAAACAAAAATTCGTATACATATTGGCACTTTGAGTTAAAATACAACATGTGTCTTTCTTGGTGCTGCATTTGGTTTCTTTAAGTGAAATAATTACTAGGCCTCAAATAATGTTCTTTTTTTTTTTTTTTTTAATGCTTTCCTTGCAATCCATGGATGAAAAGCATTGCATCACTGACAGAAGCAACAGATTCCAAGGAGCCTCTTTTTCACTTCCAGATTCTAGGTTTTTATTGAGCTTAAAAAACTAGAGCTCAGTGCTCTGACTTTGATAAATGTGTCTGACTGTGGCTATTTCAGCTGCAAAATAAATGAAGACAAAAGAAATTTCAAACAGAATTACTATGTAAGGTGATATCAAAAGATATGCAGGGAGGTGTGAAAGAAATTCATGGCTAGGACTGAAACACAGCATCTTTAGCTCAGCCTCTCCACCACTCAACTATCCCCTGTCAGCTGCTACAGTCTATGATTCTGGATGCAGATCGCAGTGCTAAGAGCTGTGGCATTTTCCAGAGAAAGGATGGATACTCTGTAAATACCAAAATATGGAATACAATAAGGAATTCTTCTGTATTCTTTGTTGTATACATATGTATATATATTTATAGCTGCTTTAGTCTCAATTATTCAGCTGATTTAAAACGTTTTCTATACAAGCTTTTATTTGTTTTCTTCATATAATGATTGATAGTCTGATTTCCCAGTGTTCCAGAGGTCTGTACTGACTGAGGTTTTGTTATCATGGCCAGGAAGCTGGCTGAAGTGCTTCACTGATGGGTCAGCTGAGTCACATCCTTCTTTCCATTAGCATTTTCCCACTGCCCCAAACACACAAAACCATTGCAAGAGAAAATTATGGAGAAGCAGTTTCTGTTTAAGCACTGCAGAAGAATTAACTCCTTCCAAATATTCTGCATTTGGTGTTCCAGCATGATACCAATTATCAAGAAATGTTGTAATTCATTTGCTTTTCAGCAGAGGATTAATTATTTTGAGTTAACCCGCAAGAAACCAGTGTTCTCTTGGGTTGGTCATACAGCAATTTGAAATAAAATCAATCTGATCAAGAGAAATACAGGTATTTTAATTAAAAGGAAAAAAAAAAGTCATACCTGCAGCAACCTTATATACCCAGGTGTCATTCTCCGGAGAGGAATAACCATGATTTCTGAGTCTTCGTAGAATTTCAGCCCCTACAGTTCTAGAGCACACAAAACATTACTAAACCCCAGGATGCTTTACAAGTTGGCCTCTTCATGATACATAAAATTAAGCCTAATGCAGTTTGCTACAGTGCCAAAAGCACCCCAAGAAACACAATGTGCAAACATTTCTTGCTCACCTGATGCTCCTTTCCCTCGAGCCCTTTCCATGCTCTAGGGCCCGGGGTATATCAAGCCCTGCTCTGTTGCATAACCTGTCACATGGCATCTGTCTGCACTGCTTAGGTGTTGGCAGGGCTGCAACCGTCCTGCCTGGGGCCAGGTATGTCTTGCAGTATTGGAAAACTCTCTGGGAATGCCTAAAGCTCATTAAGAGAGCTGACCTCCTTAATAAGAAAAGGACCTAAGCCTGCTTTATAGATAGCACTGGACATAGGAAAAGGAGGTCACGATGGCTTTTCGTGTCTCAGAGTGACAATGCAAATAGGATTGGATGGTGTTTATATAACTTAAAGCATATATTTATACCCACAGGATGACCTGACTGGATAGGAAGCTTAATGCAACCACGACCCAAGTTCAAAGGTTGTGCTAATATAACAGGGCTATTTGGAGGCACATTTAAAAATAAGTGCTTTCTTTTCTGATAGCATACCCTTTTAGCATTATGCATGGTCTTGTGCATTTTTCTACTGCTAGTTCTTTAAAACTAAAAATACCTAATCTCATACTTACTGATATTACCACTTTTTGTTAACTGTGATCTCTTTTCACTGTAGTGTGCTTGAATTCAGTTCTATTCCTGCAGTCATATAGCAGACTATGTAAGAAATGGTGGTAAAATATAATCTATAAAATTAATTTCTCCAACTTTTAGTAGTGTCCATTGATAGACCATGCTAAGAAAGCTCTTTTTTTTCCATTTTCAATATATGCAACCTTGCATAGAGCTAGCAAGGCAGAATTTGACTCCAGTTGCAGTCCTACTTCTAAACATGCAGGGTAAGAATCTTCAGGTGTTTTGAGTCAGTAGAGCACCAATGTGCACATTGAGCCCATACCAGTTTTCATGACAAGTGTTCCAGAGGTCAGTGCTGACTTGCACCCCTATAGTCTCTGCTATGGAAGCTCTAAGATCTCTGAGAAATATTCCTGCTCTAAAAGAGCAGAACATGATTGTACTTGGAGAAATTATCCACTCCAGATATTCCACAATGATACCACTTCCTCATCTTCCTTTCAGCAGATGCCTAATTAATGTTACATAAAAGAATGCTTCTGTTTTATTACAAGGCTCTGGCTTACATAGTACGTGGAGCAGTTCTCATTTTCTTTTCATTGCACCATGTTTGTAGCACACCAACCCTGTGGCACCAACAGAGCAGTTTCTCAAAAAAAAAAAGATAACTTGAGTTGAACTCATCCTATAGCATCAATCTAAATCATCATCAATGAATCATCACAGATGGTTTGGGTTGGAAAGGACCTTTGGAGGTCACCTAGTTCCAACTCCCCTCCCCAGACAGGGACACCTTACACTAGACCAGACTGCTCCAAGCCCCATCCTACTTGGCCTTGAGTATTTCCACAACTTCTCTGGGCACTAAAAGCAAGAGACTGGGAACCTGCCAATCTGTTTGTTCTTTTTTTATATATATGCAATTTTCATAGTGACCCCATGCTAAACCTTTTGCACTGCATCCCTTAGCTATAGGAAATACTGCATTAGCAGGAAGTAATCAACATAAATTTGGGAGCTGACTGAAGTTAACAGGAAGCCTATCAGTACCTGCCCAAATGCATTTGGGATGAAAACCTATAGTATGAAAAGTCAAAGGCCTTTTTCTTGTTTTTCACTGTATGCTCCATGCCAGCTTTCCCAAACAGTCAGGAGAGGGCCTGTGCTTGCTGTCCAGAGAAGGACAAGGATAATGATACAGTATTCCTTTTTCTGGAAATACACAGAACACCGAGATTTTCCTTTAAATTTGCAGCCTTGCCTACATTCAAAGGAAAACCTCCTTACCTGAAGTATTAGAGGAGCTGCAAAATTTCTGCCATTTTGTGTGGCAGAAATTCACTGCCCTTTCCATTCAGAGAAGGGCAGTGAGATTCCAGTGACATGGTATTCAGAAAGGGAGAGCTTTCCAAACAAGCTTCTTTGTGTGGAAAATAAAAGGGAAAGGAAAGAATATGCTTTGGCTGAGATAGCTGTTTTTTAAAAGGATCTCTTGGCCACGTGCAACACAGCTGAATTGCAGAATATTTTCTGTAATTGCAGACATTACCAGAATCTGAATTACATGCCCAAGAACTCTGAAAAAATAACCATCCTAGGCTGTTTCAGGAGAACTTTAATCAAACAAGAGGTTGCCTCCATTCCTTTTGAAGTCAAAGCCTCTGAGAATTGAGTCCTGACTGCCAGGACGCAGCGATGAACTTCTGGGTCACAAAGACCTCTTCTGGCACAAACACAGGGATCGCACGTGCTGTGCAGGCTTCTCTCTTCATTCGTCTGCTAATGTCTCCCCTGCCTGATGGAGGTACTGTTTACTAATAGGCATCAAGCAGCTAAGAATGCAAGTGATATGCTGACATCCTCCCCAGTATTAAAGACAAGGGATACTTGGAACTCAGCTGTCAATATTCACCACCTTGTGCTCTATTTCTATTAGGAGGACAAATCAATAATGAAATTACAAGTTCCTTTGCTGTAATCTGGTGCCTTTGGGACCTGAAAGGGCTGCTTCCCCAAATGCAGCAGGAATCAACCAATAGAAATAAATTATTTTCTCACTCTTAAAAGACCCTTCTTGACTGGCACTCCCCAAAAAACTTTCCATGCTGCCAGTGATCATGTCCCTGCCTCTCCAGAGTGTGGAGCAGGGACTCTTACAACTGTGTCACCCATGTCAGCACTGCACACAGGGCTCTGGCCCCTGCTCTTCTGGCAGATTTTGAAGCCTGTGCTGTTGACCACCCTCAGACAAATACCTCAAATACTTAGACAGTAATCATTCATGGACTTGTCACTTTCTCTATGTGCCCCAGACTTTGTTAGGTTCTCTTTCACAGGCAGCTGATTCTCTTGACAGCTGGACTTTATGATCTTAGAGGTCTTTCCCAGCTTAAACTGTTCTATGATTCCTGCATCATAAGAATCCTCTTTCAGATCCTTAAAAATGTTTTATCTTAAAATCAGACTCATCTTCTCAGTTTTCCTTGTTTCCTGTGCTCCATACAATGATTCTTATTTACCAGCTCATTTTCCCACATACTTCCTAGCATATTTATTTTTATCCTGAAAAGGGCAGCTACATCACCATTTCCCTCTATACCAGCTCTAGCACCAGAAATTTCTCTTCAGGAGAGGATCCTATACTGCTTTCTTCTGCTCATCAGTTCTTGCTATTGGAGACCCTTGTGGAATCTGGAGTAGAAATGGCCTATGGCACTTGAGACTCTGGATGCTAGCAGGCCCTGATTCCCATACACGAGTCCATTGCCTACACCTACCCTGCTTTCTTTTTCCACCTGTGCGTGCTGGCTGGGGCTGCCATGTGCACCGGCTGCCACACCATGCACAGGTATGGCCTGGGCCCCAAACACAGTGCGAAAAGTGGGGACAAGGCCGGGGATTCTCCTGCTGCCACACTCAGTTCCGAAGGGAACCTGACACAGTCACATTACTGGCTTTGCTGGGGCAAGGTCACCAGACTGACAGCGTGAGAGCAAGCATGTGACAGCCTGGAGGGGACAGTGCTGCCCCAGGGGTGGCTGGAGTGAGCAGCCCTCACTGCCAGGGGAAGGCACTGCACACCTGCAGACAGGGGGAGGCTGCTGGCAGCCCCAGGGCACCTCAGGCAGGTGGCACATGTGCATGTTGACGGGCATCAGTTTCTTGTGACCCACCACACGCTCAGGGGGGTGGGACTGATGTCTCACCGTTACTGCTCCGACCTGATGGGTACAGATTGCAGGCAGAACACTGCAGGGCACTGCCTACGTGCAGTCACAATTCTGAACAATAAACTGGTTTAAAGCAAGACTCTCTGCTGGCTTTGAGGGCCATTAAGCTTGATTTACTCAAGGCTCTCTATACTGATACAGGGACAGAATTTTAAAAGAGGATTTCCCATAAAGCATATATCATTTTCATTCTATACCTGCCGAACAATATGACATTTGGAAGTCATAATTTTGAAAACAATCCAGATATTTAACTAAAGAAGTAGCTTCCAAAATTCATCATCCTTAAAGGGTCCAGGCTGCAGGAATACACAGCAGAATTCTGAACCTACCCATGGCTTCCACTAACACCCCTTTGTGCAGGATAGGAGTAAACATAAAGCGATGCCACTGCAGGCAAATCAATAAAATAAACCATATAAAGAAAACAAACCACCAAATCTTCCTCAACACACAGCTGTATGAAAATGCTAGGCTTTTTGACTTCAACAGTTATTAGATCTGAGAGCATGTCCTTGCAAATAATTATGTGCATTACTCAAAAATTAGAGCTAAGCTAAAAGTAGTTTTGCCTTAAACAAAGTTAACTAAACTGCCAGCTCTGTTGGGGTAACAGGACTGGGCACTACTAGGTTATAGAAGGAAAGGACAGTCCTGCCCCAAAGAGCCTAGAATCTATGGGGAGGCAGATGATTGCCACCAGTGGAAGGAGCACAGAGAAACAAAGAGAACGTATAGCTTGGCATGCAAAGCGGTGTTCTCAGCTCACTTACAGTCAGACTGTTTCCAAATTTTTGTAGGCATTGCAGCAAAACACAATGTAAAGGAGAGAAAACACGGGTAAAGGAATTTTAAGATGGTAAGGGAGGCAAGGAACAGGAACAATGTTAGTTGTATTGCTGAGTTACACAGTAGTATCTTCACAAAGCACAAAATAAAGAAGATGCATTGGAATATGTTGATGACAGAAGTAGGAAACGCCATCAATAAAAGAAGACTGCAATGCTGTGTAGATGAGCTATAGACTGCAGAGTTCAGTCCTCAAAGTCATCTAAGGTTACAGATACACAGCAGCAAGATATTTCTGTTGCTGAGGCTTATGGAGTTACCATTGAAGTAGCTTAAACTATTCATTTATTTCCTGCTGAGCATTGACTCCTGCACTTCCCACAGTTCCACTGCCAAGCAGTTACTCCTGTGTTTGCAGCCTGCCTGCCCACAGTGCTTTGATGCCATTGAGGGACAAAAGAATAGAAACTGACAAAAATGTCATAGCAAAATAATAGGAAGAAATCAAATTCATTACAGCTATGGAGAAAGGAGGAATTCTTTAATGGAAGCAAATTTTATCAGAAGATGCTGCAATGTGTATGTGTGAGAAACTACAGGGGGGAAAGATCCAGAAGTATTTCCTAAGCACAGGTAGGTAAAGCATTAGTGTTGCTGGAAAAGCACAAAGGTACTGCTCCAGAGCGTACCTGGAACCCAGTTCTGTCAAGCAGTGCTGGATCTCTCTCACCTAACTCGATAAGGCCCACACAGATGCCTGCCTTGGAACTAGTTGCTCTAAATTCCCATTCTCATTCACCTATTTAAAATCTTTATGTTAAGATCAGGGCAGGAAGTGACAGTAGTACAGTGAGTTGGTACGAACTTCACCCCATTGATTACAGCAGGACAACTCAAAATGAAGCTGTTATGAAGAATGGCTTTTAAGATGACCAAAGGAGATTAAAGGCATATATTACAAGAAGCAGCTATGCTTAACCTCACAAAAGGAGGATCATGAAACCCTTTCTCTCAGATACTGACAAGCAGTGAGGATGTCCTTGAGCACTGATTTTTGCCTCACTCCCCAACTACTGCATGTGGTCAGTAGCGAAGCTTCATCTCCCCTCACTCAGTAGAGGTCTGCACAGAGGGAGAGCAACACCAGTAACATTAAGTAGCCACAGAAAAGCCAGCATATGAGAAGGCTGAATAGAAGGCTTTGCATACACAGTTACTATTGACCTGATATGTAACTACAGCATCTTTGGGGGGGATGATCTCCAATGTCCCAGAACAGTCATTGCCCTACAGAACTGGCACCTACTGATCCATGAGCCATCAGTTGGATGAGCACATTTGCTGTCATCTTTTCTCTAGCTCAGATGTGTACTAGTATAGATGAATTTATTCCTTTCACAACTGAAAACCAAAATGAAATAAACAAACCAAACACAAAACAACTCAACCCAAACCCACAAATAGAAACACTGGGCATTTCTTAAAGGTCTGAAGACCTTAATAGAAGCTAGCATCTTTTGAAAAGGTGCTGCTACACTCACGCCAACCACTGGCAACTCTTATGTTAGGGTCCATCTTAATGCGTTGAACAGTTTTGCAGAACTTGTAAGTTGGACTGCAACAGAAAACTCTTCTAGCAGACATGGGCAGGGAGAAACTTGCCTGCCTCTGCTGTGCAAGACATCGCATCACAGGCACCTTCCTGTTGTCTCACTTAATACACACTCCTGGGCAGTTGGTCCAGTTTAAAGTGCATAGCGGAATTACAAATGTCTTTTTGGAGCAACAACTTTATGCCTTGCTGCTTCCGTGGTGGGTTTGGAGGTCAACCAGCACAACATGCTATGAGAGAAGCTGGAAGATATGGCCTGAGAGCTGTGCTCACTGACCTGAGAATCGCCTGGGTGCATACTGCTGGACAGATTCATCTAGAGACATTATTCTGGGAAGGCTCATATCTGGCAGGCATTGGACAGAATTCCAGCACAGGTCCAGAGTCCCAGTTAACCCTGGAAACAGTCAGTAACAGAGTTCCCTTTTCCTCACGAGTGCAATGCCCTGTCCTGCCATGTCCCAGGATTCAGCACACACACTCCATGAGCAAGGTAGTGCACTGAAGGACATGCAATGCAGTCCTGACAGCTTGTGAAGAAGGTGGGGATCATCCTTTAACATAAAGCCATTTTTCAGCTACCAAGGCACTGCTGATCTGATGTGGGAAGCCTATGGCACCCCTGTGGATATATCTGGATACGTGAGTTGCAAGACACATCATTACTTAAGACCACATGCACTCCTCTGTGTGCACCACTTAGCTGTTTTTAATCCACAACAGTAGATTATTTCTTGCTCTAAAGGAATGACATACAGTGGCTGCTATTTTGCACAGAAAGAAGGCATTAGGCTCTTTCCTGTGAACAGCCTGCAATTTCCCATCTGCTTAGGAGCAAAGAGGGACAAGCTTGTTAAGGAGCAAGGCATGTTCTCTCATCCTGCTCTACTCCCCAGAGTCCACTAAAATGGGTATCTACATCAAGACACCCACCAGATACTGGCTCCCATGCCAGGATGAACATGTGTTCCTGGCTGGCCATCCAGAGTGGGTGTTTTTCACTGTGAGAGCTGGTATGAGAAATTTTATTACAGTCTGTGATGAGAACCCTTCATGTCGTGTCCTTTGCTGCTTCTGTGGCTGACAGGACTAAAAGCTGGACTGTCATACTCCATATCCTCATGGGCATCCCTCCTTCCATCTGCAGGGGGTTCCAAGTCATGCCAGGTTTCATCACAGAACCCCAGATATCTTCTGCATCTTGATACACAGTGTATAGATACTGACCTGTGTAACCCTTGTAACCTGCCCACTGCGCATACACACACAGCCCAGGGTCTTTGGAATTTGAATTTGTTTGTAAAAAGCTGGACAGATCATTCCCAGAAGTGCTGTACTGTTGCTGGGAAATCTTCTCATGAGTAAAACTGTGCCCATGAGCAGATGCATATGCAACCAACTATTGCACAGGTTGTCTCTCCTTGTGTATCTCCCACATTGCAACCCTGTCACACATACGCCAAGTCCCCCCGGGTCACACAAGTGAGAGAGCTTTGGAAGCAGCCTTCTGACATATAATTCCAGGTATCTGAGTATGGCAAATGAGGATAGGAGGCTATGCCTTTCATTCAATGCCTGTGAATGACTGGATGGCTTGCAAAGCACTGCCATATTTTGTGTATGTGAACAACCCTAACATACAGCATGCTGTGCTTTTCTGTAACTTAGGGACATGTTTCATTTGTTTCAGAGCACAGCCACAGTGTGAAATTACAGCTGCAGTGGGGATATCTGGGGTACCAGGACTCTGGAATAGGATTCATTCTAAGAAGGATTCATTCTAAGAAGACGCAAATACATTCAAAGTATGACCACAATTTTGGTTCTAATTCTAAAGCACTGTTTTACAACAGAAGGACAACTTCAGCCAGTCATTTCATCTGTGCCTTTCAAACAAAATTTTCAGACAATCAAAATGTCTAAGCTACTATATTCCACATGGCTTTATAAACTGTGAGTAATGAATTCTACAAAAGCATCTGTTCCACCTTCTAAACAACCCTGTACAATCTGTTTGGAGGGTCTGAAACTTTTTCTACATATGATCACATTTAAAATGAATGTAGAGCTATTATGAAAATGTAGAATTTTACTGACATTCACCATTCCTGAATTAGAAAATGTGTCTAAACATCCAGGGGTTGAAAAGTCTTCCATAGTGGTCTCCTAGGAAATTTTCTTGCATTTAGTGGCAAGAGATATCTAGGTCTGTAACATCCAAAAATGGTTTCTGATTTAGAAGCTGTAAATGCTTTGATTAATCCTGAATATATTTTGCAGAACACTGTGTGTCTCCAATGCAACAGGCTAGTGAATAAGTCCACCAAAACCACAAAATGTCTGTAAATTCCCTTGTAAGACTTTAAACTGAAATATAAGAAGATATAAATTACTTGAGCTTTCCAAGTTTGACAGAAAATCTTTCAAAGCCTTAAATTAAATCACATAGCTTTAGTGGGAACCTTGCTAGCTGAATTTTGTTCTTGCATGCTTTCTGGTATTGCTTTCCTTGCAATTGCCTTCACATTGCTGATTACACATGGTTCTCGTTCCTTACCGTCTGCTGTCCAGTTTAAATGTTCTGATCCCTTAAACAGACATCTATTAGTTCTGGCATGGCATTGTACAGCATAGTTGTGGCTATTTAACACTACTGGTAGTCTATTTTTAGGCATAATCCTGGTAAAGGTAAATGTCTTATGTTGTGAAGTCTCAAGCTGAACACTGCAAGATTCTTTCATCAACTTCAGAAGAGGGTAAAAAAATCTATGCAATAAATATGAAATGAAGCATGACAAATACATTAATCCAAAGAGCACCACTTCTATAATATTTTTTTTTTGTTAGGTTGTTTTTATTCTGATGCTGTGAATGTCTGACTGTGAGGCCAAGCAGAAATTACTAGAACAGAATTCAAATTATCTGGGAGTGGAAAACAAAATGAGGGTCAGAGCAGTGAGCATTTGCACTTAAGTAGGATCCACTGGACTTAGCCTGGAGTTCTCTCTTCAGAGATCACATTTCCCAGGGCACAACCCTAACAGCTCACTAGAACCAGACAGAATTCACCAAAGAGCTCTAAACCAACTGAAGGATAAAATAACAACACTGCAAGCTGCAGTGTCTAACCTCTCCCTGAGAATCCTCCGTGTCAGGGGATGGGAAGGTGGGGAAATGACTAATTTTTACAAAGGATTCCAGGGGTGATTTGAGGAACTACAGATGAGTGAACATGATGCCCTTGTTCAGCAAATCAATAGAAGCCACTGCAAGGAAGAGAATGAGCAGACACATGGAAAAATATCTTGGGAAGCACTCCATTAAGTATCCATAAAAGGAAGACACACTTCACAAGTCTACTGGCTTTTTTTTTGGAGGAATTGGAAAATAAGCAAACAAGGTGTATTAAAGCACATTTTTACAATTAGATGCAGTAAAAGAAAGCCCTTAAGAAGGAAGTGTCATGAGCTAAGATGATCCTAATTTAAATGAATAAACAATTAAAAAATATGAAAAAAAAGTAGGAATGCAGTTTTCCCACTGGAAGGAAATCATCAACACAATCCTTTGGGACTTTTTTTGCCAGGATCTTGCTGCTCAGCAAAGTCTTAAATGACCTGGAAAAGGTGATGAATAATGGGAGAACAGAGACTGCTGATTCCATTACAGTTATCCCAGGGATTAAAATCAAAAGCTGACTATGCAAAGCTGCAGAAAAGCACTATGATCATGCACAACTTGAGATAAAATGGGAGATAAAATTCCACACAGGGTATCGCAAAATGGTGGACATAATTCTGTAAATTGATAAGATCTGTTCATAAATTATAAAATGATACCATGAAGATGTCAGCTCCATTACCCAGTGAGGGGTCAAAAAAGCAACTAAATTATTTGAAAAGGACTAGAAAACAAACCAGAGCACACTTCAACAAATCTGTGGTGAACCAGCAGTTTTAATAACATGGGCAGTTTTTGTTCTCTGATCTTTGAAAGGATGAAGCAGCCTTAGAAAAGTTAGATGAAAGGGCAAAAAAAAGGTACAAAGAAAAATAGGAAAAGTTTCTTTATGAAGAATCTGCAAACAGGCCTCTTCAAGTTGTATGTGTCCTTCTACTCTTCTTCCATGCTTCCCTCCTTCATCTGGATGGAGTCCTCTCCCTCTCATCTTACTGTGATGTTACCAAAATTTCCATAGTCTTCCCAGACAAATCAAGGGTCAAAATATAAGCTGTTGGGATTTTCTCTTCTAACTCAGTCTTAGAGGGAGGGCTTCTTCCATCTTCCCATATTCCTTCTCCAAAGCAGAAAACTAATGTGGATTCACTGCACTAAGATACAAAGGTAAAAAAAAAAAAAAAAAAAAAATCCTTTTTTTCACCTCTTTCCTGCATCAAAGTCTTGTCAACAAGATTTTTACAGATTATCAGACATTTGCTTTCAGAGCAGAGCTTCTCCATGAATTAGGAACTGCAGTGGCAGACTCTCCCACCTGGAAGTTACTTTCAGAGCTGACTGTAAACTCCTTCTACTTCACAGCTTATAGAAATCTCAGTCCTCTGCTTTTCCCTGACGGTGAGGTGGTACCACTTTTTAAGCATGTTTCACTCTTACCTCTCATGTATGGGAAGCTGGGATCAACTTTATTTGAAAACTGGAGCACAGGTACAATTGCCAAGGAGTGTACATACCCTGATTGCTTCATCTTCAAACTTACCTCTGACTAGTTTTGAGTTGGATGGAAAATCACTCCAACTTCACAGATGTGTTCATGGATTCCCACTCACTTGAGTGGGACAGACACTCAGTTACTGAGAAGCCCACTGCTTCAGTCCTTGGATCATAGCTATTCAAAGACCTATGCATTTCAATTCAGGAGGAATGGGACTCATGGGCTGTGGGTGGGAAGCTGCCCTTTGTATAGGTTCTACAAAGACTTTCCATGAAGTGCAGATCAGTACCTTCCTATGAACTTGTACACAAAAGCTTTTCCCTGCTAGAGATGATTTGTTTTTTGCAGTGTCTGTAGAAATGTCCAATTATACAGATTACACAGATTTCTCCTTTGCTTGGTTCCATACAGCCTGAAGCACTCATCTTCATTAACTAGTGTCACATATTTTTGTGAGCATCAGAAACCCAGTGGAAGGCTGAGTGTAGCACTGTAGAAGGAAGATTGCTAGTCACTATAAAAATGCAAAGCACAACCAAGAGAGGGTGCTTTAATTTCAGATAGACAGCTGCAAAATTGCTTAGGAAAGATAGTTAGAAATTTGCTTCTACTTCTTCCCAATTGCAATGCAGAGGTGAATGGCTGTGTACTGATAAAGCCATCTGTCTTGTGGGTGCCTGGAGGTAGCCTCTGCACCAAAGCAATATTGCCAGTTTTACAGTTAATATCCTGGTGCACAATACTCTTGAGCTGAGAGCTGGATTGTAGACATTTCTGCTGCCTTAGGGCATCCCAGAGCACAGCACCCCTGTTGTAATGACTCTTGTTCAAATGCTCAGGCTGCTGGATTGGGAAGGGGATGAGGAATGCTTCAGGGCATAATGCATTGCCAGCACACCATTCCATGCACTGCGATAATATTGAGGTCCATGGACTCAGATTTGAAGCCAAAGAAGAGAAAGAATAACTGTCAGTAGAATGCTTTGGTTGGGTAGGTTTTTCAGGTGGTGCGCAAAACCAGAGTTCTGTTTTTCACTGGGGTAGGGTTTATTCCCAACAGCTGCTCTGGGTTTGTTTTGGACTTGTGCTGAAAGCAGGGTTGACAGTTGTATTGGGTTTGTGGGGCCACATTTTGGTAGTGCAGGGGCTACAGCAGTGGCTCCTGTGAGCAGCTGTGAAGCTTCCTCTATTCAAGAGACTGCTGTACAAAGCAACTATGATTTCAGGACACCAGTGATTCCGGTGATCAGCCTTGCACAACTGGAGCTGCACCAAGGCTGACAGAGAGGACCCATAGTTGCTTCTCAAAAGACTACTGATCCTCTTGGAAATACTTGCTCAATGTCTCAGGTTACCCAGTCTCAGGTTACCCAGGAGAATGCTGTCAAGCACAGAGCACAATGGGTCTGTGGGTCACCATCACAACCTACAAGAGAAAAGCTATACTTGTGTCTCCTTCTCTCCTGTTCACACCACCTCAGTAAGCCACTGTTGCCAGCTGCTCGACAGGATCTGCCCATGTTCAAATTCTCACCCTGTGGTACCTGCAGGGTTGTTTGAGATCACTTCTCACTTTGCAAGGCCTTGCAAATTATGGAAAAAGTAGATGTAGAGGGGCCTTTTAGAAACAAAGTCAGCAAAGTCTTTATGCCTCAGGTAGCCTGACAGACACCTGAACTGGTTTTGGCTTGATATTTAACCTTGATGTTTTTTGCTTATGGAAAAAAGAATGGAAGAAAGGATAGTACCAGGACATTTTGACAGAAATGCTGCTTTTTCCCCTCTAAGACTTCCTGTGTAGGGAAGAGTTAAGGAACCTTTTGGAATCTTGCAAGGCATTGTGTATTAGCAGTGAGCCAGATCCTGGGAACTGAAGGCTCTATACTGTTTTTCTGCAAGGTCTTATACAGCCACAGTTCAATTAATATTTCAGATAAATCCTTACACTGATCCTGAGGTTTAGATAGCCAATGGTGATGCTGACATTTAACATGCCTGTGCTGCAGGCTAGAAATCAGCTCAGAGAACTGCTTCTGTAAGGAACTGAAAATTTACATAACCCACTATAAAACTGTGAATGCAAATTCGCAAGCAAACTTCTACATCTCAAATCTGTTTTATTCATCAGCAGCTAATGAACTCATTGCAGGGATCTTTCTTCAATTACCAGCTGGAAGAAATGCAACACAACAATATACTTTTCAGTTGTTCTACTTCCCCCTAAACATATTTTTAAAACAAAACTTTAGAGGTTTTTTTTTTTTTTACAGTGTCTTTAGTTTGGATTCTTATCCTTATCTGAAAAACATTAAAGCTTGTTTTTGTAGAAAACTGAAGAAACTATTACCCCTAGTGCCACATGACTTTCTGATCAAAACAAAAAGCACATAATGTAATAAATACATGTTAAATACATTAGAAATCCATTAAATTATTTCAGTTTTCCGTTTTCAAAAAGTAGGTACCGATATGGAATCCTGACTGAATAATGACTGATTTTCTTTGAATCCCATAAAGATTAATACTAGGACTGAACATGCTTAGCATTTTTACTGATGATATGGAAGAAAATGTAATAATTTCTGGCAAAATCTGCAGATATCACAAAGATTAGCAGATAGTCCATACTAATGAAAGCAGTACAGGCACACGAAATGATCCATCATTTACTAATCTAGACATAGTAAAAACAATTCAAGTTAATACAGCCAAACAGAAAGACTAACATTTACAAACATGAAGTATGGAACCTGGATAGCAATACATTTCATGAATACTTGTCTACTCTTAAAAATAATTTAACATGGACTTCCTATACAATCCTATGTCAAGAGATTGATCCAAAACCAATAAAACAGTGAGTAGAAAAGTTGGCACTTCTGAGATTTTAAATGAACACTAAGTTTCTATGCTCAGTTCCAGCAGGTTTGTTTCCTAAATGGTGAGAAAAAAATGGAGAGAATGTATGAGGGAGCCACAAAAACCAACTTGGAAGCTATAGAAAATGCCTTAAATCAAGTAGTTTAAAGAGATAATACTTACGGTGTCAAAAAGAAGGTTGCCTTGTAGCTTGATTACAAAACTTTCACAGAAAGTAGTAGCTAGTGAAGGACTACTTAATCTAGTGAAGAAAATCATACCAAGAACTAATGGCTGAAAGTTAAATATAGACAAATTGAAATTTAAAATAAGGCACGTGATTCTAAGCATGAAAGTGATTGAGTACTGGAATAAATTACTAAAGAAGGGGCTAAGTCTTCATTCCTTGATGTCCTTAAATCAAGCTGGCCTGTCTTTGTACATGACTTGCTTTAGCAAAAACCACAAATTGTGCTTTTATTAGACTGGTCTTCGCCCTGAAGTAAAGGGAAAATTCATCACCAGGGATCTAGATGGGGTCAGAGAAGATAATCTCATGGCCTTTTCAGTCTTACCTTCCACGAATCTATCAACTTACTGAATGAGTATAGAGAAAAAAATTTCTGAGTGACTTTTGCCATCTGGATAGCAATGTGATCCATAGCAAATTGTAAATCATACAGTAATAAATGCATGTCAGAAACCATCAAGATGAATATATTCTTGCAATGCCTTCTAATTTAGAAATTTAGAGTTATTTAATATTTTACACATTAATTTTATTCTGGGTAATTGAATCAAGGTGAAAGGGTTAAGTAGACAGGCTAAATGAAACACTGTGCCATGTACTTAGTTTAATGTGGTTGGAAAAATCAATGAACTTTGGTCTGTCAGCTTGCAATCACAGATATAATTGAATCACATGTCAAGTATTTACTAATGTAAATAGAATCCAGCACTATAGCCATGGTAATAAGCCAAGCAGCTTTCCCTGAATTCCAATCAGATTTGAACATGACCTTCATTTTAAGCTCCCATGTGCCAGAGATCAGTTATCATTATGTCTACAGAGTTCAGTGATTACACCTGTGATTCTCAAGAAACCATATTTGGTATTGATTCCTTCTGCAGAATCTAGGTAATGGTTGATCAGTTTGATATTCCTAGCAATGGTTATTCTTTGAGCATTTATAGTCACTTCCACTTGATTATTGTCACTGGGAGGAGGAATGAATCACACAGGGAGCTTTTACTGAGTCTACCTGAGAAAAGGTTGAGGCTTTGTGCACAATCATATGCACAAAAGAAACAAGAAGAACAGGAGAAGCATCTCCTCAGCTTGTGTTGGGTGAACTCCAGGCACAGCTGTACAACAGCTTCTTACTCTTCTCCCTTCCCTTTTTACCATTCTCAGGCAGTAGCTTCCCACAAGAAGACATGAAAGCATCAAGGAGAGGAGGTCACAGCCCTGTCCAAGCTGAAAGAGCTTGCCACTGCCAGACCAGTGTCAGGAGTAGGTGATGTTTTGGCCATACAACACCCATGTTTCTGTCCGGTTCTTAGGTGCAGTAAATGATCTTTTTTTTCATTCCTTTTTTCTTTTTTTTTTTTTTTAACAAGACCAAGATGCCTGCAATGCAGATGTTTTCATGACTAACCTATTTATGCTTTCATACCAGTCAACATAAAGCACTAAGTTCTCCCATTGGTACCATTGTTCCAGTTCTAAAATAGATGTCTAGCAGCAGTCAGTTATATCCAGCTATTTAATCCCAGTGATTAGGAAGTTCTTTAGGATAGGCAGCTCAGATGGTAAAAGCTACACTGTAGACATCTGAAGTCGGGATGAATGACTGCATGTCTCCAAGATCTCCTTAGCAAGATGCAGAAGAACATTGTCTCCAAAGCACCTGCTGGGGAGAACCAGGTCCCCATTTTACCAGACTGATCATGTGTGCAATGTAAAATTATGAGGCCACTTTAAACTATCAGCAGCCTTGCCCACAGATTCAAGCATGTTCTCCATTGTAGATAAGTCTATTACATTTCCTGAGCACACTGTCATCTCAGAGGTGATAGAACTGGCTGCATCAAACTGCTACTGATTTAGGAAAGGAGAAAACAGCAGAGAAAACAGGGGGATTGACGTGGGAGTATACAGCAGTAAGGCAACATTAGTCAGCACAACAGGCAATTGTCCTAGCACCATACTGACCAGGCTTGGGGTTTTGGCCAAGGTTTTGGGCAGGATCACAGCAAAAGAGAGCTTTAAAGAAGGAAAGAAAGACAATGGAAAGATTGTGCTGTACAGATGTGGAAAGCACTGTGGGGAAAAAGCACAAATGTGTAAATCTGAAGTATGGCAAATGGGTGATGGAAATTAATACCAGAGGTTGGCAGGGATGGAGGAATCATCTGTGCACTGAATGAAGGATGGAGAGGACTGTCAAAGATCTTGAAAGTGAAGAAAAGCAGCCCCTATTTGATGCAACCTATAGCAGCCTAGAGTTGATGCAAAAGAAAAGTTCCTTCTGTTTTTGTGTGGTATCACAATGTGGCTGAGATATTCCTCTTCAATCTTAGATTACACTTCTTTTTTGCCCATTATGTATCCTAAAACAGGACATAGCTTTGCAGAAATAATGCAAAAGAGAACTACAGCTTGCTTATACACTTTACCAGAGTATGGAGTTCATTAAAATGACTACAGACTATTAATTATACAAAGTTAAGCAGTCAACTTAGAGAATAGCCTTATTAAAGCTATATATTTGACCTTCACTATGGTGCATATGTAGTTTCAAATAATCATAGAATATATAGATTTTTTCCTAGATTCTCAGTGACAGTAAACAAATACAGCATCTAAATTTGTGCTTTTCTAAAATACCTATGTCCCCCACACCACTTAGGACTGCATACATCGAACAGTTTAAAACAACAAACAAAATTTACTCAGATGCAATGCAGAGGATAAAGCAGTAAAGAGTGAAGCTTAATTATCTGCATAAACATGTGCAATACAGCCTTCCTTATGAGCAATCCAGGACTGATGCAATTAATTACAAAACCTGCATAGCTAAAACCTGAGGTTTCTCTAAATATTAAATATAATACATTTTCCCAATCCTACAGATTGCCATCTTTTGCACTACCACTTTCTATTATTATGCCCAATGTGTAGCATCCTGTACATGCAAAACACACACCTCTTTCCACTCAATGTCTGTGGACTGGTTTTATGATATACATGGTATTATTAGTAGGTGAAATAAGTTTTCTCTGGTGAAAGACAGCTTAAAAATCTTCTGTCTTCATGATGCTATTTACCACTTTTTCCTTCCTTGTTTTTGAGTTTTTTTGAAGTTATTTTTTTTTCTCCCAGTATAATTTCAGACATTCAGCCTATTGAGTAGTAACTCCCTACAGTGGTGCAGAAGAGAAAATCCAGCTGTCATGGAAAACATATTAAGGAATTTATAACTCTACATGATTGTAAAGCACTACCTAAAATATTGCACCAATTACAAAGCAGTAAAAATCTGTAATATTGGAGTTTGATTCCCATATTATATATCCACAAAGGAGAAAAATGAAGGTCTTACAGGCAATTTTAAGAATAAAACATGTACCTATATATAGAGATAATGGCTTTGAACTTATACCCTTGCATACACAAGTGCACTGACCAGCTTATCCACTACTACAGATGTCTCAAGTGACTTCAGCCCCTCTGGTCTTCCTTGTACATGCTGGTAAGGTACCACTGCCTCTCAGAGCAGATTTCTCTCCCACTGTGCTGCTGTTCCTTATTTACCATGCACTGTTCAATAATGTAAACTAGAAAGTTAACCCCTGAAGACACATGCGGATTACTTTCCACTTGATCCTTAAATTCTTCCTACTCTTGGAGTCCATGTAGGATTTAAACCCAAAATTTTGAAGTTCTGTCTTCACAGAAGTTTGAAATATGCTAATAATAGTGTATGTACAGTTTAGCCAGAAGTATTCTGATGCAAAATCTACTTAAAAAACTCTTCTATGTTTCAGTAATTCCACATGATGCAGCATATTCATTAAACTGAATGATGCTGAAGAAGCAAAAATTCAAGGCCATCTCCTTTACCATTTATAAGTTCAGCATGAAAATATAAAGGGATAAATGTTTCATTGCTATGTTGAAGGAGCCATGTATAGTGAAATGAAAAACAGTGTTCACTGGTAGATATTAATTTAAATTTTTCAGTTTTCATATCTCAGCCACATTGTGATACCACTGCTTAAATACACCTGAGAAAGTGTAAGGAGATTGAGCACCATTTCTTTAGAGAAGCAGTGCAGAAGAGTGACTAGGTATTAGAACTGTGATGTATGAAATATTTTTGACTGCAAATAGAACATCAAATATGGACCTGCTGCCATTTTTAGTACACTGGCTAATTTAAATTATGAGTAATGTCCATTTCTTTTGCTTTTAGACTAGATCCTTCTGCTGTGTTGTTTTTTGCATTGCTTTTAAGTCTCTTCATGCACATTGCAGTTCAGCACATCACTGTCTGGCACATTTGTTTCAGAAATAAATACACTTATGCAATTGCATTTATCTACAATGACAATCTACAATTTATCTTCTTGAATTTGGTCCAATTTTCTAAACTCAGAGCATACTTGAACCTCTTCATAATCCCTGCTAGTACAACTGTGGCAGGTTTGGTAAGTGTAAGATTCAGTTCCTATTACAAGTCATTTGCAAAGACATCAGATATCACTGACTAACTGGCTACACTCAGAAAATGCTCCTGGGCTTGCTTAGCTGGGGCCAGCTGATTTCTGCACAGAATATAAGGCTCTTACAGTGGTGAAAGCAAAGGGAAAAAAAGAGAGACCAAAAGTAGTCTTTTATCCATTATTGCCTGATTCAAGCAAAGTACCTTTTTGACCTGTGAACTTTTACTCACTGGAATAGTACAAAATTTTACCCTGCTTTAGCAGTGAGGCTGCACCAAATGATCCCGCTGTGGGGATCCCTTCCAATCTTACCCATTCTGTGATTCTGTGAAAATATTTCTGTTTGGCAAAGATATCAAAATCTGCTCATCTATATGCAACTATTCAAAATTCAGTTGAATTTTAAAAATCACTTTAATATTGAGCAATGTGGTCTAGTGGAAAGTGTCCCTGATCATGGCAGTGGGGCTGGAACTTGATGACCTTTATGTCCTTTCCAACTCAAACCATCCTGTGATTATGAGAAATAGCCAAGCACTGAAAGAGAAATAATAAGTAAGAGAAATGAAAGCAATAAACAAGGCTGTGACATGAGTCCATGAGTGCCTGTGAGATGGGTGTGTGAACGTGTGGTAGTGTGTTCCAGGCTGGACTAGCTGGTGTGCAGGAGAGCCACAGAGCAGGCACGAGGGCCCAGGATCCAGGCAGGGATAGGACACTGGCTGTCCTGCTATTCAAGGGATCAAAGGGCTGTGCAGCCAGCCATGTGAGAGTGTTGTGTGTGTGTGTCCCTGAGCTATGTGCTTAAGCACTGCTACTGTCTGAACCCAGAAATGTGGAAACTGGAGTCACCCACACTGACATCCAGATCTCCAGGTACACTAACCTGGAATCCAGAGGACAAAGAGGAGGAATCACCAAGTCTTGGAATCTACTCCAGGCAGCAGCCCTATAACCTCCCTAGCACAGTCACTCAAGTATTAGGAAATGCAGACACTACAGTTATTTTTGTGGTCCTAATTTGATCTCTTTTGTACTTGTGTTTCAAAAGTCTGTCTTTGATTACATGACCTTGTTCATTTTTTTCATATTCAGTGTTTAGGAGAGATGATGTTTACCTAATGAGTTCTGTGTATCCTTTTTTTGCAGTTTCTAGGCCTCATTTACTGTGCAACATTCAAACCTTAAAGTGAGGATGAAGTGATTAATTTCCCATGAGTCAGTTAAGAAGGAGTATCTAGGTGCTTCACATTCAAGTGATGTTTTCTTCTTTCTCCAGATGGGGATCTGAGGCACACAGGAGCTCATTGAAAAGTCATAGCTACAGTTCAACGCCTATGTGTTAGCAATTCAGGAACATTAAAATGGGGAACACACTACTAGTTTCTCCTCTGCAAAGTCTGGTTTATATACCTTTCCTACCAGATACAAACCAAACTCAAGTTCTTCAGAGCTGCACAAAGCTCCCTTAGCCATAAGAATGGTTTTTCTGCACCTGCAATCATTTGGTGTATTACCAAACCCCTTTCAATTTCTTCAATTAATGAGACAGAGTTTGATTTTATTTTTGTTACAAATTTCGAGCATCACTAAACCAATGCCTTGTAATGTGATATATCAGGCAATATAATGAAAGAGAAAAAACAAAGCAAAAAAACCCATGCAATGTTTGTACAGTTTCATCAGTAGTGTATCTCCAAGCACACGTTGGAGGAGTTAAATATGTTGCCTCTATCTTACTGATGACAAAGCTAACACACCTAGATATAAGACATGGTTTGCTCTGTATCACCTGTCAGATGAATGATACAGCAGAGAGAAGAGCCTCTCACAAAGCACTTTTTTCTTCATTATTCCAAAACATTTTACAACCATGGGTATTACTTACTGTAGTATCTACACCTGGATAAATTCAATTGCAAAAATATTACACAGCAGTAGACAGATTACACAGTAATCAGGGAGAGAGAACCCAGTACCATAACTCTGAAGTCAGTGAAACCCATTGGATTGTAACAGGCTGAGCCATGGAGTAGTTCTGAAAATGCCATCCAACTTTCTGCATAATTCCAAACAGGACTTACGTGATCCACATATAGAAACGTATCTATGTCCACAATTTAGCAGTTTATTCAGCAAAAATACATTCCTCAGACATAATGTTGCTTAGGTTTAAATATAAAAAAATATAGTTCTGTTTTCCAGGCAAGCAGATATACAAAAAAAGTCAAGAAATATAACTTCCAGAAAGGAATCATAAACTTACAAATAAAAAAGATAATACTATACTTAAACAAAATACCAGACAGAGAACTTTATCATTCCAGCAAGTCCCTTATCCTAAAATGAAATGTACATATTAATACAACTGAAGACTCAGGCCATACTCTTGACAAACCCATCCCAAAACTCACACTGTAGTTATACCTTTATTGTCTTTTGGAATTTTTGTTCATTTAACTTTATTGTCTTCTGGAGTTTTTGTTCATTTACCTGAAGGTGCAGAAAGTGTATTGACACTGCTCTTCCTGAACAATTGCTACTTGGTTAAGAGTCTGTATATTAAATTTTAATCCTGTGCATATGGACACATGGGTAAGGCTTTATTTCCTGTTCTTCACAGGAAGTATATCTGTAATCCAGTAGTGAAACAGAGATGTGGCTACCTTGGCATGATCTGAAACAAAGAAAACACATTCCTCCTGAAATACCTCCATGATGTTTCTGAACACTAAGGAAAAGACTTGTGTGCACATCTGTTTCCATTCAGTATTAACATTTCAGTAAAACCAATGCACATACTGGACCCTGAAAACTAATACCTATAAATTTCTATATAAGCAGGTGCATTTTATTTTAGGATGGCAGTCATTTGTATGAGACACTATTTTGCTCGTACACTTTGAAATTTCCTATTTGTTATGATTCAGTAATTCAGAAAAAATGAGATTGAAATGACATAATCATATGGGCAAGGCTTCTTTCTGTCTGGAGAGTAGTTTCACAGGTCATTATTTAACTTAAAAGTAGTACCTAGAAGCCCCAGTTGAGAATGAGTCATATTGTACAGATAGCTGCATTAAAGCCTCAAAATGCTACGACTTCTGTCTTTGAGTTCAGAGATTACGTATGTGACTTTACCGATTTTTAATGATAGGATTTTCTGCAGTACTTATCACATAATAATCACATTTAAGGTGATTCTATAACATTATGCTAATACAATTTTCAAATTTCCTTTTCTTTGAATGCTCATTCATTCAAAAAAAAGAAGTGTAAATTTCATCATTGTAAGGCCTCTGTATATCCAGCCTCTGCATTGCTGGCACACAGTAACTATATTAATTCTGGTCTGCAAAATGTACCTCCCCCTGCAATGAAGACTGATATAAATGACAATTCTCCAAAAAATGACAGTTAAAAGAAGCTTCTAGCTCTGCTGTGAGTGATAATTTCCTAGGCAACAAGGGAAGAGTATGTTTGAGATTTGAAACCAACCAACAAACGGAAAATGTTAATAGATAACAGAATGAAGTTGATGAGCAGAAGTTCATAAATGAGTTAATAAATTAGGAGATAATGACTTTTTTTTTTTAATTAGGTGATCACCTATGCTTTAATAATTGATGTGAAATGGGAATTAAGTAGCTGTCATTTCCAAAGCCAGTTTCCAGCCAGCAAAGGGAGCATTATTATAAAAGCTCTTCTTTGCCCACTGCACTGTGGAGGATCATGAAGGTCTCTGGCTTCCTTTTGCTAATGGCCACAGACTTTCTAACAGAGATCGGCAAAGCCTCCATCATGAGAAATCCATGTCAATGTGACTTCTAAACATTGTCTTCCCTGCATGTACAGAAGATTTTAGGTAGAGGTTTTGTTAAAGACTACCAAATAAATGGAACTAGTAATAGGGCATTTTGTTCTCTTTTACAGACTGAGAACAGACACTCTAAATAATGATGTTCACATGAACACTCTTGACCAACCTCAGCTCTTTCTGATCATTCACATACAAGGTCAAAGACAATTTGATGAAGTATTTGAAGCACAAAGTACAAGGTAAGTTGATGGAGGATGACAACTAAACAGAACAACCAGTACCTCTGAACCATAGAGATTTTCTTGTTTAAGTACTTTTTCTCATTTAAATGAAGGTTTAAAAGATCATAGCCAATGTTGATAATTTTTATGTCTGAATCTCCTTAGTATTTCCTTTTCCTGCAAAATTTATCACACCCTACCATCACCCTTGATAGGACTTTCTTCAATATGACTGCAAAAATTGGGATTTCAGAGCTTAAGATAAAACAGAAATTCATTTCTTGTTTCTTTTTTCTTTTGGATGCACTGTGATTTTCAATCTGAGTAACAGCTAAGAGATGCAAAGGAAATACCAAATCTTGGTATTGAACTAGAGGTTTTGAATTTGCAGTCTGCAGACCGGGAACAGCCCATGGCTTTATTCTCAAGCACACTTATCATCAGTAGGCATAAGCTTGACAAGTGGGACTTGGAAATCCCAGTGGAAAGTTGGATGAACCTGTAACATCCATATATGAGGAAATAAAAGACATAATGTTGTGGATAATTTGTAACTTTTACTAGTGGAGAATGTGCACTTATATGAGGAGATGCATCACTTCTCTCTTTTTTTTTTTTTTGGTATACTTCCCATCCTGAAATTAAAGATAAAACTGAACAAAACACAGCACCCATCTTTACCTCCTTGATGATGGCATCTTAAGTAGAATCATAACCATGGGAAAAAGGGTCAACATACTGTTTCTTGAGCTACAGGGAATAAAATGTTTATTTTGTAAAAATAATACACCTTCCTAAAATCAAGGGGTTTTTTATCATGTTAACATGGAATGACCTTTCATTCTAGTACTTCGCATCATCGTAAAAATAAAGAGAGAAAAGACAAGATAAGACAAAATAATAAAAAAATTAGAGATTACTGTTATGTACTGTGCATTTTAACTAATTATTTGTTAATATAACAAAGACTGTATTAACAAATTCAAGTTCTTATTATAGAAAGGTATTATATTACAAAGTTCTTTGTAATGAATCTTAACTTTTATCACCTGCTCATCGGAAGTGAAAACTAAAATGTAAAAAACCCACACTGGACAAGATGACCTGATTTTGAGCCAAATGTATGGGAAGAAAAAAAAAAAAGGGAAAAATTAAAGGTCTAATTCAAAGTAAAATTTCAGAGCACTGTATTTTCATTCACTGAATTTCCAGAATTACAAATAGAATGTATTTTTTAAAGTCTGCTGAGGAAACGTAATGACTAGCAGGTGCTTAATTATTCTTTAATAATTTATAAGAATGTATTTTTCCTCTTTCTTATGTTGTTGTACCTCATGAATATCAAATAAACTACTATGGTTACACCACTGTGAACTTGGAATGAGATTAGAATTGAGCCCAGAGTGACAGCAGTTACTAGGGAAAAAAATCAACTGGAAGTGTAAACAATTCCAGGCTGTACCAGCAGAAACATTATTGAATTTTAAAAATCACTCAGAAAATTGTCTTTTGCTTTTTCAAGTGATGAATACATACATTGGAAAATTAGGGGTTTTAATTTGCTTCTGTTTTCTCTCTTCATTTTGACATTTCTGCTATACAAAAGTAAACAGAGCAAATTTTCTCAAAGCTGCAAAACCCAACAGAACTCCAACTGTATTGTATAGAAGTTAGAAAAGGCCTGTAAAGAGTATCCCGAATGTTGTCACTTCAATTCCATTTGGATTTAATCAAGAAAATCTGAATTAGTTCATTCAATAAAGGGTTAATACCATTTTCACGATTCCTGCTGAGTTCTGCGTGGTTTGCACACATGTATTACATCCAATGAGACAATGTGATTATAATTAATATCAGAGATTGTAGGCTTGAAATGCACAGAAGGATTTCATTCCATGTATATGTGGATACTTCACATCCATCAGAACCCTAAGGGTTGTCATACTGCATATCTGCCCTTAAAAGCATACATATGTACTTCTCCAAGAGCATCCTTTTCAAAATGTGTCAGATCTGAACTCCACAGGCAGGAATTCTCTCCTCTCTCTGACCAACACACAGCAGCCAGTAGGCTTCAGTCTACATGAGGATCTTTAGCCACTATCATGCTGTAAATTATTTAATGAAGTTGCAAGCAGATATCACTTCTCTGAATGCTGTTGCTAAGCCTCTGATGGCTATGATCTTAATTGCACTGCTACCACACTGCTACCACCCCTGCTGTTACTCTTCAAAAGACTCAGAGTACAATCTAAAATGGTTGAGATTCTCTCATGCTGTAGGTAACTGCTCTCAACTCTGATTAAATTCTTTGGGAGGCAAGAAAATTCAGCACATCTTGTAGATTTTTGTCTGATGCTGCAACACAAGTTCTAATGACTAGTAGCAATGACTGTTTACATGAAGACTACATGAAAAATGAATCATTATACCTCATGTGGACTACATGCTGATCCCACATTCACTTGAAGAACTATTAACTGTACAAGAAGAGATTCTACTAAAATGATAGGCGTTATAAAAGAGAACAGAAGGAGCCTGTGCCTCAGGCATGTAAAAATTTAGTAACACAGTAATTTTTCTTTTTATGAATGACTTGAGAATAATATTTGTTATAAATAATAAATTTAAATTTTTGCATTATCAACAGTATTTTTAGAAACTTAAACCAGATGTTTATATTTAAACAAAACCAAAATGGTAAATCAAAGTTTAGCTTGCAAAGTCCATGTATCAAAGAAGCCATGTGGTGACCAGGAAGAAGCAAAATAATGGGTTTTATTGATTTTTATGCATGTAAAATTAATCCTTAGCTGGAGGAGTGAAATCTCCAAGATAAACAAGTTAATTCCTGCAATTTAAAAAGTCTACCATGGGAATGTATTAAAAATATGCTTTAATTATGATTAAATCTTAAAACATTTCAGATTCTAAAAATACTGGTTTAAACCCTTGAATCATCTTGTATTCTGTAGTTGCTGGAAAGTGAGAAAAACTTCTATATTGATTGTAAACAAATGGGAAATAGGGATATCACTGTATTTTTGGTGGGAATTATGTTTTCGTATCTTGTATAAGCATATATTTGCAGCTAATAAAAAAAAAAAATCTGTGTGAATTTTAATTCACACGAAAATATCAGCGTATGAACATGAGTGAATAGTACCTACCAGGAGACATCATAGATTGTTCTTGGAATTGTTTCAAAGCATCCTGCAATCTCTCAATATCCTGTAGCAATACAAGGGATTTCAGCCGATGCAGATGAGTCACGTCGGAGGAAGAGATGGTGCGAAATTCAAGACATTTTAAGAGCTCTTGGGCAGTTGCTGAATTTACAGCAGCATCCCTGCATTCTGATTTCTCTGCAAAAACAGTTAGAAAACTATGTTAAAAATATTCAGTGAACTCAGAGAATTTTCCTAATTATAATTTTTTTTTTCCTAAGACAGCATCTTCCTTTTTTGTACAAATTAGAACCAAGTATCAGGTACTAAAAATAACTTGTTAAACATTTTTTGTTAAATATTCAAATAATGGTAAAGCGAAAACTACAAAAATCAGTAAGTAAAAAGGACAATAGGATTCATAATGATAGGAATGCAAGAAGAATCAAATTTTCAAAGTTAGCAGAGAAAGAAAGTGTGAAGAAGAAACTGTACTGTGGCCAAAGCACTGTGTTTTTGCTACCTACACACTATATATTATGAACTGCACAGACATTTGGAGAAGGGAACATTTCTGTGGAACTACTGCAAAGCACTTCTGGAGGCAAACAACTACTCTGGTATTGCACCTTTATGTTTTTATTTAAAAAGCAAGTATTACAGCATGCAAGACAGCAGAGAAGGACACACATTGTTGTAATGGGTTGACCTTGGCTAGATGCCAGGTGCCTGTCAAGATGCTCCATCACTCCCCTTCCCAGTGGGACAGGGCAGAGAAAATGAGATGAAAAACAGCTCATAGGTTGAGGTAAGGCAGTTTGCTAAAAAAACCCAAAACCACAGAAAACCCAGCCAAAACTAGCTGATGTTTGCATACACATAATTAAAGAGAAGAAGGGTTTATTCTCTATTTTTCACCAGCAAGTGATGTTCAGCCCCTTCCTGGGAAGCACGGCTTCAGCCCATGTAGTGCCTGCTCTAGAAGGCAAACATTGTAAAAGAACAAATGCCCCTGCTCTTCCTCCCTCCCTTAGCTTCTATATCTGAGCTAGTGTCATCTGTACGGATGGGTATGGAATATCCCTTTGGCTAATTCGGGTCAGCTGGCCTGGCTGTGTCCCTCCCAGGGCCTTGCCCATTCCCAGCCTTTGATGGAGGGGAATGTTGGAGAGACAGCACTGATAGGATGCCAGCACTGCCCAGCAGCAGCCAAAACTCTGGTGGGTTATCAACACCTTTCCAAAGTACTGTGAGGGCTGCTGTGCACAAATGAGCTCCAGCTCAGCCACATCCAATATAATTTTTTTACACTACTAAACCATAAATTCACTCTTTCATGCCAGTAATGTGTTGTCTGTCCCTTTAACCAGACTCTCTTTAATTCTGTTTTTTAAACAGCAAGACAACTGAGAAGTACAGAATTTACCCCATTCAGATTTTTAACATATGTACTAGAAGTGTAATGCAATGTGACCATTTGAAAATGCAGCTAAAAGCAATGGCTTCCAATTTTATCTAAAAAAAATAGGGAGTATTAAAGTCATTCAACAAGAAAAGGCAAACAACATAATGTCAGATCTATATATAAACTGGGATTTGCCTTACAAGAAAGTTAGTCACACTCTGATCTATAGATGTTATATCTCATTTGCAGATGAAATTCCTTTCAACTAAGAATTCCCCTCTGTGGACTCCAAGGTCCTCACTGGCTCAACACCTCAATCTGCTGGTTTGAAACTAGAGCCAGTCAGTCTGTCAAAAACTGCCAAAACCTAAACTTGACTTGCAGGAAAACTGGAAGTTCAACAACACTCTTTCTTAAAAACCAACATGCAACACAGCTGTGGACAATTCATCAGGTTTCTGTTCTGGGTCATGCATTAACAGCAGAACTTGAAGAATTTGCAATCTTGCTCTGTCACTGTGGAGTTCCACTACAGCAAATGCAAGTAGCTTAGCTTGCATTTACTTAGCCATATGGTGAAGTAGTAGAATTCTTAATTGATGGAAAGACCTTAGCCAGAAAGTAGAATAGATTTCAAATGCTAGGCTTAGTATGAAGACCTGATGCAGCAGGAAAATTTAACATTAAGCAAAGAAAATTCTATGTATAAATCTTGAAAAAGTTAACATGAAATCCCTGATGTCATCTTAAGGTTTTTACAGTAATTCTGTGACCAAAAGATGAATTTTATGGTACTAGAAGCTGACAGCTCTGCTTCAAGATGGACTAATGCAGGTAGGTAAGCTATTTAATATTCTCCATTCAGCTTCACAGTGACCGATAGGCCAATAGGGATAAATCACATTGGATAGGCCATTAGGGATAAATCCATGCAATTCTTTTAAAAGTAGTAGGGAATGTGCGTTAAGCATCAGTTCCCATTCAACTTGTTCACAAGCATTTTATGCCAATATACTTTCCTAGTGTCAGTAGTATCTTCCCTGTTCCTGTACGTGCTGTCTGTCTAGATTTCCTTATGGAATTCAAATAAATCTCCTGGGACATTCAGAGCATTCAGAGAAGCAGATTGGTTCAGAGATACTAGGATAGCAATTGCCCTTATTTGAAGTTCTCTGAAAGCAAGTAATCCTTCTGGGTATTTGCTTGCAGAGGGGAAAAAGAATTTTAACCACTTGTCCCAAGTGCATTAGAATGTTTAAGAGAAGAGCAAGGAATTCTACAGGTTTTTTCTATTGATGTGAATTCTTGCACAGTCATGTACAGACCAAAAAGTGGGACAAATACTAGGTACATGCCTTACTTATTTTCACATGCCTCTCTTCAACAGAGACACTTCTTTAGTAGCTTTGTCCCATTTTACAGCAGTAATAAATGCATATCCATTTTCTCCTGTGTGTTAATATTAATAAAAAGAAAGGAGAAAGAGTGGTACATACTGTCAGTAAAATAAATTTGTTGTGTTGCCTGCAGGAAGTCCAGAATGCTATCTGCTTTTTCACCTATGTCCTTTAAGCCTGCTGCTTCTTCTTTGCTGTTTTTGTCAGGCTGATATGTAAAATCCACACTGGTAGCTGTTGTTACTAAGCCAGCTGCTCTCTTTTTTTCTTTCTGTCGCTTCTTTTTCATTTTCCTCTTTTTGTTTTTGCTTATTTTGGGACCGTCTGTTTGCTGCAGCTGTAAATTATCTTGAACAACAGTCTCTTGCATTCCCAAATCTGTTTGTTCTCCATGGAAATTACTAGAGATTTGTGAACTGCTCTTTTGTTTCTTCCTTCGAATGCGCTTTCTCTTGGTTTGCCCTTGATATTCCTCTTCTGCAGATTCAAAAGAGACATGAGAACTGTAAATAGGAAGATCTGTAATAAGCATTTTAGAACTGCACACAGTGAAATATGACACCCTTCAAATTCTGGGATACCTGAGTGGCTCGAACCTTACTTTTATTCTTACAATGTCTTTCAGTACTACAATGTCAAAGTCAACTTTTCTGAACGCATTAAAAAGACACGCTTTTTTCCCTTCTGCTTTCAATAAAGACTGTTTTCTCCTTCATGCTACATACTTTACATCTCATTTACTTTCTTAAGGCAGATGATATGGTTCTACACAGAGTGAGGTCAAAAGAATGCCCAGAGCAAAAATCACTATGGGCAGACTGGGCAACATGACATGAGAGAGCTCCCCAAAGAGTCCCACAGTGCCAGTTGGTAGACTTGACCAAGAGCACAAGAAGAATGTACATAATTTACAAGGAAAGATGATAGTGTTTATATTGATGAGATGCATTCATGACAGTGCTGTACTTTAAAAACACCAGGCATACATTTCTGACTCATCTCCTTTCTCCTCCTTAAGCATTCTCCTCCATTAGGATATCTTACTGCTAGCTCAGTTTTGGACATTAACTTTATAGGAAAAGCATGCAAGGCAACAGTGACCTTGGTAAGTAATCTCTAATCTCTTTAACAGCCTGCCTTGGTTCTATTGTTCTCTTGCTACATTATAATTTCCTTACTACCTAATTCTTCAAAAGCCTCAGATGTCACAAGAAGTAAGTCTCTCTTGCTCTTCAAGACAGCTTTTGCACTTCTTTACTCAGATATTATCCCTGTACACAAAGCCCAAGTTTTAAAGTAATCTCTGACCCTGAACTGATTGCTCCTCCCACACACTCACTTCTAGCCCCTCTAGCACTGGCCAAGGAAGATTTGGCCAGAAGCAAAAACCTATCTTGCCTCTAAGTGCACTGCTGATGAAGTCCATATTCTTGTCGATAATAATTGCTGCCTAATTAACTGGAATTCCCTCATTCATGATCTAACAAAATCCCCACACATTTAAACATCATGGATTGCAGAATGCCAGTTTTCTTCTATTTGAAGAAAGTATTGAATTTGCATGCCAAGATCTTGGTCACAGGGGCTACAGGGATGACTTCAATGAAGAGTTGCTAGAAGCTTCCCCAATGTCCAGCAGAGCCAATGTCAGCCAACTCCAAGATGGACCTGCTGCTGGCTGAGTCATCAGTAATGGCAATAAAGCCTCTGGCGTAACATAGTCATGCATATATATATATATGTAACTTGTAACATATAGTTAAGAAGGGGAAAAAAGTTACTGTGCAGATACAATTGCAACTAGAGAAGAGCAGAGTGATAATATGTGAGTCAAACAACTCTGCAGACACCATGGTCAGTGGAGAAGGAAGTGCTCCAGATGCCAGAGCAGATTCCCCTGCAGTCTGTGGTGAAGACCATGGTGAAGCAGCTGTGCCCCTGCAGCCCATGGAGGTTCATAGTGGAGCAGAGATCCTCTTGTTGAGGACCCTCCACTTGAGCAAGTGCAAGCCTGAGGGAGGCTGTAACCTCACTGGAAGTCCATGCTGGAGCAGGCTCCTGGCAGGATCTCTGGTCCTGTGGTGATAGGACCCCACACTGGAGGAGGTTTGCTGCCAGGACTTGTGACCCCACAGAGGACCCAAACTGTTCCTGAAGGACTCCATGCTGTGGGAAAGAATTAATGCTGGAGCAGATAATGAAGAGCTGCAGTCCTTGGGAAGGACTCATGCTGGAGGACTGTCTTCCATGGGATGGACCCCATGCTGGAGAAGGGGAAAGACTCCTTTCCCTGAGGAGATGAAGAGCCTTCATCTCCCATCTCCCTGCGCTGCTGGTGGGGAGGAGGTAGAGAACTGGGAATAAAGTTAAGCCTGGGAAGATGGAATGGTGATGGGGAGGAGAACAGAAAGGTGTTTTTAAGATTTGATTTTACTTTTTACTATCCTGCTCTAATTTTGATTGGTAATAAATTCAATTAGTTTCCCCAAGCTGAGTCTGTTTTGCCCATGACAGTAATCACTGAGTGATCTCTCCCTGCCCTTATGTTGTGAACCTTTAGTAATATTTTCTATCTCCTGTCCAGCTGAGGAGGACAGTAATAGAAAGGCTTTGGTGGGCGCCTGGCATTCAGCCAAGGTGAATACACCACATTCTAATGTTTTGCTCAAGAAAGTTAAGACATTAATCCTTCCCTCAACCCCTACCCCATTTACATGCTTGTAAATTCCTTACAATGCCCTGAACCTAGCACTCGTTTCTCTGGATTTACACCATTCTCTTAGGGTCAAAGCAACCCCACTTGGCTAAGGTTGGTGTGATACAGGAGAGACATCTGAAGCCTAATGCTTGTTGCAGAATGATATGCATAATCTCCTGAACTGTCTCAGACATTCTCAGTGTGTTTGGCTTTCTCATCACTCCTCCCCCTAACCAGTCTTTGTCACTATTTTCTCCATGGTTGGAGGCCCTCTCTTTAATTTCTGTTTCTTTTTCTGTCTTGAACTCTGTCAGCTCTGATCCACTTTCTCTTTAAATATCACTACAGACTTTTAGTTCTTTAGCTGTCAGATGACTCACTGCAAAGCAATTTTCCATACTTTCAATGAAGAAGCCTGCATAAAAATAAATGTGCTGTATTGTAACTGAACACCACAGCACATTAAAGACACACCAAGCATCACCCTGGACCCACAGTGTGGAATGTTTTGCACCCATGGTATTTGAGCTACATCTTTATATGTGATTTGGACATATGGGATGTGGGAAAAATAATGTCTGTGTCACCCTGAAGGAATAAAATATCAGAACTGAAGGCAGATATGAATGGTGAAAGATGCTATAAACAAAACATCAGTGTTTCATCTTGAGATCTAGTTTGGATTTTCATGGAAGTATTTGTGTTAAAATAGGTGAATTTCACTGCAAATATATATACATTGCTTTGCAAAATTTCTCAGCCCTCTGTTGACCTGAACAGCACTGTTTGCTAATAACACTAATCTATACACTCAGCAAAGCAGCCTAACTCATTCTCTAAGCATCTGAGACCCCCAAAACTCAGTGAAACTACAGCATGGTGTGCAGCCAAGCACCCTTCTTTGGTTTGAGATGACTTGAAAAAAAACAGAAGCCAGGATGGGGCTTAAGATAACCAATGCTTTGAGTCCAATCCAAAAGCTTCCTTATCCTAAGTAGCTCAGGACATCAGAAGGTCTGAAGAGACCATGGTGAAGCTGTCAAAAGGCCAAATGAATTTAGTCTTCCCATGTGTAGGTATTAAGATAAATGCCTGACTGAAAGGAAACCAGAACTATGCTGACTTTGCTCCAACACAGGAAACAAATACAAGACTCTGCCTAGCTCTCTTGAGGAGCTATTGGCAGTCTAGCCTCTAGACTGCTTAAGGCAGTCCTTTAGCAGTTTAGGTCATTCTTTGCCCTGTATTCTTGTATCTGTATGCTATCTACTGTTCCATGTGTGGCAGCTACCAGTGATTCAACATCAGGAACAAATACAATTAGATGCTTATGAATGCAAAGCAATGCACACAAAAGGGATTAATTCACACAGCTCACTGGTAGGGGTAAAGTGAGCTGTTATCAGCTCAGGAAAAACAAAAGCCATACCTGTGCATCAGCATGGAAACTCAATGAAAACATTTGCTCAGTTGGTATCAGTGATCACAACAACTAACACCTTGTTTGCATACATAAGAAAAGAGTTGGAAAATAACAGGAAAAATATTCCAAAGCTATTATATAAACCTACTGTACTGTTCAAGCTTGTAATGCTGTGTTTCTTAGCATAATTCCAGAACAGAAAGGTTTTGGCAGGCAAAAGGAGGACTGACACAGAAGTTAGCAAGAGAAAGAAACTCCAAAAAGATTTGTATGGTTTAACTTGAAAGAGTAATAAAATAGACTTAATTTCTGCCTCCTCATGTGAAAAGGTGACATGCAATTAATCTGAGCTGTTTCACAAGCTAATAGAAGAAAGTAAAACCTTTTTTTTTCCTCTAATGGTACAGTTTGCTATAGATTCCCCATGCACGTGGCATGCAGAGGAGCCAAGAGAACTGCTTGTTCATATAACCAGCAAGGCTACCTGATTACAACAGCCACGCTAAACTATAAATGAAAATTATACAAGAAACATACACCATAAAGTTTATGTCACAGCCTACACAACGACCTTAACAAATGACATATTCAGTGGGATTCGCCTCCCACATCTTTAGCTGCCTGAAAATACTTAGTGCATACTTAGACCTATGCTCCCTCTGATAACCCAAAAGACACTTTCTTCTTCAGAAAGCAGTTTACCTCATACTAAACCAGCAGGGATGGAAATGCAATCTGAAGGACTTCATCTCTCTCTCTCCCCTTCCATTAACCACAAAGGAAATCGAGATGATGAGCTCTGACTAGATGCTTGCAACACCTGAGAAGAATCAGTCTCTTTTACAGGAAATATTGGTACACAGGAAGGCGTTTCCTTACATGAGTCTGCTCATCACATGATTTTTACTAATTAACAAAATCCACTGTCCCAAACAAGACCCAAGTTTTGAACTTTTCTCTACATTTCAAGCCAGTAGGGAGGCTTGATAAAAGTTCAGTAGATACAAATTTGGTTCTAATAACTTTTACCACTGACAGAAAAGATTTGTTATGTCAAAGCTAAGCAATTCTAAAAAAATGCAGGGAATATATACTATGCAAGCAATCTCAGTATGCTGAGTAAGTACTTAAGCAACAATGATAGGAATAGCTTTAGAATCACACTAACTCTAGCCACAACTATAACTACAGCTTGCTCTAATTCCACAAGAGCTGATGATTGTTCTCCTGTTCCGTATTGGTCTGTCACCTCTCTTTGTCCTAAGATCTATCTCTGCTCCACAAGTTGCTTAATTGATCACATAATGCAATTATCCAGGAGCAATTGACTCTAACCTGTTTAGTCTGCACGTGGTGCTCCTTCAGACTGAGCAAAGTGTCTTCCAGATGGAATGCCCATATACAATTTCCAGTCACAGTCATAATTTCATAGGCATTTCTTTCAGCCTTAGTAAGAACTGTTCCCTCAAGAACTGTTCAGAGTTCTTTTTTTTTGGCACAGATTCCTTTTTGGATGCAGTTTACCATGCAGGTGCACAGTCACACTACCCTGACTGGCAGTATGATATGGAAGTAGGGATGTGCAGCCTCAGAATGTAAGTCAGCACTAAAAGAAAAACTAATTTTCTAACAGCCTATCTTATCTTGTCTGAAAGATTTAAATGTTTTCTCCATTCAAACTCATGTTTCTTTAACAGAACAGTTGTAGAAATACGTAAAAAAAGGAGACTTTAAATGAAATAAGAGGACTCCATTGATACGTACAGCTTACTGAACTGTGATAATGAAAAGTCAGTGCAGCCAGTTTCTATCTTCAACAAAAAACAGAAAACAATGAAAAATAGAAAAAAAAATATTGACAGGAAGACACCCAATAAGCTAACTTTTATTGAGTTCTATTTTATTAGGAAGTTACTTTGTATTCATCATCAGAGCAGCACAGTGAGATTAAATACAAAGCTTAACACAGGCTAAGAGCAACAGCTGACTTCCTCCTGTCCAGACTAACCATCAGTGTGAACACACTGCTGGCAACTCCATGATGGAAAATACAAGTTCTCTCGAGTTTATCTTTGCTATTTCAGTTCCTTCATACAATGCCAGATGGAAACATTGTGAGACAGCATCCTATAAGACAATGAAATATGGGAGGCTGATTACTTAGATGTCTGCGAATCCAAGGGATACAAAGTTCCACAGTATGCAAAATGAAGTTTGGCTATGAGAATAAACTGGGATTTTTGAATGCTAGGGATTTTTTAAAATCAGGTCCCTGAATATTATAAGAACAAACTTTTAGAACAGGGAAAAAGAGAGGAAAAAAATATGTAAAGCATACTGAGGAAAAAGAGCCAAAGAATATCCACTCAGCTTTAGGAATCCATATAATCCGCTCATCATTACTCAAGCATGGCAGCTGGCTCTCCTGTTCAAGTCCCACCGTTGGCTCTCTGGATGTTGCTCATGGTATTTCTGTAATTCTGTTGGGTTTTGGTGTTTTGGCTTTGGGTTGGTTTCTTTTTTCAGATGAAACAGGACATATATCCTTCTGATTTTTCAGTCAGTTTAAGCTCTTCTTCTTGATACTGGATGAATCTTCCATAGTGTACCATGCAGTCAAAGCAGAGGAGTTTAATTTTGGGTTAGGATCTTGTAAGGGAAAAACCAAATGTTATTTTTAGTACCAATTAATATATTTGTAGCTGCAATTTGACCAAGAGTAAAAAGCTGTGGCTGGTGAATACAATAAAATGGAATGGTTCATTAGAACAAAAGCAATACTGGAAAGATCACAGGGACTCAAAATTATGTTACTATTTTTTTCACTCTTTTTTTGGAGAAACTGCTTCAAATAATTTGAAATCAGAGAAAGAAAACCCATTTAAAAATTTCAGAACATCTATTAATGTGCAACAATTGTAATGTTGTAGAAAACTACAAGACTGGAAGCTGTTTAGGATAGGGACTGTCTTTTATTTTTCATTCATACTATGTTTGTGTGCTGACAAATCAAGAATTCACATAAAACTGGCAAATGTTGCATAAGTGCTGCCTACCACAAAGGAGTATTACCTCCTGGATTTTACGCAAATCCAGTTCATGCTAATGACAATAATCAGTTAAAGGCAGATACCACTTTCTGCATAAGTCTTCAATCATGAATGTTCACCTGACTGTATATACAGATAAATTTCTCTTACTCATAAGTTAAGTCAAATTCCTGCCATAGGACAAACTGTACTTGGTCACATCAAACAACTACCTAATTCTATATCCTGTATCAAACAGTAGCCATACACTGCATTCAAGAAAACGTGAACTCTGGACTTACAGAGAGGTACAATAATGGGTGTTCTTTTGCACTTTTTGCCCTAATAATTGCCATGGTTTTGCTTTTTGATTGCTGCTAAAATGTTGTTTTCATAGTTATTCATCATATTGTAAAATCTTACTCCTGCTTGGTAGCAGTCAGTTCTGAGCTCACCATTTTGCAGGTGAATTTTGACTGTTTATTTTTTCCTAAGTACATCACTTGACAACTATCTAAGATGTGTCTCATCTGTAATTTTTGACAAAACACTCAATCTGGGATTACACTGCACCCAACTCTAGCCTTTAATGCAGTCGATATCCATGTAGCCATCAGGAAACCTTCTGATATCACTTCATTCTTCTTACCTGACCATCTATTGAACACAAGCCTCCAGCTGTGACCTCTGTTTTGAGAACTGCTGCATTCTCTTCATCTACTTATCTATTCTAGGGCTTCACCTTTCATGTTAAGTCTATGTGCCCCCTTTGGAGAAGGGCTTTATCAAAAGCTTGGTGGAAATTCAAGGAAACCACATCACCTGAAGCATGATCCTTATCCATATATTTCCTACATCTTCAAAGATTCCAAGATGTTTGTACACCTCCTCTTTGCAAACCTGTTGATCTGTCCCATTCAGATCACAGTTTATCAAGCATCCACAAATATTATTTTGCATCATAATTTGTGCCGAACTACCTAAAACAAACAACAGGACAACAGGCTTGCAGTCCCCTGGATGATTTAAGAACTGTTTTAAAAAACTGGCTTCACACTATGTTACCTCAAAGTCTCTGACCACAAGGCAATTTGAAAAGCATGTAGCTATGCATCACTGTCAGTAATATGGGCAATTTTTTCCTTAAATTCTTTTAGAAAATTTAGGTGAATAAAATCTGGTACTTCTGATTTTATTTTATAAATTTATTTGTTGCATGACCATTAAATCACTTCAATTTCACATATCCTTTCAGAAAAGCCAGGAACAAGTGCTGCATCATGGGATTCTCCATAGTATTTTTTCTACAGCTAACATCAATGCAAAGGATTTATTTAACTTCTCTGAAACAGGCCTCTCTAAATACTCATTCTACATCAAGATCATTGGCTCAAAAGAGTGGCAGACACATTGCTCCTGGTGCATCACAAATAAGACCTATTCAGTTTTAATTCTATATAACATTTGCTCAAACACTCCTTTGCCTGTCTTACCACACTCTTACATTTAAATATGTTTAATATATCATCTGGGTGTGAATTCAGTTTTTTAAAAGACACCTACTTCTTTCCAACAACTTCCTTTACTCTGTTGTCTGGCTCTGCTGTCTTTCTCTTGCTTTTTCTCAAGCCTGTCATGACAGGTGGTGGGCGCTGGCCTTGAATATCACATATGGTGTCCTTAAGTAGCTTCCAAACCCCCTGGTACAACTTCCTTCTCTTAGCTAACCTTTTTAGGTTCTTTTTAGTAAATACCTTTATTTTTGTGTAGTGTTCCTTCTTGAATTGTTGTGGATTACTGTTTGTTTCCTTTTGATTTTTTCAGCATGTTGAACCCAATGGTTGCTGTTGTGATGTGCCTCTTGTGAACAAAACTCTACGTAGGATAAAGTCAAGGGTGTGATTTCCTCTCACAGCACTAACCAATGTCTTGGTTATTTTATTGACTGTGTCTAAAATCTGAAACTTTTCACAATATCCTGATGAGACAGTAAGGGAGAAACTGAAGATCCCATCATTGTGCTCTCTGCTGCTTTTCTGATCTTTCAGCAGTGAGCGTTCCCAATCCCAGCTGGATACATGATGAAACAGACTCTGAACTTGCTTTGCTTTTTGGTATGTACGCTCAGTCCACACACATTGATCTAAGGCATCCAGGAGATATGTAAAACTATTTTAATGCATAAATTCATTTTAGCAGTAATGTTTTGGGCCTTCTGTCACTTTATACAGAAAGCTCTAATTGATGAAGCTCCCAATCTTTCTTAAATAGTATTTAAGAAATACTATTTCTAGTAAGAAATAGTATTTAATAGAAGTATTTCTGATACAAATTCTGTACTGTTCAATGACTTAATTTTTAAACAAAAGCAAGTATTTTAACCTTTCAGTGATCCTTTATTGTTTTAAATTTCAAATTCATTGTCTTCAGTCATTTTGGCATTTTGGGGTGATGTACAGTCAGACTCAGTCACCATTATTTAGAGGCATCATACAGCACTTCCCACATGGGCTCAGTTGTGGTCCCCAAACCCACTAAGAATGTTGACTCAGTGAAGAAAACAGAGTAAAGTTATAAAGCTGAGCATACTCACATACAAGAAAAAAACAGAGATTCAATGACAACCAGTAACTGTTTTGAAGGCTACTAAATCAGAAATGCTCAAAAATCTTAAGCAGCCACGAAGACTAATTGCTACTAAATAGAGAAATCTTCTTAGTCTTTGGCTAAATAAGATTACCTCTCTGTATTGGAACAGATAGTACCACTATGAATGGGAGGGGGAGATTTGTAACATTTATATTAAAAAACTGGAAACATTTTAAGCACCTGATGTCACATTTCTATCTTAAATATTTGCTCTTTCTTTTAATTTTCAGGACACAAACACATGTTTAGAGTTTTCTTCAAAGCCTTTTTTCCCAGAGATGGTTTTCAACCAGTGGTTAGTTTAAAGAATCCAAAGCTCTCCCTTTGCTCAGAATAACATCAGAAATGATAAGAAACACTGCAATCTTAAAATCCTGTGCAGCATTTAAAATGTTATTTCCAAAGATACCAGCTAAAACAGCACAAAATGTTTAGACGCTATTAAGAGTATAGGAATACAGACTGGAAAATGGGAAATACTGGAAGAACAGGTCATCTACTGGAAAACAGATATGTAGTTTTCCCCTGTGACAGAACAGCATCTAAGAGCAGATGTAAACTAAAGTACAATCTTTAGCACAGAAGAGCTACATGAAAGTACACACACACTGACCCAGCAAAATGAAGATACTCAGCAACAATCGTCCAACTTATGCCAGTTATCAACTCAATATTTCAGCTTACACCTCAATTCTATTTTTGCCATATTTTTTAATATTTCTTAACTTTTTACAAAGCATCTAATAAACAATTATATTTAACCCCATATATGAAAGAGCTGCCACAACTGCAGTTTATTACATGGTTCTTCCAGTAAACCCTATTTCAAAACAATCTGGAAAAGTAAAGTCTGAAAGAATGCAGAACTTCCATGTGTTTTATTTTTAATTACTTCCTTCATCCATTTATCTTTGAATCTTAAACTAGATTTCAATTAAATTTACTTATACAGTTTCCAAGCAGCTTTGTAAAAACAGGGATGTTTTAGGACAAGGATTAAGCTTACTTTCATTAATCACATTCTAAATTAATTGTGTATTGAAGCAGTAAGTAATTTCTTAATGACCAAGTGCTCTATGTTGAACTAATCATACATATAAATATGCAGGCAAGTATGCTGGAAAAAGGAGCAACACCACAGGGAAAAATCCAGAACAGCTGTAATTTGGTAATCTGTCAGTCTGTAATAGACGTGAACCGAGTGCCACAGTCTTCCCTGGTATGCAAGTTTGTTCTTGACTGCATGTCAAGAACAAACCTGCTCAAACTTTTTTTCCATAGTGAATATTTATACCAACTTTTTAATAGGAAAGCTAGGTTTTATTAGAACAGACACTAGAACAGCTGATTTCTTTTCTGGGGGTAGAGAAAACTCAAAATTAGGGAAGTCAAAACAAAACTAAACATACATAACTTTACCTCCACCTTGCCCACTGCATCCTCATAAATCAATCCTCTCTTCTTAGGCTTGTTCTCAGTTCAGCACACCAGATACCAGAGCTGCAGAACAGTCTGCACAGTGCTCTCTGGGTCTCTAGGGAATGTCCCCCTGAAGCCTGGGCTCCCATTGTTCTCAGCAGACTTCTGGTCTCTGCTGTACAGAGGGTTTATCCCTTGGCCATCATTCCTCTACACCAGTGTGTCCCTCACATTCTATAAAGTTATTCCCTCTCAGTGGGTGTCTCCTCATTGCCTAAGGACTACATCCTGATTTCTGTACTAAGCAGCTACAGATTTTTAAAGACTAAAATATGGTATATGACATAAACATCTGATTATTCATAATAATAAACTTAAAAAACCCCACAAAACCCAGATGAAAGCATCCATTACAAAAATAAATCTTTGGAAAGTGACCGAAATAATTTTGTCACATGTTCTCAACAAGAGATCACGTAGTGTATTCTACTTTCCTAGGTGTTGAATCCATTGTACGCCATCTTTACACTATTAAATCACCTATTTCTGGGCACAGTAGAATGTTACCAGGATAATATGGATCACTCTCATTTCCAGGATTTCTTGTGCTGCTTCCCAAATGTAAAAAAAAAACCCTTAAAATGGCAACAGGATCACAACAACTTGTCTATTCAGCTTAGCAAAGTGTCAAGTTATTTTTAGTTCCCATTTAAGTTGTTGAAAAATAAGAGTTGCTCTGCAGCTCATTGAAGAATAGTATCATCCCTTGAATATAAGAGAGACATTGTTATTCTTCTTCAGCTATATTACATGATCTGTGAAATAACTCTGATTCGATAAAGGGAAATGTGTTCATCTGTCTTCACTTGACTTTGTATTTCATACAAATTTTAAAATCTGTCATCTACTTGCAGAACACAGTTTTTTCCATCACACACTGTACCCCCAATCCAGATTAGTGTGACATGAATGCTTTTCATCTTTACTTGGTACACTGCCTATCACCTCTACAAAGTTGGTTTAATTTTTCTTTCCCACATCATAGAACCTTAGGTATCAATAGCTGTCAATCCCAGACTACCCATAATATGCTATGGATATGCATACATCCTTTGTCTTCGATGCACTTAGATGTTCATTACTAAATGAATCTCTCACTTGCTTTCATGAGCTGGCTGATATGTACCAATATTAATCCAGTTGGGATGCAAATAAATTTCCTTGTTGGTGTAAAATGCCATTTCTTTGGGGTAGGAATAAAAAGGTTCTTCCAAAGAGAGCTTATCCTGCCACAAGCATCTAACTTTAACCATTTATGTTGACTTTTAGGCAGGATGCTCTTCCTGAATGAAATACTCAGCAGCAGGTAAGAAATATGTGAGACGAGGAATAAATCCGGGTCTAGGAAGTCCTTGTCTAGGCTCAGTGATATCACAGAATCATAGAATCCCCTGACTTGGAAAGGATCCACAAAGATCATCAAGTCCAACTCTTAAGTGACTGTCATATTTCACTTTTCCCCAAAACAGCTACTACATCACAGAAAATTTTCTGACACTAGGGGAATATTACCTTTTTATATTCAGAGCCTGATTATATGCATCACACATAATTTTATTTAAACAAGAAAATGTAAAATAAAAGTTTCTTCATTTTACTTGTACAGGACAAGTAAGAGTCTTCTTGTACGATCCAGGCACAAGCGTGCCCCCAATATTTTAAGTCAGATACATAAAGATTCTGGATTTAGAAGCAAGGAACATAGGACCAAGAATAATTTTTCAATTTCCTTAAGCAGTTACAATTAATTTCCCTAATTTTAATTAATTACCAAACACAAGGGGGGGAATAATCTCATTGTAAATGCAAATGTTCTGCTGGAGTCACGGACTATAGCTTCATTTGGCTTTTTCTTTTCCACTTTGAGAACACACCAATTTTTAAAGCTGAACAGACAACACAGGCTAGTTAAGCAGGTAACATAAATTTAAAGAGATCTGTGTGCTTCTGTAAGAAATATATATATATTACATGATTGCTACTGTTCCTATCTGTACAAGCTACCCAACTGCTTTTACACTATACTACTATTACTCTCATGGCTGTAACACATTCTATACATGAAGCACAAATTATTGCATATGTATCAACCTGAGTATCTTCTGTGGAGTACAGGCCACCAAAACTGCCTCCTTGAAAAGTAATTTTTATGTTTTATAAAGACTCTTGGATGGCTATTTACTATATGAAAAAGTGTTTTTCTAAAATCAAAACCCAACCAAACCACACTACCAAAACCAATGCACTGTGTTCTACAGAAGTCCTAAAAATCAAGGGTTTTATGCCCAGCTCAGCTCTGTTTTGATTTTTTCCAAAGCATATGCAAAATAAGTGATGAGAAAGTGAAAAATTTTCTTATATACCAGTGAATAGCAAAAAGAAAGCAGGACAGATCTGTTCCAAATCTACTTATTCAAACCAAAACGGAAGTCCAAGAAGTCTGTAGTAATGTTACAAGCTACCTGCACATCTTATTAGCAAATTCAAGATTCACAGAATGCTGGGTTTGAAATCACAAGGAATGGTTGTTCAGTTCCACTCCTGATTCCTTCATAAAAGTAATCTTTCACCAAGTGGGACAAGAGGCCACAGAGTACAGGTTTCTGTCTTCTCAAAAAACTGGGATTTTGACTTTGGTAGCCGGTTCCTGTGTCCACAGGACCTTTTTCATTCTGGAATATTAAAGAGCTCACAAAAATCTTGCAGCAAGTGAAACAATCAATAAATCTCAGGAATGGCTTTAGGTTCTCTGAACACAAGGGCCAGTGCACTGACCTCTGGGAATGCAGGACTGGGAATGGGGGTCCTCTGGATGGAGATAGCAGATGCCTGGCTCTATGGTGGTGTTGGCTACTTCTCTGGCTGGGCAGCATTAAGGGACACTACAGCTGGTATTTTATTACTCCCTCACCCCCCACAAGGGGATACATGCTAATTAGGACTTCACACAAGATTCACTTCTGCCATTAAATTACACTGTAGCCGGTAGAGAGAACTTCCACTGTACTAACAAGTATGATGACACAAAAAGTTGGCAGAAGATCACTAGAGAATAGGCTGCAAACAGCTCAAAATAATTCAGGGCTTTTCATTTACTTGGATTTTAACTTAAGCACTTCGCTGCAAGCAAGTTAAAGTGTACAAAATTACTGCCATTAAAAGAAAAGGTATAAAAAAAGGGAAATATAAAAACCTTGTAAATACATTTGAACGAACAGATATATAACCACAATGGAAGTTTATACTGCTTGTAACATAACTGCTAGAGGCACTTCAATTTAATAGAATTTACATATTACTATAAACATATTTAATAGAAGAAAAATGTCAGAGTCAGAGCAAAAAGGAAAAGCATTGTAGGTTACTAGGGAACATATTCAGGTAATTTAATCATTACACTTTTACTTAGATGTTTTTCTGCATATGTACAAGTTATTTTGCTAGAAGAACATGTAACACTATCTCTAAAGCTTTTGCTGAAGTTCTCTATGTTTATACTAAACAAAGTGTGAAGATTATTTCAAATGCTAACATTTCTGATTATTAGTGAATGTTGTATACCAGTATGATTTCTAGACATATGTCAAAAAAAAATACTGCAATGGATTTTTTCCTTGAGATTACTGATTTATACATCTAAATTTCATGCACTCAGTAAACCAATTTACAACTTGAAATTAGAAACACACACACAAAAATAACATTAAATAATGAAACACTGCATATTTGATAATCTTTCATTTTTCCTTTATATATTCTTCTTCCCTTTCAGAGGAAAAAGAAGAATCTCCATCCAAAGCTGCACAATCTTTAGCACTGAAGGCTCCACCCATCAATAACATATTCAAGATTGTAAATGAAATATTATTTGATTAAACACGCAAAGCCCAAGAGACAGTTAGTAATGGAGTGTATTGGATTTGCATGGCCAGGTTTTGGTAGTGGAGGGGCTACAGGGGTGGCTGAAGGGGGGCTACAGAGCTGCCAGAAGATTCCTCCATGTCCAGCAGAGCCAATGCCACACAGCTCCAAGATGGATGTGCTGGGCCAATCAGAAATGGTAGTAACACCTCTGTGATAATATATTTAAGGAGAATTTTAAAAAAAGTCATAGTCACAGATTTAATTGCAGCCAGAGATAGCGGGGTGAGAACATGAGAGGAACAGCTCTGCAGACACAAGGATCATTGGAGAAAGAGGAATAGGAGATGCTCCAGGCACCAGAGCTGAGATTCCCGTGCAGCCCATGGGGATCCACAGGGATGCAGAGATCCACCTGCAGCCCATGGAGGAGACCCACACCAGAGCAGGTGGATGCCTGAGAGGAGGCTGTGACCCTGTGGGAGGCCCATGCTGGAGCAGGGTCCTGGCAGGGACCTGCAGGCCTGTAAAGAGAGGAGCCCACACTGGAGCAGCCTGTCCTTGAAGGATTGCACCCCATACTAGAGAACTGTAACCCATGGGATGGACTCATATTGGAGAAGTTAATGGAGAACTATCTTCTGGGGGAGGGGGGAACCTCATGCTGGAGCAGGGGAAGGACTCCTGTCCCTAAGCAGCAGGAGATACATGTGATGAACTGACCAAAATCCCCATTACCCCTGTCCCTGTTCCCCTCTGGAGAGGAGCTAGAGTTGAGAAGGTGTTTTAAGGTCTGCTTTTACTTCCCATTATCCTGCTCTGATTTTTTAAAATAATAAACTCAGTATTTTGAGGATGTTTTGTCCGTGACAGTATTTGATGAGTGATCTCTCCTGAAACTTATCTCAAACTGTGAACTCTTTGTTATATTATCTCTCCCCTGTCCAGGTGCCGAGGGGAGTGAGAGAGAGACTTTGGAGGGTGTCTGGAATCCAGACAGGGTCAACCCACTGCATGGAGGTAAGTGCATCATTTTCTTTAGCAAGTGCTACAAAGGAGAAGGATACCAAGAAAGGCTGGCATTTTTCCTCAGGAGAAGAAAAGCTGGCAAAAAAAGACAAAATTAAATATATATCCTGAGATGGAAGAACTCTATCACTGGTTTATTACTTAAAGTCTTACCACTTATTGTAAGGCTATGTATTTTTATTTTTTAAGGAGCTTTAACAAATTAGTATTTCTCTCCTCTACAGTGTTCTTCTATATACTAAATAAAGTACTGAACAAAGAATTAATCACTTCTTTTCTCTGGCAGATGAACAAGAAGGATAGACATTATGTTCTTTTCAGTAAAAATGCCACAGTTCAGCTAAGGTATTTAACTGCTGTGTAAAAGCTACCATAATATTCACTCCCCTTTCTGGGTTCATATAAAAAGAGACAGGCTCCTCCAAATAGAAAGTTTGATCCTAGACAGACTTTATTATCATCACTTATTGTAATACCACTAGGTGCCTCGCTCTTCTAATTATTCAAGCAGTTTAGTAGAGTATTCTCATATGCTTCAGTGAAGAGGTGGAAAAAAAAAATCAGATCCCTGCACAAATGTGCTGTACTGCAGCAGTTCAGGGTATGAACTGTTACAGACCTGCAGAGCAGCCCTGGAGCCTGCAGCAGTTGCTGCCTCTTTGTGCTGATCTAATAGCACTGGCTCAATATCAACTACATTACAATATGCAGGTTTTTGTTCATGTCTTTATATGCTTGGGTTTCCACAGCAGAATCTTTACTATTTTATATACCTTGTGATATGACAAGTGCCTAGATCTGAGCATTCAATAAAGTCAAATTCTCTGAGGAATGACTCTTAATAAAGATGCACATTTAATTCTGCTACCTTGTCTAAAAGAACTGATCTAAATTTGTCAGTTACAAACTAAGGTTTTTAGTATACTGAATGAAGGCTGGAAAAGAGTATGTGCCATACTTGAACACTGAGTACTCCTTAAGATCTCTTCACTGTATTTGCTGCTTCCTCTGGAAAGCTAGCAGAGTAACTAGATACACAGCTCCTGTATTTATTAATAGCCACTTTCCATAAAGTTTTACAGCAGATTGTATTTTTTATCAATTCAATGTTGTATGCCTTTGTAATTTTTGGAAATTTATCTTACATGCTGTTTCATAATGGGAATAACAAAGCATTCTATATGTGAGAAGACAAGCACTATACAGTATTAGCTTTTCACTTCTCATCTTCAGACAGACAGTGACCAAAAAATAGAATAGAGCTCTTTACTTGTCCAGACTGACACAAGACGTGTCCATTTCTAAGTACTCAAGAAATGCTGATATACTACTCAAATAGAGTGCATACCTAATGCAAAAAGATTGGAATGGTTTGTGAATACACTGCAAACTTAAGCCATTCAGGTAAGTACTTAAGTTGAATTTAAGACAGAAGCATGAAAGGAATTAAGCTCATTGTGCATTAAAGATGCATCTTTTTTATTAAATGTATGTTAGGCTCTCCTTAAGATGTGGCAACCATTACAGTTCCATTGTATTTCAGATTTTTCCATCTAGCTAACCTACTATTCAAGCTACCAAAACAAATGTTTTATCCAATATAATATCTGGCATCATGATAGTGCAATGGCTATTTGCCGGTGAAAAGAAAATTAACAAAATAAATTCAATTTTGTGGTTAGCTGTGCAAGGATGCTGATATCCAGTTCAGTGTTACACTCACATGGTGGACCTGTTCCAAAACCACCACCAAAATCTGGTGAGAGTAATGTACTAAAGAAGATTTGAATGGCAGAATTCCTTTCTAGCAGTCAGAAGTTTAGGTCATGTGGCATTTTTCATCCTGTTCTACATACCTTAAAGTTGGACCTACCAGAAAATTAGCTTATGTTGCATTTTCTCAAATATAAATTCAGCTTTTAAATATTCTTTTTTTAAAAAGGCAATTTAAGAAACCTTTTATTCATGTTCATTCAATTAGATTGGTAAAAAACTGGTATCATCATCCCAACAAAGCAAAAACAGTTGCATAAAACTGTTTCTGCATTCTCTCCTTCTCTCTCCACAGCAAGATGTGGAGAGTTAGGCGGGTGAGATATAAATAAGTCCTTTCCAAGTATCCTCCATGTACCCAAAACCAAAGGGCTTTGAGAAAGTAAGGTCACCCAGTTCTTTTGGAATAGTACAGAAGCAGGCAGAACAGGTATGACTACACACAAAATTTCACCTGTCATTAGACTAGCTACACTATGACCAGAGGTTCAAGGCTACTGTTTAAAGTATCCGCATCAAGAAAAGAAGTGTCAGATGCTGGTAGTGTCCCACAGGTCAGTGAAGGCTTGTTCCCCATTACAGTCCTACAGAGCTGAGTGCTCAGCTAACTGCAAACTAGCAGAACCAGTCACGTCAGTACAGCTGTGCTGGTTATACCAGCCCAGAGGATGAGCACATTCAGATTTCAGGAGTCTGTGAGATACAGCACTATCAGCTGGATAGAGCCAGAGGTGCAGTTGTTGGAAGGGATTTGCCTACTGTCAGGAGAGACTGCCTGTTGGCCCTAATGCCTCCTCCACACCTGCACAAGGCCGATGCAGCTGGGAAATGGAACTATTGGTACAGAGCAGCTTCGTTCAATCGTAAGCTGCTCAAAGCAACTGGGGATCCTTGGAATGCACTTCAGATTGCCTGCACTGTATTGTGGCTAGATTATGACAATAGATTTCTGTACACTGGTATTTCTGTCTTTTGCTATAGCAATATCCATTTTCTTCAGCCCTACACAGATGGCTGGAAAGAGGGTGAGTGAGGCTGATGCATGGCATGGGCAACACACAGCCTGTAATACTGAACAATCCTGAGCCTACAATGAAGGCAGAAGCTTCCTTGCTTCCTTTCTCTTTGACAATACAGAAGTCTCTGGTGGAGTATGCCCTGTTAGTGATTTGAACTCTACTTATGAGCCAATTTCTGCTTGCAGGGATAGAACGGAATGAAAACAGAATAAAACTAACAGAATTACTTAGCAAAGCTACTGTGAATGGGAGGGAGATTGAAGGAAGATGATTTTCAAAGCTTCCTTGGCATAGGTTACAGTTGTATTGAGGGTTGTTCAGTACTTTCAAACTGCTACCTGTAAACTTTGCAGAGGGCAGTAATCAAAGGCAAAGGATATGAGATCAAAAAATTTCCCCAGTGGAGACTGAATGGAGACAGCCTACTGCAAGCTATATCAATGTGTTGCTGTTATGCCTACAAGTTACCATAACTACAACTACTGCTATAAAAAAAGAATAACAATAAAATGAAATCATGAGGTAGGCCTGATTTTGACTTTGAACGTGAGACAGTAGCATTTACTGTATATCATACAAAATACTTGCAGAAAGCTGTGTAAGAAAAACAAAAGACATGGTTAATACTATACACATTTTTTTTACTGTCTTAATTTTCCTTGTCCACTCAGCCACACTAAGTCCTTTCATGCTAGAAACAAACTTTCTACTCTGTTTTTATAGTGTCCAGAGTATTTAAACACCAGGATAATATGAGTTCCTATTCTTACAAAAGGCTTTCCTCTTCCCCTGCTCCCTATTTTATTTTCAACTTGAAAATTGAAAATACTGCATTGAAACAAGTCTTGTTAGAAAGAGTAACATGGGTCCTCACAGCAAGAGGATGAGCCAGGGTCACCTTCTCATACCTAATAATCAATAAGTGTGTTGTCTGTCAGTGGATATTTGGCTCTTAACAAGAAGGACAACAATGTTTTGCTGTGGTTCAATACCAATAGGTTCACAGGCAACAGCAGCAATAACAGAGCAGTGGAGGTTAGAATTCTGCAGGCAACCAACTAATAACCAAAATGAAAATATCATGTGATCAGAAATATCCCAAGATCTACAAACCAATTAAATTTCCTGCTTTAACACGTGAGGAACTAAGATTCAGAACCATGAAGCACTTGCAGACAGACTCAGCTGTCTTCTGCCTTTCTCCTTCATCTAGCCATACTGCTTTTATCCTGCTGCTACATGAAGATTTAACTACAAAAGATTAGGCCTTGATTATGTTTTTATTATGAAACAAGGAGGTGAAAGTAGTCAAGCAGTGTCAGATTTCCAAAGTGTTGGGTGTCTGCTCAAGTGAGGCAGCAATTATAACAGTGTTGGCTTTTTTGCTGGGATCTAAAGAGCTTGTTGGTGCTGTTCTCAATTTTCTTTGCCCATCAGTGCCTTACTGTCACTATGACAACAGATGCCTGTAACACAGCTGCAAGGGAGGAAAAAGGGGGAGCATGCTCCAGCTGAAAGGGGTTAAGTGACTCAGCCAGTAGGGAGCAAGAAGGGAAAAATTATGTTCACTACGGAAAGAAGAGAAAATAAAAAGCCACAGTGCCTCTTCTTTCTCTGAGACCCTCTATTATAGGAAAAGATGCTCAACAAAAATATTTGTCGTCACTGTAATTTGAAATAAAACAAAAAGCAAGAAAACAAAAGTCAGGGATAATGGCCCTAATTCCCTCTCCCCTTACTATGCATACTGTCACCTGACTTCAGAACCTACTTTAATCAAATTACTTTCAGACTTATGGACATGTAATGAGAAGAGATTCCATTTGAGACACCAGTTGTAGCACAAAGGACTAAGAAAAGCTGAAGGTCAAGGAACTACCACAGAAAGTGAATGAAATTACCTGAGTCAACATGTCTCATTAAACATGCACTTTCTGGTTAATTCTTACTCTGCTTAAACACACATCTCTCCCCTGGGATCCAGCCCAGCGTTCTATTTACTTTGTTAAAATGGAAAGGCATAATCTAGGTATATTGGGTCTGCATGGCCATGATTTTGGTGGTGGGGGTGGGCTACAGGGGTGGCTTCCATGAGAAGCTGCCAGGAGCTTCCTCAGTGTCCAGAAGAGCCAATACCTGGTGACTCAAAGATGGATGTGGAGCCATCCTGATGTCAACCAGAAATGGTGGTAATGCCTCTTTGATAACCTAGTTAAGAAGAAATTAAAACAAAAAAGTTGTTGCACAGGTGTAACTGGGGCCAGAGAAAGCAGGACAAGAACATGTGGGAAGAACAGCTCTGCAGACCCAAGGTCAGTGCAGAAGGAGGGGCAGGAGGCACCAAAGCTGGGATTCCCCTGCAGCCCATAGTGAGGACCATGGTGGGGCAGCTGTGCCCCTGCAGCCCATGGAGGTCCACCTGCAGTCCATGGAGGAGCCCCACACCACAGCAGGTGGATGCCTGAGAGGAGGCTGTGACCCTGTGAGAGGCCAGTGGAGAGAGGGGCCCTGCTCCCATGCTGGAGCAGCCTGTCCTTGGAGGACTGCACTCTGTGGAAGAGTGACCCATGCCACAGCAGTCTGAGGGAAGCTGCTGCCCATGGGATGGATTCACTTTGCAGCAGTTCAGAGAGCTGTTGCTTGTGAGATGGACTCACATTGGAGAAGTTTGTGAACTTCATATCTCTAATTCAAGCCTGTTTTGCCTGTGACAGTATTTGATGAGTGATCTTTCCTGGTCCTTATCTCAACCTATGAACTCTTTGTTAAATTTTCTCTCCCATGTCCAGCTGCAGATGGGAGTGAGTGGCTTTGGTGCGTGTCTGGCATCCAGCCAGCATCAACCCACTACACTAGGATTAGAGGTATGTTATTTTCTGTACTACAGCAACATATAGTAATGAAAGCTTATTTCAAAGGTAAATTTTTGTTATTGAAATACTTGAGGCTTTTTTATAAGCATGCAGAAACTAATACAGCATCTAAACATGAACTTTATTTACAGTTAAAAATATAAATCAAGGATCTTTAATAAATCATTAACATGCAGCCATGGGAAAAGTAAAACATTACCAGTGTATCACATTACCATGTACTCTTTTTTCCTTAATACATTTTCAGCATTTACACCTTTTCCTAGCACCACACACAAACTTGAGCTAAATATATGGGGCAGAATTCTTTGCCATCTAGCTTTCAAAGCCATCTTCCAGAGGGTTTTTTGGGAGTTTGGGGTAGGGTGGGGGGAAATGTTTGTTTTGCTGCATTGTTTGTTTTGATAAGGTCTACCAACATGTTAATGTCAGAAACTATCACAAGAAATACTGAAGGCTTCAATGACATTAAAAACTTATTATTTGTACCATGGGTTTTGCAATAGTCCCATAGCTTGTGAATATACTGGCATTTGGAAAATGTAAATAATTACAGATAGTGGTAGTTAGAAATGACTGGTTTCTACATTGTATATAAACCTAAATTAGTGAGTCATCCTTACAAGTTCAACTGATAGTCCAGTCCTGTGTCTAAAACCCTCAGTGGACAGCAGTGAATTTCTTGGTAAATTCTACACTCACGTTCAGGAGGTTCAGACTTGCTTACTATGAATTTAAGAGAAGTGATTACTCCATTCTAGCTGGCTGCTTGACAGAGCACAGAATTTGCCTGTAACACTGCTCCAGGACACTGGTAGTCTGGAGATGTTTTCCTAAGTGCCTGCCTAAGTTACACCTTAAATGTTTATAATTTGTATCACATTCAGTACACTAGAAATATTTCCAAGAATATGGCATCACAATAGTCAGCTTTTACAATGCAAGTATATCAGCAAGCATCTTCTTTCAAGCATACACTTAATTCCTTAAAATTAAGTATGATAAAAGTTAAACTCATAACTAGAATTCTTGACAATTCTTAAATCAGGTGTCCCTTTAAAAAGGAAATCCTCTCCTGGTTCAGATAGAAAATAAATCAAAAATTTTCCACAGCAGTATTAGAGCAGTTGATTTAAGTCTTTCTTAACTTTTAATATAATTCCAGTGATGCATTCAACCCACAAATATGTCAGTGTACATACAAACATTACTGGATCTAGACTTCTGTTTTTTTTCTAAAAATTAAGCCAGAATTAACAAATTATTAAATACTTTATCTGAACTCTGAAAATAAAAATGTTTATTTAATCTTATTCAATTTCAGAAAGAAAACTGGTGATTTTATCTATTAAGGAATGTCATTGCATCTATCAACAAATACAAGGTCTGTGAAGAGGAAATTGACAGAAAAGACATCTAAGTATAGAATTCTTCAGTTATAGCTGTCCTACATCTCTATTTGTTTGTGGCATCTTTCACTGATTCCAAAATGTCCAGTGCACTTAAGCTGAAGAAAAAACAGGCTGTGGAGAAGAAAGTTCCTTAACCTCACAGACATCTCTCCTTCCAAGCTATTGATTAATCTCTAAACACCACAACATTTTGAAAAAGCTCATAGTAACAACCTCATCAGAGGTGTCACTGTTACTAGTTTGCTTTCTGATTATGAGAACCACATGAGAATTCCTGAAGCTGTCGATGGCTCAGAAAAATCTGCCATTCACAAACTGGGAGCAATACATTGATTTCTGCAAGGACAAAGTTAAACTACAGAATGTTATCACATATATTTTTATCATGCAAAGATATATTGTTTTAATACTAAACAGTGATATCCAAACCGGCAGAGAATTAAAACTGGAACACCCAAAATTAACCAAGGGAATTCAAACAACATTTAAATAATAAAATTTAAAAAGACTTAGCCTAACTATTAGAAATACAAAAGAGCCCAAACTACCATATAATCCTTCCTTGCTGAATTATTGAAACAAACTTTTTAAAGTAATAACTCTTTCACAGTAAGTTTTCAACCCGCAAGTCAATGCCACCCTTAGTGGAAAAGCAAAGACCCATGCTAACAAATCTAACAAGAGAAGGAAAAGAGAAGCGAACCTCAAAGTAAGAGTTATAAAAGAGTTATAAAAGTAAAACCTTTTTTTTCAGCAAGTTGTAAAAATCAATTTACACATCTGTGTATCAATCCCATTCACTTATTTATGCTATGATTTGGTTCACCTGTGTAGCAAAACACTGGTTATTATACTAAGAGCTGTACTGTAGCATCTTTCATTATTCTGGCATACTTAATGAAGTAATGAATTAAATAGGATTTTTGTTCACAAGAATACTTTAGTAGGCTTGTTATTATATTAAAAAAATAACAAAACTGGAAAGAATTTTATTATTTTTAGTTTGCTAATGCAGAATCCTTACTCTGAAACTGCCACAATTCCCTCAATTAGTCTTGTTATAAGCCTTGGATATTCTCACAGAAGTTGCCACAAGACTCTGGACAGTCAATGCAGGAGCAGCTGACAGAAGGCACTATAAGACAATCTGATATGCAGGAGGTTTTTTCATAGCTTTTTCTCTCAGATATTAGATTCAGAAAAGCAATTTTAAGTGCTCTTAAACGCCTTTGTTTTCAAGAGAAGTTGAGTTCATTTCATGTTGAATTCTTTCCTGAACTCTTTTATTTGAAATAAGTAACATTGAGTACTGTTAAACATTTTGATTTACAGTTAAGAAGCCCTACACAAACAATATTTATTGTAGTATCACTGAGATAACTGTATATATGAATGAGCTGATTTGGATTTAAAGCAGAAGACTTTTTAAATTAACTACTTCTTGTAACTTTTGTCTACTGTCACACCCTCTGATTAATTTGGAAACATATCTAAAACATTGATACAGTATTAGTTTCTCCGAGGGTGAAGAAACACAAATACTACATGCAGTAGTGGAGTTTATATTCTTAAAAAGATGCTGTGAAAAGGGTGATATCTAAAAGATCTACAAATGTGACTTGAGGACTGAAGTAAATATCTTAGAGCAATGCACAAGTGGACCTGTTTAATCAAAAAGATTGATGGTGACTTGATTACTGTGCTTCTTTGTGGGAAGAAAATACTGGTTAATAGAGGCCCTTCATTTCAATGGAGGAAGGCAGAAAAAGCAATTTTCAATTATTTTTTTTTATTCAATAGAGTGAGACCAATTAACTGTTAGCACTAGAAAGCAGTGGAGTCTCTGTGAGATTTTTGAAATGTGAACAGCTTTTTTTTTGTTTGATTTCTTCTAAATGCAAAGTGCTGAGCTCAACATGGCGTAAGACCTCTCTAACATGTACAGAAGATTAAGTTAAATGGTCTAATGATTCCTCTGGTTTGAAGGCTACAAAAAGATTCATAATGTTGGAGTTTCACAACTGGTGCTACTTATCAGTGAAAAAGGTTTGCTGCTGACCTTAGCTGCTTTAAACATATTGCTCCCTTGTGTGCTTCTGTGAAGTATCACATTCCCAACTTGCCAAGAATGTAATTAGACAACACATGATTCATAACAGCATCTCTTAAAAACAAACATACACTTAAGCACCATTAAGTCTTCCCAAAATGGCTGCCTTTAAGTGAATCAAGATGCTACAGACATGTAAGAGACTACCTGAATTTTCTTCTCTCCTTTTGTTCAGAATCTATTCTGGACATCATTAATTTCACGCTGACAACATCAACCTTAGTGGAACTAGTAGTTTAAACAACAATAATAATGGAAAAATGCAAACATATTTTAGAGCTGACAAAAAATTATTTTATTTTATAATTTTAATTAACTTCAACTTTTAAACCATTTCTCAAAAACAGTTGATGTTGAATTCCATATTTTAGTGACTGAATATTTCAGTGTTTCATATAGTAATTTACCAAAAAGAACTGTCAGCCATGGCACATCTATTCCTCTTGATGATCTTGTTATATTAATTCAGCTAGAGTCATATTTGGTTTCCTTAATTTATTGAGAGGACACAGCAAATCACAGTGATGCATAACTGAAAAATTATAATCCGAAAATAGAGTCATATTATTTTCATGAGACAACAATGAAAATTTGATAAACAATGAAATTAATTTTTGAGTCAGATTTTTTTTCTGTTGAATTTCCACATCATTAATTCCCTTTAGTTCTGGGCTAGAAAAGGAGAACACAGGAACCTTTTCTTACCCAGTACATAAGCAATATGCTTACATTGTTAGGAAACACAGTGGAAGATTACCTCTTGCCATACAAAATATATCATATAGATAGTATCAGGATTAAAACAATGCATACACTAAATCTCAACTTCACTTTATGGAGCTGGTCCTTTGGGAGTAACTGGGACAATTCTAAACATAACATATTTATTTTATATATATAAAATATTCATATATACAGTCATGCATGCACCTTTTTTTTTTCCTTTGGTGTCAAAGGTTCTCGTTAGAGCTTTCCTTTATTCCTTCAAAAAAGATCTAAATTTGGGACATAAACTAAACCTAGGTGAGCACAATAAGTAACCCATAGTGTGATTGCTTAAGATGTTCCTTTAATATTTTATGAGCACTGCCTGAAATCACAGACTTCATTGTTCAATAGATTTTATGTGTATGCTTAAATGACACACACGAGTAAAGTGAACCACATACCCTCACCCTTGCACGATTAGCACAGATCTCCAATTGTGCAATTCTTATTTAGACAAAACAAATAAGGGTCTAAACTGCAGCAATAATGATCTATCATTAAAGGGTTGTGAAACACTAGAGCAAGTAAAAAAGGGAACGTAACAAAAATTTCCCTATAAGGAGATTTTAAAAAAATAATTCGGCAAATACCTGGTAAAAATAACACCTAGAGTATAACATCAAACCTACCTTGAAAAAGGAGCAACAGATAAAAAAATCTTCATTTCAAATTTGTTTTTTCTTGATTCTATGACAAAGTGCAAAGCCAAATAACAAAACATTCAAAAAATAAGTCTCCCAGAATTCCCGATCCTTTGTTAACTGTTTAAAAAGTAGCTAAAACCCAAAACTTACTCTTCCTGAACAGTGAAACTGGGTTCAGCTAAGAGCATTCTCCATCCAACAGTTAATACTATCACTAAGCAACACCAGAACTCTACTTACTGCTATCATGGTTGAGTATATTTGTTTTGAAATACTAAAGGAAAGTATTAAATCTAAACAATGAGCCAATGAAGTCATTGTTCAATACTTTATCCACTGTAAAACCAGGCAGGTATTTATATAATTCTAAAAAGAGACAATATAACTCAATCCTAAATTCTGCTCTGCTTAACTGCTTTGCAATGTATCGAACGTCTAATTATATATAATACTGTATCACTGCAACATCTAATATGCACCACACATAATCTGATTTATTCATAGATTTAAAACAGCAGCTGAGTAATTTGCCACAAAAGTTCCATCCTAATGTCTTAAGGATCTATCTTGGTTGCAGCAGTGTTCAGTATGCATGGTAGTGTTTTATTTAAAACAGATCAAGTCCCTGCATAAACTGAATTTACCCACAAAGTATTATAAGGCTTCACTTAGTCTTATCAGCAAAACACAGAAGAGGAAGAAGGATTCCTCTATTATCTGAAAGGAAAGTGCATGAAATAATAAACAGAAATTATATGGCATGGAAGGAGAGAAAAGATGCTTCAAGATCAGAATAAGCAGCTTGAATCTGACATGCTGGGAAAGAAAAACCCAGTGAACTGTCCAAAGACAGCTCTGCAACTAAACAAAGTTAAGGGTAACCTAGAAACAGCTTCTGGATTCCAAACATGAATCCTATGTAACTGAGAAGAGCACAACCTAGAAGCTCTAAATTAGAACATCTTTCTATTCATAATCCAAAACCTATCAAGATCTACTCTTATGTTACTCTGATAAAGTAACTTCTTTGTCGCTCAAAAATAGTCTTTAAACCACTACACACCAAGGAAGAACATTCTTAATGTGCTCTCAGTCACCTTGTATTTTACTTCAGTCCCTTTAGCTACTTCCGTAGCTTTACTTGTATTTGGATTCTGACTGGAGCTCAGAATGACTGTAGACCAAATTTCCGAGCTCAAAATTCACCCCGTGGGTATTGTGTGCAGAGACAAGCAGAATTTGCCTTTCTATATCTGCAAGTTATGTCTCAGGTTTTCCTTGCATTTAAGGCAATTTCCAGGCTGAAATTGATACTGTAGTTTAATAACTACTGCTTATCAGGTGTTTTACTTCAGCTGCCCTATCTGGATATCTTCTTGGCTATAGAACATTCCTAGTGGCCAACAACATTGATGCACAATTCTGGACAAACATACATCCACAGGAACACAGCAATTGAAAAAACTAAATTAATTTGTCATATCTAAGCTTAGGACTTCTTTCTAAAGACAGACAGAATCAACTGAATTCTGGCAGCGTTATTCAGAAAACCATGTATTTAACTGAGGTCAACTTAGAATCCACTTTACAGAGTCTGTGCTTTTTCTCTTGTATCCTTTAACATAATCAAATATTGTTTCTGAAGTTATATGGTCACAGTTTCTCATCAGAAACCCTTTCAACATTAAAGGATTGATACATCCCCCCTACCAACTCTAATGATGAATAACTGTTCTGAGAGATGCAAATTTGACAGGTTGTTAAGCCTTTACCCGATTCCTCAGAACATCAAGAGTAGATGGAGTAAAACAGTTTTATCTAACATTTATGCTTAAAAATAATATGACTGTGAGCAGGCATAATATGAATATACATATCACTTGAGTGGGAGGAGCTAAAGACTTTGTCCTCATTTAGGTTCCATGTAACTTCAGTAAGATCTGTGGCACTGCATGGCTATCACCAAATGCTGAATCTAGTCTAGAAACCCCAAATGATGGAAATGAACCCACAGGGAAGTACATCCTCATTTTGCTTATGTTGCAAAACAGTGACACCCACTGGCAGCCACGGTTTAAATACTTTATTGTTGCAGTCTGAATCTACTTGATAAGAGCAGCTAAGAAGTCTCCCTTCTGAAAAACTAATCACAGTAACAACCATGCAAACTTACCTGTTGAGTCAGCACTACTGCCAGAGGCTTCAGAAACTGCATTACTAAGAGCATCTGGAGTAACTGCAACATAACCCTCTGGAGGAAGATCCACTGTGTAAACTCTTCTTGGAGACATAACTGTATCATCATTACCTACAACAAGAAAATACAAGTATCTGGCTCAATATTGGTCTCACTACAGATTTTCTCAATAGTTTTCCCAACTACAGCAATAAGTGATCTCGAAAATCCTTACAGAGGGTGAGCTGTGGAACACTGAAATTATCCTAAGACCAACAGAACTGTATCAAATTTCATAGCATCTATAAATAAAAAAATACTCCATGGGTTAGTTCTTTACACCAGAAACATTTTTTTTATTGTATCAGGCAAATCTTCTCCCCTATCTTGAAAAGAAGCTTCCACTTTCAGTGATATTTTAAGAGAGACTCTAAACATTTTTTTCTCCATTCCGCATGAGCAGACTATTTCTTCAAGAACTGCTTCACAAAAGATGGATGGATGGATGGATGGATGGATGGATGGATGGATGGATGGATGGATACAAGCTTATTAGGAAGTGACAGAAGCAACAGAAGAAGACTCACAAAATGGTGGTTTGACCATTTGCACACTGTTTAGTCATAGCCTATATTCCTCTGAAGGGCGCAAAGACAAAGGAAGTTTGAAAGTCACACTTGACTAAGCCTCAGCAGTGCCTGCCCCAGAGGACTCATCTCCTCATCCTGCTCTACTTCTTTCTAGGGCAGGAGGGGAAGTGCCAAGGGACAGCTTTTCAACTATTTAATTGCACAGGAAACAATTTGTGTTGATGGCAGCAGTCTGTTTTTGTATGATTTCTTTCCCCTTTGAATGGTATTTAAAAGTACCTGCAAGAGAAGCAGTAGAAACCTCATTTGTTCAGCAGACAAGAAGTGACAGACACATCTCTGCTCCATTCACATGAAGTCAGACCGTATTTCTGCGCAGAGTAGTGACAACAACAGAGATCAACCACAGTAAGAAAAAAGCCTTTCCAGAAGGCAAGGATTTCAGGGTGTCTCCAGATGTTGCAATGTAGTTTTGGATGGCTCAGTGTGAAGTTTATTTAATTTTGGATTGTTGGGCTTTTTTGGTTGTGCTTGTTGTTGTTTTGTTGGGGTTTTAAACACTCAAGCAGCTCCATAAGTCAGCACAGACACAGCACTAGCCTTCCCTTCTTAGGGGCAATGTGTCCCTTTAAAACACACAGTGAGCTGTTAAAATGATATACAATAAAAACATTTCTGGCAGGTGACACAATAAACCTCCTTACACCACAAACTTGTTGAAGATCCCAGATGATCCAAGTTGATCATCGAGGCGCAGCTATGTGCAACTACGGTTGGACTAATTCTTAAATATTTAAAATGGGGTTGCATCTGATAGATCCCTAATGAGAATAACTTCTATATTTCTAATATGGAATTTAACTATGCACTGACATTTCTCAGGCAGCCTATTTTGAAAACAAAGTACATTTCTGAACATTCAATGTATTTCTGAAAACACCACCATTGTTTTCATCATGAGGGAATAAATTTGTTTTGAAAACACATTAGAATAATATAATCTTTTTCTTGAACAAGCCAGAAAGTTTCCAGTATTGATAATACTGATTTAGAGGGATAATAAAGGGAAAGAAATAAATAATAGAGAAAGATGAAGAGCAACTATGTGCTTTGGAAAAATCCATTAAAAATTAACATGGGATAATTCTTCAGCAGATCCTTTCCATGTAGATGATGCCAAATCACTGAACTGGCAGTACTTGCATTGACTTTTTTCTCCCCCATCCAGGTTGATTAATGATGAAGTGCTAATTAGTGATAGTTTAAAATTATAAGGATGTATAAATGTTTAAGTTATTCCCTTCTGAAGGATTTCAAGTTTCCCCTTTTTTCCATTTTTATTTAGGTTTTGTTAACCAAAGATTATCAGGAAAACACTAAACTTAATTTACAATAGCTTTGAAAAATTCAAATCTTTTAATTATATAAGAAGTAATTATACTAAGATAATAACCTCCCAGACAAAATAGTTACACATAATAGAATTTGAGGAACCATCTGTAACAAGGAAGAACAGTTGTAATCTTCCTTGTAATCCTACAAGGAAGAACAGTTACAAATCCTTCTATGGAAATGAATGATGACTCAAGACTATATTTTTTATTTTACCTCTTTAAATTGGAATCTGCAAATTACATATTTATTCACACCAGCTGCATCTTTCAGAAGCTTGCAAGCTCATAAATCAAGAATTAGTCTTTGCTAATCTTGTGCAAGTATGTCAAACCAAACTGTCACCTTATCTACATCTGGATTTTTGCAGCCTGGGGCCAGAGTCTCCTTGGGCCAAGAAGAGATGGGTTGGTCAAGCATAAAGTCAAACTGCTGCAAAGAAAACAGCTGAGCTTATAAAACTGTGACATAAAGAGGGTTTTTTGAGAAACAAAAGTAAACAGATATTAGAGATATTAAAGAATGCTCCCCTTTTACTAGTTAAAAGTCATTAATCCCATTTCTGAAGTTTTATTTTATGGAAAAAAAAGCTCCAACAGCTAAAGGTCATTTACAATGCCCCAAAAAGAGTAAACATTTTTCTTTAAGGCAAACCAAGAATACAGAATACATGTTTTGAAACTGTCTTCTATTCATGGTTCCCACACAGAGATCCACAGCATATACCTCAGTGTGGTGGTTTGTGCACAGACTAGGGAAAAGCATCTACACCATGCCATTACCAACATTACATCTCCAAGCATGTCAGTTCCTTGGCCAGCTATGTTATCTCTTACTATCTTACTACAAACCAGTATCAGATCTTTTTAGAAGGAGCTGAAGGTAAAGCTCCCAGCCATACAGAATTCTCAACTGCCCAGTCAGTCATCTCAGGTAGCCACTGTATTTTGTTTAGTTTATTTTTCAGCATCTTTAAACTATCCCCTACTTGTAGCTCAGAAGAGTGGCACATAGCACTAGCATGGTTTCCAGACTGCCTGAACACAAAGAATGCTTAGGCACACCTCAGACACAGACATGACCAGAGCACACGTTCATACAGTCTTGGTTGGTTCTTTGCTTGCTGTAAGACTAAACCCTGGACAGACACTGAATCACTTCGAGGTTCTGTGCTGGGTCGGCCCTGGCTAACAGCCCAACACCCAGCCAGATACTCACTCTCTCTCCCCTCAGCAGGCTGAGGGTGGGGCGGCTTACAATGGGGCGAACAGGACTAAGAGAGCTCATGGGTCAACAGCAAGGACATCACAACTACAAGAATCTTTCTTCACTGGCTCTTTTCACTCCCAGCTTCACCTCTATTTCCTCTCACTGCAGCGTATACCCAGTTCCTTCAGAGAGACAGAGCAGTACAAGGAGGTGGGGGTAATGTTTGAAGTCTCTGCTGTTCCTTTTCCCCCCAGGAGGGGTTTTCCACGGGCTGCCATCCTTCAGGAACATTTACTCAACAACAGAGTACCTTCTCCTCCTCTGACCCTCAGGTTTCCACTGTTGCCACTCCTTTTAGTTCTTTCCTGTCTTGCGATTGTTTTCTCATTTCTTAAAGGAGTGTCCCCTAGGGTGACCCTGCCTCAGCTGTGGGCTCAGTTGTGCCCTGCAGTGGGTGGGCTGGAACTAGCCGTGATCAGCACAGGACATCCCTGGCCTCCCATCACAGAAGTCCCACTACCAGTGACTGGACCCCAGGACACTGCAGAGTTTTTCAATCAAGACAAAAACTTTGTCTTACCTATGAAGTGCTTCTCTGCAACTCAGAAAGCTTTGATAACTCACCCAAGTTAAGTTCCCACGGGGCAGAACTCTTAAGAGCAAACAGAGAACCCAAGTCAAGCTAGAAAATCCTGCAGCTCCCCCTCTCCCTCAAACAACTGTAAGTTAGCCAAATCTTAATAAGATTGTGACCTTTTCCACAAAATTACCTCTTGGAAACACACAGTTACCATACTTTTCCAAACAGATGGAAAGAGTTCATCCCCAAAAATAGGTCTTTACAGAAAAGCACAGTGTCCTAGTTCTGGCCAGTTAATTACTTTTTACAGCAGCCAGGTGCAGTGGCACATGCCTGTAGTCACAAGCTGCTGGATAGGCTGAGCCCACCTGAGTACCTGATCCAGGAGCTCTGGGCTGCCCTGTGCAGTGCCCAGAGGACATGGCCAAGACACCAACCTTACTCAGTACTACCTTAGGCCACTTCCAGGGGCTGGGGAAAAGAGACTCTTTCTTCCAAGAAGACAGGTGCTCCTTTCCTGTCACAAGGAATTCCTGTCAGGCAGAAGAGCTGTTTGCCATTGTTTTTCAGTGTCCTGGGCTGGGGTGAACATTTGTCATGTCAATCACCCTCTCTTTGTACATTGTTATTAGCATTGTTGCTGCTACTGTTTGTTTTCTTATCTCACTGCTATTTCCAGTAAACTGTTTTTATCTTCACCAGTGATCTCTGCCTTTTGATTCCCAGTGGAGAAGGACAGAGGAGCAGCTGATGATTTTCTTTTTAGTGGGAGTACTAAATTTGAGAGTACCATTCCTAAACCATCCTACACAGGAAATGAGGAATTGATGCTGAATCAAATACAAGGTCTAAGTAGTTCAGTGTCATACCCTCTACAAAAGTCATTATTGGTAGTAGGCATTTTCTGTGCAGTGTTACAGTAGATATGACTGGACAAAAATAAGGCTTGAATGAGGTTTGTTATTTCCCTTAAAAATTTTGTATTAAAGTATGATTTTACTTAGTATGTAGGCTGGAATATGACCCTGTTATAGCTATTCCTCATTTTTATTGCATACAAGTGAGACTACAACCCCAAAACTCTGACAATTCCCAAGGAATGTATACACCTCGTTATCTGTACACAATAACTTTCCCCTTCACTGACTAGCAAGACAAGCATCTATAAAGACAGGACACAAATCCTGGGCAAGAGTCATCTCCTTCAAAACCTTAATAAACTGAAGTGTACCAAAGGTGGTATCAGTGACTATCTGTACATACCTTGAGCATCCTCTTGAACTGTGGTACTGAAAAATAAATACTTTTCCTGTTGATCAATGTGAACACATCAAAATGTCCTTCAATAGCATGAACAAATCCAGTGAACCTAAATACCCACCCATTCCTCAATGTATACTCATTTTTGTTCAGACAATATCCAAGTTCCTGGACATCAAACTATTTCAGTCTATAAGGTACAATAAAGTAACCTCAGGGACATGGGGTGCTACATAATGTACAAACATCCTCGGTTCCCAGGCTGACTTAGCACAACCTTGCCTTGCAGTCTCACACACCCTAGAGTGCTTTACACAAAGACAGAAGCTTTTAGTCTTCTGTGCAATTGGAAATATGGTCCTGTTCCTTGGAGGGTGGAATTCCTACTGCTTGACTGCAGTTTTCAACAGTATTCTCTCCCTCAATACTAGAGAAGTCACACTGGGTGGAAAACAAACAAAAAAAAAACCAGATGCTACCAGCCACTATAGACTCTACCTCATTATCCTTACTTTATTGGAATAAACAAGGGCAGTCACTCATGCCACTTCTTGGCATAAGATAAGATATATATTCCTTCCAAATATTCTCCGTATTTTTCTAAATACAAAAAAATAGTTTTCCGAATGACTTTCGGATATCCAGTTATCTCAAATACACTGTTATTACTGTCATATATTTCATTAGCACCAATACATGTAACAGAATGCTGAAAAAGCTTTTTCTTCTGCAAAATTCAGAGTTGTGAAAGTTTATAATTCTGAAAATGTCTGCTATTCTTTATGGAAGGACAAATTCCCCTCTTTTCCAGGTAAAATGTTAAAGTTCTATTCTAAATTGCACAATTACATACATTTAAACAATAAAGTGATAAAAGAAAAAAGTCTTTTAATTAAAGAGATACATGTTGTCCTCTGGCTCAGAGAATCCTTAAGCAGCAACTATTGGAGAACATTGTGGGGAAGCAGTACAATACACTTATTCCAATCCTCCTTTTTATAATACTGATGGTCACAACATTGTGCAGACAGCAGTACTGAATTTTTTTTATTTACCTTAATTTCTGATACTTTATTCAGTTTTGTTTATGCAAAACCAAACCCACTATCCTTTGACATTCAAGCAAAACATGTTTTCACTTCATTCCCGGGGTATTACTTTTTAGAGTCCTAGCCATACAACAGATGACTGCTCCCAGTTCTTAGGGTGTATACCACTTGCGCCTGGCAGCATGTTGAAACTCAAGCTAGTTCATAACTACCTTTCTTCTGATACTTCACATTCCCAGAAGTTCTTCAGTTCATTGAAAAGAGAAAGTGTAGATTACAGAGGATACTAAACTAGAGCACTGAAAGAAGAAAATGAAATGAGAAAATCCTCAGAAGTACTTCCTCATCATGGTGTTTTCCTTCAGCTTTCCTTCAAAAGGAAACTGAGGTCTATAAAGACATTTTACAAGGCCCAAGCTTGGGATGGGAAATTAATAAAAAACAAGGAACAAGCAAGCTCACATTTATTTCCCTCACTACCTCCCACATGTACTCTAACTCTTAGATTTAGTTATTTTTTAGACACGTAGAAAGGCTCTATTATAGCTAATTTTATTGGAGACAGCACTTACCATTATAACTCAGCTTCAGTTTCACTACATTAGGAGTGGCAGACATTTTTTGTCACAGAGAAAAAACTGGTTAAGTACAAATCCTTCTTACTCATGATTTAGGAAGACGTTTTTGCTTTTTACCTATGAACCATTAAAGTAATTTACATTTCCTTGGAAAAAGTAATGAAAACTAAGCATAAAACAAAATGAGACTGAAGCATGGAAAAACCACTTATCGAGGAGAACAAGAAACAGAACGCTTTTCAGACATGAATCTGGCTACAAGCAGACAGTGGAATTAAAATTTTGCTGTTTTCTGAAAGTTGAATATAGGAGGTAATGATGAAACAAATTTTACAGCTAAATGGTATATCTGTCCCATATATGTCCTGGTATATTAGTATATGCAATATTTTGATTAGATGTCTAAGATTTTGAGCTGTATAAACAGGAATATAAAGCTATCTTAATGCTATGCTAGTACCCTACTCAATTACTTCTCCTGCTGCAGATCTTATTTGTTCAACACACTTCACAAAAGCCAAATATATCCCTGTTAATCAATCCTTAAAAAAAAATAAAAATGCAACAACATTGAATCTAAAAGACCATGCCTAAGTTGCAATTATTTAATTATCCTCACTGATGAAGTGATTATGTCATTACTGGAATGTACCTGAAACAAGACCAGAAAATAAATAGATGTGCTCATAAGAGTAAAAGCATACAAAATTTAAGGTTTTAAAGCTTTTGCCCCTCTAAACTCACATTTTCTATTCAATAACTAGAAGTTATTGGTAACAGTCCCTTCTCATTTGTATAAAAAGCAATGCAAAGCAGAAAATATTATAGAAAAGTATTTGCTCAGAACATAGTTCAGTACCAAGCTCACATTATAAACATTTCCACTTTTCAAATTGTTAGAAGGTAGAGTTGATGGGAAACACAAGTAGAAAGCAACAGCAGAAAATATGCGATTTGACTCTAAATAACTATGATTTTGACAACAGCTGCTTAATTGATAAACTCCCCAGTGTAAACTGGAGCAGGAGTGGTGTCTCACACAACCCATTTTGTCACCAATGCATTGAAAATTATTTCAAACAAGGAGTCAAGGCAGACAGCAGGAATGCTAACACAGAATTGTTATGCTGCAGTTCTATTCAATTTAGTCCTATCAGCCATCTCTAGGTGAAACAAAGCTTTTTTTATCAAGTTCTTAAACAAGCCATTTTTCCATTTCCTTTACCAAGATAATTTGTTTTCCTGCAGTTGACCAGTTTAGGTTTAGAGCTTTTTAACACCTAGAGCTAAAGCTGGCATTTTCTCCTCTACATAGGCAACTGTTAGATGAGCTACTAACGGAGCTCAGTTAGTAGCTCACAGAGGCCAGCACTCCCTAGGACAGCTAAGCTGTTTGCAATGAGCATATAGAAGAGGAGAAGGAGTTAACATAAATACATAAGAACAGTGGAAAAGGAAGGAATCTGTCAATCAGTAGCAAACAACCACTCCAAAACCCAGAAAAAACATTGCTATAGGAACTGAAGACAACAAGAGAACTGTTTCTGTCACAAACAGAAGTTACAGATATTATACATGCAGCCTACTCAGTCTGAACAGAAAGAAAGGGTTTTTTCTTTGTTTGTGGGATTTGGATTGGTTGGGTTTTTTAGGCTGGGTTTTGGAATTTTTTTCCCTTCTCCCCTCAACCCCAGATTTCTACATTCCCCTAAAGCACCTAGCTATACTGGCTTGTACTGGCTGGGGACCATTTTTACCACAGCCACTAGGGGCTGGTATCTTCAGTCAAATACTCTACTCCTGGATACATCTGTCCCATTTGCACAGCATAACAGCACTGTAATATACCATGCAATGAGAAAATTTTTAAACCCTTGAGAAAACACTATAAGAGTGTGTGACAACACTTTATTGTATAATAATTATAATCTCCATTGCTCTTTAGCTTATTCACAATAGACAGCTTTTCAAAGTAATTAACTAAAGCAAAGCTGAATTGTTTAACAAGTCTCTAAATTTGTTTATTGCATTAAGTACTGCTAGAATTCAATTTCTCAACCATAAGCACTTCATCAATTTGATCAACTAAAAGGCAGGGCAGCTCATGCATATTTTTTAGACAAGTTTTGTCTTCTAGGCATTTCAGTCACTAGTTTAAGTTTTCTACAGTAAAATGGCTGCAGGAAGACAGGATTTGTATGAGGAAGGACACAGACCTGGAGTCCTAGGGATGATTTAAATGCAGTACACTGTCAGCATCAGTAACTTCAGTGGGACAAATAAGGAGAACACAAAACAACCACACAGTTGTACTGAATTTTGACATAGGATAACAGTGATGGGATAGGTCATATTTGATAAGACATTCACATTTTTATTTAATGAATAAGTAGTAAATCGTGTTTTGTCCATTTATATAGCATAACATGGATTCCAGCTTTTTTAGAAAACTAAGACCTATTACTAGCAACAGCTTAGTAACATTCCTCACTATTTCTTACTTAAATAAATGAAGAAGAAGGAAAGTTTAAGTTATCTCCACAAAATCCAAAACTCTGGCTAGGCTCTCTGCATTTCAAATTACTTTTTCAGAATTAGGGAAAAGGCAAAAATCAAAAGTGGCACAGCACGATTTATACCGACATATATTTAACCTGAATGAAATTATCCTTCTTCAGCAACTCTGAAATTTTCATTTTTATACGGAAGATGCTAAATACTGATCAGTAAATTCCAAGTCTTATAAAAAGTAGTTATAATTCTGACCAAGAAAAAGGTCAGAGACTAAGGAGGCCATTTCCTCGTACTAGGAAAGGTTGAAGGAGCTGGGCCTGTTCAGCTTCAAGAAAAGATGACTGAGAGGGGACCGACCTCATCAATGTGTGTAAGTATCTAAAGCATGGGGTGTCAGGAGAACATTTACAGGCTCTTCTTGGCTGTGCCCAGCAATAGGACAAGAGGCAGTGAGCAAAAACTGATGCACAGGAAGTTCCACCTGAACATGAGGAAGAATTTCTTTACTGTGTGGGTGACTGAGAACTGGAACAGATTGCCCAGAGAGGCTGCGAAATCCTGTGCCATGTGCTCTAGGATGACCCTGCTTGAGCAGGGAAGTTGGACCAGATGACCCACTGTGGTCCCTTCCAACCTGACCCATTCTGTGAAAAAGTCAATTCTACAATTAGCAAATCTCTAGTTAGAAGCATGCAGGTCGCTTTTGAATATATACTACAAAGCTATTAGAAATAATTACTGAGGTTTTAAAATATCAAGAGAAAAGTAAAGAAATCACAGAACTGCAGACCTCACAAGAAACATTTTTAATTATATTAATTCTTGTTGCAAGTAGATCTGGCCCTAACAAAGGTCAAAAACTAAAAAAACGAATTCTTGGGACAGAATTTAGCTGAAGCCCATAACCACCCGAGCAATTTATATTTTGAAATGCTCAGTCTTTTGCCAGATACTTTTTTTTTTTGTGATACAGCAAGTTTTAAAGCATTTTTAAGACAGCATAGTCACAAAATATGCTTTGTTTAGGGAAAATTTCTCTTATTTTACATGCTTTCAACTCTCCATTTGCTCTCTTTTAATGCTTTGCCTTCCATAAGAATCAGGTTCATTACCTATGTGGAACTTTTAAATGGTTTAAGGTAATAAAGATGGTAATCTAGACCTCCTTTAATTTTATGCTTAAGTAGCAAAAAAATCTTGTATTATATCTTTTGAAATTAAGAACTATAGCTCTCAAAATGGGTGAATCAAGTTCCTCAAGGGGGGAAATATTTAGAAAGTAATTTCTAATTGTTCTGGGGGATAGGAATCCCTACTTTGGTTACATTCATTTTCTTACTATGTATTTTGGTACAAAAGAGAAAAAAAGTCTGATTTACAACAACTAAAATCCAAAGGGAAGGTATATCTTACTATTTATGCTCTAGAACTAAAATTCTGCACACAGGCAAGTGCTTTGTTTTGTTTTGGATTTGTTATTTGTTTGGCTGGTAGGCTTTTGGTTGGCTGGGTTTTTTTTGGGGATCTTTTGTAGTTTTGGGTTTTTTTTTTTTTGTGTGTGTAGTTTTTTTGTTTTGTTTTTAGAAAATCCAAATTTGCTCTCTTCAAGCAAAATGATATGACTACTCTTCTTCTTTGGGGTCCAGAAGAAGCATGACACCTCCACATATTTTCTCCATGCCTAACAGAACTACCACCTTCCTGAAGAAAACACAAATACCATTCAAAAGGCCTCTCCACATTTACAAACGACAGTGTCCCTCAGAATTTGCCTTCCACCTCCAGTTATTCTGGGTCTTATTGTAAGCTTTGGTTCCAGAACTATGCAAGGAGCTTTATGGGATAATCTTTTCTGATACCAAATTATTAATTATCCATAATTAAATGAGGACCAATCATTAACATAGGTCCTGATGTTCCATCTTCTTAAACATCTGAACTTCAATCTGGTCTCAAAAAAGTCATGTAAATGCAAATATTTACAGGATATAAAAGTATGATCTTAAAAGCCTGCATCTGGAAGGACAACAGAGACATGCCCATAAAATTTCAAGGCAATGCTGCAAACTGCATTCCAATAAAGATCAGAAACTTGCAGGTGGAAGGTGGTGACGGTTTAGCTCAGACAAATTGGTTATGGTATTTTCACAATCTGAGAGTAACTGTTAAAGGCAAATAAGAACATTGTGATGAGTTTTACAGTAAAACCTGTTATTTAATGCTAGAAAATACTTAAGACTAAATTTATTTTAAAATAAATTCTCTACTTTTTATTGACACTAGATTATTTTATATGTTGAATTTGAAAAAAGTCAGAACCCTTTCTGTACTACTGTGGCATTTGCATGCCTCCAACAGGAAACAAACACAGTTATAGTTTGCTGTTAATTTCAAAACCAGGCTTGTTGCTCTGCCTTGAAAATCCTAAATATAAACATGTTCTTTTTACTCCACGTTTCCTACCCCATAAACTATATTTTCCCTGTATTAGGATTCTGAATAAAAAGCCTTCATTACTTTGAAGAATATTGCAATAGGAATCAGGTATAAACAAATCAGAGGAGCAATAAATCACAAGGTAAAATAAATTCTCCCCCTCACCTCCCATTTCAGTGGCGGTGAGGTGCCCTAATTTATAAGGAATGGTATAGATTCACTACAAACAAAGACAGTTTTAGCTTAAGAAATTACTCCATAGTTGGGTATAATTAGCAGACCTTTATCATAGAGCAGAAAAATAGCCTGTTACTTATTTTGAAAGGACCATTAGTTACCAATTTTATCACATATCGTTGTACAGAATAAGTTTAATGCTTTATCAACCTTTTGAAAATATGCTTTTCATTACTGACTACACAAAAGAAGTACCAGAAGTACTAATCTTGAAAACCAAATTGAGTATAAAACATATAGAACTACAAAAGTTGAAATTTCCATGCAACCTTGTATTATGGTAAAGGTGTGCTGGTTTTGGCCGGTGTAGTGTTAATTTTCTTCCCAGTAGCTGGTACGGGGCTGTGTTTTGGATTTGTGCTGAGCACAGGGTTGATAACACAGAGATGTTTTTGTTATTGCTGAGCATGGCTTGCACGGAGCCAAGGCCTTTCCTCCTTTTTGTACTGCCATGCTGGTGAGGAAGCTGGGGGTGAATGGAAAGAGACACAGCAGGGACAGGTGACACAAACTGACTGGAGAGATATTTCAGACCAAGTGATGCACACACTGACACACAGACTTGACCTCAGATCTGCCTTGTCTGGTTAATTAAATTAATTTAATTAAATTAATTAAATTAAAATTAACTTGCCTGGTGTCACTGGACTGTTGGTTGAACCTGGTTACTGTGAACAGACATTCTGCTGCTCTTTGCCAGGCACTGTGGGACTGCTTCTACAGTGATGACACAGCTCCTGTGCCTACCTTGTCCCAGCTAGCCTTCCTTCACCTTCCCTTTGCTGCTCTCCCAGACAGATCTGAGCTCAGTCAGGCATCCTACCACATTTGCTTCGTTTTCTGCATGTCAAAATAATCCATTCTTGTGCTTTGAGAGATTATTCTGGAACCAGCTCTTCAGAGCTCCTTTCAATTCAGACCAATCCTCTCATTGATCCTAGCAAGCAGATCCCTGAACAAGACAAACATCTGCTATTATGAAGCACACAGTTCTAACCCTACTAATCATTCTGCTCACTTCTTTTTGGACATTATTCTCCTGCCCCAGACCACATCCACAACTAGTTCTTCCCTGTGAGCTACCTCATTTTCCAGCTCCACCTCTTGGCACACCATTCACATTCTACAACTTATTTGAAAAAAAAAAAAAAAAGACTTTTACTCACTTGTTCAAATATTCATGTGCCATGTTCACTGCATAAACACACACAACACAATGCTCTGTTCCAAGAAACTAACATAGTCTCTAAATTAATATTTGTCTTCTGATGGATCTGTGTTCCCCATGGGGTTTCTGCTGCAGCACAAGGGCAGGAATTCATGTATTCCCACCAATCTTCATCTGCATCTCTAACAGCTGAGCAGAGCTATACCAGTAGAAGTCATTTTATCAGTATTTAAGAGACATTACATCAAAGACAGTTACAGCTTACACTGAACTTTCATATTTGCTACTGCTAAATGCCGCATCCAAGCATATACACCAAGACTATTTCTTGACTTTCACAGGACCTCAAGTGTTCCAGGTATTAAGCACCACTAGCCCTAGTACTCAAATTCATCTGTTGGTATCAATAGATAAAAAAAACCAACATACTATACTGTTCTGAAATAAAGCAGCTATATTTAAAAGTATATCATCATAAAAATGACAACACAGTCTCACCTTGAAATGATTTGCAGGGTGTAGTAGTTGATGTGCTAGCATCTGCTGATGAAATCTGAACATTATCCAAATTATTTTCTTTAGATTTTGATCCAAGATTTTCAAGAACGACCTCCTCTTCTCTACTTGAGGTCTGAACAAGAGAAGATGATGAAGTTTCACCATAGAGTCGCTTCAGTAATTTCGCCAAGAACACTGCAGGGTAAGAAAACTTTTCTTAATAGGAAGAATTACAGTGTTTTAAAAATAATTTAAGACTTCAGAAACCGCAACAACTAATTGATATGAGACAGTTTCCCTCATATTCCATGGAAGTCTGTTTTGAGTAGTCTCTACCTCTCACAGGTGAAACTGAAAATAAACAAATTTAAGTTCAAAACTTGAATCAGAAAAACAGCTTTAAAACACCAGAGTTCACTAGCAAGGGTACATTTAAAGTCTTCTATTTGACTACATTTTGGCAATAAATTAACAGTACTTTAACAGACTAAATACACATTAATTTTTAAAACAAGAATCTTTCTATGCAAGTGTCATAAGGCTGCTCAAAATGCAGGTCTCTTCTGGCACAGAGGCACCGCAATTGAATTACTCATTAAAATCAGTAAGCTACAACGATTTAATCACACAGAAAAACCAGAAGTAGAGAGCAGCAGAAACACATGGTAACCAGTTATTTCTACAGAATTATCAGTATTCTTATACGCCTCTTCTTCTTATGGGCCCATTTCTGACGACACCGACAATCTGCTATGAGTTAGTCAAATGCAAGTATCATTTGATTAAAGAAATATATGCAAATAATCTACTTATTAACAAAATCATTATCTTTTTAATATATACATGTACCCTTCAATAACTTAAAAGAGGCATACTAAAGTATAAATTGTTACTAGAAGTTTTTATCTATTGCAAAGCAACATCTCTAGTTTCATGAATTCTATGCGGTCAAGGGGATATGGCAGTATGTGGGGGTGAGAAAAAAGACATCTGGAGAAAAATGTTATCTATACTGCAACCTCAGATTTAATATACATTCTGTGGACACTGCACAAGCAACCTGCTGCAGATTCATAATAAAATAATTCTGCCAAGAGAAAAGAACTTAAATTGTTGTAAGAAGAATGCATCCCACTGCAGCTTATCAGAAAAACATTTTACCATCACATAATTTGTCAATAAATTACTTTACAACTGAAAAAAAAAACCCCTTCATCCTTGAACCACCAGTCCTTGATAGAGAAACTGTACCTCCAGTGTACCTTGGCAGCTATGCTTTCCCATGTAAATGCTTAACTACGTGAGAGAATGCTTTGCTATGGGCTATGATTACAGTTTCCAGATAGACAGATATGAACAAGTGACTGTGTGTTTTCATAAGGTTCCCTTGCTGGGTTGGTCTACAGCTAGAAAGACAAAAATCCACAATTACTCTCCTCAGCTAAAGAAAGTAGAGGGAAATAACAAGTGTAATGAGACAAAGTTAACTGCCTTTTGCAGATCTCTGACTCTTAAGCAAGTTTTCCAAGAGGTTTATCCTGAATCCTTTCCCCAGGTGCTGCTACTAACACTACAGCATTTTAATAAACTACAGCCATTACTAAATGTCATGGCTTAATGCCAATAGGCAGCCCAGCTGCTTGTTCACTTTCCCCCACATGGAATAGGGGAAAGAATCAGAAAGATAGGCTTGAGAACATTCATGAGTTGAGGTAAAGACAGTTTAATAGGTAAAGCAAAAGTCACGCACACAAGCAAAGCATGGAATTCATTCATCACTTCCCATGGGCAGGCAGTGTTCAGTCATCCCCAGGAAAGCAGGGCTCCATCACATACAATGTTGACTTGGGAAGACAAATGTGCCCCACTTCCTCCTTCTTCTCCCAGCCCTGTATGCTGAGTATGACACCATATGGTGTGGGATACCCCTTGGGTCAGCTGGGATGAGTTGTCCCAGCTGTGTCCCCTCCCAATCCCTTGTGCACTCCCAGTCTCCTCGCTGGTGGGGTGAGGTGAGGAGCAGAAAAGACCTTGACTCCATGTAAGCACTGCTCAACAATAACAAAAATATGCCTGAGTCATCAACACTATTTTCACCACAAATAGAGAAAACACATCACCATAGGAGATGTTTTGAAGAAAATTAACTTTAGCACATCCACAACCAGTACACAGATTAACATTCAAGCACTTGTACTGAGTTGTAAGAAGAATGCATCCCACTGCAGCTTATCAGAAAAACATTTTACCATCACATAATTTGTCATGAGGGAACTATTGTATGTACTGAGGGAACTATTCTTCCAAAGCAAATGATCATTAACATACTGATAAATCTAGATATGCAAATATAACTCCAAATCTGCTGAGAAGAGCAGCCTCCTCAAAACTACACTGGATTTTATGCTTCCCACCTTGAAATCTGATATCCCTAGTTGTCTCCCCCCCAAATTACATCACGTTTTCCTTTCCATTTTTAAAATTGAGGGACTATATTCATACACACAATAGCATTACTTCAGAAAGCAAGACGAGACCTGCTGTGATACATTAATTCCTTCTAATTCCCATGGGGAGCTCTCCCTATCTTTAATACCTTTGCTTGAGAAAGCAAGCTGATAGAATGCCCGCCTTGGAGGGTATAAATACTGAGGAGGTTATTCTTTGATAAAAATCTCTTTTGCTCAGAACGAAGTATCTAGATCAGGAACAGTGATAGAGTCACAAAAGCAACATCCACTTGGCTGGAGTTTTCAGCAGACACTGGAAGAAGCAGCAATGTGTGGAGTGAGGGAGCTCTTTACTGCCTGCAAAGTTTTCACATCTGTATCAGAGCATCTCAGCAATGACACAGGTCATCTCTTAAGATAACAAGTAATTTCCAAAAATCATAACAAAATAGAAGTGAGCAGTGTTGAGACTTAGATATTACAAGGTCCTCATTTGAAACCTGATATATTTCAAGCCTTCTGAAGACAGCAGGAAGCAATGAATCCCAGAAGTTCACCTTCCTCAGGTGAATGAAGAATCACAGAATCAGGTGAGTTGGAAGGGACCCACAAGGATCACTGAGTCCAACTGCTGTCCCTGCACAGCACCACCCTCAAGAGTCACATCATGTGCCCAAGAGCTTTGTCTAAACGATTCTTGAGCTCTGTCAGACTTGGTGCTGTGACCACTTCCCTGGAGAGCCTGTTCCAGTGCCCAACCACCCTCGGGGTGAAGATATACTTTTACTGATATCCAACCTAAACCTCCTCTGACACAACTTCAGGCCATTCCCTTGGGTCCTGTCACTGGTCACCACAGAGAAGAGATCAGGGTCTGCCCCTCCTCTTCCCTTCACAAGAAGCTGTAACAGCAATGAAGCCCCCTTCAGCCTCCTCCAGGCTGAACAGACCAAGTGCCCTCAGCCATTCCTCATGCGGCTTCCCCTCAAGGCCCTTCACCATCTTTGTAGGTCTCTTTTGGATGCTCTCTAATACCTTAATATCTTTCTTATATTGTGGTGTCCAAAACTGCCCCCAGCACTCAAGATGAGGCCACCCCAGAGCAGGACAATCCTCTTGCCCAGCTGGCCATGCTGGGCCTGATGCCCCCCTGGACAGGGTTGGCCCTCCTGGCTGCCAGGGCACTGCTGGTTCATGTTCAACTTGTCTTGACCAGGACCCCCAGGTCCCTTTCCATGGCAGCGCTTTCTAGAATCTCACTCCCCAGTCTGTCTGTACAGCCAGGATTGTCCCATGCCAGGTGCAGAATCCAGCACTTCTTGAACTTCCTGGTGACTGCTCAGCCCTGTTGAGGTCGTCAACAGCTCCTCCCAGTTTTGTATTGTCTGCTGATTTGGTTAGTATCCCTAGAATCGCCAGAGAGTGCTGAAAAAACCGACTGCCTTATTTTGAACTATTTGGAATGCTAAGTATATTCTATTCTGAATAAAAAATAAAATAAAAATCTACCTGCAGCCCAAAACCTTTTGAACAAAGTAGTCCTCAGTATAAGTGACCAAGGAAATTAGGCCCTGAAGAATACCCATTCTGCTATCCTCAGCAGCTTTGCATGCTCCAAAGCAGCACTCTGCTCTGCAATTAAGCCTCAGAACTGAGCTACCAAAACATTTTTCAGATGACAAAGGAAGCTCTTTCCAGAGGGTTTTATTGCTGCAATTATTTGAAAAAAAGGTATCGTGTGACATCCATAAGCATTGGCTCAATCACAGGAGAATGGTCTTGCTGATGCTATAGAGCAGTTCTTGCCTATTGAAAACCTCTCCTAAATCTGATGTCTCTGGTACTGTTCAGCATCAGAGATCAGTCCATTTGGTAAGAACTGCTCATACCATTAAAAATAACTACCCCTTAACAGAAAATTAGCAATAAAGGAAATTCAAGCAAAAATATCTACTACTAGAAATGTATCTTACCTATTAGAGTTTCAAACTGCAGTAAGACTTACACTCACCATAGCCATAGTATAGTCAACTTAAAAACCATATGGTTATTTCTTGACAATGTCTTCCTGACAACATAGCTGATGGAGGAACTGTACAGGTTCATGTGGTCTTTTGATTCTGATTAAGCTTTTCATTTAATTTTAAAAGAAAAAAAAAAATCACTTTCCAGCTGAAAACATGCAGCACTATTAAAATATTCCTACTGTGCGATGAGTTGAAGAAATACCGTAACACTTGACTTTCCAGGAATTCCTCAGTGACAAAAAGGAGTCAATATTTTCAGACATGAGAACAAGCTGCAAAAGGTACCAAACAAGTTCCATTACTAATTCTTGACAATTCATGCCTGGAAAGTGTGAAGTACAAATATATCAGAAAACTGAAAAAGTACCAGGTGTCTACAGTTTGACATCACATAAGGAAAGCAAAGTGTAACTCCCAAGAAATACAATGCAGAACACATGCTGACTACTGATACAAATTGTGAACATCCATGAACATCCATGACCTTTCTACTACTAATTTTACAAGACGAGTAAGGAGCCTGCTTCAAATAAATGCATTTTTGACACCTATGTATTAAATTGACACCATGACTGAATTCATATTACATACATAAGCAGACTATCCACAAACACACTAAAATAGCACTGCAGATTTATGAACATTCTGGGATTGGCAACAGGACTTAGCATGACTTAAAACTCCATTAGGAATACAGACTGTAACAAAAGCATGCTGAAGAACGAAACAAACTAAGTTCTGAACAACATCAGAAATGTTCCTTTGCAGCAACAGCTTCCTCAAAAACATTTCTGTGAAGAATGCTTGCCACATACTTTTGGCTACTTGTCATCCATACTGCAAGTACCCCCACCACATTTCTCATTTGGTTGCCTCCTGCCTACTTAAGTGGAAGTTGGGCAGTAAAAACAAAGTAAAGTGGCATTGGGAGCATTGAACTCTGTGAAGCTTGCAAGTTGCCCTACTTGGTCTTTGTCTCTCCTACAAACAGAAACTTTCCAAAAATGGAAGAATCAGGAACTTCTTCTGAAACCACCCCATGTGCAAGATGTGCTAATATGCTATTTCTGCTACAGCAGAAGGAAAGATAGTACAGCAGAATGGAAAAGGACAGAAAGAGCAGACAGAATGATAATCTTCATGCAGAACATATGGACAAGGCTTCATTAAAATGTTCAGTTCATCTCTGTTAGTGAAGAATTACTCTCCAATATTCAAATGGATTTAAATCCTTGAAGTCTTTTTTATCATGCAAGTACCACATCTCCTATGAAGGGCACAAGAGGACATTTACTTTAAAATATGATCATAAAAATCACAGAACTGTAAGGCTGAAAGGGATCTCCAGACACCACCCAGTCTAATCCCAAAGCTCAGAACAGGATCAACTAGAGCAAATTGCAGAGGGCCTTGCCTAGTAGGGTATAAAAATCCCATTGCATGGATCATCTCCTCTTCCCTAATCATGGCTGGACACTCATAACCAGAGACCTTCAAGGAATCACCCAAAAAACAGTGACTCTTGAAAAAGAGATGACTGTGTTTATCAGGACCCAGAGCAATGGAGTGTAAAAGCATTTTAAAAGACTGTTACAGACAAAGTATTAGCTAGATTGCTATTCTTACCAGCTAGCAGGTGGAAGACTGATGACAACTTCAGGCCAGGAGATGCTCATTCCTTTAAACCATGACCCACAAAGCTTACTTTTCCTTTAACTATACAGGATAGTTTGAGTTTCATAGTTTGAGTCTCCTGGATTCTTTCTGAAGCAGTTACTCAGCTGGCCAAACTGATGAACAATTATTTTGCTCTGTGTTTATTTGGCCTAGCACAGTGATTTTTGGGTCATGGCTCTGCAAGCCTCACAAAGACAAAGGCATTCAGTTTGTATTTTAGCCACCAGGGCAAAATTCAGTCTGAAGTTATGCGGCCTGATGGCATGCAAGGTATCCTGTTTTGCCTGCAGATTAGACACCGCTCCAGAGACCTCAATGTACACAAGACACCAATTCTGCCAATGAGCCTCTGAGTGCCCAAGACGTACTCAGTAGAGATGATAGTGCACTGAATACAGGTCCCTGTTAGAGTAAACGGAAATGAATACGAAGAACCTCCAAGGATAATTAAATTTATTAACCTTGACCTAAACTTCCCAATACAAGCAAAAGACACACACACACACTGACCTCAGAAAAAAACAAAACCGCCAATCATCAAGCCCCATAGCCAAAATGGCACAAGCAAAACAAAAAGGAATCAGCTGAAAGCTCTAAGACCCCAAACCATTGCTAGAAGTGGCAGAGACCAAAGGCTTGAATTAAGTCAAGAGAGCTTGTGTGCGTGTACAACATATTCTAGTCCTAAGGGAAATGAATAGCTATTTAGTCATTAACGTCAAAATCCTCTTAGTAGAGATCACTTAGCTGCAGAGAAGATTCCCAGATTTGGGATACCAATTCAGAAACTACCAATAGATTAAAATCAAGGAAGAGAGTAATTGTAACCACGACAAAACATTCCATGGCAACTGAAGAGGGTATCATTTTCCCACTCCCCCTTATTTGTACCAAAAACATTCAAGCTATGCAGGGATAGGAGAAAAAGAATGATGCAGTGACATGCAATTACATTCTGTGCAGCTTGACAGTTCAGATCATCTAAGAAGTGTATCCAGCATCTAAGATGGGATGCTTTTGTTAAAGTCAGGAGAAAGAAACATAAAATGTGATTTTCTTGCTATCAGCAAGGTCAAAAGTTTTGCCAAGAGTGACGTATTTCCATTTCACCATGGATTTATCATGGGAATAGCAAAACTGATCTTTCCAACTGGGGGAAAAATAGTGAAATATGTAGAATCCTAGCTGTGATCAAAGTGCAGTTTTAAGTACACAGGAATGGGTACAGTATTTTGCTTTGCATTCCCAGTCTGCAAGCAGTCCTCATCCTGCAGGTGAAGCTATGGTAACAGGCTCTTACAACAGTAGCTAAAAGATAAAAAAAGGATAAAAAAGCAAGGACTGCAAGATCTGCAGCAGAAAATTCAGGCTGAAGCTGACTGTCTCTTTTAACAGGCACTTGTCAACAAACGCAGAAGCTAACAGTTTACAAGATTTTGTGTTTAGTCAAAGAGGAGGCTGTTCTACAGATCATTGACTACATCTTCAGTCTCCATACTTCAGACTAAATCGCATCTATCTATGAATTTATAGTGCTTCCTTCCAAACAGCACTGCTATTTTATGACATGCCTTCTCGAGGAAGACACCAAGTAATTTTTCAGCTTCATATTTCAGGATAGAATTCACTTGCATCTTAAGGCCAGAAAATGTACTACTTGATCTTGTCCAAATGACTGTGAGAAGTACTTTTACATCTACCTACACTGAGACCAAAAACTTGTATCTCAATACTTTTAATATACTTCAAGACTCTAGAGGAACTCCGTAATTCATATGAGGTTTTTTTCCAGTGCCTAATTGCCTTTGGCATAAGACACATACACACAGACTACGTTTGCTACTCAGATTTGAAAAACTTCACTGTTTTCAGCATTGGCTCTTTTTCTTCCTCTCCTTACTAGGTTAAGGAATTCTACATTATATAGGAATATGTTTCCTATTGGAGATTTCCCTACAGGTTAGAAACCTTGATTCTGAAGTCTCTTTTGGCCTGGAAAGCAGTCTCTCAGCCTCACACACCTTACTTTTAACTATCTGCCTTTGTCAAGAGAGCACTTTTTTTGAACAAAGGCTGTTCATCCCATTTCTCCCACAAGCTATGATAAGTTACTTGGATGCTGTGAGGTTTTTCTGGCTTTGTTTTTTGAACTACAAAATTCCAAAATTCTAAGTCTAATTCTAAGACTGAGTAGAAACACCATGGTGAAATGCTGATATCACAAACTGATTATTTTAAACTTGACTAGCTCCTTAGACAATCTTTTAGTTCTACAATGCTTACAAAACTTTAGTGACATCTTGAAGGGAAAAAATTGTACAGGTCTTCACAGGATGTCTACACAAGGTGGGAATGATCCTCTTTACAATTTACAATTGATCTCATTGACATTACACATAACAGATGGTTTTAACAGCTAAAGCTATTATTACATATTTAATGGTGAAAAGAATCCACATGTACTATTTGGGAATGAAATAATGGAAGGATTTAGTTGTATCCAAGGTCCAAGAATTCTGTGCTTGAACTACTAGGTATCAGCTGCATCTCAGTATGGCTGTTAACCAAAACGTCACAGGGAGCTGCACAAGAAATGTGGATGCTATCATTTTCTATCTAGTGTGTAATAGTAACTTCACAATATCAAGGTTTGTCTCAAGACCACTGATATTATTCTCACTGAAACAGCATCTATTAGTCTTCAACATCCCATAAGACAAAAAAAAATAATCAGATGCTAATTGCCCTAATTTTACACCTGTCATATTCTTTATTACAGGTTCGAGAACCACAGTGGAAAAAAAAATCCAGTTTTGTGTTCTAAGGCAGTAGTTGATAAAATATGTCTCCATTTATCTTTTTACTTAGCATTACTTTTTACAACACATGGAAACCCACTTTGTTATCTAAAACTCAGTAATACAGAATTCTCCTGTCTGTGAAACAACTTTTGAACAGCTCAAAGCAGCTTATTTAAGCATATGGCACATATCAGTAGAATTGAAAGGGAGGAAAGGAAAAGAATATAGTGATTAAACACCCCATATCTACGTATTCACCTAAATTAAGCAGTTATTACAAAGGGAGAGTTATTACAAAGAGAGATTGAACTGTGAGCCTCCAGACCAACGCAGTTCATAGCAATTGCAGACACAAAACAGTAACTTATTGCTAGAAAAAGCCAACATTTATTTTCTCTTCCTAGCTTAAAAGAAACTTATTCAGTTAGACCAAGCATGGTCTCTGTCACATTGCAGTTTCAAATCAGTAAGACTGGTCTTACATCTATCAGCCAATTCTACATGAGTTGTAGTTCAACAAGAATCTGACTAATAGATTGTGCTGTCCTGTCTCAGCAAAGGTTTTAGAGATCTGTCAGCAGGCCACCTTAATTGCAGCCACAAGCTCCTAGACATCTAATAAACTTGACACGACAAAGATGATAAGAAGTTCATAATGACAACACCAGGATTTTGTTCTGCTGTTCATAAGAACCCCATCTCCCTTGTAGTGAAGCCCTGCAAAATGTGTACTGCTACTGCAGTCCTGGGAAAACAGAGCATCTTCACTATAGTTTCAATTTGTGCATACTATCCATCTTCTACAAAACTTAAAAATATGTTTCTCATACTGCATCATTATTCTTTTCTTACTTGGCAAAATCAAAGAGACATCACTGAAAACATCTAAAGATATCTCATACACTCTTAACAAAGTTCAACTTTGGTGACTATTATTATTAATAATCATAATTCTGGCCACTGAGTTGAGCCAACTGTAAACTACAACTGCACAAGACTGTCAGCAGTGCCCTGGTGTTGCATCCCGGGTTTGGGTTCAGATTAGGGGTTCTGGTGTATGTTAGCTAGCTGAGTTCTGCATGCCCCTGTGCACCTCCTGTGTTCTGCCCCCCCCCCACGGTGGTCGGCTCTGGGTCTCTTACTATTGGAGCTAGCCCACGCCACTCCTGTAACCACCCCCCTGTCCCCTCCGGATGGTTTGGTGTCTGTTTCCCCGTTCCCGCGACCCCGTTCACCCCAGAGCCCCGTGTCCGCCCCTGCCGCGTTCCCGTTGGTTGCTGTGGTCCATGTCACCGCCACGGCGCCTGTCCCCATGGGGCAGGAGGGCCCTTGCCCTCTCTGTCCCACATCCTGCGCTTCCCCGGTCCTGTTGCCATTTCCCCCAAGCGGGCGCTGGGAGCGCGGGTCGCAGTCTCTCCGCCGCAGCTCACCGTGGCCATTGAAGCCTTTCAGCCTCCCTCGTGGGTGAACTGGACATTCCTTCGCCTCTCTACCAACGTCCCTCGCACATGGCAGTAGAAAGCATGGCCGGCCCACCTCCCCAGAGTGCACAACACCCGGGAACAAACAGCGAACATGGTCTCCGGAGGGAAGCGGTGCTGCTCCAAGTGCCAGAGCTGCCCGGAGCCGGGAGAAACAATGGCAAGCCACACCCTGGCAGCCAGGAGAGCCCACTGTGTTCCAGAGGGCATCAGGCACAGCTGGGAAGGGATTGTCCTGCTTTGCACTGCTGCAGCCCCATCTCAAATCCTGTGTGCCATTTTCAGTGCTACAATGTAAGAAACAGAAAAAGCTCTCTGGATAGAGAGCACCCAGAAGAGACCTACAAAGATGGTGAAGGGCCTTGAGGGGAAGCCGCATGAGGAATGGCTGAGGGCACTTGGTCTGTTCAGCCTGGAGAAGACTGAGGGGAGACCTCACTGCAGTTACAGCTTCTGTGAGAGGAAATGGAGGGCAGACCCTGATCTCTTCTCTGCAGTGACCAGTGACAGGATGCAAGGGAATGGCCTGAAGTTGCGTCAGGGGAGGTTTACATTGGGTATCAGGAAATGGTTCTTCACTCAGAGGATGTTTGGGCATTGGAACAGGCTCCCCAGGGAAGAGGTCACAGCACCAAGCCTGACAGAGCTCAAGAAGCATTTGGACAGCTTGGGCACATGGCGTGAATTCTTGGAGACGGTGCTGTGCAGGGACAGGAACTGGACTCCAACGATTCTTGTGCTCCCTTCCAACTCAGTGTACTCTGTAATTCTACGAGACTTTTTTACTCTCTCTTCTGGACAGATCTGGGGAAGGGAAGGGGGAAGGCTGTGCACTTATAACATCACTGCTCAGAGACCAATCTGAGGCCAGCACAGGTGTAAAGTTTCATAAAGTTTAGATCTTACTTCAACCTAAATCTGGATGCAAAGAGCATATGGCTAAAAGTGAAGACTTAACTATGCCACACATTGGCTAAAGTTATATGTTATGGTAAATGATAGCAGTAATGTGGAAAACAGACATCAGAATAGCTGAAAACAGTAAAAATCAAAAAGCAAAACACAAAAAACCCACAACTCATTCTGACTTTGGATTGATAAACAAGGATGTTTTCGTTATTGCTGAGCAGTCTTAAGGCCCTTTCTGTTATCTACCCTACCAGTGAAGAAGTTGAAGAAGGAATTGAGAGGGGACACATCTGGAGCAGCTGACTCAAACTGTATGTTGACATGGTCAGCATATAAAGCTGGGGGAAAAAAGGAAGGGGGGAATGCTCAGAATGATGATGTCTGTCTTCCCAAGTCACCATTACAAGTAAAAGTGCGCTGCTTTTCTGGGAAAGGCTAAACACCTGCCAGCCCATGGGAAGTGGTGAATGAATTCCTTCTTTTGCTTTGCTTGTGTGGATTTTGGTTTACTTATTAAACCGTCTTCTTCTCAACCAAATGAGTTTTCTCACTTTTCCTTTTCTGATTCTTTCCCTCTTCCCAGCAGCAGGTGAGTATGTGAGAGGCTTTGCTCTGAGGTAATAGATTCCAGAAATCTATTTTACAACAAGAGCAAACCTAGTGTTGAGTGAAAGGCATTACACACTGAATGTTTAAAAAGGCAAAATAACTACAAGCAGACACACCTTAATGACACACACTGCCACCTCCACCACTTTTACTAAATAACACAGATTCATACACCTGCTCCTGAATATAATCACTGCATAGCATGCTTAAACAGTCCCACCTTCCCTTGGGGACCATCCTATCTCAATGCAAAGTATGTAAGAATTGCTCGAGCTTCCTAAGAACAAACCAACCCTACATTAACACACTCCATCTCCCAAAAAACCCCAAAATCCCAAACAGCCACCCACACAAAACACAGAACCAAAGACCACATCATGTCAGGCTCTGCTCCCTGTGAGCACGTGCCATTGGGTGTATAATTTCTGCTACTTTCACTATCTTTTTGGTCTTTCTCCTTGACTGCATTTCTCATCCAGGCATAACACCAAGGACAGCAACAAAAACTTTTTTTCCCCCCTTCCACAAAAGGTTTCAATGGCAGAGTCAAGTACGCTTAGTCTAGTGTAAGTTCTACATTTAATCACAAAAAAACCAGTTATTTGTAATTTAGCAATGACATTCCAAACAGAATTTACGTCTTGGTAAGCTGGAATAAATCTTTGGTCACATTTGGGGGGGAAGCAAGATACTTCTCACAAAAGAAAAAACAATGTCAGGCATCAAACTCCACTTGCAATTAATATTTCCCTTACTGATAAACATATATGATGAAAGAAAACACACCCACTTTAAAAAAAAAGGCCTCTATCTTTTTTCCCACGAAAGCATCAAAGTATTTGCCAAAATTATGTTGTGTTTGAAAAACAAAAATAAGAAAAGGTTTTGAATAACCTCAAGATCTCTAAAAATCAATGCTTCTCTGAAACTAGAAAAAGGGAAGAAATGGTGTGCTTTTCTGCAAGAATTAATATGTTTAATATGTGATATAGCCATTTAAAAAAAAACCCAGCAAAACAAAAAAAGCCCAAAACTAAGGAACTGCAATCTCATTTCAACAACCATTATAATCCTGCCCCAAGTCACCTGAGAGATGAAAATAGCACTCCTTGAAGCAATATTCTCTATTTAAAACTATTTGTTACTGATGTCTATCAAGTGTCCACATTTGCTTTCCAGTTTAATCTCTCCAATAGGAAGTCTCCTGTTGTCCCAGTAGATCACCCCTTGTACAGCACAACTTTTCTATCACTTTTTACTAGCAATTATATCAATAATGTACACTACACCTTCATCAATACCTTAACTCTACCTTTCAGCAGCTGGAACATCACTCTCTGTACAACCCTTTATGAAAGTGTTATTTTGGGCTGGCACAAACTTTCAAGAATGATGACTAAAGTCTTCAAGATGCAATTGTCAATGTTTACGTCAACAAATTAGGAGTTCAGCTGTCCCAGACAGGATCAATACCTTGTTGATAACACATAGAATGACAGTGGTAGTACCTCTAGCCCTGTCATGAATCACTGGTACATGAGCAAGTGAAAAATGAAAAACAAAAAAGCCCCACAAAACTAAAAAAAATAAAAGCACTTTCTCAACTACTTCTGTCGCACCCTTTCCTGGCAGAGTGAAGTGCATTTCATTTACCTGCTCTACTGGCTTTTCACTATTTAGATTCTCTTCACTGACAATTAGACCCATGACCTACAAGCTGTTGACCATCCCATTTATTCTGTATTACAGCCCAGTTCCAGACAAAATAAAAAGCTTAATTGTTCTAGTGTAATGCAGACAAAGATCCATCTTCTGCATTTCAAGGTATTCTTACAAAAAACCAGCAAAACTAACCTTAAAGAGAATCAGCTAAACCTTCTTTCTCAGCTCTTTTATAGGACATCTGTCCTTTCAAAAATACATATTGTTTCACAACAGAAAGTCAACAGTTTTAATATATGCTACGGGGCTGCAGAGGCTGATCAGATGAGGTTCTAAACTCTTCCAGTTTTCTTATTTCCTCCCAGGGGAGCATGTGACATCCTTGTATTTCTCACTGTATTTTCTTCCCAATCTAAAGTCATGGCTCCTTAGAGCGGCTGAATAAAACACAAACTATTTCCACCTTTACATAGTAAAGTTAGACACTCAGCGTGATCATTCTAGCTTTCTCTGATACCTACCAAAACAAGTAGCTCTTTATCTGACCTTCCGTTTTAAACAATCTGAGAGCTTTAGAATTCAGTTCCCCCATTCTCAGCTCTAGAGCCATGCATTCATTCACAAGTGCATGAACTCACTCTTCCTAATTCACTTTCTTCCAGAAAACATCAATTTGTAATTCACATCCCCAGAAGCAAAACAGTTACTCCTCCCTTTCTCACAACGAAATCTGCATCTAAACTACAGTGTACTACTGTGTATTTAAACCTCCTTCAAACGATCTCTACTTGCAGTCTGTCAGTAAAGAGCTTAAACATTAACTCTTGCTGATCAGTTTCGCTCTCAGATTGTTATCCTCCCATGAAGCATTCCAGTTTCAGGATGCTGGAACTGTCTGTAAACGCCAAAGCTAAGCACAGGATGCAAGCCTTCAGTTCTCTGACAGCTCAGCTCTACTCGACACCCCTTAAGAACGATATATTACTTATGGAACACTTGTATTTTGATTATGGAGTTCTTCTTGTGCCGTGTCTTAGAAAACATTTAGATAAACGGAATAGACTGAAGCTGTGCTTGGATAGCAGATATCTTATTCTTTGCAAGCACAGTACCACAGTTATTTCAGAAGTGAGCTAACTCACTTTGAATAAGCTGAAATAGAAGGTCACTAACAAGTAAGCACGCATGTGTGTGCGTATTGAGGGAAAAAAGGTGTCATCTTAAAATACTTTCTGATTAGAGAAGTAGATTTTATTTACTCTCTCCCAACCCCCAGGCAGGAATATTCGGCAATAGAACCCGTCCGGCCCTCCGAGGCAGAGGGGCCGGACAGGAGGTCGGGAGGGCTCAGCCCCGGAGCCTCCGCGGCCCCGCGCACCGAGAGCCCCGCCTGTGCGGCGGTAAGGCTCCGCTGAGGCCACTTTTGTCCATCCGCCTCCCCCCGGCCGGGCTCGCCCGGCTTCCTTCTCACCGCCTTCCCCCGCGGGAAGGGCACCGAGCAGCGGAACAAGCGAGTCCCGCGGCGGCAGCGCGGTGCGCCCGGGCCGGAACACACCTCGGCTGAGGGCAGCCGCGCCCGGGGCCGTCACCGCCGCCCCTCGGCTCCCTCCGTCACCAGCCCCGGCAGCAGCGCGGCGGGATCAACCACCCTCCACCCCTCACGGCGCTGGCTCACCGTTTCTCCTGCTCCCGGCCATGGCCCCACGGCCTCTCCGAGACGGCCCCACGGCCCCGCGCCCGCTCTCCTTCCCGTTGGCCGCCGCGCCTGTCGGTCGCGGCGCTGGGCGCCGCCATTGGCGGGGGCTGCGGGGGGGGGGCGTCCCCGCGCCACGCGTTGGCCCCGCCCCCTCCCGCCCCTCCCCAGCGGGCGCGATGCCCGCGGGCTCCGGTAGGGGGCGCGCGGCTGCGCAGAGCCGGCGGGGGCGCCCCTGCCGCGCGCGCGGGAGCGAGGGCGGGGGTGCGCGCGGGGCTCGAGGGGCGGGGGGAGCGGCGCGCGGCGGGCGGGCGAGCGGCGCGCGGCGGCCCCGGCGGGTGAGCGGCGCCGGGGGACGCTGGGCGCGCGCCGCTGCTCCCGCTCCCGGCTCTCCTTAGTCCTGACCCGCCGCAGCCCGCACCCGCCGCGTTAATAATGCACTAGAATGTCAGCGCTGAAAAAGGTAGGGAGGGTGGGAGGGAGGGAGGGAGGGAGGGGAGGCAAGGGAAGGGGCCGCCGTCGGGGCGGCAGGCGCGCCGGGCTGCTCGCGGGGCGCCTCCGCGCAAGCAGCGGAGGGAACGGGCGGGTGTCGGTGCCGCGGGTCCGCGCGGGGACCGCACCGTCGGGGACGGGCGCCTGGGCAGCGGGGCGAGGGCGCGCCAGCCGCGCCGTCGGTTGTGGTGTCGTCCCCATCACCGGTGCGTCCCGGTGTCGCCGTGGCGAGGGTCTCGCCTCGGTACAGCCCGGGCAGGACGGCTGCGCGGCGGAGTGCCCGATGCCTGAGCGGGGCGGCCGCGGTCTGGCACCCTCCCGTGTGACCGGTCTGCTCGGAGGGAGCGGCAGGAGGGCGATGCTGCGCGCCGAGCCGCAGTGCTGGGGCGATTTAAATTTTGGCAGCGCGTGATTCTGGGGCTGCCCTGCGAGGAGGGGCCGGGCAGCCGGGGCTGGCGGCGCACCGCCGCCTGCTCCGCTCCCCGCTTTCCCTTCCCGGCCGCCGTGCCGCCCCGGGGAGGGTGCGGGTACGTCGGAGCGGCCGCGCTGCTCCGCCAGGCTTGTCCCCGTCCTCCGGAGGGACGGCCCGACCCCCCAGGGGCGGTGGGGCGGCAGCTCGGCAGCCGAGGAGGGGCGGGCGGCAGGTGAGTCCCGCACGTTCCCCGCGCCGGCTCTGCGCGTCTGCCACGCCGCGGGCGCGTCCCCGGAGCGCGGGGGTGGGTGCCCGGCGCATCTGCTGCGCTGCCCTCGGTCACCGGGCGATCACGGGTGGCTCTCGCCACGCAGAGGCCGGCGTTCGCGGGCGGGTTGGCTGAGCGCCTCCGCGGCCGTTTGAAACACCGTCTGCCGGAGAAATAAAATAATTACCCAGTGTCATAATGAGAGCGCAGCGCGCCCCAGCCCGCCTCGCCTCCCGGAGCGGAGCCGGCAAACCGCCCGGCGTCCGCCCCCGTCGGGGCGGGCGGTCCCCGCCGGCCCGACCCGACCTGCTGCTGTGGGGCCGGTACTGATCGGTCCGGGGCAAGGGAGTGGGGAGACCCTTCCAGCCGGCGGGAGGTGCAGAAAAGGGGCTTTCTTTTACCGCCCCGCTTTCTGTCGCCTTCGTAACCTAATTCCTGCCGCTGCTGGTGTCCCAGTTCTAACATCGGTGCCGGTGCCGTACAGCTTGGCGTTTAGCCATAAATCCATTTATAAGTGCTTCGGCCTCAACTTCCCTTAAACTTAAAGGGTTCTAATTTACGGCGACAACCTACTGTTTGTTTCCAATTTTGCTTCGTTACGGCACATTCTTACACAGGCTTAATGTGCCATGGGAGCAGGTGATACTTGAATCTCTTCCAAATTAAAGCCCCGAGAAGGGAAGTGCTCCCGTCACCTTAGGTGGTGTGAGCCCAAGATCACGGCTGTGAACGCAAGTGCCCTTCTTAGCCCTAGAGTGTATTGTAACTATTTTTTTTTTTTATTCATATCTCTGCTTCACAGTAGCAACACAAGCGAAGCACTAACAAAATATAAAACACTGGATACCTCCAGCCATTTAGGTAGTAGATGACTGCAAATGGGCATCCTGCGAGGAGCAATGGTCACCTCAATGTGACCGAGTGCAGATCCAAGTGCAGATGATGGAGAAATCTCATGTGGAGTCTTAGTAACTGAGTGTTTTCTACTGTGGGATGTGTCAAGGGGGCATACTGGTGGTACTGGACATTTTAAAAAGCAGCTTGAGGTAGAGCAGAGTATGGACAGTAATATTTTATAATGCACGTGTATTTGAGGTATCAGCCATTCACATCTCTGGTTTGTTGCATTTCCATCTTTGTGTTTTATCTGGAAAACAGGTAAAATAGGAAGAGTAGAAGTTTCATATTTCTGTGCTTTCTGCAATATAGCAATACTTTCAAGTAATTTCCAGCTGGTTTGCACAAAACCCTTCATTTCAGAACCGCAAGTTTTAATTTTACTGTCTGTAGTTATTTTTACAGTGCTAAGCTGATCATATAATTTATGTTTCAAAGGTTCTTCCCCCTATCATTTTGCATGCTTTTCAAAATGTGTGTTATGTGGTTAAAATGGACTCAGACAATGTTTAATAGTTTTATGAATTAGAATGTTATACATTGGAGATTTAATTCTGAGTGCTCAAGGCACTCAAGGCACCCTGTATGATCTGACATAATATTTTTAAGTTAAAGAATGCATTTATTATGCCATTGTTCAGTAACACATGAACTAAAATCTAGGATTGTCAAATAAATTTGTTGATTTTATTTTAGATTTCTTTAAGCTTTTCATTTTAGTACTACAAAGTGCTATTTGCATTTAGTCAGTCATATATCTAGTTTGCACTGGAATGGTATAGGGCATACCTTCTAATAACTTTTTAGAATTTCCAGTCCCTCTGAAATGAGTTTAAATTCCTGGTGCAAATTGAAATTACACTTAGAGTGAAGTCATAAGTGCTTTAAGCAAGCATTTAACAATCAGCAAACATAGACTACTCTTGACAGAGGTATTGAGGAGAATGTGTTTTGTCTATGTAACACATAAAATCGCAGTCAAATCCAAGACTTGCTGAATCAATGGTAATAACCATAATGACTTAATGGGATTGGGATTTCACATTTGTGCATGGCAGGATCCCACAAATATTAATAGTGATACTGTTGGCAATGCCAAACTGTTGGTAACAAAGTTACCAAAGCAAGACAAAAATTTCAAGGTCCATTGTGGCAAACTAAAAGTAATATTCTAAATGAATTCCAATACATGAAACAATTTATTTCAATAGTAATTGGTACATGTGATATAAGAAACATATCCCTGAATAGAAGGATTCATACCTGATCCCGAGGAAAGCTTGCATGTCCAGTTTCCACTGTGTCTGAACATCAAGCAGCATTCTGCCCAGAGGGTACCCTCTGCAAGCTCCCCTGAACATTGCCTGTCCTGGTCCACTTATTATGTCACAGTTATGAAAGGGTTTTTTGACAGCAGATGTTCTAGTAGGAAATATTTGTAGATGCAGTCTGGATGACTGAATTTCAGCTTGATTGTGAGCTTTGCCTGGCTAAATTGTGGACTTTGGTGTAATCATTGGCATGGCTTTTTTATGCCTTAACAAGGATGGTAAAATGCTACACCTGCCTTTGGCAAGAACTTTTTTTCCCTGTTTGTAATTACACATAGTCAAAGCAATTTCCTTGTATAACTACGATATTCCTATGAGAAATTTTAGTAATAAAAAGAACATAACCCCTCAAATAACCTGCTGATTTTTTATGAGGTATATCATTGGGGGCCCTTTGAATCTGCATCAGTCAAACAAAAACAGCTGTTTTGGTTCTACTCCATGAACAAGACAAGTCTTATTTGCTGCTTCACTTAATCAGTACAGTGAATTTGTTTCTGTCTAACCATGCATGGTGAATGAGAGGACCACTAATGCAGAGAGTCACTGTTAGCCCATCAAATGTGCTTGTATTGAAGGAAGACTTTCAGTTCTTAGAAATGTATTACATGGGCCAAAATATCCCATTGAATTGAAAATGTTCTGTTTGCTAAATGGGTAGTTTTGTTTGAATAGCTACATAGCTACAGAAAAGAAAAAATATACACATATTAGTTCAGTTTGCCTTGCAAAAATTCATAGTCATCCACAAACCATATGGCTCTCTTACCTCTAGTAGAGAAATAGCTCTCAGCATGGCAGATACAGTATGTCAACAGCTATGATCAAATATAAGTAGAAGTGGGCATGGATGAATCAGAATCTCTTTTAAAGTAGACTTGCTGGAGAACACAACTTCCCATATTTCAGTCCATATATATCTCCATTATAGAACTACATTTCCCGGAACAGATTATAGTTCATCACAACTACTTTCTGTTGGAGAGGCTGAAATGATTCATTAAAGTAAAATAAGTACTCTTCCCATGATACTTATTTATAAAATGTCAAGTAGCAGTTTATTCATTTAGTACACGCTCGGTTGTGATGGGAGGATAGAAATCACTGCAGTTAGATTTCTCAATCAGTATTTCCATGCATGCATATATATTTGGTCTCACTTTGCTTTTATCTGTTTCTCATTGTACTCTCTTAAATACTTCTTTTGTGCATAAAATGTACTTATCTTCCATGCATTTTCATTCCATATTTGTCATAATTGTCCTTGCCAGTTTTGAAAATGAACAGCAAATAACTTCCAAAATGGCATTGGCCTTAAGCCCTCTAAATTTTTTGTGGCTTTATAAGCATATGTTCCTATGATATAAAAAGACTTTATTTCTATTTTTGATAGTAAAGGTAGCATCCACCAGCAGTTAGCAGAAATACATGAGGTATACCATAGATGAAGGCTTTTATCTCACAAGGGGAATCAATGTCTGTTATCTTCAGGAGATGCTGCAACCACTGTGCATAGATAAACTGACAGTAGTGGAACATCTCACAAATATGATCAAATGCATAAATCCAACAAGACAAAAATCAGTAATTTAGAGATTCAGACTTTGCACAAATAGTAGAAAGCTTAAGTATACTCCAGAGCTTTCTGTCTATCTATAGTTCCCCATTTTGGGTCCTTCATAGCTTCTCCTTCTCCATGCAAAATTCTTCCACCACTCTCAATTTTGCATCTTCCATCTTAAATACCCTCTTTAAAAAGTAAATTTGTTATGTCAGAAGAAAGAAGGGCATCTTAATGTTGTCAGATTGACCTGTTCTCATTTTAAACAAAAAAGTTCTTGCATTTCAAAGTTTATTCTAGAAAATTTAAAGGTTAAATCTTGATAATGACATTGAAAGCAGTTAGGAAAACATAAAACTAAGACACAGATTTAGGGAGAAATTGAACACCACTCTATAGCATGGTGGTCAATTAAGGTGTCTCTGATACGTATTTCATCTTGGAAGCTTAGAGGCTGCTTGAGCAGTGTTCAGCCTCTGGCATGCTGCCTTTCAGAGGAAACAACTTCTCTGCATTGTCCTGGAGAGGCAGCAGGTCAGTATTGAGAAAAACAATTCAGAACTATTTTTATTATCTTTCTCCTTTAACTGAGGTGATACTGTATTTTCAGTAATCCCTAAGGTGTGGTGAGGATGCAAATTAATTGTTTAGGCTTGTCTGGAATCTACTTTCCCTTAGCATCACATTTTTAAAAAAAATGCTGATTTTCTTAATGAAATTTATTTTTGTGCATTGGAGGTCAACTGAATAAGTTTCCTGTGATTCTTTGCTTCTTGATGCTATGGCTTGTATTGTGAAACTTTTAAATGCCTCAAAAAATGTTATGCAAATTACATATCATAAGTCTCCAGCAATTCGCCTAGTTTTGCAACTGGATAAGCTGGTGACGTTTCATAGAAAACAGACACAATATTATTAATGATGCAGATAACCAAGTTACCCTTAAAGGAAACTTTGTCCAAACCATTTCCCTCTCATGTGGTGGCTTTTAGAGCTCACGCAGCTGCAGAATACAGAAATATGCTATTGTATTATTCTGTGCTTTTCTGGCAATGAGGAGTAGAACGAACTTCTCAGCTTTCACGCCTGCCTTCTGGTTTCACAAGTAGCCTATAAAAATAACACTGAACAAATAGCTTCAATTGCCACAAGTGGGAGGTTACTTTTTAACCTCTTTTTTTCCCCTGAATAGCAGACAGTAGTGAAAGAATCTCAAGTAGTTACTACACCTTTTATTCTTGTACTCTAAAAATAGGGGAGCAAGGAAAAAACCCCTGAGGATCTTCCGCTTCCACGTCCTTGTTGATTTATGGATTAATAAGTCATTGGGATATAAAGCTAAAGAGCATAAACACTCTTATTCTCTCAAATTTGTCTAAGCAGAGTCCAAGTAAGATAAAAGACAACAGTTTTGCCTCATTCATGCAGAGTGAAATTCTTACCACATAGCATCAGTATAAGGCCACCTTTATCCTCTGTGCAACAACAGATTACACATAAATCAACAAATATATTCTTTAGTTTTAGAATTTGATTACAATTATCTTCCCTGATGAGCAGAAAGGAGGACAATGCTTGCTTTTATTCCTTTGACTTACTTCCCTTGGTCTTGCAGCATTTCAAATCCTGAATACTTGAAGCTACATGAAAAAATCTTTTTTTAATGCTAGAAAAGAAAATGGAAAAGTATGTCCAAACGTCTTGAAAAAACTATGTATCTATCTCAATTCCTCACCAGGCTTCCTCATGATAACACAATGCAGAGGAAATAACACATAGACTTAAGAATATGTGTTTTTTTTTTAATTGGGCTATGAAGACCATCACAGCAAGAAGATGCTGAGTATCAATGAGAAGTATTAATATCCTCCAGCTGGGAAGACGATGGGCTCCCATTGGTAAGAATGACACAAGCTTCACCTTCCCTCTGGAGGAGAGCTCAAGCCTCTCTGATGTTTTAAGCCCTTCCTGGCAGCAGGACATGAGACTGATCTTTTCTTTGATGGCAAATTGTGGCTTTGTTACCTAGCATGTGGCCTGGTTTTGGACTATTTTGGGATTATTTTTGCCATAATGTTTTACTTAAAGGTAAGGAATTGAAAAAATATGATTAAGTGTTCCTGTTATGCACTGTATACATGATAAATTTATTTTTATTTGAGTCTGAAATTTTGATCTCACTCATTTGAGGGTCTGTTTACACATACTGTCACTTAGGAGTAGCTACTATAGCTTATATTCATACCACAAAAGTCCAAAATTAGTTTTCAGAGCTAGATAAAATACTGGATTTAAGAGAATAGCTTCAATAGATAATAGATTCATTTTTAAATAACTAATGTAAATTATCTTTTTCTTAGTAACTTAACAGAAATTTAAATACACTCTTTTCCTTTCTGGAATTCAAATAAACAAACTGGAATGCTCTTTCCTTCCCCTCGAGTTTTAGTAGACTGAGAAAACAAAATGTTACATGTGCCTTAGGCATGGCTCCTTCATAACAGTTTATTGAAAATCCAGTTTACTACAATTTGTAGATCAGAGTAATTTTGTCACAAGGTCCTGTGGTTTATAGCATTATATGCAGAAAAGGCTGCAGTACACAGCAGAATGCAGCATTACTTTTGTTGCCAGTCCTGAAATGCATTGGATTCTTAGTGTCTCCCTTCTCAATATATGTCAGCTCTTATTCATTATGCAAGAGGTAAGTATAGCAAGTGAGGTGTTTCAGAAGAAATTACTTTTTGTGAAGTTAAAAAGGCATGCAATTAGTTATGATATAATGTACTTTTATAATAATATAGATGGTAACTAATTTGATAACAGTTTTCTTAAGTGATAATTTATAATGTACTCCTTAAAAATCTTAACATGACACTTCTAAGGGAGAAATTGTTTCCATGATACTTTTCAGTCTCATCTCCTTTAGTAAAATGATGCATTCTTATATTGCACTGACCTTTCTCACAAAAATTTGAGTTAACCTTACACTGCAAGGTTTCAGCTGCAACAAGATTTAGAAAGTTATATATTACTTTATGAATTCAAAGGCACATAGTGACATTTGAAAGTTAGGAAATAGAGGACCAAAGTATTAAAACAAATCTAAATGATAAATTAAATATTTTGAAGTTGTTACTTTTCAAATTGAAAACTGATAGATTAATTTTGGATGCTTCCCAGAGTTCTTCTCTTTTCCTCCTTATTAATGTTTCTCTACAGCTAAAATAGCTTGTTAAAGGTGACAGAAATCAGTGGAATTATTTTTATGTCCACCAGTAAAATACCTCATATAGTAATGTGTGTTAAGTCTTGAGGTAATTTATAGTGCAATTAATATTCTTTTATATTGTTTCATTTTGAATTATCTTTTTTTACATGTATATTGTTTCATTTTGAATTATCTTTTTTTTGCATGTATTTCTTTTTCCCACCTTAATTATTGTATTTCAAAATACCTTTTTCATTTTATGGTGCTTTTTGGTATTGTGCATACCTGAGTAAATGTCTCATCTGATATATTATTATTTTTATCATGTACTGTGCTTATGATTTAGAGCAGTGTGGAAGTTTCTCCAATACTCTTAGTTGTGGATAAGTTATTCAGCACACTTACTTTGCTAACCAGTGCCAGGTCTCTGATCAATTCCCTGGGATTTTTCTATTTCTTTTTACTTTCCAAAATTGTCATGAATTGCTATTCTAAAAATGATGCAGAAAAGCAAAATACGAAGCTGTGAAGCTCAGTGTGTGCTGGGCTGTAGAATAATGCTTTGATCAATAAAATGGAAAAGTTTCTCCTATATAAGCATATCACATTCAGATGGCATTCTCTTTAAGGAGCTTTCCTGGCATGTTTGTGAGTAATCTTCTATTTAGTTGCACTCCTGAGTAATGTAATACATTTTTCTTTTCATTTTTTAAAGAAAGATACAAATGGCTTTTCTGAACTTTGTTTAATAGAATATTTTCTCTGCATTTGTTAATTGCTTTAAATTGCACACCATTATTTTTAAAACTTTGTGGCACGCTTCCTAATTGGATGGAATTTTGTTTAAAATGTACTGACAATTGTGCATTTGTTACTCCAACATGGACACTGAAGCTTAGCAAAGTAGTGTGATAGCTGAGAATCACAAGAACATTCAGATTACAGACTGGAAATAAAATCTAACACTTTGCTTCACTACAAGAACAATCAGTGCTCTAGGTACAGCTCGTTAACATTTGTGTTTTCCTGCACTTCATGTTGCTGTCTATGAGCTGGAGGGTGAACAGAACAGGAACAAGCCCAGGTTAATGTTGAAAAACGGGAGAGTTATTATGGAGGGGTTTAGGGATGTGTGTGGTACTGCTTAGCAGCAGAAGAAAAGAAGACAAATGATCAAGAATATAGATAAAAGTGTCAGAATGTAACACTGGAGAGATCCTAATAGTGCAATACAGGGGATGACCGTTTTGGTTGCCTTGTTCTGGTTACATGTAAGGGACAAAAACAAAGTTCATGACATCCCTTTCCTGAGGTATCACATACATTTTAGGAACTGTATCATGCAACATTGACAGACTTTAATGTTTTCATGAGTATAAGAAAAAATTGCATGGACTATAGATAAACAGACATCAGTATTGCATAATGTATTTTGATATATAAAAAATTATAGAAAAGGCTCAGCTGATATGAGGTAGCTGCCAGGATACATTTGGATTTTTCTTTACTTGGAAAACAGATTGCCCGTAAAATAGGGTAACTTAGATTAAAAAAAAACCCAACAAAATCCAAGAAGATGTTTACTGAAAGAAGACATTATTCTGCTGTTAACTTCAGTTGCATAATGCTACATAATGATGAATAAAATTTGTCTCTCTTTTTCAACATCTTTCATAAGGCTTATCCAAGGTACGCTAAAGAAATATCTTGCTTATTATTATCACTAAAATTTGCCATGAAAGTTGTGCTTCTCTTGACCAATGGAACAAACTTTTCCCGTGTTTCTGAGTTGAAAGCACAAGGAGCAAAGTATTCTTGGCAGCCAGGCTGTTCCCCTGTGAATTCTCTTCTGAAAGACATCAATGTGATCATTAGTTGTCTTTATTTTTCCAGAGCAAAACATAAAATCCTCCAGCCTTGTCCTCCCTTCATAAATATGTCCAGCTCTTGTAATCACTACCACTGGTGAAATCCCATCTGAAAGATTTGCAAGAAATACCAAAATTAAGAGCAATGTATGTGCATGCAAGATGTCCCCTTTATGAAGGAATGATAGATAAACTGAAATACTGTTCAAAAAAACCTTACTGATGCATTTTCTTAAAAACTGTATCCATGAAAATTTACTCTAACGGTCCAGTACTACTGTTTCTTTGGCTGCAGCTATTAATCATGTAGTTTGACCTAGAGGATTTTCTGATATTATTTTTGATAGATTTTTTTATGTATTGTTTTAACACAACTCTGTTTCAATCTATATGCCATAAACCTTTTAGAAAAAATCACTGTATATATAAGCAACAAATTGTGATTATACCCAAACATTTATATGTGTTCCACAAAGGAGAGTGGAGAAAGAGGGAAAATTGCAGACCAAACAGTAAGTTTTCAACATCTTTAGCATCCTTAGATTAGAATTTTTAAGAGTAATTTAAATATTCCCACTGAAAAAAAGGTGATTAAAAGTGTAACAAATAAAAGTGGAAATCCAGAAGATAATATAGAATTAATGATATTGTGCAATAGCAAAGTAGTATTCATATAGTCATGATGAAAATGAAACTAGTAATACTTCCACATTTTTTTCCATATGGAGGCAGTTAATTGTTCATAAATATATGAAAAAAACTCATGAACTGAAAGATGACAACAGAGTTAAACTGATTCCTGTAAAAAACGAAATATGATATAAGGTCATTTAGTGGTTATGTATAATTTTTTTTTTCCTCACTTGTGTCTTGAAATTTTTATTTAGATATGAATGAAAATAATTTCCTGGATTGTTGCCTGTTGTCACCAGGAAACACTATCTTTCAGAATTTCCTTGATATTAACAATTTTTGTTGTTGTTTTTGTTGTTTTTGGTTTTTTTTCTGTTTTTTTTTTTTTTGTTTGTTTGTTTTTTTTTTTTTTTTTTTTCACAGCAGGCAACTTGGAAATTTCAGCTGGTGTTGAAGTGATGTGTATTTCTGAATTAATGTAAAAATATCTTCCATGTATGTTTGTGGCTGAACCTGGGCCTTCATTTAGTTTCTTGATGCAGTAAAAAGGGTTGGCTGAAGCCTCCTGTTCCCAATTGTGGTTTGGTCACTATGGATATTGCAGGCTTTCTCTTGCACAATGGCAATTTATTTGCTTTACCTGTGCTTGATTCCATGGTGTTTGAGTGTGTTGGGGGTGAGGAGAACACAGCATCCTCATTTTTGACAGGAGGCAGCATTTTGATAGCTCTGGCTTACACTTGGGACTAAATGCAGCTGGGCTCCCTTTAGTGCCCAGCATCACTTTAGGTCCTGTAGCATCTCCAAGATTGCTGTGCAGCCCTGGCTGCATCCAGGTCAGGGGCATCCAGCACTGCCCAGGGAGCACCAGCCCTCAAGGTGGCCCTTCCCTGCCACTGGTGAAGAGCTCAGGGCCATGTTAGGGACTATAGATAGTCACACTTCTGCCCTTCAGCCATGGCAACAGATACAAATCTTTCCACCTCAGGTAACTCGAACTTTCCATAATAATATCAGATACCTGTTTGCAAATAACTAAATCCTGCCCAAGACCTGTGTTGCCATTGCACCAAGGGGAGCTCTTTAAGTGGCAGTACCTGGCTGTAACCATCGACTTTGATGAAAAAACTTCATAGTAAGGCAAAAGTCATAAGGCAAATTTAAAACAAATGGATCCTAGAGATTTAAATACTTTTTAAAATTTTATTTTATATAATAAATGAGCACATCTAAATTGCTCTTCAGATATGTTTGGAGAGCACTGTGCTGGCTATGTGCAAATTTGAGCTGTCAGTTGCGCAGACTTCAGCTTATTTGTATTTAGCTTTCACAAATCAGCCTACTTCCCAGTGAAAACCAGCCATCTGAAGTATCTGAAATGTTTTAATTCAGCCATTTGAGTTACGGGTGAACAAGGAAGGTTTTGCCTCTGAACTCTGATCTGGTTTTTAGGTGCCAGCCTGCAGAGGTATCCCTAAGCACACACCTTGCTGTGAGCAGGGTTTTGGATTTTAGTATTGTATTGGGCTGTGTCATACTTCAGTTGTTTTCACGGTAGTCTTCCAGGCTTCCACAGAAAAGGTGACTTGTATATGTTAACTCTGAGGAAAATTTTGATGAGCATGAGCATTTTCAAGTCATAAAGATCAAAAACTTATGAACAAGAAAAGCTGAATTTTGTCTTCTCTATGTTGTTTATGAACAAATAATCCATGTTCCTATTTTTTCTTCTAATGTGAAACTGGGAAAAGGCATTTTCTTACTGTTGTTGCTTCTGTCAGAAAAGTAACCAAATACCCCAAAACACTGAGCTGGGATATGTGCTGATGGCTGAAGAGAGAGCATCACCCAAACTGTGCAGTGCCCTTTGTTTGATAGCCTCCCCTTCCATCGATGACCACTGATGGTGTGCCAGATGCCTGAGACCAGAACCACACTGCATGGAATGCCACAGTGCCTCTTGCCCTGCCACTGCACTGTTGATGAATGTGCCATCTTTGGGGCTGGTGGCCAACTGTAAAATTCCTGCAAGTGGGGAAGTCCATTCTTCTATGGTGTCAGTGAGTTGTCCATCTCTGAACTTTCTGCAAGCTGCCCCAGTCACTGGCATGATGAGAATTACTGGAGTACTTTGGGCTATTCCTCTGTTGGCATCAGAGAACCCTGAAGGAGGGGCTTAGGAGAGAAGTGGCACCTGAAGATCTCTGCTTTCTCCATCCAAGATGATGCTTTCAGGCATACTGAAGCTGGGCAGCATATTGCATTTCACTGCCAAACCACAATTACCAGCTCCAAAGCTCGTCCTGCCACTGGAACACTGACCTCCCTCCTGGGTGCAGTGTTTGGGAAGAGCGCAGTCAGCAGTCCTCTGTGCTGATCTCCAGTAAAGACCGAGAAGGGGCACAGATTTAGTGTTTATCCTGTACAGGGCTGCATGTGCTTTTCCATAATTTTTAGAATTTTCCTTTGAAAGAGCTGACAGTGCGTGATCTATTTTAAATAGTGCTTCAGAAGATGAAATTATTTTTGGTCTAAGTGAAATCAATAAGCAGTTTTAAATATAAGTTGTCATTTAAATAAGCAAAAAATTGTCCAGTGACCCTGAGTATTTATTGCATGTCTTAGGCCTGCTATGACAACCTTTATTAGCTAATTAATAGCTCCATTCTGTAGAGCAGCTTACTGAAACCACCAAAACCTCACTCTTCAGTCTTTCAAAACCTCACTCTGAAGTCTTTCAAAGGCATGAGTAGTAATAGGTGCAGGTATGGTGTTGCCTCCTTTATTTCAGGCTTCCCTTTCTCCTAGGATACCTTTCCTCAAAGTCCTGGACCTTGTTCTCCCTGTCTGCCTTGTGTGCATCCGGAAGTCTTCCAAGTCCTGGTGTGTGTAGCCCATCCCTAAGTCAGGTGCTGGTAAAATCTCAGTTTGCATCTTCCTTGCCTGCACTGTTACAAACTCCCCTGTCCTAGCACTACATGGTTGAGCTCTGCACATGTTGGGCTGTGTAAAGTAATGCTCCTGCCTTGCTTATGGAGATCACCATTCCTCTGCCTCTGCTCTCACAAAGGTCTCAGAGTGGACTGAGTTTCCTAAATAGGAAAGCATTTTTAAGTTCTTTATAAAAATTAATGTAGCTCTCCCATGCTAGCTTTTTTCCCCTAATGCTCTCTTTTTACTGTCTCCTTGCTTACCACTATAATTGTAATGTTGGTACTTTCATTTGTTATGTTGAATATTTTCTGAAATAAATAAGAACATTGCTTGATTTGTGGATAATACTGGTCCCTTATGTATAGTACTGGGAAATGTTGCCTAGCAAATTCTGTGACTCTCTATGAAATATATTGGTTTCTTCTCATAATTTACATCCATTATTTCTCACAGTATTTGATGTATTTTATGTGCTTCTTTGATGCTGACTTTAAAGGAAAGTGAAATCGTGGTCATTCAGTTCTTTCCTTGAGACTTTGTTGCTGGGTATGAGTTTGATTAAATGTCCATCTTGTAGCTGCTCCATTGTGACAGTAACTAGTGGTTACTGGAACTTCTTGGTTCCCTTGGTGTGGAGAGTGGAGTAGGATGGGCAGCCCTAAGTGGAGATGTAGCCTTGCCCTAAGGCAGGTTAGCTGCATCACACCTGGAAAGTGCTGCTTGTGTCAACACCAGAGCTTGGGATGACTGACTCAGAGGTGGATTTCTATCATAAAGGATGTGTATAAAAGTATGGGGAGTTTTGTCAGGAAAATCTACAGGTAGTCTTTTTTTCATACATTTAGGGAGAATTTTGCCATACTATTAAACAGGTCTTGAAAGAATGAATCTCATGACTGTAGTTTCTCACTGTTGCTAAAGATGCTTTTAAAATAAGCATAAATACATCAGAAATAATTGATTTCTCGTTAATATGAGGTTGCAATTGAATCAACTGTTCTCATGCCCTGAATTCTGCAGAAAGTTAAAAACTGTGTCCTAACACTGCATGAACTTTGAGTTGTATGCCCTGTCTCATGCACACTTTTTTTTTTTTTTTTTTTTTCAATCTTCATAGCAGAAGAAGTCTGGTTTAGTGCAGTTCCACACAGGAGCAGGGCTGGGGTACCTGCCTTCTCTCTCTCTCTCTCTCTCTCTCTCTCTCTCTCTCGTCTTATCAGTTAGTAAATTTTTGTCAGATCTCCTGATATGCTTTCTGATTCTATTCCTTGCTCAGCAACAGGAGGTTAAGACATAGAAAAAGGCTGTTTTGGAGTCTATTTGAAACATGCCAATAATAGCAATTGTTGGTAATGAATCTATTCCTTTTAAGTACATTACATGTTCCTCCTCTCTTTGATAGAAGCTTTAAATGTTAGTAGCCAGGAAATGCCAACATTTTGATTGCTGCCTGTAGTTAAATACATAAAAATATCAGAGGCATAAAATATTTTGGCATAAAAAAAAGCAAATGGGTTGAGAGATAGGAAATATAAGGGAGAGGCAGAAGTGTCTGCTTGGTATACTTGATATTGCCTTTCCTTCAACTATTGCTAAGAGAAGTTTAGCAGTCACATGAGAAATGTGTTTGTGTTCCCTTACCAGCTATGTTTGAACTAGGGAGTTTGATCTCTAAGTTCGTCTTTGTAACAAGATTTTTCATGTCTAGATAGTCATGGTGCTAGTTTTAAAATGTTAAAAAGTGGAAAGTTCTACAGTGACATGGAAATGCTGGCTCCGTCCCTGGTGTTCTTGAAATGGATGTGTCCTGCATTTTCTTGGTTGATCTACTGTCACTTTTTGAAGTGGCAACTCTGTACTGTGCTACCTTTAACTTATCCTAAAGTTAAAATAACACAACAAATAAAAAGTAATAAAATAATCTTTTAGAAGAACAATTATTGTGCACTTTATTGCAGCTGAACTTATTTTGACATTTTTTAATTGAATCTTCTGCTGACCATTTGAATGTTAAACAGAAAATTGCCATTGAAACTGAATGTTTAGTCAAAAGTTATACTCCCATAACTCTGCTAGTATAAAAGGGATAAATTGTCAGTATACATTCTGCACATCATTATACACATACCCATTCTCTTTTTTCAGCAGCAGATATATTTGACAAATTTCAGTGTTCAAAAAAATAATTTAAATTAAATGAAAGTTTATTGTTGGGATTTAAAAGCTCGTAAAGCTCTGTTTTGCCATGCGGCACACAGAGCTATTTTTAGAAGTAGTCACAGAGTTTCTTTCAAACTGAATCAATGTTAGAAGATTTCAACTGAGAAAGCTGGTAATGATTTAGGGTGAGACTTCAATTTCTATATATGTAAGAGTAAAAAAATATGCATAATATTCTAAAATTTAATACTTTTAATACCTAAAAAAGTCTTAATAGATATTGTCATTGCTCCATATGAAACTTCTGTAAGCCATCGTAGTCCTAGTGAGTTCAGCATCCTAAATAGGCACATGTTCATGCATTAAAAAAAACCAGCCTCTCTGTTGTCCTGTTAGCATGAAATCAAATAGTTTTTTTGCGGTTCTTTATTCCAAAGACTTTACAATGGATCCTTAAATACTTTTATTATTAGCAATTCAGCATTGTATGTTCCTCCAAAGAGCTCATATGCTTTCTGTTTGAGCCACATAGGTAGGTTATACCTTTTATGTTCAGCTGACTTCTAAACTGTTTTCTGTTGCTTTTGATTATTGAATAGTTAGCTTACCCTAGCTCTGCAGGACACTGAGGAAAAAGGAGATAACTGTTCAATACAGATATGGCTATTTTCCCTCCAATTCTCATCAACACTCTTGTTATTAGTTGTGTTTTCATACTGTATAGACATGTTACACATTCACAATTTTCTATCCATAAAAAAAGATAAATACTTAGTTTATAAATTACCTAAACCTAGATTAGTTATAAATTACCTAAACCTGGTACACATCTATCACAATCGTATCAATATCTAAATCATATTTAAGCATAGATAAATAATACTTCGTAGGGAATATGACCACCAACTTTTTTCCTTTGTACAATGGTATCTTGTGTGCACTGTCACCATTCAGGCAGTGTATTCTTTCATTAAAATATTTCACTGCATTTTTATGAAGTTCATGTACAATGTGTGCTTCTGTTTTCAACCAAGCTATAAAACACCACTGCCACCTGGGGTTTTGAGCACCACTCTTTGCTTCCATCACACTTCTTTTCACTTCTCTGCAAGCTTAAAGGGTTACTTTTAAAAATTACATTCCTTATGACCTCTAATCAGCTCTACAATCTAACTACCAATCCTTAGCGTAGCATTTATGTCAGAATCTACAGATGATACTCAATTTGGGATTAAGATATCTGAATGTAGTTTTTTGCCTCAATCAGATATCTAATGCCTTTTCAAAAACTTTTAAATTATTCCATGTTGCTCTCAGCTACTGCACTAAAAGACTTCAATCCTTCTTAGGTCCTGTGTGATATCTCCCAACATCAGCAGAGCTCTGAGTAAATAGGCAGCCCCAGAAGTTGGGGGGAAGGCATTAAAACAACAACAAACACAGCAACACAAACAATAAACACAGTCACCTGTGTTTATGTACTGACTCAATTCCTCCATGCCTAAGATCCCACTGTAGTGCATAAAGATTAATCAGTACAGTGACAGCAACTGAGAAATTAAGCTGAACACCCTCTGTGTGTGTATTTCAGATGCTTGAGATCTCAAGCACGGGGTAGAATGTGTGTTGTGGGATGTACAGAGGGTGTATGTTCTTTAGAAGAATGCCTGGAGGTCAGGCATTGCATCTGAGAGCACCAGCAGTGACACCAGGCACTGGTATGCGAGCAGCTGAATTGAGCCTCACAGTATTTATTATCAGAGGCACCACTGACTGTACTAGAGTCATAGGCACTTTGGGAACTGTCAACACCAGTATTTGTGCCTCATGGAGCTGTGAGCTGAATTCTGCCTTGTGGAGGACCTGGATATTAATTCAGCATAATTTTGTTGCTTTGCTGTTTGCCTGTGGTACCTCAATGCTTCATTGTCACATATGTACAAGAAATTACTAGTCCATCATCTAAAGAGACCTGTTCCCATAAACTAACATTCTCTGCTCTTTGGCCTCTAAGTCTTATTCAAGGCTTTGACTTGAAATCCAAACAATATGCTGTTTGCTACACCTTCTGTGCCTACCTTTGAACAGTCATCACTGATTTTCATGAACCAGTATCTGTGTACCTAGGACTAAGATTGGCAGGTCATGTCTACATGCTTTTTATTAAGTCCTTTATTGATCTTCTATTAACAAAACATTGCTTCAGGATTATGAAGTTTAAATGCTTGAAGTGTGGGAATCTGAAGTGTGCAGCAGTCTTCCCACCAGATCACATCCATGCAGCCTGAACAGAAGTTGGGGGCTGAAGTCAAACTATGTAATAATCACAATAAGACCTCACAATTCTGGATCATCAGAGACTTTAAGTATGTTTTTCAAATATTAACATCACAAAAGAATGAAGTTCACATTGTTAGCTTGTGCCCATGTCTGTGAGGATAAGTATGGAATTAAAAAGAAGCTATGAACTCTTCCTGAAACCTTGGGTAAATCATTCAGATTGTCATCTCCTATCTTACATGGATATTATCTTACATGGATAGTAGTGCTGTATTCAGTGGGGAGCTGGGGGGCGATGCTAGCTGAGTGTATTGCTATCTGAAATGGCAAGTGTAGGGGTGTTTTTACAGCCCAAAATAATGTGAATTCAGTGGGATTCAGTGTACAATTCATACTGGCGTTTATCAAAATGTGTGGAAGTCATAGAGTTGCAGATGTCTCCATCTGAGCTTGTTGCCCTTGCATTTCTTTACAGTCAGTGGAGGTCTAGTCAGTGTAAAGTGTAACTAATCTCATTCTAAAGTAGGTGTCTGAATAGATTAGACTGACTGCAAAGGGTGCATGGAGGTGACTGGTTCAGATGTAGGAGAACTAAATCTCATCCTACCTGTTCCGTGGGCAAAACTGCTATGATTTTGCCTTTAAAAATATACATTCAACATTACTGAGCCACAGTTAGCATACCAGATGTATAAGTGTTTCAGAATAAGTCTGTTTTAAGCATTTACCACAGATTGTCATACCAGAATTTTAACTATAAATACCAAATAATTATTTATCACCTTACACAAACACAAGGGCAACACCCATTATATCTGTGTGGGTCATCTGGAGCAGCAAGCAATGCAATGAATAAGGTTTCATAGTGGAGGACTGAGGAAGTTTTCTAGGACTTCTTTTTCTAGGACTTCCTCATTTCTAGGACTTTTACATTGTTCCTTAATGTGGTCTCTTGGAACCTTGTTCAGATTTCACAGATCTAATGCAATACTTGGTAACCATATGTAACCTATATCCCTATCTCCAGCTGGTGTTTAAGGAAGGTGTGGTCTTCTATAGCTTCTGTGTCTTACCTGCCACTGTGCAGTGACTGTGAGGTGACTCAGGTACCTGCACACCCGTGTCTCAGAATGGCACTGGACATGATATATGAATATCATGTGTCAAGTTTCATTTATTTGTCATCTCTTTACTTGCATCTCTTACAGTTACCCTTATCTAAAAGAAAATCATGTTACAGACAAAAATTTGCTGCATTGAGGATTTCAGAGCAGGCATACATCATCCACACTGGAACTGCACACATTTACTGACCTGAGTTCTCATTCTAATTATATATAGTTTTTTTCTGCCCTGTTTCTTTCATACTCATGGCTGATTTCCCTACTGTGAAAATATATTAATATTCTATAATAGAATATTTATTCTACAGCAATAACTGGATATTGACACTCACAAATTAATCCAAGAATTATCTTAGTTGATTTTGACAATTTTCAAAAGACTTGAAAACAGCTTCATATTGCAAGAAAGCAGATCTATATGAGATCCTATAAGCAATGGTAATTCTCTGCCAGTTTTTTTTACTGTTAAGCAAAGTCTCAGTAATAAGCAACACAGCAAAAATCACCCACTTCCAAACAGATAAAGGAAAATACACTCCAAGCCCCCTCAAAAAAAAAAAAAAAAAAAAAAAAAAAAAAAAAAAAAAAAGGGGCAACTTAAAGCACTAAGACACAATCTACACAATCTATTGTCTTTTATTATGTTTTAGTAAATATGTATGGGACCTGCATCATTGTTACTGAAGTGAATAGGTAGTTTGATGCCTTATTTCTTACAGATTTTTTTAAAACAATGCTATTCACATACTGATCACACAATTTACTAGGAAATTCTTTGATATTCCATTCTGTACTCAATGCTAGATTATTTAAATATGAAGAAGAAACAATATGTTGCAAATTCAAATTAAAATCAATGAATATTTAAGGCCTATGTTTACTCTGAAGCTACAGGTTGGGCATTGTGGGCTAGCCATAGCAGTTGCAAAAGAATATTAAGGGATTTATGTGGTATTTTTCCTAAGGAATAAATATCCTAAGTCGGTGTGGCCACTTAGGCCACAGATCTCAGATATCCTGAAACCTGCTCAAGTGCTACAAGGCACATTTCTAATATCTTAATTTTAAAACTAATAATAAAATTTTAATGCCTAAATTTAGGGAAGTTCAATTTTAAGCTATGTTATTTGGGAAGGACAAGTTAATTAGTTTCAATCTGCATTTAGTACTGACTTGACTGCCCTTACACTTGCTAGTGAAAATGCCATGCAAGAAAAAAGGCCAGGAGTGTTAGCAATCTGCCAGTCAGCAACTCTGCAGGAAAGTGAAATTATAAATGGTGGGAGTTACAGAAACAATGTGAGTCATGCTAAGAAACTGTGTGTATCTAAGAGGAGCAATGGACAAGAGTGTATTTGCTCTACCTGTACCTGCAGCACAGCAGCCTCATATTCACCATCCCCAACAGGAGCAAGTGTAAATAGCATAACTAAATAAAAGCAAACTGGAAGGGAATATCTCCTCTTATCCAAAAGCTGTGAAGCTGCATGAGGGTGATGCTCTGCACAACCTAATAAGTCTTTGCTGTGTCTGTGAACAAATGTGCAGTTTTAATTATTTTTCTGGCTCCATTTGTTGATGAGCATACGGGCTTGGCCAGGATGTATCTTAGAAAGGTAACTCAACATGCATATTCAGAACTGACATGACTGGCATTTAAGAGATAACTATAGGAAATTAACTCATTTTTCAAATTTAGCATGCAGAAAGGAGCCTTTCTGTTACATTTAGCACCACTCTGAAATATTTTGTAAAACTTCAGTGTCTGTAACATCATTGAGGCTTATTAAAACTTCATATACAAATGCCTTTTTTGATTAACCTATCTTCTCAATTCAAGCTCTTTGATTTTTTCAGGGGTAGATTTTTTTGTCTTATGTTTGTGAAGAAGCTTTTACTTGGTAAAGGGATAAGCACATTGATGTTTATCCCTTGATGGTATATTATATATTAGAATGATGGTATATTATATATTAGAAAAGATGTAAGTAAATAACTAAACAGAGGGTAAGCTGAGTTGTCTGTTGTGTGCAATCTGTTGCAGTTCAGTAGTTTCTCATGCCATTAGTGTGGTAACATAATGCTGTGATGGTAGTACTCAAAAATACAAAGAGGAGTTGTGTTCAAAGCCACAATCCTGATATTTATTTCAGTGGGAGTCTTATTATAGTCCACATATGAATGTGGTTTGTTCTTTCATCTTTTAAAATCTGTCAAGCAGTGCTGTCTCTCTTCAATAAATATTTTTAGATCAGTCTTATTAAATGTTTCAGTTGCTTTTATGTAATTGCTTTTGAATCAAGGCATTCCTGTCCTAAATGGAGAATGAAAAGTAACCTAGCAGTGAAATCCTTTCCCTTGCTACTCAGATTTTCTCCCTAAATTTATATTAGTATAATAAGAATATAAAGTGCAGATTTTTAAATCCAGAATGAATAAGAGTGTGGTAAAAAATAATTAGAAGTGTGAATAGCTACTGTAAAAATCAAGAGTTGACAAAAGAACCTTACATTACACGAAAGATAGAGAAGCAGTTCAAAAAATGATCAGATTATTAAAAGAGCTTTTTGCAGCATTAAGCTTCATCAAATGAGATCTTCCACTCTCTACAAAACCTTTCATTGTGGCTTGTGGCTCTGTTCCTCTTTTTGCTCTTTTCCATTTTTGCTTGTTTTACTTTATCGCACTCTAGTCATGTTCTTAATCATCCATTTGTATTTCCCTGCTCTCATGTCCACTGCCTTGCTTATCAGCCCTCAGGGCTGAATTATGCCTCCGCCTCTGGGAACTTCTCTGTGAGCAGTGCTTCTCAAAGAGCCCATGTGTACTTCCAGAATCCTGACTGCTGGAAACACAGCTCACTACAGGCCTAGTATTTCATTTGTTTGTGACCAGCTGTTGTCATCTCAACTTGAAAGGAATCAGAAGTTGACTTGAGAAGGAAGTGAGAAGCCAGGAAAGTGATGGACATGGCTACCTTCAGAAAGGCTCATTCTACTGGCCTAGGCTTTAGATGTGCAAGTGATTTCATTCATATAACACTTCTATTGAATTCTATGTGTTAGCTGATCAAAAAGAATTACTTTCCTGAACATAACATAGAAAACTCAGCTCTTAGCAGCTATTTCACAGAGTGATCAGATGCAACTTCTAGTCAGGAGGATCTGAAACCATTGACTGCTAAAAGCTGAGAATGTGTATGCAGAGGAGGGGCATTCAGTTTCTTCACTGTTCTAAAATATCTCCTACTGACTGTGGGTGAAAGCAGGGCACTACTGGTAGATGTTACATGGCCTGTGGGTCTGAGCTGGTGCAAATATTTTTGGCTTAATCTCCTAAGGATGTGCGCATTTGACCAAATCTCAAGTTAGTAAAATTATTTATATTTGCATTAGAAAAATTAAAATATTTTACATAAATTGCATTTCTGTAGTACTGTCTTGGATTTCTTTGAAAGTATCAGTTATGTATAGGGGCTTACAGATTTTAATTCTAGTCTTTAGGAATGACTTATGTAAAAGAGTATCATCTTCCCAGTCAATAGCTTCGAAAACTGCTCATCAGCAAGGCAGGTAAATTATCAAAACTACTTTAATTAATGTATCTCATGTAAGCCTTTGGCTATCAGACTTTTGCTGTCTAAATATGTAATTATATATTGCTATCCCTTTACAGATTAAAAGGTTATTTCTGCTTTTAACTTTTCAGGTGGTTTTATGGAGCATAGATTTGATGTCCCTGATAAATTTTAGAGACTGAAATAATGTCTTTTTCTTTCCCCTGAGAAACACTGGAAAGTTTTTTGCTTGCAGTTTCAATCCCGTCTTGCACTTTGAACTAAGGACTTGGTGAATCTCTTCTGAACAATTCTGGATGGATCTTAGATGTTGGATGTGCTCATGTTGTTTCATTTATCTTGTTCTCTGAAGTAATTTAATGTCCTCTTGGGTGTATGTGCAGCCTGAAGTATGGCTCCTATTACTCTTAGCAACACTGGAGTTTCCTTAATCATTAACATGACTTTATGTACAAGGTGGTGGTTTTTTTTTGTTTGTTTGTTTTTGTTTTTTTTTTTTATTTGAATGCCTGAAATGAGAGCCCTTCTGGTCATCAGTCAGTCACTGTGTAATTTAAGTTTTATCCTAATACATATTCAGAAGTGCCAAATAAAGACATTTCATGTTTCCTGACTTCCAATTGCCTGACGTGACAACCTCAATTATTTTATTTTCATTTACATTTTAGAACCTTCTTTGATTTGAAAATGGTTTTATTTTTAAGAAACTTTACATTAATAGCACACTTATTAGCTACCATATGCCTCTGTCACTCATGCTTAGAAATGACATTTATCCAACCAGTCTAGTTAGACCAGTCATGGGGAAAAGATGGTTAATAATTGGGAATGGTGGAAAGGACCTTCAGCAGTAGCTGTACACAGATACTTGAGTGACTTTGAGAGACAGTGTACCTGTATGACAGAGTTTTGCTGTATTTCTTTTATCCTTATTCATTCCTACTGCAGTAGTGCAGAACTGCATATGGTGAAAGGTCCTGACTGCTTTTGTTTCTCACAATCTGTGTAACACTGTCGAAAAGAAAATCCCTCACAGAGAAGTGTAGTGTCTTATCTGAGGTCACAGAACAAGGGTCTCCTCCATGAGACACCACCATGCCAGACAAGGCTGTGCAGCTCTGCTCCAGCACACGGCCCGGCGAGCGGGCAGCAGTCAGAGCACCTGGCAGCTGGAAGGGCTCCTCTGCTTCCCAGAGCCACACAGCTGCCTCATGGCCAGGGGCAGCTGTGTGACTGCTGTAGTGACATGATGGAACACACCTGCTCCATGAACAAGAATGTAATGAAAAATTACTCTTAGGAATAAAGTGTTTAGGACTGAAAAGGCTCACTTGGATCAGTGAGATAATGTGAGCATATATTATCTCATTGGATTGATTTAAGTTCCAATTCTATTTATTATTAGTTATTTTTATTTTGTGTTCTTATTTTGTATTTTGGAAAGCTTTCCATATTTTTGCAACTCCAAGGGTTTAAAGCAATCAGAATTTACTTTTTACTGTATCAGTCAGCACTCCCCTTCCTCACCTAGCTCAATATTCTCAGGATGCTTAAAGTCTTTGTCTAGGAAGTAGAAGACCAATATTAAATTCTTACTGTGCATCAATTTAGTGCCTTAACTTAATTTGTCTTTTCCACATCACTGATCAAGATAAAAGACTATTAGCTCTTTTCCCTATTCCAAAAAGGATGTCAGTCTTAACCTGAGAAGTGTTTTCAGCAACTGAGAATTGTTCCACGTAAAATATCTATGTTATCAAGTTGTTCCTAGCCAATATTAATTGTAAAGCAATGTATACAGAGTAGAAAAAAATATTGAAGAGCATTACCAGGCTGACAACATTGCCCTGTGCTGTCTGATACATGGATAAGAAATGCTGTCATTCATTGATCTTCTCCAAATATAACGATTCTTTTCAAGGCAAGGCAAAAAGTACCTGCATGATTTATGTATCTGTTAAAGTTGGAATTCTACTGAAAACTGTAAAGAGAACATTTCAAAGGAAATGGCAGGCATTTGATAGTGGAAATTAATAATACAATAAGATTTGTTGCTTTTTCCTTTCCAGAGTATCTCAGAATCCACAGATAGATAGCATTCCATATAGCCAACACTTCTATTTGTGAAATTGCCTACATAAATGAATTGAGTTACCTCTCATGGTTAAAGTTAGTGACATGTTCCGTGTCACACACTCAATGCTGCTTCAGCTTCCTCAACTTCACAGAGCACCTTTTTATTAACTCCCTTAAGGCTTTTCTTGCATTAGAATTCCTCTCCTGGACATCATGACTGATACATCAGAATCCTCCATCCCTTTCTATCTTTTCAAGCAGTTTTGCTGGTAATTTGACAGGCCTAATTCACACTCCTGTTTCTCTTGGGCAGGATGTATCACTATCAAGAAATCCTAGTTCCTCACATATTCAGTGTAGTGTATTGGGAAGTGTAGTCTTGTAGTTCTGTCATGGGAACTTGCAGTGTTTCCAAAATCTTTTGGCTTATCCTCTCTTCTTCTTGTAGAAATATTCTCTCCTACCTGAAATATCCTCTCCTATCTATAAATACTCCATGTGGGATGGTGGTTCTGTTGCATATCACATTGCATCCACCACCTGTGAAAGCTTGGGGATGGCACAGATATTGGCTTGAAGTGCTGCAGTGGAGCAGGTGTAGTGACCTCTTGTGCTTATGGTATGGGCCATGGTCTAGGAACAACACTGTGGGGTATAGACAACTTCACTGATTCATGGAATTTCAGGCTAAAAGTGCTACTGTGAGTATCTGAACTTGATTTCTGAATGTTGCTGCTGAGGAACCAATACACCTCACCCCACACTCTTGTCAACCGCCTATTGTTGCTCATGGAAGCTTGAAATGAAGAAGTCTACAGTTGTGGTTGACAGAGCAAAATAAGGTATTTTCCAGAACTGGTTACCAGCAATTGCTGTCCATTGGTCAGCAAAAAGAAGGAGTTTCCTACCTGAAATTTCATCCAAGAATCCCTGCCTCAAATCATCATAATTTCTTTCTTCTTGAAAGAAAAAACAGTTACTATTCTACAGACAGAAAAGGAATACAAGTAGAAATAAAACGGGTAAATAAAGAAGATAAATAAAAGAGATATTTTGCTTTTTCTAACAAAATTAAGATAATTTTAATAATTATTTTAATAATTATTCTCATGCAGAGAAGTCAATACTGTTATGAGCAGAATAGTCAGATGAATTTCCAAGCTCCATGTGGCCTGTGCTGATTAGGCAGGTTTAATAACTGACCAGTCAGCTCTTTTCCATCACCTGTTCTACATCCTCCTTTCCATGCATAAACTACCATACAGGCAATGCAACAAGTACAGCTGAGTTCCACTTTTCTATATGTTACACACATTCATGAGCTGCCAGAGGACAGCTCATGAATATAACATTTTCCACTGCTTTTAGTTTGTCCTTGCACCGCAGCATAAGAGGAGTTTTACAGTACACTTGGAAGGTTAACAAACCTGAGCTTTCACAAACCCTGAGGGTACTCCCAAACTCAGCCCCCCCATCACAAAAGAAAGCCTTCTCACTTACACCATAAAACCACAATTGAACATCCCTGCAGATCTTGACTGCAGGAAGATTTCACAGGGCAGATGCAATTTCTCCGGTAATATGGTCTCAAATCACACCAAGTATTGGAGGTTGCACCCAGCATTTGGCTCCCACCTAGAAACCTACTGTATTTTCATTATGGTATAGAAGAGATTCAGGTGTTTCCTTTCATTTTATTTGAAGTTTTGAATTTAGGGCACAGGGCTCTTGCTATAAACTCTGAAATGTGCCTGTTTTCTTGTGACAGGCTGTGCTTGTGTAAGAGTTTCTTCCAGTGGGGAAGCAGTAAAGCAGGGTATTGGTATATGATTTATAGTCCTACCTTCTCTCCCGTGCCTCTCCTATTTCATCCTGCTGCTTTGGCTGTCGATCTTGGAGAGGGACAGATGCTGAACTTCTCCAAAAGGGCTGTTTGGTCAGACCCGGAGGTCTCAGTTGAAGGCAGTATCATCAGCTTGGTGGCCAAGACACTGAATAATGAATTTTCTGCTGAAACTGAAGTCTCAAGTGAGCCATACTTTGGACCCAGCCTAAGGCTTTCTGAGGCCAGTGGATAGTCTTCCACTGATCAGGATGACCTTTGGATTTCGCCCAGACCCATCAACCTGATCTATCTGAAGATGTCCCTGCTCATTGCAGGGGGCTGGCACAGAGGATCTGTCAAGGTCCCTTCCTACCCAGACTGTTCTGTGATTCTGTTATGTAGCTATGTTTTCATAAGCAGATAATTAGAGGTTAAGTATTGACAATTATATGAAAACCTAATAGGCCAAATTATTCTCTGGGGCAATTCTGTTGTTTTTCAGTTGAGTTATATCAATAAATGATTTGACCCAATATTTTGCTAATAGGAGGGCTTATGAAATGCTAATTATATTGGTCAAATTAGGGAAAACCAAACAGACTTCCGCTTTGTTTGTATGGTTAAGCAATATAATTATGAATGCTGGAATTGACAGCTAGGCTTAATGTGGAATAGTGAGCTCTGACTAAAACTGTAGAAGTGAAACACTTTGTTGGGAGTACATACTGTACGGAAACTGGAACATGTTTTTGGACAGCATCCCTGGCTTTGCAAATCAGATGCTAAGATTCAGCAAAGATGAGTCTTGAAGGTAAGGAATGCTTTAGCAGAAGAAAATCATAATATGGGTGTTAGTCATGGGTTGCATTGCCCGGTGAATGAGGAAGGTTCAGCTGGAATTATTTAAAATTGTTAATTTGTTAGTATATGAATGACTCTAATCTGGATAAAATTGCCCGTTTTAAAGGGGGAGCTGTAACTGGGGTTGACTTGGCTCTGTATTGCCCAGTTTGGTCAAAGCCAAATCCTGACACCATATCCTAAGACATACCTATAGAAGAGGAGATCCCACACAGAAACAGCATTTAACAGCATCTTACATAACCAGATCACATTATCTAAGTTCCTATCCCTGCTAAAGCTCTTTTGTCAACAGTCAGCGGAGAGCATGGCATATAATGCAGTATATATGATAACATTACATGGTTATTTAGCAAAATATTTTAAAATAAATATGCATTTCAAAGGAATTATCTCAATAGGGAAAAGCATAATTTTCAAACTGTCAGTGCTTGATTGCAGGTTTACATTAAGAAATACCAAGAATGCAATAATAGCTAGCTACATGAAGATCTAGATAGGAAATCTGAAGTGGAATGCCAAAAGTGAAAAGGTTTGCTCTCTTTTGGTTCTTTTGTACTTACAAAAATGGGAAGAAGAGCATTTAACAGAAGCAGAGGCGCTGCACTAGATTTTACCAACCAATTGAAGAATTGTGGTTTATGCTGATGTATGGGTCTGCTGTAAAAATCCCTACAACACTCACCAGAGTTGCTAGTGAAGATGAATTGTTTGACTGCTCTTCTGTCTAATATCCATTAAACAGAGTAACCACATTTCTCCTTACAGATTCTGATATACCCCTTACAGGTAAGCAGTTATATTCACCCACCGAGCCTCCTACTCACTCATAATACACCTTTAGCTCACTGTCAAAAATATCTCTCAAGTTCAAGGGATTTATTTTTGCTCAGAAGGTATTAAGAAAAAAAAAAAAAAAAGGGATTCCTTTGTTTTTATTACACATTTTTTGTTAGAAACCAGTGTGGGGGAGAAAGATTAAATACTAACCTTTGTATCTTTTGTGAACAATTTAAAGTTTAAGAGCATCTTTCTTTCATGGCATTATTACAATAATAATAGCAACAATAGTAATAGTTAATTTTTAATTATTTCATTTGAACCTTTACTGACAAGGCATGTAATCCATGACTAACAGCCATATTACAATTATTATAATTGTTAGTATTATTATTGTTCCTATTGAGAGTTTTTCAAGGACTGTATTACCATACCAGAAAAAGGTTGTTGTTGTTGTTGTTGTTGTTGTTTTTAACAGATGAAGGCAGTCATACATATATATATAATATAGACAGAAGAGTAGCAACAAAACCCAGGCTTTTATAGTCCTATGAAGTTTCTGGCCACGAGTCCTTGCTTAAGACTGGTGACACAGTTACGGAATTAATAGTATCTCTGTCCCATTTCTGGTCCCCCTGGAATGAGTCCTCCAGGTGTCAAGTCTGATGCCTAGTCCTGTGTCTGGATGTAAGCTCAGCCTTTAACCTACATTGTGACCAGAATCTAGGTGCCATTCCAGCTCTTGCTGAAGTTTTTCAGCTTTTAATCAAGTTGTGTGTGTGAATGCTCCAGCTTCTCCATTTTGCTGTTCTTTAGCTATGTAGGCAGCATTTATCCAGTGAGACAGATAATTAGAGGAAAGCATTTTAAAGCCTCAGCCAATTTACTATTCAATGTTTATCTGGTTGTCCATTGTCTTATGCTGCCCTGTGCAGATAAGTCAGTGACTTCTTTTACTGAGGGATCAAGGCAAGTAATTTTAAGACATTAATTATTTTTAGTGAATAGCTCCAAACATTTTATGGCATTTCTCAGTGATTTTGCTTTCTCTTCCTCTCAGTATCCTCACTGCTTCTTACCTCTGGGCTTGGGTTCCTTTGGAGCTAGTCCAGCTCTGCTCCTTCCTGACTCCTCTCCAGACCTCTCCCACTTCTTCCACAGTGCCCTGTCCCTTCTGAGACCCAGCCTGGCAAACTCTACTTCCCACTTTTATTCCTGGCACAGCTGTGACTAAACCTAGTTCAGATAGTGGTCCATTCAAAAGCTTGTATTTTGTACCAAATGTCTCTGTTCCCAACCAGTTGGCCCAAGAGTGCACTGAGAAGGTGATGGTCAAGCAGTTTGCCTACTACACCCGTTTGATATCAAAGCTTTTGGCTGCTGCTTGGTGTCTGTGGGACAATTCACCGGAAGTGTTTATTGCGCTCTGATAGTCCAACTTATCAAAGCTGTAGTTTGGGCAAGAGTCAACATCTCCCTTGGACTATGCTTGCATTTACCACCAATGATCTGCTATCACAACAGATTTGACTGTTTGGTTGGGAAAATGCAATATTAGTTCATTATTGGAACCATCTGAGTCAAAGAAAAGTGATAACTCATTGCTGTACTTTTGAAAGAGTCCATTTTCAATTTTTTGGATTCATAAACACATCAATTTTACCATTTCACTATGGACTGCAGTCCCTTTACCCCATTCCAGGAAAGACTGGTGCTATTTTTTTATAGATTGTTTTAGGCTGTTTCTTAAAGTCAGCAAGAAACTGGTGGCATCTTTCAGTTGCTACTTAAGTCACAAGCTAAGTACAGGAGGACAAGCTTCAACTGATCTAGATGTTATAAGGCAATTTCCCAGCAAACTGGCACTGCAGTGCAGTGCTTAAAATCCCTTTCAGCAACAATATGAAAGTCTCAAGGGTGCCATTGCATTGCAAAAATGCTGGTAGAAAGATGAAGTTCCTTGGTGTTTTTTTTTCTCTTTGTTCCTTGCGACTTCTGGTAGCTTGTGGAAATTAACAGGCTGGAATTGAGAGTACTGCTCCTTATTCTGTTGATACAGAGAGATGTGTCCTTTCTTTCCCAAATCTCTTTGAAGAAAGAAGAAAGGCAGAAAAAACCCACACTTAAGTGGGCTGGCTAGATTCAAATACCAGCCACTGCTGGCCTTTCATTGGTGTTCAGCAGCCTTTGCAAGATTGTTTTGGGAGGCCCTCCAACACACAAATTTGCAATCTGCTGATACATATGCCGTGGAGTTGGAAGTGTTTCTCGTTTATCAAGAACCTTTCAGAGCATCCTTATGCTTCCTGCACTGATTCAGGCTTTTGTCAGTTACCCCTTACATTTCATCAGTCTTCAGCAGCTGAGATGAGGCATTGCTACTGCTAGATACCAAATTCATTCTACAGATGAACTTGCTGCATGGAGATGTGAAATATTTTACTACTTTCCTAATTACAGTGTCAAAAAATTACTGTAAGAAAACTTGTCATTATATCTAACCCAGACTGAAATGTAAATACAAGGTTATGCTACTACTTATCTACTTGCATTTCAGTGTTACTGAAACATTGTCTTAAATGAAGCATTTCCAAACCATACCAGGGGCATGGCCTCCCTATGGTCCAGAAGACAAAAACTCTATGGTGGTTATTAAAAGCTGCTTTAAGAGTTAAAAGTTGGTCTCATTTTTTTCTCTGACACAAAAAATAACATGGTGTGAAGAAGTTTATATTTCAAAACCCTCTTCCTCATCTTCACTTTTCTTTCATTGCAAATGGGAACCATCTTTGTATTTTTTACAGAGTGTATTAGAATTGTGGTGGTTTTGTGGTGGAGACCATGCCCATTGCAGGCAGAAATCTACACAAAAAAAGACTGCTCTTTCTCCCTTTCTCTTATTTTTCTTAGAAGATTTGCATTCATTTGCTTTCCTGAATAATGGTCCCAGATATGACTTAACAGTTGTACTGTATCAGTAATATGTAATTAAAGTTTTCCATTTAATGTTTTACATATGAATAAAACAGTACTAATGAAGCCTTGCAAAGTACTATCAAATACATTAATACTGAACCTTAAACTAAAGAGACATTTTAAAGTTTTGTTCCAGACCTGAAAGGTCCTGAGACGACAAATGCAAGTTTATAGCTACAAGGATGAGCATCTTCCCTGATGCAAAGGGATCTTTCACAATGAAAGAAAATAGTTGCCAATAATATGTTGAACATTTATGAAATTCAAATAAGCAAAGAAAGCCTAAGCTTGTAAATTCTTATATTCTCTAAGTATCTCATCTACAGAAAAGATTGTATATGAAAATACTAATTCTATTAATGGAAAAGCAAGGTTGCAATGACTTGACAATGTAAAAATACATTGTACTTGCTTTATTATTATTACTTTTATACATTGTCATGGAAGTATCCTCTGCAGTAAATTTGTCGTAAAGAAACATTTTCAGTCAAAAAATGGTGACTGTCCAGCATTCCTATCTGCAGCAGTATTGCAAGCTCATGGGATCTCAATTGTGAGCAATAAAAATGTGCCTTAAAGTTTCCAAGATGCTTACTAGCTCTTTTTCTAAGCTTTTCATCAATAAATCAATTGAAGTGTAAGATGGTTACTTGAGCAAATGAGAAGGTAATGACTCAGTTTCACTGTATTCTTAAGAAAAAGATTTTTTTTGCAATAATTAGCAGTTTATAGCCAACGTGTTTCTCACACCAGCATACTATTTCTTTCTAGTTTGGATAACTTTTGCTACCTTTAGTGCTCTGTAAACAGAATTGGAAAATATCTTCTGCCTTCCCTATTCGCAGTGAGGGCCCCTTTCAGCCCCTTTGTTACTGCAAATTATCAAATGGACAGAAAATTACTCTCTGGTTTGAAAACAAGGTCCCAGACAGCCATGTAAAAAAAATGAGCTTAAAAATATCAGTAATCTTTACATTAGATCTGATGGTGGTAAAACCCTGTTTAAGGATGAGATGCTTTGCATTCTCTTTTATCTCCTGTATTTTCAAAATTTCTCATCTTTGTGTTTCAAAGAAAAGTAAGCAATTAAGTAATGTATTAGCTTAAAGTAACATAAAAACATCAAATTGGTGCATGTTTTAAGGTTTAGTTCTTAGATGCATTGGTTGTATTTGAGTTACTACATATTCTTTGTCTTCAAAGAAAACTTTAAACAAATGACCCTCTAAAATTACATCTATATTTTCCTGAATCAGCAGAGGGTTCAGTATCAAGCAAAGAATGTACACAGGACTGAATGCTCTCTTTGATTCATAGGTTTGTTCAAAAGCTTTGATATAAAAACTCCATGGAGGCATTCACTGCAATCTTGGCAGATTGAAAGAATAAGAAAGTTCAGGATGAAGAACTGGCCATGCAAATGTCTATGAGAAATAATTCTTTATAATCTTGTTGAATTTTCCTAGTTTTTGACCCAAATATTAATAAGTTAAAGTCAAGGTAAAACTGGATGGATTCTCTGTTATGGGAAGGAACTGTGTGCTACTCAGATAACATAAATTAGCACACTCACTTTAAGGCATCTTTACCAATGAAGTACTGAGAGACTTCAGGGAAATATCTGTGAAAGACATGCACACTCCCATCCCCAGCACCGCAGTGCCTCCTTTTTGGTCCTGTCTCCCACAAGTAGAGTCTGTCTCTTCCAAGTAGAGTCTCCAGTCCTGACAAGAAGCCCATAGAAACTTTACACAAATACCTGGGGCAAGAGAATAGCATTTCAGAACTGGATGCTAAGTAGCATGGTGAACCAAACAGCTCTTCAAGTACCTCAGTGTGAAGCCATGTAGAACTAGCCAAAGGGGATGCTCAGTGTCCTAAATAGACATGACCTACATTTTAGACCTTCACAAGATTTAGATACATATGGCAGGGACCTCCCTTTGCTCTGGATTTGAAATATGAACTTCGCATATGCTATGATTACACCTTTTCTCTCTTTATTTTATTCTGAAGTCTTATTTTGAAGAAAAAACATAGTCCTGCTGTGTTACTTGGTCCTGGCCTGAATACTGAAGCATTCACAAAAGGCATCATCTTATCTTTATTTTCCCCTCATGCCTGAAATTGGTGATTGGTCTCAGCTACTTCCTGTGCTGAAGGTCGGGACAAGTGGGGAAGCCCTAGAAAAATAAATCCAGTTTTAAGTAAACTAACCCAGTTAATGCAATTTTATCAAAATAAATCAAATTTATAATTTAAAACAATAAATAATGATATAAACAATAATATCAATAAGAACATTAAAAAATTTAGCAGGGAATTGTTAGTTTTGCTAGCATTGCTCCTCATGCTCTAAGCATATCTCCATCAGAGACAGGCAGGGACAGAGGTAAAAGAAAAGGCTTCCACAGGTGGGAGACATTCCTGCCAGTACATGGGGAGCAGGAAAAGCTGTTATTGTCCTGCACCTCCCTTTCTGAGGGAGACTGCAGAAAAAGCAGGGTTGGCTGTGGTTTGGAATTGCAGCTGCCTGGGGCTGGGTTTTCTCACTCCTTTGCACAGAAGCAGTCGGAGAAGAGTGTGAAATGCTGCCTATGAGACAAGAGGAGGGATGAGATGCTGCAACTCAGGGGCAGCCAGGTGCTAAATGAGCCTCTGACCTCCTCTCCACCACCCTTTCAGCCTGTCAGCACCACTTTCTCTACACTTAGGTGCATTTTCTGCAGTGATTTGACCTAAAATCTGGTATTTCAACCCTGCAGAGAAGTTATGCAGTACCGGGGGCAGGGGGTGGGGAGCGGGTTTAGGTGAGGGCTGGTTGCTGTCACCTGGCAGAAGAGTCACACCCACCCTATTCTCAAGTCCCTGGGTCTCTGCACTGGGTGTTGCAAGTGTGGGACAGGCTGTGCTCACCTCACTTCTGGATTGTCTTCCAGGTTCAAAGCTGTAGTTTCTGTACCTCTAAGCTCATCTTGGGCTTCTTTCCCCACTGCTGGTAGACATGGGTCTGTGTGGCAGTACAGTTGGTTAATGCTGCTTCTATGATTTTCTACCCTTTGGGTAGAACATTGCTATTAGGCATCAAATCCTTTGATATGTGCCTTTGATTTTTGTCACTTTGAGACAAAATTCTGAGAAAGCTGAATTATCAGTTTATCCTTTAATCCTGGCAGCTCAGGTAAGCTGGTGCCTTTCCTCTGTGAGCCAACAGAGCAAAGCAGTGGGGAAATACACATTAATCAAGAATGTAGACCACCCTGGATAGATTAAAGTGGTGTTGAATTCTCCAACATCACACAAACTGAGCTGATATCTACAGTGCTTATTAGGCTGAGAGAAGATCAGCTGCAATTCAGTGTTGAGTGCTGACAGGCAAGTCAAACTAACATTTAATTTCGAAAGGGTACGGAAAAGAGTATTTTACCAATTTCCAAATCGGAATTAACTTGATTTGATTTGATTTCATTTCATTTTGCTAAAGCAAAAGAGCCTTACTTCTACTGGAAATCAAACTCAAGAGCTTGGCTGGGATTTAAATGCCTACATATCTAACATGAGTGGTTTTGGCTGTGTTTTTGGCTGTGTCTACACTGTTGTGTGCTGTTCCTAAGAGTACAACAAGGCTATCATTGTTGCACAGAGTTCTTGCCTGAAGGAGCCTGAAACCTGTGCTGGTGCACTGTTTTGGGAGGAATGAACATAAATGCACATTTATTGTAAGATATTATATATATAAATATATATATACCTATAATAATCCCTCCTACTCCTCAGGGTGCCCTTACCTCAAGAGTGACTGTTCGTGATCTTCCGTGGTTGTATTTGCCTTTGGGGTTGTGTTGGTGAGAAGACAATTCAGACTACTTTCTCACCTGAATTTATGAGTTTTTCTGTACATTCTTAAAGGGTGTTCAACTAATACTTGAGCATCATCCAGACCTCATGGTACTCATCCTGCCAGCACTGTGAGCTGAGGGAATGCTATCCCAGCAAAATCAAGGCAGAGAAGACTAAGGTGAGCTTCAGATTTGCTGAGATACTGATGACAATTCAGTACTGGTGCACCCTGAGTTTAGCTCTGCACTGCATTTGGAGCATTTTGAGGTGCTCTCAGTAAACTGAAGTACAGATTAACAAGGCAGTTCTGTCCTTTGGGTAGCTCTGTCTACAAAGGATATATGTAATGAGTTAAATCTTCTGAGAACTGTAGGCAGGAGACAGATGTACAAATCCCAAAAAGTTTTAAAATTTAAAGAGTTTCTGTTGGTAAGGCTCCACCTGTTCCTGTAGTGAAGTGGCCCTATTTACAGAGAGAATTAATTCTCTGGAACCCACATCTTGCCACTACCAAGTGGAATTTCTCTGGGCATTTCTTGAAAGAGACATTTGCAGTCTTTGAAAGAAAGAAAAGTATTTCCTAATGCAGGTCTGGGGTTCATGGATAAGTGCTTCAATCCCTAAATTAAAATAAGTTCCTTCATACTGTTTTCTCAAAAGTTCTTGAATTCCAGAAAAAAAAAAACAACCACAAATTAAAAAAGAATAAAATTCAGCCATTTCCATAATCTTCAAGTGTTTGTTCTAATATACTGGCTTATGTGGCACCTACCCTTAGGTATCTCAAATTTCTTTGGACATGGTTTAGGAAGCCTAACTGCTGGATATTTGATGTTTTTGATTTGGACTGTCTGGACCATGACTTGGAGTAGAGGTACTGCATTGCTTAACGCTGTGGAATAAAGCCAAAGTGTGAATTCCTTGAATGATGTAAAAAGAATGGCACCCTACTTCCCAGCTGTCTGTGTGATGTAAGGCCTTGCCATGCCCATGGGTCAGCTCTGTGGGGCACACTCATTTCGGGTCAGCTCTATGGGTCTGATGCATTTCAGATGTCTCAGATTCTCTGTGAATGTACCATATCTGTAGTTTTGTCATGTGAGTTTCTGTTTAATTTCCAACTGCAGTTAAACATCCTTCCCAAAAGATGCATCTTTATCCTTTATTTATTTTTATTTCTTGGGTTGTATAGAGGATTCAGCATAGTAATATGTTGCATTTTCTACTCACTTGACTTCTGATTTCCATTATTGCCGTGATGATTATCCTATATTGCTATGCTGATTTTCCCAAACAAGCTCAGATCTTTCTTCATTCTGTTCCCATCTATGTCTTTCCAATAAATAATGTCCATCTTACCTGATGAATGAATGACTAGATTATTCAATTATAGTGTCTCTTTTTCCTGTATTTTGCATGTAAAGAATAAAGGGACTGTTAATAAACATTCTCAGTCTATGATGGCAAAGTCGAATATATGAAAAAGCTTTTCCATAGTATAGTTGTTAACATGCTGTGTGTGTCTCTGTGTTCCTTGTTACATGCAATATTTCTATGCTTAATTAAATTAAAAGCTTCTTGGAGTTATGGTCTTATTTTTGATTTATGTGCACACTGCAAGAACTTAAAACTTGTTCCCTTCTCTTTCTCTTTTTTTGGGTGGGGAGGGAAGGGGTGCTCTTTTGCATTTTGCATTTCCTCCATTGCTGTTCATCCCTCACCTTAGGGTTACTCCTCTGATGCATGAGGAGGAGAGCCCCAAGTCCGCCCACTGCTGCTGCTCTGTGCGGCTCTCTGCAAGGCTCAGGCACGGGCGCAGCTCAGGGCTGCTCTCGGCTCGGGGACAGCAGCCTGTGTTTGTGGGGACAGCTCAGGGCTGCTCTCGGCTCGGGGACAGCAGCCTGTGTTTGTGGGGTCCGGGGTTGCACCGGGACAAGGGAAGCTGGAGCGGGCGAGCCGGGCCGGGCCGTGGCTGCGGTGGGGAGACCTCCCGGCTGGGCAGAGGTGGGAGGTGGCGGCCACCGGGGACTGATTTGTGCCGGGACAGCGGCCCCGCACCTGCCCGGCCAGCTCCGCGAACCGCCCCGGCCGCGCGCGAGCAGCGAGCGCCCTTCAGCGCCTGGCGCGCGGCGGGGGGCGGGGCGGGGCCGCCGGCGCGGCGCCGTGCTGCCCCCTGGCGGCGGGAGCGGGCTCGGCACCGCAGCCCCGGCCCGGCCCGGCCCGGCTCGCCCGCTCCAGCTTCCCTTGTCCCGGTGCAACCCCGGACCCCGCCCGCTCCAGCTTCCCTTGTCCCGGTGCAACCCCGGACCCCGCCCGCTCCAGCTTCCCTTGTCCCGGTGCAACCCCGGACCTCCGCCCGCTCCAGCTTCCCCCGTCCCGGTGTAACCCCGGACCCCGCCCGCTCCACCTTCCCCCGTCCCGGTGTAACCCCGGACCCCGCCCGCTCCAGCTTCTCTTGTCCCGGTGTAACCCCGGACCCCGGCCGCTCCACCTTCCCCCGTCCCGGTGTAACCCCGGACCCCGCCCGCTCCAGCTTCTCTTGTCCCGGTGTAACCCCGGACCCCGGCCGCTTCACCCCGGGTGGAGGAGAATCTGGAAAGGAAAAGATAAACCCCGGGGTCTGAGATGAGAACAGTTTAATATTTGAAGCCAAATAAAATATAAAAATTATATGGATCATAATAATGATAATAGTAACAAAAATAGTAATAACGATAATAATGATGATAATTGTAATTAAAAGCAGAGAGCGGAGTAAAGCCCAAGAGAAAAAAGTGATTTGCAAGGCAGTTCCTCATCGCCCACTGACCGATGCCCTCCCCACACCTGAGCAGGTGTCGGCAGCTCCCACTGAACTCCCTCCCAGTTTAGATCCCGAGGATTATGTTCCCTGCTCTGGAATATGGCCTTGGCCAGTTGGGGTCAGCTCGCCTGGCTACGCTTCCTCCTGACTTTCTGTGCACCTGCTCGCTGGCAAAGCATGGGCCACTGCAAAGGCCTTGACTTAGGGTAAGCACTCTTAGCAGGAATTAAATCATCTGCGTTGTATCAACGTTATTCTCAAAACACAGCGCTGTACCAGCAACCAGGAAGAAAATTAACTTTATCCCAGCCCAAACTAGGACATCCTAGTAGGAAATTTTTTCCCAGGGTATGGGGGTAGGGGGTAAAGGGAGGTGTGTGTTTAGTTGTCTACATTTCTTTAAGCTTTTGGGGTTGTTTTAAAGGGATTGAAGGATTCTACAAAATCATAATAATTTTCGACTGTAAGGGTTTTGTTTTTTTTCCCCAAACTCATATTTCAAGAAATAAAATTAGCTGTTTTGAGCCCTAAGGCCATTTTAGGTGTTCATCTGCTGTTGGGATTTGATTTAGTTTTATTACATTGAAAAAATCAATATGTTACTGTAATTCAGAAAATGCTTCAACTGAACTAGGTGTAAGCCTTTTTTTTCCCTTTTTTTTTTCTTTTTTTTTTTCTTTTTTTTTCTGCTTAGTACTTAGTTAATGGTGCTGTAAGTAGGAAAGCAGTACCTGAAGCACAATTTTGGATTATGGTATTTTATGACAGAGGGGATTATAAACTACATTAGCTATAAAGAAATTTAGATCTCATACAGTATGTATGCATACAGTAGTATGCATACAGTAGATCTAGTGCAGCTCTGTATTTTCCATTTTCTTTGTGTGTCATTTTTGTTAGTAAATATTTATGTAGTCTCTGTTTATGAACATATAATTATATCTAAAAATGTAGAAGAGAAGTTATCACAGCATCATTTTCAAATGCTGTTTAAGCCATCTGCTTTCTAGGTGTTGACTTTGTTTTCTGACTATGTATAATAACCACAGAATAGTGAAAAATAATAGCAAATGTCAAAATGTGATGCATGCAGTAAAAAAATGCAGTTTAAATTATTTAGCACATATACTTTTAGAATACATTTTGATAGCAGAAGTGTTCCTGGAGGAATTAAGGTGGCAAAACAGGAATTTCATGGAAAGAAACTTGAATATACCAAAGGAAATTAATCCAAGCCCTTATTTTTCAAATACATGCTTCAGATTAGGTAAAGTTTATTGTTTCCTTTGTATTGTATATTCACTAACTTAGAAATACTGCATTAGTTTTAGTATTAGTTTTAATGACTCCTGTTCTGCTTGTAAGTAAACTATTGCCATTAGCATGAGTGGGCTACTTCCCTTTGCAGTGATTTAAAGAATTAAACTACCAGATTAAAATTAAATTTATCTACAGCCTTGGATTCACAGGCTGAGACTGAGATGTAAATACATCTTCCTTCCTTACAAGGAGGAAGATACACATTATCCCATGCAAAGTAATCCAGTAAGAAATACATTATGAATGATTCATAAAGATCATGACCTTTTCCAAGACCAGCCATTTAAATATATTTACTGGAATATAAAGTAGCTGTAATCTTGAAAGCCATCTCCTTTATTCTGTTGGGTTTTTTTTCTAATATTTCTTTTGTAGCCACTCTTGCTGACCTGAATAAAAATATTATTATTTTCAATATTCTTTTCTTAGGTGTTCTTTTCTAAGCATGTAACCGCCAGATGCTGTGGTTTTTCTGGAGTAGACCAGCTGCAAACATACAATGACCTCAAAAGTCATGCTTTCAGTTCACTGTTTGTGAATATGTGGCCCCAGTGAGCCTTTGAATGGTATTTTGTACTATTTTATCTTTCAGCTTGTAATTATTTTCAGCATCAGATACTTTACAGCTACAGATCTAGTAAGTTACTTGACAAAATATCTGGCACCTGATATGAATGCATGCAGTTATCCTGATGACCAGAACTCACTGCTAACTACAAGAGCCATGCAAAGTAAGAAGCCTGCGTGTTTGGAGGCTCAGAGTCCAGTCTGTGCTTTGTGAGGCTTAAGCAGAGCTTAAGCTACTCGAAGGCCTTCCATCCTCAACATGCCCTAAAACCATTTAAGAACCCAAGCCAGTCGTTCTGAGCCTTCTCTGTATATCATGGCAGAGCAAGCTTTGGGGAATCTCTCCATGCATATTATCACCTTTGCAACTCCTAAGGTTGAGGAAAGGAAATTGATAATGGGGAAGGGGGGTGGGATATAAACTGCTATAGGAATAACTCCAGCCTCAGAAATAACTAAAAAAAAAAAAAAAAAGAAGAAACCCGGGAAAATTTAGTAATGTTGTGTTTCTTTAGAAAGAAAAGTACCAAGTAAAACTGGAGACAGGCCCAGTGCATTGTATTTGCTTTTGGCAAACACGATATGGAACCTTTGTATTGCGATCAGATAAATTTACTTTGCAAGAGTAAATTTAGTGGAATATGTGTTTTGTATTTAAATATATATATTAGAACTGAGTGCAAAATGCTGTTTGCACATCAATAATTGCTTTGTGTTTGACTGCCAGCCAGGCTTGACTGCTCACCAAAGAGGGGCTGATTGCTGTCTTCATATCTGCTCTTTGTCCTTGACTACTGCATGCAGTTTTGCCTTGAAAAATGTGGTTTTGATGTAGAGTAACTGATTGACACAAACCATCCTGAGGTAAAGTCACTGTAGGGAAAATCCACTATAGGTTTTTCTCAAAAATTGAAGTATCTTGAGGATAAATGACGTCTCTGGCATGGTTGATCCCACATAGTTTATGACCTGATGCAGCTAAAGTGCTTTTTCTTCATCACAGCTTCATGTTACACAGCTTATATGTTAGTTACCTTCCAAGGTCATATTATAGCTTTTTCTGGCCAGAGGAGTAAAACCTTCCAGAAAAGCTCCACAAGATTTGATAACTCCACTTTCATTTGAAGTGGAGCATGGATATATGTCTCAGTTTGGTTAGGCAGTTGGACTGTGACAGTCTAAATTTCAGGCAAAAGCAAGTTTTTTCCAGGACTATGGACATGGTTGTTATTTATCCTCATGGCCAATACAAGGAACTTTTTCTCTTTGGTGTGCATGCCATAAACTTCAGTGACAGATCCCTATATTTACTTCTGTTGTATTTTAATCAAGCCACACAGAAATCCACCACAGATCCAAATTACAGAGAGGACTAAACCCATTAGTCCTTTTAAAAAATAATAAATAGCAATCAAGCTTGGAGTTACTCAAGTAAAGGCTCAGCTAATATATCACTGATACAAACCAAGCAGATATTTTTATTTTCCTTATGCTGGTTTAAAAAAAAAAGCTATCAGAAGTGGGCAAACAACAGCAAAGGGAAAGAAGGATAGAGAAAGATCTGGAATAACTTCTGAAAGGTACATGGCCTGGAATGGGTCAGGCTGGGAAAGAAAGAGCTGGGAGAGATCTAAAAACCACAAGTAACAGGAAAAAGGTTAGCAAGGAAACCTCTTTCTCCTCACATAGAAACAAGGAAACAAAGGAACATCAGCTCAAACTTGCAGGTGGCAGGTTGGAGAGGTGCCAGGAGAGGGCTCTGTCTACGGTGAATAGACAAGTTGCAATACCTCTTGCTTCAGGATTTTTTTGGGAGCCAGGCAGGAGTTTTAAAGAATTCCAGTGGGTGAATTCAGGGCAGGGTTAGGTTAACACAAGGGCTCTTAAACACAAATGGCTCATCCCAGCTGCTGATGTCTTCTGGCTGCTGTAAAGATGCCTGAGGGTGTCCATAACATCTCCCCAGGGCTGGTGCAGGATATGTGGTGGAGCTGGAGCTGTGTCAGACAAGGGAGCTGGAGGCCTGGTGGGTGTCTTTGGGCACCTGGTGTTGGGAACCTGCGGGTCATGGGTATCCCAGCAGGGCATGAGCCAAGTGCCAGGGCTTAGGCAGCTCTAATGAGATGTGATAGGTGATCTTAGCTGGTGTCTTGCACAGTGGACAGGTGAAATGCTTGTGTTGCTGCAGCATGGGAGGCAGGTAGAGGAGGAGAATGTAAACAGCCTTAAAATGAGGGGAGAGCTGCCTTATGATACGTACCAAGCAAAGCTATTCAGTTTTGTGTCTGAGCACTAAACTAGGAGAAGCTTCAGGTTTTGATTTCCAAAATATCTCTTGGGTTGCCAGGATGTGTCAAATCTTTGAAACATTTTATTTAGGATTCACTAGCTTTGTAGGCTTAGGGCAGATTGTTTCCATTTTTCATGGTAATTTCAGCACAGTTCTGGGCCTATTCTAGGGGCTGTCACTGCTGAGTGCAGTCAGCTCTGCTGGTGCACAGCTCACCCTGGCCAGAGCCCTTGGCTTTGCTGGTCCTGAGGAGCAGCTTCAGGGCACCACGGGGTAATGGGAACCCCATTTTTTTAGAAGTGAGCATGAGGCAAACCAGCACAAGGATCTGACCTCTCTGCCAGCACTGTAGGACACACAGTGCAAGGGTGGGAACGACCTGGGCAATGCAGGAGACAATGGCTCTGGTTCTCTGCAGCCTGCTGAAAGCCTAGCATGTGTTTCATGTTCAGCAGCTGAGGTAAATGTAGTCAAGTCCTGTGCACTGATCCTGCGGCTGGTCCTTCCATCAGGGACAGAAGCCAAACTTGCTCTCTAAACACCAACCCTTTCCCATGAGATCATATGCCAGGAAATGGGCCCAAATTTACTTCCCAGATCTTAACATGCAGCACTTTGGCTTGCACAAATGTTCCCAGAGCTGCACAAGGGTTTTGCTGTGATCTTTGCTATTCTCTGTCTTTCTGCTGGTTGTGTGGAGGAGAGCATGGATATATTCCATGCCATTGCCCTGCATCAGCCATTGCCCTGTGCCCTGGAAGAGTAGAAATGCCCTGGAAGAGTAGAAGTTATGGATGGATGGCACAAAAGAGCAGAAAGGTAATGCTGCTTCAGACTTGCCCTGCTGTTACTTACGTGTTGCAGTCAGCGTGTTTTCTCTTTATGGTGGCCAAATCAGAACTTTCCATTGCAAAACCAGGAATGCATCTGTCTTTGGTGGTTGTCTACAGCCAGTCTTTCTCCTTATGAGCCTTAAATTTTCTCTTACTGTTATTGCTCTATATTTACTGGGGATTTTGTGAAGTGCTGTCTGAGGGCTGCATGGGCTGTGAACTGCCTTGAAGAGCCACGCATTTTGATTGTGGCAACACTTTCTGAAACAAAGCTTGTCACAGGCTGTAACTAGAGCCCACCAATAGTGGTACTGTTTTAATGCAGTTGAAATAGATTGAAATGAGCAACTCCAGTGATATAGGAGTTTAATTGATTCTTTGTTGATTCTGACTGATGTTTTATAAAGCAGTACATCACTTGGATAATGACCCTGCTCTGCCATCTGTGTCATGCTCCAAAATTTTGATAAACTCTCTTGTTATAATCTCATACTTTTTTTACAATAACCACTCCTATATTATGCCAAACCACTGTGATACACATTTTTGTGTAAATGAAAGATAGGATCTTAAACAGATACCAAATACAAAATGCCTGAAAGACCAGAGGTTTCGAATGTGTGTTCTTTTTAAATACTTAAAATAAGCATAACCTTTTAAAAAATATATCTATATATGTCCATCAAGGTTTAATAGAAAAGTGACTTGCTGATTTTGTCATAAATGGTCAGGCTGCAACCTGTACTCAAATAATATAATTTAACTCAAATGTTATGGTTCCTGGTTGCTTACTTAACAGAATTACACAGCATGTTTGCAGAGATAGAATCATAGAATTGTTTAAAGACCTTTAAGATCATTGAGTTCAGCCATTAGCCTAACACTGCCAAGTCCATCACTAAACTGTGTCCCTAGAGTCTAGCTTTGTCTCATTAAATTCCACCTAGGTAGTCTGAAGTCTTTAGGATTTAGGGTAATTTAGTTGGTCCAAATAGCTACTGCTACTAGACTTTGTAAATGTGTATATATATGTATGTATCCTCTTGCCAAGATAGCTGTTGCAGATTGCACCACTACTTACCTATTTCTATGCAAGATGTCTTCCCCTCACCTATTATCCAGTTAGTGAATGTATGATATCATGTGGATTATGTGCTATTTTCTTAAGCTTCAAATAAGGAAATTAGTTCTGAGTGGGATTTTCCATGGTAGATTTAACCTAGAGTATGAATAAACATACCTCACAGCCTGTTTTTTTTTTCCTGAGTTATGTTTGCTATATATGCTGAAAGATTTGTAAAATACAGTTTGATTTCTATTGGTTCCATTTAGTCTTCCTTTATAGAGTACTGTGTTATACCACACTAGCTCATGTGCAGAGCAAGGCACAGCAGATGATAAGACCAGGCTATTTCATCAGAACCTAGATGAAATCAAGCAAGGAGTGTCCTTATTCTGAGCCCTGCCTTAGCAAAAACTCTCGTGGGCATTTAGAAAAACCCTCCAACAATGATACAAAAACCCCAACTCACTGAGCAAATCTCATGGGAATCAGAAGTTTCTTCATTCATTTGCTGAAGGGATAAAAGAGATCTCTCTCAGGGGAAAGGAGAAAAACTGCTATGTTGTTTTGATTCAGGAATCAAAATGGGGTTGTTTGGTTTGATTTCTGCACTACCCTCTTCCTTCTCCTGTTTGTATTGTGAGCAGCAAACCCCACAAACCATGCTCCAGCTGTGCTCTTCCAAGACAGTTCCTTTCTATTAAAGTTCAAATTGCTCTGTACTTCAAGGAGATGTGATAGAAATAGGAAGTTATTTTGCAGCAGCTGTGATCTCCTGCCTAAATCCTAGAATTTACAAGATATACAATTATTTGTCTGTGGGGTTCATTCTGTGAAACTGCTTTTCCACTAATACTGTGCATAAAGCAAGCATGCTAGAGAGTAGCCCAAATTTCTAGCAATTAAATAACAGCAGCACTCCCAGCTAAATATGGAGGTATTCAGTTCCCTCTCCTGTGGAAAGAGGCTCAGTCTTCTGTCTTCTAGTTTACCAGAAACTGGTCTGAGTGTCTTAGTTCATTCTTTTTGGTGAAGTCCTTTTGAGTTTCTCCTTTTGCAAAAACAATTAAATCTTAATGGAGCAAGATTTAAAAAAAAACGTTAAAGCTGGTTGTTGGGGGTATTTCTCTGAGGAAGGTGTTGCCTGTGTTCTGAATGCTTAGTGCTTCATATTCACTGAAATAGTTACATATGCACTACAAGAAGAACTAATTTTTAACTATCTCATTCCATGTATTTTTCCTTCTCTGGTAAAAAAAATACCAAACAAAAGATAACTCAAGGGAAAAAAACCAACAACTGCCCATTGAAGATAGAAGAGCTGTAGGAATAGGAATCAAGAAGTTAATGAGCATTCACCTCAGTGACAGATGCTAGTTGCTTGACTCTAGTCAACTATGGAAACAACTTAAAACCCATTTCCTTACCTCCTGTCAATCTCTGAAATGTTCCAGTGTATTTTGTGAGGAGCATAGGCAGTCACATATGGAAGAAAATTCCAGCTGGGGAAGTCCAGGAGATTGAAAATGAGTACCTAAGGGAAATGTGCTTCAGGTCACATTGCTCACTCAATTATTCCCATAGCCAAGACTATGCCCTTGTTCACTACGATGATCTCAGGATTCTCATTTTATGCAACTGTTTTCATGAGAAGATGCATTCCTAGTTCCCTAGTGGAGTTGTTCTGATTACAGTAGGTAATCAGAGGAGAAAGAGAGGACTGTTGAATCTAGCAGCACCTAGGCCCATAAATATGTCCCATTTTGCCTCTGTATCTGTCAATGAAACATACAGCACTCTACGTGCCTATAATATGTGACTATATAGTATCACAGTTATGCAAAATATAGAGTTGCTTATTAGGGAAATTATTCTAAACATATTTTTGATCCATGTTCACTGAGAGACACTAGAGCAGAGTGGCAGCAAGCATGACACAAGCATGGTGGGGCTCTGACAAGGAATCTGGAAGCCAAACCAGGGAAGAGAGAAGAGAAAACATTTCTTATTATCCACAGGCCTGGCAGCAAGCAGCTGGGCTTGAGCACATTGACCTTCAGTAATGCCTTTCTAATGTCCATGTTCAAAGCTGTACACAATAATAATCTGGCTCTTCAACTTGGACAATAGCATTTCAGTCTAGGCTTCATAAGAAGCTGTGTGATTTTTATGAATATCAGTCTCTGCCAGATTCTTTTGCATTAATCATCTATTTTGCATCTTGCAGGGGTGCCTGGGAACATGTCTCTTCTCATCAGATACTCCCACATCAAGTAGACTTGAGAGTACCGTCATTCTATACTGTTTGTTACGATTCATGCTCTTCTGACCATTGCTTACGTGCTAGACTTTGCACATATTTTCCCCATAAAATACCATCACTGAGGATCTTCTGGAAAATAGTAATTGTTTAGGAATTCAGGTTAATTTTTAAGAAAGCATAGTTCACAAAGGTGATTTGACCTCTTTGTCATTCCTGCCTAAGATTTTACATTTTCATCTATGTATACACCACTCAGCTGTTCTGTCAATAGACTAAGTGATTATGGTTGTTGTTCCATTTTTTTTTTTTTCTGCTCCTTTTAAAAGTAAAACCCTGGACACACTGAATGAAAGGTACTAACTATACTTTTCATTGCCCATACTCTCAAAGCAAAGTTTTATCCAGTTAGGAACTTACCTATTAGTGCTTCTTCACACATTACCTTCTGCTCTGCTGCATGGAGGCTCACTGTCCCACTGGCTTGCAGATGTCCTTCCATTCCCATTTGCTCTAGGAGATGTCATGAGAATGACTTAATGGGAATTGATCTTTTCAGAGGGAACGAATGAAATGTTTTATAGGCTGGCTACTGTCTTGTTAGTGAGAACACTCTTAAAACACAATGTGATGACAACTCGGATAGTCAAGAAAAAGCTCAACTTCAACTGCTTGAAATGCCTCAGGCATTCAAAAAAGAAAAAAAAAACAAAACCAAAACAAACCATGGAGTTTCTGAAACAATCTTTCTGGAAATGGAAATGAACTTTTCCCTTTGAAAATGAGCTAAGTATTGTAAACTCTGCAAATTTTCCAGCAAATTCTGCTGTACTTTTCTGAGTTCTGTCAGAACCTGGCAAATGAAGATAACCTGGAATGTGATATATTATTTTTAGGTTTTACAAAAATAGATTGCTTGAAATTTGCAATGCCATGTTAACAAAATCGTCTTCAACTTTATAGAAACACTTTAATGGAATACAGAAACAAGAGCTATTTCCTTATTTTATTTCATAATGGAGATGAATTAAGAAACTAGTTAAAATGTGGCTAGCTTGGCCACAGTTCAGGAGTTTTTGAGGAACAAAGCCTTTTTTCACTTATTTAAAAAACTGACATAAAATATAGGAGGTTATTGTAGGCAGAAGTGCTCTGAGGTAATGAATTAAATCAAACTAGCCTTAATTTGCTCCTTTATTTTAATGGTATTTCAAAATTCATATTCTACTTCAAGCAGAGATGGTCTTTACAATTTTATGCTCTCTGAGAATGCAGGAAAAACCATAAATTGGAATTTGTACAATGAACTGTCAGTAAAATTTAGCTTTGTTCAGAGTTCTGGAATAAGAATTATGCTATATGTAAGTCACATTAAGGCCTCTGTGGAGAATGAGATTGTACAACTCTAAGATAATGCATAATTGATTTTATCTTGGAAGTGTATGCTATTGCTCTTCTTTGTATCAGATGAATGAATCTGACAGACAAAATACTGCATTTAAAACACAAAAGATAATCATTATCCTTTGATTTCCTCCCTGTCCTTATGATACAATCTGAGTTCTTTCTCCTTATTTTCTCCTACCGGAGCGGAGCTCAAGTTAGATTGCCTCATTGTCTCCCATTGAATTGATGGTTATTTAGGAGGTGTAGTAGCAATTGTATTATCATCAGCACTTCACCTTGAGAAACCCATCTGGAAGTGTGCATGTTCTGTAGCAATTTCTTGGATCTCTTTGCATAATAATTACACTAATTATGATTGTATTCAGAATAAAATGGCAAAATGGTAATAAAGGTGTTCATTCTCTATTGAGGAGAAGTACACAGGAGCAGCAACAAATGGCACAGCAACCTTGGCTCTTCAGGGCACTTCCTGTTTCTCCAGCCCAGCTCTCCCTTTTTGTGAAGTGTCTGAGTACTGCTTGTTGTCTTGGCAAAAGGCAGCCCACTCTCCGTGAAAGGTGTGACCCTGCCTTGGGTGATGGAAGTCTTCCAAGCTTTTCCAAGTTGAGTAATCCCCCGCTCCCCCCTCAAAAGCTATGGAGGAAATAGCTGAGGCTGCTTCTGAACCACTAGTGTGAATCCTAAGAAGACTTCAGAAACTTCAAAAAGTGCTATAATACAATTCAATTGTCAAGGGTAGAAAATAGGACCTAGAACACATACACAGCCCCTCTTACGTGAATCTGGATTCCACTGTAATACTGGAACAGTTACCCTGGAAGACTCAACAGAAAGGATAGGTTAACAAACATAAATAATGCCAGTCAATATGGTTTGACAGCAAGGAAGACTTGTCAAATAAATCCGTTGTGTTTCTTTGACAGTACTATAGATTGGTTGATGGAAACAACTGTGTGGATACAGAAGCAGTTTCATTTCTCTGAAGTATTTGGCTTGGTATCACAGGGTATTTTGATTAAAACCTACAACTGTGTTAAGAGGAATAAACAACTGTCTCATTTTAAGATTTGACTATGTCTTTTCCTGGGGGGATCTGCAGAGACTGGTTATTGACTGAAAGCTGTTCAGTACCTTGGCAGTGGTCTAAATGAAAACATGGCTGGTAAAGCATGCAGAAGGCACATCGATGCTACAAAATTATGTAGATTTTTCTCTAAATAGTTTCTGTTCATTATTTTGCTTTGCTAATTCAAGTGCAATACAATGAATTGAGAATGAAGATTGAAGGCATATGAACAAGAAGTATGAGGCAGAAGCTGAGATGAAGCTTTGTCCCTGGTGGCAGGGTGGCAGTCCGAGTGCTGCAGGGTGCTGGTGGCATTCCCAGCAGACACACAGGTGCTGGGGGGGTCCTGGGGGGCAACCCACAGCGGAAGAGGTGCAGAGCTCTGTGAAGGACATGCCAGCAGGGATTTCTGTTCCTGGGGAAGGGAAGGTGGGGAGGTCCCCAGACCACTGAACACAAATCCAGAGCAGAGTAAAAGGATCTGACAAGAGCATGCTTTCCTACCTTGCAGGCAAAAACACAGCAAGAACCTATTGCTGAAAATTAAGTTAAATTAACTTCAGTTTTGGTGAGGGACTTGGGGATTTAGCCTCAGCTCTCTATGTAGAACTTGAAATATGAACATCAGCCTAGGTAGAAGTGGATGATACAGCAGGAAGAAGCAGATAATAATCCTGAGGTCAGACACCGCATTTGCTACTCCTTGCTTCCAACCTCTCAGTATCTGGAACTTTTACAGCAGAGTTTTCTTTCCAAATGTGTGTTTTATCTCTCCAAACATGTCTTTTCAGGTGAGGTGTATGTAATTTCTCAGAGTGACAGTGCTATTACTGTGCCTTCCAACTTAGGGAGAATTTTAAAATAGAAGTAAACTGGGCCACTTGTCTTAATAAGATAATAGGAAGTCCAGTCCAAAGCCTCTTGAAATCACTGGTAATTGATTTCTCTTTCAAAGGCTTCAGAAGAACCCAGCAAAATATAGAACAGACTATGCTCAAGTCTACTGACTAAAGCAAGATGCATACTATTATATGCATTTGAGATACAGCATGTGAAAGCATACTGTAAATTTCTAGTAGCACACTTTCAAATGTAAATATTCATATGAATGCTTTTAAAAACAGCAATGATACTTGGCAGTGAAGGCTGAGAACAAAATTTTTAAAAAATCCACATTCACATATTCATGTGTAGGCTAGTAAATGTGTGCAAATATGCTTATAAATATTATAATAAAAATCTTTCATGCCTATTATCATACAATATAAAAGAAGCAAAATGCAAAACTGACTGGTGAGTAACTGTAGTATTTAAACCAGCAGAAATAAACAATTTGTTTTCAAAATTCAGAATATATAGAATATATCTAGGAAATAAGGTGTATATTTGGAAATAGAGTCAAGCTCACTGTGGTGCAATAATTTTCAATTTTTTGAGCCACAGAGTACACTGCTGTGGATCCTGTGTAGTCAGCCTTTGCAGTCAATGGAGAGAACAGGCTTTCAGAGATGGCTCATCTGTCTGCCATAGAAACCCATCTGGATGTCTCTCTTAGGGTGCCTGCTTCTCTCTGTTGCCTACAGAGAGCATGAATATGAATCATGTGAATCCCAACCACCACCTTCATGGCTGTGGTGGTTTGGCTTTTTGGTACTCCCAGCATCTCTGGCAGCTCTCTGTGGCATTGGGAGTATCCTTGCTGTCTGACTGATGGGCTCCTACCCACAGCCCTCTCTGGTCCCCAGGCTCACTGCTGCTGTGTGACGAGCTCACCATCACAGTCCTGGGCTCAGAGCTGCTGCACTGCAGCCATGCTGGTTGTCTGCTTTCAGGTTTTCCTTGGGGCCACAGTCACTGGCTTCTAAACAGTCTGTTAACTGTGCATCAGGGATCTAACAGCATCATCATCAGTGGGGGAGTTGTGGGTTATATCCTGGCAGTTCTCAGAGATCAAATGTACCCAAGCAGTACTGTGAGACAGCTGCCTATTTTCCCTTTCTTTACCAAAAATCACAGATCTGGTGGAGGCTAAGAGGTCATCAGAGAAGGATTCTACTTACGAAGACTTCAGTGGTCATCTGAGAGGCTGCAGAGCAAGCAGAGATGTGAGCATGGAGAGTGAAATGAGGTGGACGTGCTGGTGGATATGAGGCAGCTTTTTGTTGGGTGTCATGCAGGCTGAAATGCAAGAATTCATGTTCACGCATAAAGCACTGCCAATTCTTGGATTTTGTTGTCATTATGCATCCATATTTTACAGTTTTTCAGGGAAGAAATAAATTGTTCAGATAGAGTTCCACAGCTGCGATGAGCTAATGAAGAGCAGAGCAGTTCCCTAAGATAAAGGAGTTTCTGGTAGGGTTTCAGTGCACTACTGGGAGCCTCCTCTATGCCGCACAAGATGACTCCAGAGCTCACTGCATCAGCCATTGCTGTTCTATTGCAGTTATTCTAGTGGAGGCATCCTGCTGTCCTGATCTCTTCTTATAACCATCCCTCTAGAGCTGAGGAGATCTTGATCTTCCAGAACTCCCTGACTTATGTCCAAACCCTTGGTTGCTGTGGCATGACCTTTAGCAGCACTCAAAGACTCCTGTGGATATAGAGGCCAAGGCTGAGGTCTCTCTGGAGGGCTGAACTCGGGAGTGTTGTTCCTTTTTCCCTCCAGAGCTGTGTCAAGACTCTGTCTCATAACAGCTTGTGCACAATCCCTTTGCATTTCCCCCATGCTGCCATTTCATTCTGCAGAGACTGTGACAGTTTCAGTCAGGGACAGGCAGGCTTCTGGCAAAGCCTTTAATGCATGAATCAGACTTTATTCTTAGGGAAAATAGAAGAGAGAAGCACATGCAAACTGTTCCTCATATATCAGTATCTCCTTTCCTTGAAGCAAGATAAACAATTCAAGGTTGCAATAAAAACCATAAACAAGTGTATGAGCTTGCAAAGTGTTGATGAAATAAAATAGAAATGTTTGAGTTCCCCAAGACAGATCCCCAAACTGTCATATTTAATGTCTATTATTAGATCAGTATGTTAGTTTACAAGCATCTAGGGAGAGGTGAGCTGGGTGGAACAATATCATGTCTTGTAAACACATATCAAATGGTATGAATAGTAAGAACACATAGAATATACAGGATGTGCTCTACAAACTCTATATATGCATGCAGAATAATCAAGATGTATTTCACTTTAACTTTTATATCTTTTGCATTAATATTATGTGTTTTTTTCAGTTAAATAAATGCATTGAAATGCTCTGCATATTAAAAAACATGCCTTGAAAATACACAGGGTTCTTTTATCAGGTTATTATTGTCAGCATATTGCATGGTGAGTTGCTCTTTACGAACCTTTTTAGCAACTTTTGTCCACTTTATGTACATTTCATAGAATCAAGAATCATGGAATATGCTGAGTTGGAAGGGATCCATCAGGATATTTGAGTCTAAATCCAAGCCCTGCACCAGACACCCCAAGAGCCACACCATGTGCTGTTCCTGAGTTTTGTCCAAATGCTTTTTGAGCTCTGTCAGGCTTGGTACTGTGACCACTTCTCTGGGGAGCCTGTTCCAATGCCCAGCCACTCTCTGGGTGCGAAACATCTCCCTGATATTCAGCCTAAACCTCCTGTGACTCAACTTCATGCTGTTTCCTTGGGTCCTGTCACCAGTGACCACAGGGAAGAGATCAGGGTCTGCCCCTCCTCTTCCCCTCAGGAGGAACTTGTAACTGCAATGAGGTCTCCCCTTGGTCTCCTCTTCTCCAGGCTGAACAGACCAAGTGACTTCAGCAGCTCCTCATACAGGTTCCACTCAAGGTGCTTCACCATTCTTGTGGCTTTCCTTTAGCTTAGTATCTTTCTTATTTTGTGACCCCCAAAAGTGCACACAATTTTCAAAGTGAGACGGCCCCAGTACAGAGCAGAGTGGGACAATCTCCTCCTTTGTTTGGTTGATGATGTTCTTCCAGATGCACCCCAGGTACAGTTCTCCATTTTTTTTCTTTTTTTGCATGAAACATTTTTAGGACTTTTTGTCATGGCCATTTCTGTCACCCTCCCCAATATATTTATGTAAATACTTTTTCCTTTGTATGCTTGAATGCCTTTCCATAAAAATATTTATATTATTGAGTAAATCTCTTGCTTACAGTTAATTAAGAAATTATGTCAACAGAGGCAGAAAGTTGTCACCAAACAAGGGTCTCCTGCAGTCAGAGTGCCATAGCTAATGTTAAGGCATCTATTTAAAATAAATGTAAAAGCAAAGCAGACACACTCTGAATGTGAGGCATGCATGCAACAGTGCTCCCTTCAGTGACCCCTACATTTCCTGCATGGGGGGATTAATTATGCTGATGCCCCCCTGCCTTTCCCGGTACATTACTGCAATGTGTTCAAAAGAGCTGTATTGTACATGCAGCTCATGAATGAATCCCTACATTTCAGTCACCCCCTCACTCCCTGTGTCCAAATGTGAGCTGCTCTCCATCTGGAGTAAGGAAGGGAATATCTTTCCTATCTAGATGACAGCTGTGAAATACGTTGCTCTGTCTTTCCAGTTTAGTCTGCAATCTTCCTTTGAATTTTGGGATCCACTCCAATTTTGCAGCACTTTAGATGTTGCAATGATGGCTGTTCAGTGACAGCTGCTATAAGAAGCCCTAATACAGATGAATCATTTTTCTCCATTCACTCCAATTTCTTGGGTTTGCTTGCTTTTATTGAACCTTCATTTTCAAACAGTGTGTGCCATCTTTTCCTTTTCCCAAGGATCCATGTAGGATCAGATTGGAGATCCTAGCAATGTAATACCCTGCCTAAAACAGGTTCTTCAAAAGAAAGCAAAACTCCCATTTGGCAGACTTGTAATTAAATATGCCTTTGCGGGCAAATTTTCTGAAACTACTAACAGCTCTATTGAATTTTAGATAAAGAGAATATAAATTTTATATAAAGAAGACATAAATTTTATAGAAAAAAGGATACAAGTTTGTGGGCCAATGCTGCACATTCTTTATATTTTGCAATGAAGTAGCAACAAAAAATACTAATTCAGAGAAACATGTAGTGTTTCTTTTCAAAATGGTTTTATTTTCTGCCTTTGCAAGCCAATAAGTTAAGTTCCACCATATTAGTTGTATTTCTTCAGTTCGTCTTTAACTTCTGAAAATTAGAAATCATCCTTCCTTGTCATTTTTACTTTAAGGGAACTAGACTGATTGAGCAGCTTCAATACGTGTAGATGCTTTAGCTTCTGCCAACATCACTTTGCTATGAGCAGAGTTTCAGAAAAAAAATCCATCTTCTTGTTAGGAAATATAATTGGTGCCAAGCATGTGCTGCATATACCTCTTTCTGCTGTCTGCTTACCATCAGATAACACAGAAGACTGGAAAGAGCCCAGCTGAGAACTACGGTGCACAAAAAATTGATCTAATCAGAAAACCTGCCAAGAAATCAAGAGTCGCCCCTGTTGCCTCCACCTGTCTGCAAACAATGTTTCTTCTGCTTTCATTCTTTTTAGTCTTCCCCATAGCCATCTTCCATGGACTGCATTTTGAACCCAGATTTAACTCTTTGTTGCCAAAAGATCACTTCTCTCTTGACTTCCTTTTGTGCTTGCCTCCCTCCTTTCCCTAGGTATGTTCTCATCTGGTGTGCAGTGTAATTGCAGTCTTATTTCAGACAGTTTTTACTCTTGTATTTTGCTTGCTGAATTCCATCCGAACTCCCCTGTTCCCTGTGAATGCAGTGCTGAAGCGCTACCCTGTTATTCTCTCCATTTCATGCTCTTCCCTCTTCACACTCAGTACTGCAGCTGGTAGCATTATGTGATACAAATAAAATAACTGATTAACTGATTAGCTCTTTTCTCTCTTTGTGAAACAGTTATATAAACTGATTCTCTTTGTTGTCAATTTATACATAAGCCTTTGCTGAGTAGTTGAGAAACATATTTTCTAGACTGTGGGTACTTCACAAACTGCTTACTTTGATTATTAGCTTTTCAGTCTGTGATTAGTCATCTAAATCACAGGGTATCAGTATTGCCAACTTTAAGCATTACAGAATCATGAGTCAGCCTCAGAAAATCATAGGATTGTTTAAAAATTGTGTCCTTTTTTCCTATTAAAATACTTTTGCTATTTGGATTTCATTTGGCTTTTGAGCCTTTAAATTATATTTGCTTTAAATTTCTTTGCAAGTTTGGATACGAACACTTTTTTGTAAAGGAAGTTCATTTATCCTGATCTAGTGATCTCAATCTTCAAGAAGAAATTAGGGAAAATAAAATAATATAAAAAGAGTTGGCAGTGATATACCATATTTTCTGTTATCTTATTGAATGACTGAAAATTCTTACATAGACAATGAGGAATACCAAATAAAGATGACTAGAGATAGCAATTTTCCGTATTTATTTAAATTCAAACAATTTAACACCTCCATACTAAGAAGTGTTAGGCTCCAGCTTTATTAATTGTGTCCCTGCAGCCTTTGGAAGAAAAACAGAGGTGCATATAGCAGGCCAACTAACTCATATTGGCAATAACTCAAGCAACAGAAAAATCTGTGCCACACTTACAGAAAACCACAAGATTTTTGTATAAATGCAGGTATTTATGTGCAAAGATAATCTTTGTAGTGATGAGCTGACATTCTTGAACTGTAAAATCACCCAAGCATTTTTGTGCTTTAATGTTGGCAAAGAATTCTCCTAGATCAGGGGTGACCAAGCCATGATCTGCTTACTAGGGCAGCTCACACCATCCTCTCCTGATGGGCACCTTCCAATAGTGGTTTGGGAATCAACTGTGCACCAGATATCCACTTTGTTCCCAGTCATGTCTCTCACACCTATGGTCCTTGTGGAAAAAATGACTTTTGCTGCCACCAGAACCGACTGTCTCGCTTGTGGCCCCCCTCGGTTTGAAGGCAGCAGACAGAGGGTTTCTGAGTTTCTTGGTTTGATGGCACAGACAGGCAATGTCTAGGTTTCAAGTTCGACAAGCAGACAGAAGGCTACTGGACAAATAGCCAATTTTTATCTTGCTTGTTCTCCTCACCACTTTTCCAAGCTGCTAATCGCCTGCATCCCACTTGGGTATTAGTGGAGGAGCACAAAAGGGCAAAATCTGCAAACCCTTTAAATATGACTGTGAGGCAGCTGTCAGTTCTAAATTCTGTTACCTTTTGCTGTTGCTCATTACAAATCATAAGTGTCTCTTGTCTAGGAGGAAGTGTCTATACAAAGTCACCATTACAGCAAGTAATCTAAGTAGAAGTAATAGGAAGTTGCATGAAAGCATGGTAAATGTCATATCTGATTTATCTTACATTCCTTATAAGCAATACCACGTGCAGCTTGGTTAAAGGCACAAAACCTGAGATGAACAGTTTAAATCCAATGGAAGGCTTCATCTTTCTCATTGCTGGCTCCTCTGCACTAAGTCCTTTGACTCACACAGATATCTTTCTTATCATAGTCCCCTAATCCCAAACTGGTGATTGTTTCCAAAACTAGTTTTCTCTTCTTATTTTCAATACCAGTTTCTTTAGAAGATAGACCTCTGGACAATTTTAGAGAATGATTAATACTACCTTTGAAACACCTAAGTGTCTACTTCCTTTAATCTACCTTGGAAACAAACTGCATCTAGGTTTTGAATCAGACCTCTTGCTTCATCCCCCTAAGGCTTCCCCCCGACACCCCTTCCCTGTCCCTCATCCCATCTCTTTTTTAGAAACAGGAGTTATGAGCAGTTCCTCATAGGTTTTGAAGGTGTTGCAGCATAGTATACCCATCCAGCAAAGAAACTCAAGGTAGTCTATCCTAGTAATGGACAAGCCCTCACTATACCTATATCTAGAAGTATGCCAGTACAGGCCAGTGTAAGTCATATTGTGGTAGATATAAGAAAACATGACAGTAATATTTTTTGAAAACCATTTGGCATACCTGTGTCACATATAATGAAAATTTCAACCTTTTATTTGGTCAAAACTGAAAATTCTGAAGATTTGTTTCTATCCTGAATGGATATCCAGTAGAGTATTAATCAGCTTCTCAGTATTCTCTCTCTTCTGTTCTCCAGCAGATCTTTTCTCTCCCTGCCACTTACTTTGCTTTAGCAGAGACAACAGTAGTCCCTGTAGGTAATTCTAGCTAGATCTCACCTCCCAAGACCTTCTGTTTACTGCAAGGCTCAACAATAGCAACCTTTTGGAAGAATTGTATATCCCACTATTTCTGCCATTTGTGCTAGAGCAAATTGTGGTTATCTCTGTGTCCATCCCCACAAAGACAGGCAGCTGGACATTTTCACCACAAGTTAAGCACTCATTAAGGTTGCAGCAGTCATAAACAAGCTACTCTGAAGCTTGAGAAACTTTGAAGCTACACTGTACAAAAGCTGCTGATGCAAGCGATACAGGCAGGGAGACATCTCCATCTGTCTCAGCTCTTGGTAGTGGTTTTTAGAGGGCAGCAGATGCTATCCCTGTAGCATCTTTTCTCTCTTTATTTGTAAGACATCAGACTAAGGAAAGACAAAACCCAGTATCAGGACTTGGGGCTGTGCTTACATAGCAAAGCCAGCACTCTTTTGGAACTGTGGTCTCCTGATAGGCTCCAAAATTAGCTATTGCTTCCCTGCACTGTCCACAGACACCGGGTCTATCCTCAGATCTTGCTTTGTTGCTCGATCTGCTCATCCTTCTGCAGCCACTGCCTGTTTTACAGTTCTCTGCAGGCAGATCCCTGTCGAGTTTTCACCCAGCTCTGAGGCATTCTTGCTGTCTGACAGAGTGCAATGCCTCCTGGCACACCTTGCCCAGTTGTTGCTTGCTGTGAAAGTCAGGGATTGCCCATGCTGCACCAGGAGAAGAGGCAGCTTGGCTGCTGCTGTTCTCCTCCAAAGTACTGTCAGAGTGGTGGCACCTGAGCTAGCTTGGAGTCAGTCAGAAATTTGTACTATGAACATCTCCCCAGTGGCTTCTCTCCCTCTTGTTTGCATATCAGCTTTGTTTTTTACTTTGCAGCACATTTTATTCCCAATACTTGCCTAGACCAGATATCTCCTCCAGGCTCCTTGATGGCATTTGCAAATGCTGTAGTACAATAGCCTCCTATCCACCCCATGCATTTCTTTTCAGTGATTTATCTCAGCAGCCTTTCCACATGACTTGCATGAGTAACTTACCTATCCTGTTGAGTTCATGCAGAAGCTACTATCAAAAAGAAGTAACCAAAGTACTTATTTCCAGGCAATATGCAGGAATGGAAGGGCTAAAGATGCTACACTTCTAAAAGCATAAGCTCAAAGTGTTCAAAGTGTCAGTGCTGAAAGTGTCCCTGTTGAAACATCACTATGGATTCATAAAATTTCCCTTTGAAATCGGTGTGAGGTGTGTGTCAGTAGGGACTGCAAAGGATGCTAAAAGTAAATATAGCCAAGAGACCTTCTTTGGGCACATTTGAACTGGGGAATTTTGGAGCATTTCCCAGTTCCTTCAAGTGAGTACTTAGGCCAGACTATCAGTGTTTGTTGAACAGAAACACAAACACATCAGTAGCAAGTGAGCCATCATGTGTTCCTCTGTGCTCTCCCATCTGGAGCATGGGATCAGAATGTCTGTAATAATTTCAGTGAATTTTTGAGAGAAAAGAAGAAAGAAAGAAAAGCAGAGTTCTCTCTGCTCAGTTCTCTATGGATAACACATATTAAAAATGCAGCTGCCCACAGGGCTTTGGATCAGACTGGATCTGAAACAAAGAATTGTTAAGGATGCTTTAAAGAATTGTTCCTCATTTCCTCTTCCAGATAACTATCTACTTTAAAAAAAATTAAAAGTGACTCTGGTGGGTCACTTCTAGCACACAATATTCTATGATTCAATGATGACTGATTTTAACCATGTGTTATTGTTATTAAAGAAATAGGCACCAGGTACATTAGATTTTTTGTAAGTACATTGTAAGGTTCCAGAAACAAAGCAGCTCGGGAAAAAAGAGGCAAAGCAATAATGATTAGACTAAGAGTAGTGCTTTTGTAGTATATGTAATGGCTTGTTTCAAAGCATGAGGGAGTCCTGTAAATCCCTGGGCATGTGGAAAATAGCACATTAATGCAAGGCCATAGTGATAATCTATAATGACAGAATAAGAGAGCAAGTATATTTATTTTAATGTGATTATACTTAGTGAAAAATAACACTTCTTGATGCCAAAGTACAAAGAGCAAAATGTTATTCCATTGCCAGAATTTCATAAGATACTGTGAATTTATCTGCAAATGAGTCCATATACTACAGCATCTAATATTAAATTAAAGAACTAACTGCCTATAGAAGAATGATCTTCGTGTGTGGTACAAGAACAAGACCAGCTTTGGAGTAGCTGACTTAGGAAAGATGTTAGGCAAGTGCAGCCAGGGAAATTCAGTTAAGATTTTTGGGTCCAGATCCAAAAGGATCTTAAGTCAGGTGACTGCTTCTGAGAGCTGAAGTCAGAGGGTATATCTAAGCCCCAGCTTAGTTTGAAGTTTCTTCTGTCCCTGGCAGCCGAAGAAGTCTAATTTTCAGCCCCTGGAGGTATAAACATGAGTCATAATAGCTCTTGTAACTTTTATGGATGATTTTAGTGAAGAAAAACTCTGCACTGTGTTTCTTTTGAAATTTGGCTACTCTCCAGGAGAAGATAAGGAGATTTTTCTGTCTGTTCAGGGCTCTCCTCTGGGAGAAAATGCATGTAGTTCTGATCCCTGATTCCAGCACTGGCTTGGTTATTTTTATTTAGATGGTCACCAACCAAAATCTGGAAGCCATCCAGGGAAATTTCTCTGCTGCAGAAATTCTCTCTAAATTAAAAAGCAGGGAACTGCTGTAACAAGTCATGCCTAGTCCTTATCCTGTCCAGTGTTTCTCACCTATGGGGTACATCTTCTCCATGTAGCAGTTTGCTCACTATCTCTGCACTGAGAGCTAAATGACAGAAACACTATCACAAATAGCAGACTTCACATAAATAAAGGCTTTTAGTGGCATGACAGTTTTATAACATCACCCACATTTCATAAACTGCATATGAATTCCTCTAGCAGTCTCATGAGGGACGTCCTCTTTGTCAGACAAAACTTCCAAACTCCATTTATGCTTACAAAGCATAAGAGAAATTTTCACATGAAGGAATCATTCATGCAGGATAGTTTCACTGTCCTGGGGGACTGAAAAATTTAGGTGTGTTTTAAGGAGAAATGACAGCCTTACTAGTGGGCAAAGGTAATTCTCTGGAAACTTGATTTTTAGTTTGAAACTTTTGAAAAACCATTGTTATTGGTTATATCAGTAGTTTGAGAAACGACCTTTGTACCCATCAAAGTGTAGCTGACAGTGTGAGGACTCCAACGTGGATTCATCCTAGGAGTGCTTGATGCCATCAGATCCAGTTGCTGCTTTTCATGTCACTGAGTAAAAAGGTTCAGCTGAAAATTCTCCTGACTCTAGTCTCCAATTCTCACAAACTAAGATTTTCCCTTCCTGTTACATTTTGATGTTTTAAGTTTAAGCTCTCTTAACTTTCTCTCAAAAGAAGACATGCCTATCTGCTCAGATAGGTAAGAGGGTCCCTGCCCTGGTCTGCTTCTGCTTGCCTGCTGTTCTTAGCTTCCCACTGAGATTATGGACCCCTCAGTTCTGGACCTGTCCTCTCTAAAGGGCTTGGTTTAACTTTTAAACATCTAAGAAAACTGTTTACTGTTGAAATTGGCTGTTGGTAAACTTGGGGTGAGCTCCGAAGAGAGCACTGACCTCCTCCGTCTGCTGGCACAAGATGAGGGCATTCTCCTCTGCCTCATGTCCCCCTCATCCCTGGGTGTGCAGTTCTCCTCTCTGTCTGAAGCTAGGATCTAGCTCAATATGCCAGCAAAAATTAAGTTTTTAAAAATTCATTTATTTCTGCATTTGTTTTCTGCCAGCTCAGCAAACTGAATGGGCTGGGCATTGGGCAAGATAAGCAGCCAAATGGGCATGTGAGAAGGTGCCTCAGCAGTGGGCAGGAGTGGACAGCCTCTTCTGATGGCATCATCTCATGGATTTTAGTCACCTTCCAGCTCTCTGTGCTGCAAATAGGGCCTGCTTGGCAGCAGCTGCTGCGTGCTCTGATCACAGGTGTGATTTCTGCAACAAGGACACTGTGGGTCATGAGGAGCAGGAACCACAGCAGCCTTCCCAAGGCAGATCATCCCCAAGGCTGCATGTGGACCCCTCTTTGTTTTCTTTTATCCTGTACAACCAATTCACAGGGATGAACACGTTTTTAGTGGACTTTGTAAAAACAGCATTCAAAATAAGCCACAAGTTACAATGACACATTCCAAATGCTATTTTGGATGGATCGAGGTACAGAAGGATAATTCTGGAGAAGGAGGATCAGCAGGTGAAAACAGTGAAGCTGTAATGAAATTGATAGACTTAATTATAGTATTTGCTTCTGTGAAAGCTATAATGTAGTCTAATCAGTTAAAAAATGTGGGAAGATGAAGGAGTTACTGTTTTTTGAAGGAGTTACTGTCTATTTACACTACTACTTTAAGGGTTTATTAAATAAAATATCTAGGATACTGTGTTAAATGTAAAGGTGTATATGGAAATATATGAGCTAATTACATGTTTGGAAAAAAACACATGAAATATCAGAAAGCATGAAAAATTCTGGTGTTTTAGGTTGTGCATTTGCATTTTATGTGCTCCTCTGGTTTACCTAATCATCTCCCCTTGAAAAAATCCCACCACTAGTCTGTTGTAGTATCCTTCCCCATAGTAAATCCAAAATGTCCTGTGTAAACTCAAAGAACAAAAGGTTATTATTACTAGCTGTTACCGTAAGAAATGTAAACAGTAAAGTATTTATACTGTGAAAGACTACTGTGTTACTTTGAATCATTTAGATGAATTTTAGTGCTCTAGTTGTTTCTGGTAAAGACTTTTGTATCACTTAATAGGGCCAAGTTTGACCATTGAATTATTTGATCTTTACAACTGTTTTTTTTTTTTTTTTTCTTTTTTTGTGCTTGTGGTGTGGGGCAAAGCAGCAGGGAACAAAGCATTTTTTCTCAGATCCCAAGAGTGATGTGCAGGTTTTATTTTCTGTTTTGCATTTCCTGTGTTGTAACTCTTCAGAGTAGGGCCAAATTACAATCTCATTTGCATTAGTTATATAATTAAATGTAACTAGCATTAGTCTAAAAATTATAAATAAGTCAAATCCAACTTCTTGGCCCTTGTTTTTTATTTTAGTAAAAAACTTCAGAGTAAAAACTATAAACACATGTATGGGAACATACACTATATATTCCTGTTTTCCTTTATACCCTTGGCAAAGCCTATACTCTTATTCCAAACCCACCTGCTCCAGTGTAGCTGAGTCAGCAGAAGTCTTGCTGTTGGTGCAGTTCCAGAGTTGTGGAGCAACCTCAAGGGACTGCTTCTGCCTTAGTGACTTTTCCTCATTCTTTTTTCAAAATAGAAGATATTGACCAAGTCAACCAGTAGTTGTAATCTACAACCAATTAGTTGTAATCTTCTGGTGTCCAGTCTGATCTCTCTCTCAGCAAAAGACTCCAACAATGTCACAGGTGTAATAAACCATGTTTAGGGTACAGCAGGACAGGCTGGGATGTAGAGTGTGATGCAGGGAATGCCACATATATAAACTGCATGGGAGCTGATGACAGCACCATAGCTATCGATGCAAATCCAATGGTAACAAATGGGGACATTGTTTATCCTTTGTATTTTGTTAATTTTCACGTTAAATTTTTCAGCTGAAATACTCATTGGTTTTGAAGTTATGACCCAAATGTATATATAGCAAATGTTATTAGATTCACTAATTTAAATGTTTATAATTTAATAACAGATCTAGTAGTGATTATGTCTATGCTGCAACCGAACAAAATAATTAAGTATATAGCTTGCAGATCAAATGTGGACATACTGCTGAATCAGAGCTTGACTTGTGAATGGACATTTATCACAACAAAATACTGAACTACAATAAACATCTGTGTGCCAAGTCAAAGAGCAAACATACATGACCCCTGGAGTATTTATTTCATTATTCTGAGGCCAATTAATGCTATTTTGTTTTGTTTCCTCAAGTTATATGTAAATTTTTGTGACTCTTACAGTGTTCTGCCCTTATTCTACTGATACCTCAAAGGCTTATTACGTTTTTCACCCCTAATCACATTCAGACTTTCAGTTTTCCATGGTTTTAAATCTGATTTCCAGCAAAGAATGCCAAGAGTCTGTTTTCCATTTCCAATTGTTTGAATTCATAGTTACAAAGAATGACAAGCACACAGTACATGTCATGAGGAAGCCAGCACTGAAGAGGGGACCAGCATTCGTACTATTTTCTTTGTGATCAAGAGTAGACCATGTCATACCCATGCATTTGAAGAGGCTTCAGCATGAATTAATTATTAGTTCAAACAAGTGAATACAAAGAAGGTCTTCAAACATATTTTCATCAGTAACACAGTGTAAATATTACCTTCTATTATCATGTACATAATTTTGCTATTCTTCCTGGTCTTGTTATTTTAAATATGAAAAACTATGGACAGCAAACAGCAGGTTGCCTTTGAAAGGTAGTAAGCATTTACTTATCTGCCTCAAAAATCAGTATGGAATTTAAAGGAGCATCCTTTCCTGAAGATGGGTCAAAGGAAAATACCCACAGGTACTGAAATAGTAGTTTATTTTATCTAACAATTTTCCCCTCTCATTTGCATTGATATGAATTTCCACACTATGTCACATAACAATAATGTTTCTGTTCTAGTTCACAGATCACAATATCTTCTCTTGGTGTTTAAATGAGAGCCACAAAATGAATTGCCACTTTCTCCAAGCACTCCAAACAGCAAATTAGTTGCAGTTACCTCAGGGCTTTTTGTGTGTTTGAATAACAAAAACTCATCAATCTAAGGCAGTCTGAAATTCAGTAGGATATTGCATTAGTTGTACAGAACATTTGTGTAAATAAACAGGCTACTTATACTTTGGAATCTTGTCTGTGTCAAAACATTTTTGGTAGCTTTTTTAATAGTGTTTTGGCTAGAATAAACAATGCAAATGCTGAGTGGCAGAGCTCTTTAGTCTTTCATCACACCAGTGCAACTGGGACAGACTCAGGAAATTTCATTACTAATTGTAGATTCTGGTTTGAAGAAAATAAATTGATAGTGTTTACCAGTCATGAGGTAACATCAGTGATGTTGTATATGAAGATGGGATGACCCATGAGAATAATTAAAACACTGAAAAAGGAAATTATGTCGGTGGAGATGGCTTGTCTACTAGTCAGGTGCTCATTCTTTAATATTTTCAGCAGCCTAGACTTGTCAAGCAGACTGATTATATAGTTCAGCATTGTGTGACTTAACCTTTTGTTCTTGAGAGGTGACATTTCCTTGAAAGCAACATGAAATGAAGAATTAAAAACAAACAAGCTGAAAACAATCAATTTTCAACTGGATAGTCAAGACAGGAAGAAAATAAAAGCTTCTAAAACTACATTTACTTTAGCTTGTAGTTAAGGAAACCGATACATAAAAGGTCATTCCACATGTACATTTACCAACAAAACAATGCTCCTGTACACTTGCACCAGTTCTTGTGCTTATTTCTCTGATGCTAAATGAAAACTCTAGAAGCATCATTAAAAAAAAAAAAAAAAAACAAACTGGAAAAAGTTTGTCCTAGTCAAAGAACTATTTAAATTTGTACAGCCTCACTACCCCTTGCAAGCCTTATAAGACCCCCAAAATGTAGAGAGATAAAGCAAAGTGTTAATTGTTAATAATTTCTTTATAGGGGAGTACTAAGTGTGTTGTCCAGGGATGTAGTTAGTAGCACAGATCCAAATACTCCTCTGATTATTTTCAGTTCTTCCCCACTCCAGTCCTCTAAAACTGGGGACATTTTTCTATGAAAGCAATTCTGCTTTGTACAAAATACTTAAATGGGTATTACCAAAGACGCAGGAACTTCTCTCCTTTTTTTTATTTTTTAATTTTTTTTTTCTTTCAAGACCTCTGACAGCTAAATTTTAGAGCTCTTTGTGGTCTGAGTAACATTAGTAAATTTTTCTAACTGTGCAAAATGAAGAAAATCTTCATCAGAGAAGATGAATGTTATCTCACAATAACTGCTCCTGGCAGCCATTTAGAAGATAAGATTCTCCCATCTCCATTTGTCAGATACTTGATTTGCAGCTCAATCTCCAGTACTGTAGATAAGCTGTGCCTCTATTGCCTGTCTCTCAAGAGGTGAGACAGCACTGTCATCTCCAGTGCTCAGTGTTAAGATTATCCCCAAGAGTGTATCAGGCATTTTATGACAGCCAGCTTAGTAACACTCCTGGGGATTCCCCAAGCTCCCCTCACTCCTCCCACTGCACTGGAGGAGCATCAACTGCAGAGAAATACACATTTGTTTGTGTTTTACCTCCGTCTTCCCACCCTAACAGGCATCAAAAATACCCTTTCTCTGTGTGCAGCTTTGGATCACCTAGTGGTATGTACACACTAAACTGATCAAAGATTAGAGCAATGCATTGAAGCAGCATAGTTTGAACAGTACGGTATCATCAACTCACAGATTAAAACTGCCCTACCACTCTTCCAGTTTTGAAATCTCAAAAACTGACTGCACAAATGATGATCTCCCTCCTTAAAAATCACCACCAGAAGCATAACTGTTTAACTGGTACTGAAAAAATTATAACCTGCTTACTGAGACCTATCCTTGTTTTATCCCACCTTCAGCAAAATCTCTCCAGACCACTGGGGCTTGCAATAAACTATCGCATTGTTCAACATTGAATGAAATGTAGGTAATATTTCTGTCTTAAAGAGAAAGCTATTATTTCCATAAGAAAGCCTGCTCACTGAGGAAGGAGATGTGGGTAGTCACTTTGGGTTCTGAAATCTATATCCCCCTGTGCTATCAAACATTGCCAAGGGCATGAATGAGGCACAGGCATCCTTCTCTGTTTGTTCTCTTTGCATGAAAGAATTGTATACCCTAAATCTATGAAGTAAGTATTCCTAAAAATAATTCATCCTTCTCTGGTTTTCTGCTGTCACTTGCAGATGTCCATCAGGAGTGAAATGTCTCAGTTCTGCCTATGCATGAGTTCTGTAGTGTGCTGCTGCTTTAGTTTGTGTGTTGGGCCAAAAGGTGACTAATGGACTTGACTTTCATATCACAACAAAGCAGCTGCTGGGAAAATTATGCCTGGTAATTTTCAGGGCAACTTTTGCCTGGGCAGGGAAAATGGCTAGGTGAAATATCAGACATCTGATTCATCTCAGTGGGTCTCCCACCAATGATAAAGTGCTAGTTACATCTAGAGTCTCAACTTCTCCAAAGTGACAAACGTATAAAAACCTTGTTTGACATGCAATACTAAATAATATTTGCAGACTCTGGTCCTTACACAGTGGAGACTTTTTTCCCCCCATTTATATAGGTGATGTCTATTTTTAGCTATTAATAAATTTGGAATTTGATTTATCAAGTGGTTTCTAAAATCCAAACTACTAATAAATTATAAACCGTTAAGTAACTTCCTGGATAGTTGAAGTAATGACTCACAACTTCTGGTAAGAGCAGAAGGAAAGCAGGAAAGATCTGTGATACCAGCACCATAAATGCTGGTATAAGTAAACAGCTAGGATGTTTCCTTTCTTATTTTTGTTGTGGTAACTTTTATACTTAAAACATCCTCTTTTACCTTGTTCATAATTTTTGAACTGTATGTCTTTGTATCTATGTAACTCCTACACATTCTACACAGTAGAATAAAGCAGGCCATTGTTGCCAAGTCCTAGCACAAAACCATAAACTTTAATTTTTAATGACAATTAGTTTCTTTGTAACAAAGATGCATGGAAGGACTATTACTCTATTTTACATGTTTAATGGATTTGTTTCTGCAGTTCAAGTATAGGCATCAAAATATTTAAAATCCATATGCTTCACACATAAATCTTAAGTACAATTCCAGAGCAGCAAGGAGAAATACCACCTGGTATTCCCCTGCTATTCTCCCAGACTAAAACCTGAGAGGGCTCAAGCCATGGCTGGCTTTGTTAATGGTGTGTGGGTGAGATGGAAGCAAGGAAACATCCCACATCTCTAACAAAATCTTTGAGGAGCCACATGCTGCCCTGTGAGGTACCAGGGGCATGGTGAAGGTTGGGGCCACCAGGCGTAACCCTATCCCTGATGGTGGGGCACCTCTACTTCTCCAGCTCTGGTTTTGGTGTGCTCACTGGAGACCATTCCTGAGAGAAAGAGTTTTTTTCCACCCTGTGGGTGTGCTGCAGGCTATTGCAGCCCAGCTCAGCTCTGCTTGGCAGGGATTCAGCCCTTTGGAAAGAGTAGGTAGGCATGTAGGATCCAAAATGTCCAATAAGGAGGACTATGACTTCTACTCAGGAGAAATAAAAGAGAAAACTGTCAGGGACAGTAGCAGTGGTATCTGCAGTGCATAGCATGTGTGTGTGTGCTGACAGTCTGTCAGATGAGTTACAAGTGTGGGGAGGTAGCCAGGACCTATCTGCTAAAGGGCTTAAAATTCCTCAGCCTGAAAATAATTGCTGTGATTTCCTTTAGCCTTGCTCTATACTTTTACCTGCACCTTTTTGGTGTGTAGCCTGAGGGTATGGCAGTGACAAGAGTAACACCAAGGTGTCCTTTTGCCAAAGGACTACCTCTGTCCTGCCACTGTAATACCATCCTCTTCAACTAGGAGACTTTGCAGTCTAGGCATTGCAAGGCCTGCCCATACATGCTTTGTATCTTAATAGACTAGTGCAGGGGGAAGAAAAGGAGCTGTTGCTTTGCTTTGTATTTCAGAGAGTGAAAATGAAGATGTTTGTTCTGTTCCAATATTTGTATAGCAAGCTCTAGAATTTGTATTTGTTCAAAATTCAATCAGATGCTGTAGTGAGTTGACCTTGTCTGGGTTCCAGATGCCTACTAAGTTGCTCTATCACTTCCTTTCCCAGTGGGACAGGGGAGAGAATAAGATGGAGAGCAACCAGTGGGTGAGATAAGCCAGTTTTATTACAGAGAAAGAAAGAAAGAAAGAAAGAAAGAAAGAAAGAAAGAAAGAAAGAAAGAAAGAAAGAAAGAAAGAAAGAAAGAAAGAAAGAAAGAAAGAAAGAAAGAAAGAAAGAAAGAAAGAAAGAAAGAAAGAACGAGAAAGAGAATGAGAAAGAAAGGAGAAAAAAAGAAAGAATGAGAAAGAAAGAATGAGAAAAAAAGAAAGAAAGAAAGAGACAGAGAGAAATAGAAACAAAGAAAGAAAAAGGAACAAAGAAAGAAAGAAAGAAAGAAAGAAAGAAAGAAAGAAAGAAAAAAGAGAGAGACAGAAAGAAATAGGAAAAAAGAAAGAAAAAGGAAGAAAGAAAGAAAGAAAGAAAGAAAGAAAGAAAGAAAGAAAGAAAGAAAGAAAGAAAGAAAGAAAGAAAGAAAGAAAGAAAGAAAGAAAGAAAGAAAGAAAGAAAAAAAAAAAAAAAAAAAAAAAGAAAGAAAGAAAAAAAGAAAAAAAAGAAAAGAAAGAAAGAAAGAAAGAAAGAGAAAGAAAGAACGAGAAAGAAAGAAAGAGAAAGAAAGAAAGAACAAGAAAGAAAGAAAGAGAAAGAAAGAATGAATGCGAAAGAAAGAAAGAATGAGAAAGAAAGAAAGAAAGAAAGAAAGAGAACGAGAAAGAAAGAATGACAAAGAATGAGAAAGAAAGAAAGAAAGAAAGAACAAGAAAGAGAAAGAACGAGAAAGAAAGAAAGAAAGGACGAGAAAGAAAGAACAAAAAAGAAAGAAAAAGATAGAATGAGAAAGAAAGAAAGAAAGAAAGAAAGAAAGAAAGAAAGAAAGAAAGAAGAAAGAAAGAAAGAAAGAAAGAAAGAAAGAAAGAAAGAAAGAAAGAAAGAAAGAAAGAAAGAAAGAAAGAAAGAAAGAAAGAAAGAAAGAAAGAAAGAAAGAAAGAAAGAAAGAAAGAAAGAAAGAAAGAAAGAAGAAAAAGAAAGAAAGAAAGAAAGAAAGAAAGAAAGAAAGAAAGAAAGAAAGAAAGAAAGAGTCTGCATGCACGTAAGCAAAGGGAAAAGTCAATCTCTACTTCCCATCAGCAGGTTATGTTTGGACACTTCCTGGGAAGCAGGACTTCAGCACACGTAATGGTTGCTCTGGGAGGCAAACTCTGTAGAAACACGAATGCCCTTCCTCCTCCCTCCCTTAGCTTTTATATCTGAGCTGATGCCATCTGGTATGGAATATCCCTTTGATAATTTGGGTCAGCTGGTCTGGCTGTGTCCCTTCCCAGGATCTTGCTCACTCCCATCGCGTTGATGAGGGAAGGGATGGCAGAGGGGCAGTGCTGCTCGGCAGTAGCCAAAACACTGGTGTGTCATCAACACCCATCCAGCTACCAATGCAAAGCACAGCACTGTGAGGGCTGTGAACTTCACCTCAGTTAGACCCAATACAGATGCTTAAAGATAAATCATAGCAGCTCAGTTAAGATTTCATAAGCAATTTCCTGGGCGAAATAATTCTCCACACCTTACTCGCCCACAAATTAAGCAATTATAGCCTGGGGTGACTAGTAACTTTTGAAGGAACACCTGTCTTTAGCTGCCTTCTTAAGCTGCTATGATTCTATATGGCTTTTGGGTTTTGCAGGTGGATGTAAATGTACTCACTATTCAAATTTAAGATTCATTAGTAAAAATAGAAATTGCATATGTCAAAACTATATTTGAAGGAGGATAGAGGAGCTGATGCATTTTAATTTTATATTTTACAGTGATATTAGACTGTATCGGTACATTAAATCTAATTTATTAGAACTGTGGAATAACTTAGGTTGGAAGTGACTTCTAGAGATCATCAAATCCAAGCCTCTTCTCAGTGCAGGCTACTTTCAAAGTTAGAGCAGGTTTCTCAGGGCTCTTTCATCTGAGTTTTGAAAATCTTCAAGGATGAAGATTCCACAGGAAAAAAATCTCTGGCATATATTTAGCCTTCTCTTCTCTTTCTCAGGATCCCCCTACCTCTTGCCCTGAGAAGGTGACCACTTTCCATGACAGAGAGAACTCACAGTCATCACCCTTGTACCCTTTGGTTGTATTCTATCCAGCCCCATGTATTTGCTATATCCAGTTAACTGAAGTGTTCCCCTCCTTGATCCTCCTGGATGTGCAGCTCAGGGGTGTAATGCAGGGGCTGGCTGAACCTCTGCAAGTGCTGTAGGACATGCAGGAGCTGGGGTCCAGGCAAGCAGCAAACTCCTGAGATAGCTGGTCTGGCCATCCCTTCTTCACCACAAGATGATGAAGCAGTGACCCTTGAAGGGGGAATAACACGCTCTGACTCCATGTTGTAGAAGGCTGAATAAATTGTTTTTATTAAGCTAAATTATATTACATTTATACTACACTAGAACTATATAATACTAAAAAGATACTAGAAGAAAAACCCGTGACTTTCTCTAGACAGTCGCGACACAGTTTTTACTCAACTGGTTAATTAATCAAAATACCTATCACCAGTGTCGGATTAACAACTCACTATTTGCTAAACAATTTTTATAACACATTCCATATGTGCTAAACAACAGGTGCAGCAAATAGAGATAAGAACTGTATTCTTCTTTCTCTGAGCTTTCTCACTGTGTCTCACAGCTTCCCAGGAAAAATTCTGGGAGAGAGAATCATGTCTCTCTCTGTTCAGAAAATGTGAATACCACAAGATGAAGCTTGGGTTCTTACCTCTGCAGAGTCCCTGTGGAATGTTGTGGCTGACTGTTGGACTATTAGTGATCTGCCACAGTTATTTCTGTGCCCATGATCCACATGATCCTATCATGCCAGAGACAGGATGTCTTCCATCCAGGCTATTGACATTAGGTAGGAGATGTCAGTGTTGCTCATGATGGTAAGAGATAGAAGAAATGTTCATAATTTCTATTTTACACCAAGACTTGTTTCTCGGGTACAGTCTCAGGGAAGTGAATTTGTTTATTTTGGTTGCTAAATGTATGCAATGACTGTATATCTGATCACAAAATCACAGGATCAAATAGGTTGGAAAAGACCTCTGAGATCACGGAATCCAACCCATGACCTAACACCACCTTGTCAACCAGACCATGGCACAGAGTGCCACATCCAGTCTTTTCTTAAACACCTCTAGGGACTCTGACTCCACCACCTCCCTGGCATTCCAATGCCAAATCACCCTTTCTGAGGAGAACTTCTTCCTAATTTCCAACCTAAACTTCCCTTGATGCAGCTTAAGTCTCTGTTGCCTGGGAAAAGAAACCAACAAGTTGACACTTGTTGCCTGGGAGAAGAGACCAACCCCCACCTGGCTGCAACCTCCTTTCAGGCACCTGTAGAGAGTGATAAGGTCTCCCCTGAACCTCCTCTTCTTCAGGCTAAACAACCCCAGTTCCCTGAGCCAATCCTCAGAGGACTTGTGTTCCAGGCTTTTCACCAGCCTAGCTGCCCTTCTCTGGACATGCTTCAGCACCTCAACATGCTTCCTAAATTGGGGGGCCCAGAAATGGACACAGGACTCAAGGTGTGGCCTCACCAGTGCAGACTACAGAGGAAGAATGGTCAGTCCTGCTGGCCATGCTATTCCTGATACAGGCCAGGATGCCATCAGCCCTCTTGGCCATGTGGGTATGCTGCTGGTTCATGGTCAGCCTGCTTAGATGATGAGATACTTAGGAGTGCTTCACCGGAAAGAAAGTTGAAAATGCAATTGCTATTGTCCTGAAGTTTATCCTCCTATTAATTTACTTTTGGAAAAAGAAATTAAGACATCAACTGAAAAGTCTTGGCCTCTTCCTCCCAGCAATGTTAGTCTGGGAAGGACCACATCATCATCTCTCAGATTCAGAGCACTTTGAGAGCATCATCATCGTTTCTCAGCTTCAGAGAACTTTGACATTCTTTGTTCCAGATTTTTGAAGGCATAATTTTGGACAATGGTGTAATGGTGCAATTATTTGAATAACAAAGTGGAGAGTTCCAAATGGACCTGCATTTACCATGCTGTGTTTAGTCTGAGGTGTCTTAAATAATTTGTGGAATCTCTTGTAAGTGCTGCCAATTACAGTAATTGGACTCAGAGGTCACAAGTATATGTATCACTGCAGCAAAGTCTTGTTCTGTCAGCCAAGAGCATAAATTTCTGACAAATGAAAGATTTAAAAGAGTTTTTTGCTCTTGCTGATGTATTGTTATCTAAGTGTCTAAATACTGAAAAGGAAGTTAGAAATAAATAGGGTTTGTGCCTGTTGCCAGCACCACTACTTGTTTTCCTACAATTAAGAAAGTATTAAATATGAAAAGACTGTCTTAAGGTATTATTTTGAATCACTTCAGAGCTAATTCCAGTCTACATAGGTTTTTTTTTTCCCTCAGGCTTGGCTAGTTACTCTATTTAGTCTGTATATTATATTCTTATGAAAGCAATGTGGATTATACTTCAGATGATAACTTCTAAAAGATAAATGTTTATAAGTATGTATTAATTGCAAGGCGATAACAATTAGTTCATTCTAATGCAGATTCATGCTAACATTACTCTGAAAAGCGTCATAATGGTTATCATGGTTTCTTTCCTGGGTCATCAAAAAATTATCAAGCCTGTGTTTCAGCTTAACTTGTCATGGTAACTGGATAGAAGGAGTAATGAAGCCAATGGCAGTGCTATGTTATCTGGGGTCATTGTAGCACTATACCCTGTCTTCTGGAGTTATTTTCTCTTAGTTTTGATTGAAATATAAAAAATAGATAATGCAGTCAATGATTTTCTCATTACTTAAATGTCTATCACCTTTTGTTGAAAACTCTGCTAAGGAAATGTTCTTTCTGTTGTTGCTGTCAGTACTTCCTTTAATCATGGAGAGGGTTGTAGAGAAGTTGCATTTTTTGGGATGTAATACAATCTGAAAGAACATGTATTAGTATGGATATTGTAATATTTTCAGAATATTTTTGAAGTTCATCCTCTTTAACATTTCCTTTTATTTGAAAGGAAAAGGACACAATATACTTATTTAAGTGTGATAAGGCGTGCTATGATAAATATGTTGATACAATGCCAAAGTGTTTGATATATGGCAAATATGATATATTTATTTTCATTGTAACTTTACCTTTCCACAAAATCATCATGTTTTATTTATGTTCTTGATAACTAATTGGGAATGGTGGCAAACGCAGAGGATGATAAAGGAAAATACTTTTACTAAAACCCCACAAAGCAAATAAATCATTATCAAGTTCTGTTTGGACATTAAATTAGCTTTTGGAAAAAGGAATTAAAACATCCATGTATATGTGAAATTGGATATTCGATGTTCATCAGTGTATATGACAAATTGGATATTGGACAATAGCAATTTAGTAAAATCTTGAGGAAATATAATTGGACAAGTCTGGGCTACCTCATCAGAATACAATGAAATGAACTGACAAGATAGGCTTCTCACTCACACCGCCGTGGGTGGGAGACGTTTTGGCACAGGCTGCCTTGGCAGCAGGGCACGTCTCATCAGGAGCTAAGAGGAAAGGTTGTTTCCTTGGGAGGGCAGAAGAATTGACAGCTCACAGGCAATGATTGAAAGGTCTTGCAAAAATCTCTATTACTTCTGGCAGTACCAGACAGAGAAAAAAAACAAAACAAAACAAATCAAGTCTTAATATGTTCTACTTGGGCCAGCTTTGCTGTTGCAAGTGGGATCTGTGTTGCTCTGACAGGGAACACGTGGTTTTGGAGGAAGGCTTGGGAAGGCAGGTGCCACTGGTCCTGATGCTCTCTTCTGCCAGAGCTAGATATTTCAAGGACTGATTTTAGGAGTTACTTGGAACCGCTGCTGATGCTGGTGTAGGCTGTATCAATATCAGCTTCAATTGAGACATAGAAGAGGCACACTAGTAATGAAGTTATCTTTTGAGTTCTTACAGGAATGGAAATGATAACTGGTATTTGTTGATGCACTCCCTAGATACCCCTTAAAAAGCTTAAGCAAATATAATTATGCTTGTGGGAGTGCTATGAAGTTCAGACTTGGCTTTGGTAGGTTGAACCAACTGCATATTGTTAGAAATCTGAAGTCAAGCAGCCTTGATACAGCACTTCACCACCTGGTTGCATAGAATCATCATAGAGTTATAGAAAACTTGGGTTAAAAGGGATCTTAAAGATCATCTAGTTCCAGCTCCTATGTCATAGGCAGGAACACCTTCCACTAGAGTAGATTGGTGGTCAAAATCCCATCCAACCTGACCTTGCATATTTTCAGGGAAAAGGCATCCACAACTTCTCTGGGCAGCCTGTTCCAGTGCCTTATTGCCCTCTGAGGAAAGAATTTCTTCCTACTATCTAATCTAAATGTCTCCACTTTTAGTTTAATACAATTTCCCCTTATCCTGCATGAGCCTGTCTGCTCTGAAAGAATTATGGTTATGCTGTAATGATAAGCCTTTGATTTATGGTGGTTTGTAGCACCCAACAGCTTGTGAACAGGAAACCTTGCCTACATGTAACACCCTGTCTTAAGTCAGATAACTTTACAGACCTGACAGATAAGTGGCTGGTGTGAGCAACCAAATCCCAAACGCTTCTTTTCTGCTGAAGAAGCACCAGTGAATAACTTCCAGAGAGTTTCCTTCTCCTTCAACAGTGCTAATGGGACAAAGACATCCAAAATCCTCAGGTATGAAGCCAAAAATAGATGGAAACAATAACAGAAATTAAAACAAAAATATAATATACCTCTTTAATTACAGAAGGCAGCAAAAGATATTCAGAGAAGCATGAGCACAGAATTTCCAGTGGTTTAAGATATATTACAAACATTATTCCAAAACCTCTCTGTAGTAGCTGACAAAGATTTTTTTTCCTAAAACAAAAGCTCTGAAACAAATATAAGGAAAACCAAATACAGAGATAGAATGGATATGATTCTTAGAATGAAAACAGACAAAGTTAATTCCATGAGGCTTGTGTAGATGGTAGGAAGGCAGCAGTGCTTAGCACAGAGCAGTGCAGGTTGCACCTGGCTCTTGGCAGCCACGGGACGGAGGTTCGCTGGCTCGCTGTCCCGCTTGTGGCCGCAGGGCAGACACGCGCGTGGCCTCTCCCGAGTCTCTGCCGAGACTGTCGCGGGTGGCGGTGATCGCTGCGGCGTGGGTAGCACTGCAGAGGCACAGGGCACGAGGAAACTGAGGCAGAGGAATAAGGGAGGGACACTTGTCTGAATCTCTAAACGTTTAATGTCGAAGTCGGGGCAGAGCAAGTGATAAATCTGAACCTGAACAGACTACTTTTATAGGATAGAGGGAACACGGGGAAGATACAGCCTTTGACCAAGAGGAAGGCATTAGGGGAGGGGTGCAGGGTAAGGGTTCCCCATATATAGGCTTCTATAGCCAACATGGGGAGGGAGCAAACCTTACAATCCAATTCTGCTTTGAGGAAGGGATGAAAGACAGGGAACACTCCAGAACCAAAGGAGTGTGCTGTCTTTGACAGACAGGGGTGAGACAAGGGAGCAAGGGAGGTATACAGGTGGATTGACATGTGGATTGACATACATTTTGGTGGGGAAAACTGTGGTAAAAAACTCAGGACTGAACCATTAGGGAATCCAAATGGGGTACAGAGACTGAACCATTACAAACTTATAACAAGGAATATCGAAACACACAGAAGAACAAACTGTAAAATACCAGACTACCACAGCAGGTAGCAAGGTCTAGGAGGTGTCTCTCTTTTACAAAAAAGTGACACAAGGTTTGAAAGACAAAAAGACAGGAACTCAGTGGATCACACCCGAGTATCTAACTTGAATTTTCTCCAGTACCATACTGCTTCCATAGAAGATGCAGGGCACACTTGGTGGCTGACTCTGCCCATGGACCATTTCTTTGCAACCATCAGTGTAGGAGTAAATCTCAAATTCTGGAATCTCATTTCTCTGAAATTTTATAAATTGATGTGGATGTTCCCAGTATATTTTTGACACATTTTCTTTTTTAATGTTACCCTATTCTTGCAATCAAAATGCTTCACATGCTTATTGTAATAGTTTTGTGGGGAGGGAGGTCTGGAGCATAGGGGGCTCTCCCAGAGGCAGTCCTTGGAAGTGGTTGCCATTGTCCTTGACCGCAAGGGCCCCAAACAGGACCTGTGTGGCTGGCATGCCTAAAAGGGTATGTTCTGAATTTCTAGTCTTTGGGTTCACTGGATTTCTAGGATGTAAAAAACAGAAAAATATTGTTCCATCTTGGACCTGAAATTCAAATTGAGCTTCTTTCCTTCTGGCAAGTTACAAATCACAGCATAAATCCTTGTTAAGGTCTGCCTTAAATTTCACTTATCAAGCACTCAGATTTCTGAGTTGGGTGTTCTGCAAATTTGGACCTGTGAAACATTAATTTTCAGTTGACTCAATTTTTAGCAGAAGAAAAATGTAAATGGAGAAAGAAAAATAGTATCTAACTCATTTTTCTATGGCTATTTTAGCAGTCCAGTTATAAGTGGAATAGAAAGCAAAACATTTTATCATTCAATACCAAAGAGAGGCCTGATCATCTTTGTGCAGCAGATCCTTTTAAGTGAGTAGCTATCCATTTCACAGAGGTCTTTTTGCACATGAGAATTATTTTGCTTCACATTTCTGCTTGTCTGTAAAGTGGGGATTTTTTAGTGGGTTTGAAGTTAATACTTTCCAAACTTCAATTGTTTTTTTTAGGAATAATTCTAGTTCTTGTTATATCACTCTAAAGAAAAAAAAAAGTTGTGTACTGAATACTCAAAGGACTTATCTGTCTTATTTTAAAGAAATTGAAGGAAAGTTTCCAAGCAAACTTATAAAAAGATGATCTTTATTAAACTTAAACCAGCTCTGTTGCTACCCTGTGCTGCTCTGAGGAGCTTTCTGAATACCTATATTATGTGTAGCTACAGGTTAAAATTTGAACATTGATTATGACAGCTATATATACATCTCTAAGCACAGCAACCTATAATGAAAACAAATGTAAATACACCCAAATCAGTATCCAACCACAACAATTGGTATTTTTCACTGAATTTGAGGTTGCTTTCATCTTGGCATCATAAGCAAAGACTATGTTCCTGCTACGTGTGACTGTCTAGCTGTATACAATTGACCAAAGTTAATTTGCCTACTGCTATGGAAGCACCTTGATGTGAAGGACATACCACCTGCCGTATTATTTATTCTGTTTCTGCATCTATGAGTCCATTTTTAATTTAGTATTGCAATGCCTTAACTCCCAGCTGAGAGCTTATAAAACAACTGAAGGTTAAATCATCAGTTAATATCATTGAAACCTGTTTCTCTTTTGCCTCCCCCTCCTCCCCCCCCAGCTCCAGTTGCTCACATATTTTGATTTCTACTGCAGAAACCAATCCAAGTCTGCTTTGGGTAAAGATTCTCCCTCAAATTGCCTGTGTGGGTAAATTTCAAACAACCAAAAGGAAAAAAAAAATCTAAGGATCTTCTGTAAAATTAGAGAAAAATCTCTGAGACTGATAAGGTATTTTAGGCATTTTAAGCAATAAACTGGATATTACAGCATGCAAATGAATGAAAGGAAAGCAGCAGGGGAAAGGAGAGGCTTGTAGAGGGAAAGGTGACAGTTTTGCTGAGGAATTCTCCTGTCAGTTTCCCTAGGGAGGAGAGAAACAAAGTGGGGAGAAAGTGGGAGGAGAGCAGTGTGAAAAGGCTCTTGGATACCATGGAGATGGGTACAGTGTAAAAAACTGTATACTATAGATAAGTAAGTGGGAGGTTGATATCAAACTCCTACCAGCCAGAAACTGGCTTTGTGCAGGGTAAACATGTTAAAGGGCTGGGGAGCAGGAAGCATTGCTTAAGACTTTGCCATACTGTTTGCCTGCTTAGCACTTAAAGAGAGTGAAGGAAAGGGACAAATAAATGTTTTTTGTGGGCTTTTTTTTTTTTTTTTTTCACATCTGTTCTTTTATCTATATCTATTTTCTAGATAAACTATTTTCTAGATTTTTTTTTATTTCCCCATTGAAGTTGTCTTACAATTTCAGACCTGCTTTTTTTGTCTCTACTTTTAATTTCAGTCTTAATTTGATTAATTGGGAGTTCATAATAAATTCATAATGCTTCTTCATCATTCATGAATGTGGGGAAGAAAATGTAACAGATTCTTGAGGAACTAAATGTTACTTTATGTCTGAGTAAGACAGTATGTTTTTGAAATTCAGTCTTTGTGTTACACTGCTTTGAAAGACTGTCTCAGCTCATTTTAGGATTTCTTTGTTCTCTGCTTCTAATTTTTATGCTTTCGATGCCTGTAAGACTGCTGTTATTTCTATCCATGGCTGTAAGGAAAATTCTATAGTTTGTACATATGACATTGTGCTTCCAAGAACTACCAGGTTGTTTTTAAATTCTAAAATGTAAGAAACACTGTAGAATGGCGAGTGTGGTTTTCAGAAAATTGTTATTTGTGCCATTGATTCTTCCCAAAATACAAGCTGCCTGCTGCCTATGAAGCGGGGTAAAGCAAGCTGATTTTTTTACCTTTTATCCACAAGCTTAGGTTTAGAATAATGCCAAAACAAATGAATTACTTTTGTAAAAGCTTACATTTAAATGCTGTGACTTCTGTGAAATTCAGAAGATTTGGATGGGGAGACCATTCTCATCCCTGTCAGTTGTACCCATTGTTTTTATTCAGGGAGGCTTTCTGGCCAGACTTGTGAAGCAATAATGGCAATGGGAGCAGTGTTTTGCAGTGGCCCTGCCTCTGCATGTGTGCATTCAGGAGGAAGCATGGTGCAGCAAGGTTCTTAAGACTTTATATTGTTTTGCTGGAGGACACACAAGCTGAGCTGTTGCTCCTCCTGGGCATTCTGAAATCGAGCATTGGAAAAGTCCCGCAGGGAGGAATGGGGATGCGCGGCCCTGCCGCAGGGCTGTGCATGGCTGGGTCTGAGCACGCTCATCCCTGGCTGCTAATCTTGGCCAAATAGCAAGAGCAATCTCTGGGAAAAATTGAAATGTCTGTATTCCCTGAAATATTTTACTTCCTGGATTTTCAGAACTTAATGCCAGCTGTAGTGGTGCTTGGGATCTTCTTAGAGGTTGGAAGCCCAGGATTTCCTGACAGTGGTGGTGCTGACCTGCTTTCTTTAGAAACTACCTGTTTGTTTGTTTGTTTGTTTTTGTGGTTTTTTTTTTTTTTTTTTTTACATTTCAGACTTTAAAGGGTGCATGTTGATCTTCAAGGGTAAATTTGAAGAAGTTGTCTTAGAGCATGATTTTTAATTGGCTTTCTCTCAGAAAAAAGCAAAAGAAAAGCCATTAAACTTTAAACTACAGTTTTACTGATGCTCATATCATTGTCCAGGGTGCAAATTCTAGATTTTAAAGCCAGATTAAAATTAAGTATTGGATGTTTTAAGTACAGGTTGCTGCTAGTAGGAGTACCAAAGCTGATTACACCAAAATTGGTGAATTTAATATGTAAATCTGTGAAGAAGGATGAGGTCCTGCCTATGGGAAAGGGCCAGTGGTGTGTGGTAGCAATGGACAACTTTTCTAGTAAAAGGCTGTGAGAAAATCAGAGAAAATATTTAGAAATAATTTTTATCTTACTGCACCTGTTGTTGTAAACGTGTGGAATGTATTATGGAGATATGTTTACCAAAGGGTGGTTTCTTAATTAGCCAATGGTGATGGTGTTTTAATTAAAGGACCAGTCAGGTCTACCTGTAGTGAACTAGGGTGTAAAAAGCGATGGGTTTCTTAAAAAAGTGAATTAGGCTTCTGTGAACCCCTTGACAGTCTGTGTTGCTTATTACCAGGTCCTGACCCATTGTGCTGACAGTGGTGGTGCTCAGCTTCTGCAGCATTTCTCACTGGCTGCTAGAAGCATTGCACCATGGTGGATATGGTGAACTATAAAATGTAGATCTTCTCTGTCCCCATTCCCTTGAGTTTCCTACACGAGCTTCTGGAGCTTTATGCTGTCCACTGGAGCTGGCTGTGTGGAGAGCAAAAATGCTGTGCTTTGAAATTTGGACCTGAGTGATTTACAACAAGTTGGATGCCACAACTCCAGGGCCACATGTGTGAAATCAGGGACAGCAGCATCACTGACTGATAACATACTGTCTTTCTAAGTTGAGCATGTTTGATTATGGTCTTAGGTTCTTTGAATCAACTTTTGATATTGTAATCAATGGGAGAATGTGAAACTAACTTTACAGGCAGGTAGTAAGCAGATAATTTTGCAAGATTCTTCTCTGTTTGCAGCTCCTGATGAACAGGATTCACCTTTACATCACATGATAGTTAATTTGGATTCAGTTGGAGAGCACAAACCTTCATCAGCAGATCAAGCAAATGCATCATTCCAGGAATCTCTGGCTTTTCTTCATATGATGTTAAAATATATATATATATTAGTTAACAGCTGTTTCTTTATTGCCGTAGGTTCTGCCGGGCATACTGCAGAAGCATTGCTGTATTTTACCTGACAGGAACACAGGTAAACTTTTTTCTTAATGAGTCAATGTTGTAATATGATTAGAGGAAACAAACACAAATTGGATTATATAGAGAGGTCTTGTTTGCTATTTATAGTCATTGAAATTATCTTACAGGGAGGGTTAACTTGTATATGTTGTTTAAATTACCTGCTTTCATGTGAAGATTTTATGTATTTTGTTAACATTCTGGAGGTGGCACCATTGTAGATGTTGCTCTCAGGTCTCACTTAAAAAGTTATTTGTATGAACATCTGAAGCATTTATATGTTTTTAATTATAAAGTTATTACTTTGTCAAGAAAAAGGGGTTTAATACTGGAGTCTGCAGTCTGGTCCTGTTGATTCACAAAAGTACTAAGCGTTAAGTTGCATGTAGCTCTGACTGCAGAAAAATGCTTGCCATATGCTTATTTTCCAGAGTAGAGGAGTAGACTAAATGAGTAATCAGAAGAGGTATCACTAATAATACCTTACTGTTGTGCAGAAGAAACTTAGAGTAATATGTTTGTGAAAGAACAAATAAATTGATGAGAATTATATTGGATGAGAAGAAAGCCATGATTTAATTTTACATTCTTTTATGACAGGAAAAAACAATTTCTTTTAAAATAAGTTTTAAAATCCTTTAAAAAGTACTATAAATTGAGTGAAAGTGACTGCATATGCAACTCTGGATATGATTTGACAGACTAATTTTAGAGAAGTAGGAAGAAAAATACAGCTTTTTTTTCTGTATCTTCTTAATAGAATATACATGATTGCTGGCATCTCTTAAATCTGCATACCCCTTTCCCCAGTAGGTACCGTTAAAATAAACCAGTTTGCTCCTTGGCTTGCTATTATCTGTATTTCAGGCACAGTTTGTACTAAAGGTGATTACAGAGAGAACTTGACAACTCTGCTGAACTGTATTGGGATTTGTGGTTACCCAGCAATGTTCAAATGAAATTTAAAATCTGATTTCCATTTTAGACTGTGAATGTGATAGAAGTACTCTAATAAGATAGTTCATAACACACCCATTCCAGCACAAATTGGGAAGTTTATAATTAGCGAACAAATTGCAGACAGACTTTGGCCTTCATAACATTTTCAAGAGCTCCTGAAAATTGGGCTTGGTGCAATGACCTCAGCCCAGTCTGTGTGCTCCTTTGCTGATATCCTGTACCAATTATTGTTTTCTTTTTATTTGTAATATAGGAACTTGATCCAGATTCCATTGATAACCAAACTCTTCTTAACTTATATAAAGTGTATCATGTAGATATCAAAGTCAGAGTTACATGAAGTGATGGTCTGGAGCTGGGTACTAAGACTGACCATTTATTTGGAGAGGTACAATATGTCTTTACAACCAATATCAAGAAATCATTTATCTAAAATCTCAGTCACCTGGAATAGTGCCTTAATTTGGACATAAGAAAGAAAGGAGGAGCTTGCTAGTGTGAAATTTGGTTTTGAAAATTTTGAACTAAGCTCTTTGAAGAGGAAATCTATCATGCTTTGGTATGTAACAGCTGCTGTACAACTCAAGCACACTTATGTGTGAAAATATCTGTAAGTTCTATTGCATCTGTGTCACTGCTGCTGTATTTTTTTTTTTATGCTTACCTACTATATAGTGGGGAGTTGCCAGCAGGTGCAAAGTAAATTAAATCTGTGTTCCATTTCCTCCACTTCTTCCATTTACAGTATTTAAACACGTGGCAGAGAGAAGGAGAGTTCAGACAGGACATGGGGGATTTTTTACCTCCTTTCTGGATTAAAAGAGTGACTGAATTACAGTTTGATTAATTGCAACTGCTAGAGATAAATGAACCTTTGTCTTGTCAGACTTTAGGTCTAAATCAACTAGTCCAAACTAAAAAAAAGAAATTCAGGAAATTTGTGTAAATGTGGAATGTGCTATTTGCATTCAAATGTATACATCATACATAATCTTGTCCAGTCCCACTCTCAGTAAATGAGCCCAGAAAAATTACCTGATTGTGAGCTGTAAGTCTGTTTGTGTTCAGCTGTTGACATTTGGAGGAACTGAGCTTGGGTGTTGTTCCTAATAAATAGGAATGACAAGGAGAAATAGACTAGGTGGAGGGATGGGAGAAGAGAGAGGGGAAGAACCATATAATGAGATGACAAAGCCATTATGGAAAAACAAAATGCTGGAGGGAGTGGGATGAGTGAAAGGGAGAGAGGCAGTAGCAGTTTCTTCACTTATAGCCATTCAACAGTTCAAGTGAAGGCAGCTTGGTGTTCTTGGGCTCCTCATTCAAGAGTGCCCCCATGACCAGACTCTTCCACACTATCAGCACTGAGGCTGCACCTCAGGGAAAGAAATGAGCCCTTGGGAATGATGGGGCCAGTGCTGCCAGGCCATCCATTGTCTGGCTGCCCTTCAGACCTAAGTTTGATTCTTGGGGAATATATGCAATTAGCCTAAGATGTAATATCTCCTTGACTGCCTGTACTTAAGAAAACTGCACATCTCACTGTCCCTTGCTATGCTGCGTAGGAGTTTGAAGTGGCCACACTTTGTCAGTATTGGTATTCTATATTTGTAAACTGGAGAAGAGAGCTTAGCATGGAAAGATAGGTACATGAGAGCAGTGATCTCCTTCCAGTGGTGATGGTGTGTTAGTGCTTCTACCATGAACTGCTATTCTCAGTGTTTATAACTTAGCTATAAAAATATATCCTGCAAAGGCTTTCAAAAGGGAGCATAAAAAATGTAATTCAGCCATCCCATAGCAATGCAGTTTTGGAAGAAGATACGTATTTATCAAGATTAGGTGTTTCAAAGGTTAAAGAATGATTAATTTTCAAACATGTAAAGCTTTTACAAAATAAAATTCTTAAAATAAATCACTGAATATAGCTAGTAGTTGCTTGCATTAAGCTTGCTAACAGACAGTGATGTTTCAATCCTTAAGTGATAATTTATTTGTGGCTTTCCATTAATGATATTTTCATTACTTAATTAAAAGTTCATATAGCATGCACTGGCACAATGTGTGCTTGTTATTGTGTTAGCTGGTATCCAGAAACTTTATTTGTCACATACTCTATTACTCAAGAAGCAAAAGATCCCAGACCAGACACCTTTATTCTACACTTCCATCTTATATGCCATAACCATACTGTAATAACTGTATTGATGGCCCTGCTCAGTTTCTTTCCATCTCCTAACTAGACAGCAACAACTGGGATGCATTAGCAGTTATAAAGTTAATTGGAAGAAAAGCAGCTACATGCTCTGTACATGTGTTAGTAACAAGATCATAAGGGGACACAGAGCGAATGTACTCATGACCTGGTGGGGAGCAGCTTGCTTAGTTTCTTGAATTATAGCCCTCTGACTTTCCAGCTCCAGCTGGGAGAAATAACCCACCCCTTTTGATGGACATCCCTCTGTGTACAAATGCAGTCAGCTCATAGTCCCTTTATAAATGCTTCCCAGCAATGATACATCCCCTGTTACTGGGCAATCTTCAGGCAATTCAGAAGTCCTTTCCATTACTGGAGAATTACTTCTGTAAGCCTTAGGCAGATGCTAAGGCTGTCCTTCCTCCCTCCCTTAGTAAGGTACTTGGATATGGCAATGGATAAGAGAGCTGTTCATGCAGTATGAGCAGTGGTCTTGGTTTCTACCCTCAAAATGAAGATAGCCATTAAATGCAATATGTTTCAACATTCCTAAACAAAAAATTGAGGGGTAGGAATGCTGATTTGAAACAGAGAAGTCAATGTACCCTGCTATGGGTTGTTTTTTTATTTAAATGTATGTATTTTCAAAATTTATTTTTATTTCCAGTCTTGCTTGAAATAGAACTCTTCAGGCAGTACATGTGGGTTGTTCAGCTGTAGAAAATTTAATGCAAATAAAAAAAAATATATCTGAAAGCTTATGCTTTTGTGTATTTGTGTTTAAGCAGTCTTAGAGCAGAAGAATGAATTATTTGGAGTTTGATTTTTGTTTATCCCAGACCTCCCTCTATCATGATTTAGCACAATGAATGATCCTCAAGGTGTGCACAAATACACTTGATGAAGTAAAGCATAATAGAACTCCTTAACAGGAGGCACTCAGTGTGATTTTTACATTGCCACAGCCGTTAAATGGACATTCTTGCACTGCAGAGATGCTGATAGCTGTGCGTTCTGTCTGTCTCTGTTGTGCTCTTGATACACAATTGTTAGTTTTCTATCATGTGAGGAAATCGCATAGACAGCCTCTACAATATTCTTTTCCATTGTAGCCGTGACTTTGGTATGTGGTGGACTGCAAATTTGGGCTCATTTTTTCACTGAAGATCCCAAAGGAAGGAATGAATCAATAGTCACTAGCAGCTTCTTGGGCTGATTCATTCTTTGACGCTTTAATCTTGAATTTCCCCTCTCATCCTGAAGGAGAACATAGGTACAATACAGAGCATCTGCAGCTATCTTGCTGACTTGATTCTGATAAATAGCTCTCTTAAACTTTGAGCAACACTCTTAGGAAAAAAAGGAAAAAAGATTGATGCTGTCTCAAGTTTCTTCATAACCCATTTTCAGGTCAACTCTTGTGTGCTGATATTGAACTTGCGCAAGATGTTAAATCCTTCATTATAATCATCCTCTTTTGTCCACTGCATTGCCTAAAATTGCACTGAAAAAAGTGTAACCAATGTTCTGCTTACTGCAAAGAATGAGTAATATATTCTTGAGAGAATGGTAATTGCTTTATATACAAAAGCAGGAATTTAATAATAACCAATCTCTTCATTGGGTAAAGTGCAGCCCAAGACAGTAATGTTTCATCCTTTGCTTGTTTGCTTTTCTTCCTGTTGCTTGAAGAGCAAATATTGAGCTAGAGAAAAATCCAAGGTGATACTAAATAGAATTCCTGCACTAAAATTCACTAAATTGGATAATGACGTTAACATAGCTTTTTTTCCCCCTTTAACTACAACTGTGTTACTTTATTAGATTTTAAAATACAAGTAGTGTGAATAAGTGCTCAAAACCAATGTATTTTATAACTAGCAAATACGTTGCTGCCTGCTAGTTAATTTTTATATATATATGTGTGTGTGTATATATATATTTATTGAAATGCAACGGGTATTTGTAAGAAGAGCTATCCAGATGACTGGGCTGACAATGTGTATGTATGAACTGTACAGCAGCCAGTTGGATTTCACAGAAGGAGTTACAGCATAGTGTTCAGAAGCCAAAGTCCTGTTACAAAAATATCTTTACCACATTCACTAGCATATTCCGTCTGAACATTTTGAATATTAAATTAATTGTGATGAATTTTTGCCTTGTGCCATTGTGATAAAGAATTTTTTTCCTATCATATCCTCTTTAATCAAAGAGGAAGTCAGATTATCAACTGCTCCCACATAAGAATATTCACTAGGTGATATATCATCATCTTAAGAAGTTTGTTGCTGAAACTGAAGTTGTCCTTTTGCTTTCAAGATGTAGTTATAGATTTTAGACAGTTCCTGCAGATTTCACCTGCTGTCTGCTTGCTGAGTTAAACATGAGCATTCTCATTCAGATGTTCAGCTGCAGGCTGCCTGCTGGTACTTTCCAGCCCAGTTTCCATGGAAATGGAAATTAGAGGGCAGAAAATAAAGGAAGAATACGTACTTTCTTAATCTTCTAGTTAATCTGGAAGTACTCTTACCTTAGTGTCAAGGTTGTTTTGCTTTTAGTTGGATAGGCATATGATGCCAACTTCTGCAAATGCAAAAATAAATTAAACTCATTATCAGAGCTGTTACAAGCAATACCTGTTACCATGACTCTGTAGAGGTGTTGGAGATCACCAGAAGAGGATGAAGAAGGAAGAACTGGACTGGGAAAGAATAAACTGATGAAAGGATGTGTGGCCAGTGGCCTTTTTAGACTTAGTACTGCTAGATGTCTATCTAGAATAAGGAACTATACACTTTCCATCTCAAATTAGCCAGAAGACTGCCTTGTCTTACTGGATTTGTATATACCTAGGACTGTTCATCTTGATCCACTAAAATCTGGTCTCCATGAGAGCAAAAATATAGGCAGGTTGGGCTAGACTCATACTTCAAAGGGGCCAGGTCTATTATCTCAAGACCAATAAAACCTCAGACTTCAGTATCAAGGCAGCTTTCAAACTAATCAACACATATTAGTCCACTTAAAATAATTGGGCAGGCTAGAAGACCCTGGATATGAGTGAGCAAAAAAATGTTTTAAGGCTTCAGCTGGCACAAATCTCTGTGCCATTCTGCTTGTAGTGTAAAAAGAATGATCAGTGTACACAGTGAAGGTGCTTCAGTCTTTGCATGGTGTCCTAGTTGATTGCAAGCATAGTACAAAGACCTTTTTGGAGTTTCTGGTCCCCTACTACCACTAGCTCATCCATGGAGATGTTTTTCCACTCTTATTACTGTTATGAGAAGTCACAGTTTTGCTTCACCCAAAATTATGTAGTCTTAAAACCAAAACACTGAACAAAATACTTCACTGATGTTTAGATGTCAAGTTAAATGTTTCAAGATTGATAAAATGGACTCCCCTGAAGGGCAAATGTTATCTAACCCCTGTGATCTCAGGACTGAGTGTAAATCCTTAGCTGTAAAATAGCACTTTCCCAACAGTCTCACCCTCTTATGTGTGGGGGGAAAGAGGGACTGAAGAAAGAATTCTGACTTGGTGAGGCTTAATTCTAGAAGCAGATGTGGACATGCGTGTTTGCAGTCTTTGCCTAACATCGCAAGAGTCCTGGTGGCTAAAAATGTGTAGGAAGGAAATTATCTCCAGACAACAGCATCCCTTTCAAGAAAGCTTACTTGACCTTTACTTCTGAAATGTTTTGTAATGAATTCCAATGTGTACAGCTCAGCTGCTGAAAGAAGAAAGAACTGTGCATCCTCAGACACAGAAACAGCAGGCAGCTCTGATAACTGGCCATGTTAATAATGTGAGTAGTTCTTGATAAATGAAAGCTGTATGTAGAATGACTGATTTCTTTATGCCACAGTTTGGAGTTTGGTTTTTTTTGTGCTTACATCTACTTGTGAAACGGTTGCCCAGGCAGTATGTAAATCACATGGACTGAGGGGCTCTGAGTGTGTGAGTGTACTGTACTCAGGCACTCTCTTGCGGAGGAACATGGTTTTGAAGTTCACTGCCAAAAGGTATGTCTTGGCCAACACAGTGCAGTGTGTGGGTAGAGGTAAAGAGTGTGTAATTGAGCAGAGAAATCAAAATACAGACATTTCTACTCATACAGTGAGTAAGGAAAAATGTTAATATGTTTTTCTAGAACAACTATAAGTTAATGGTGAGGAGCACAGGGAATTCTTATAGATCTCAGAGGAATATAGCTATAATGCTGAAGGACTCGAATTAATTGGTTTTATGTGGGTTCAGTAGACCACGCTGATATTTCATTACCCTTAGAGAAATTTGACTGTAAGCCAAAAAAAACTATTCCCTTACCTTTTAAAGCTCTCAGGGATGCCTGCACAAAAGTATCTGCATTCCTTGCTTCAGTAGTGTCCTGCCTCTCCAGCTGCATTGAGGCACTGCTGAAGTAAGAATAGACCTCTTGGCTGGTATACATTAAATACATAAGTCAGTTGTGCAAAGTATAGAAGTAATAGACATGCTTTGTTTGCTACCATTTTTAAAACATTTAAATTATATTCCTTTTTCTCTTAATTTGCAATTAAACTGTGTAAGTTGATTGATATCTTAAAAAGATACCCGTTCTTAAACTTTGAAGACACCCTGTCCTGAGAGGAATAAGCAATAAAAACAGCATTGGAAGGGACTACCAGTCTTTTATTACAGAGTTACATCATTTGTATAACAATCCTTCAATTGGTGGAAGTTCTTCAAAGTTTTGAAGAGTAAAACATTTTTTTCAGGTTTGTGGGAATAATGGAATTTATCATGAAAGTTTTCTTGGAAAAAGAATGTAAGTTAGAAAAAATAAGGACTAGAAATCACATTGCTAACTTCTTAAAAGAAATATGTTTTATGAAACTCTTCTTTGCTTTCTTTTGTCCTTCTTCACCCACCTCCCACTCCTCCCACCCCTTTTTACTAGAAGAGTGGGAAAGTATGGGGAATTGGATTCTGTATATAAGATGCCCACAGGGTTAGATAACTTTTATTTTCATAAGATGCCTGAACAATCTTTGCCTGCTGTAAGGCATGCTTGCTAATTTGGAATAGTCTGCCTCATGTTTTGGACTAGTATTTAACTCCCTAGGACAGAATAACAGTTTAAAAGAGATGTAGCATGCAAGCTTCTCCATGATTAAAACTATCAGAGCTCTCTTTCATTCTAGTTGTGCATTTTCCAGAAAAGGACACTGACACCCTTCCACTGATGTACTGGTGAGGACTTTTTCCAAATGTATCTTTTTTCTTTCAGCTGAATTTATTAATATACAATTTTTCCTGCCCTTCCTAAATCATCTTGTATTAGTTGATTGGGTGGGAGGACTAACACATACATTTTGTTATCAAAACATCTGAGCTGTTCATGCTTTCCATTCTACAGTGGTATTCTCTATGTTTAAGATGGTTTACTTTGCTAGAATGATTTTATTTGTAGTAATGCTGTATGACGTGTTCTCCTGCCTTTTGGGATACTATAGGAGCTATAAATAACAGTGGCTAATGTCTACAGTCATGCACAACAGGAAGCAATTTAACCACTTGTCTCCTTTCTGTCACAATGGGAAATAGCAAACATTTCTGCATCAATAATGCATATGATCCCCAAAGCCATTAGTGGTGCTTATTGTAGAAGTATATTACCAGAGGCAGTGCTGCACCCTCCGCACTTGAGATTAAATGGTAGCAAATGTTTCCATGCATGTGGTTTAGTTGTCTCAGTATGACTGCATTGGTTAAGACACCAGCTGTACCTCCAGAGGTACAGCCAAGAAGGTGTTGAAACCTCCAGTCTGCCAGCCAAGAGAAGCAACACTGTTAGGCAGGAAAAAGCAGGGGAAGAGCTTGGAAACAGCAAAAATGGACACATTAGCTTATCCTTCTTGACACAAAGATCATTTGGGCTGGGAAGGATCAGAGAAAGTGAAGATGTTTAACCATGCAGGAGGCTGATATTTCAGTATATCTGTGAAAGTCATTGTAAAAGATTAGATGCATGTTGTCACTTGTAGGTTGTATTAATTTTATAAAAATATGTTGGTTTGCTGGACTTAGGTAGTTAAATGCTTAAGTGAGGGAGTTTGAATATGTTGCTGGCCAAAGCTGCTGTCCCAGAATTCCTCAGGTTTTAGCTGGATACAGCTTAAAATCAGGGAAGAAGTGAGGGTAGAGAGTACAGTATCAGGGAAACTATGAGAAGCATAACTCACAACTGTTCTCATTTGACAGCAAATCCTGGGGATGAATCATCTTCAGATTTTCAGTGGTATATATAGGAAACCTAAACTTACCAAAGAATAGCAATGGAATGACAAAAAGCCATGGAGGCATTTGTGGTTTTTCTTACCTTATGTAATGGCTTCTTGAATGTCCTTTATAAACCAAGGACTGATCCTCTGTACTGTACCACTAACACTTGTGAGCCATGAGCCTCCATCATATTGAACATGGGCAGAACAATGCTGGAGGCTTCAGCTGACAGAAGTTTAATTCATGAACCACCTTCACAAATATATTTGGAAATTGTGACTCACAGAAATCAGCCCACAAGGCATAAGAAATTACATCATGGTTAAGCTGCAGGTGATTATAAATGTAAGGGATAAGATAAGCTTCAGGGAAAGGCATGTATATATTGAAAATGCTTCAATACTTCTTGCTCCCCTTTTAATTTGGAGGGCAGTTCAAGGAAGCAACACAAAACTGAAAATCTTAAGAGGAAGGGTCAGCATGGCATGAACTGTTAATACCATGTGTTACGAGATGTGTCCTTCCTTTCATTACCATAAAGACTTGGAAATCATCTACAGTGTGAGCATCTGTCCATTAGGACTAGTAATCAGTGCTTCATATACCTGAGTGTAAATCTTTCTGATGTATTGTATTTGCACTAAATATCTATAATGATTCTTTACCAAAGATCATTACAATTTGTTGGCCAAATGTGCTAAAATTTTCTCTCTCCTGTTTCTATGGAAACTGTAATACTGATAAGACACAGTAAACAAATGCACTGTATCATAAGCCTCCCCTTTAGCAGGACATTCATTTTGCTAATATCTGTCCAAATTTATCTGGTGACAGGTATTGTTCATTTAACCATTCAAACAGTAAAGTATCTATTTAATTTTCACTGAAGACTTATCTTCTAGCTTTGAGGGCTTTTACTTGCTCTTAAATAATTTTCCTAGCACAGTGGTGAGTTGGTGTGTACCAGTGGTTGCCACTGCTAATATTTGTTTAGCTCAGAGGGGAGTAGTGAGTGCTTATATGCAGTGCTTCAGAAATAGGAAAATCTAAACGTGTAGAAGTACACTTGTTGCTAGCTAATGCAGAAACCAAAAGCTTCTTTTGCTTTTGGTTCTTTAGAACATGCTTATGTGGCATGGTCTTTCAGGGAAAGGTCAGCAGGTGGCCTGCTGTAAAAGAATTAGGCTTTTGTGGAACAAGTTACACCTCACAAAGTTGAGTGTCATCTTCCTGAGCCATGCCCAATTGCAGTCTTGAAGTATTTTACTTCAGTATTTTTACTCAGCAAAAAGTTCTTTGCACATTCTAGAGTGTCAAACACAGCTATACAGTGAGGAGACTGATCTCCTCCCTGCTGCTCTGGGAGGACTGGCAGGTTGCAGGCAGAAGCAGGCAGTGCTGAGGACCATGTGTCTTGAAGGCACATGCCAACCCAAGGAGCTTGAGTTGAGGTGGCAAACTTCATACTCACTGACCATACAATAAAATCCCTGCTTGATTGCTGATCTTGCCTTCTGTTTTAGAACCTTCCTTCTGTGATACCAGTTTCAGGGTGACTAACCATACTGAAAAGGGTAAGGAGGTTTTCAAAGATTTAAACTAAATAAATTGTTCAAATGAGTCAATAAATGCTATGCCTGTGCTATACTTTTTGAGTGGTTTATGGGGAGTGAAAAGTCAAAGCTCAAATAACCAAGGTTAGGAATGGAGAAGCCTGCTTGGTTTTCATGCACTGGAGAGATTGGAATTTACTCTGAACTCTTCCCCTGGGCTGCAGGGTGGCAATGAGGCAGTCACCTTTGCTCCAGTTTGTAATGTTAAATACACATTAACAATTTAAAGAGCTGCCATAGCATAAGCAAAATACTTTTTATTTTCTATGAAAAGCTTATGATGCTTGTTTCACTGAAGACCTGCTATGTTAAATATCTGACTAAATCAGTTGATAACTTTACTTAATGGCAGTCACTTCTAAAAAGGCTTTAGAGAAACTGATGGGAATGGTGTGCTAATAAGGAAAGCTGTTGATCTAGAGAAACACAAATCATCACTCAAAGCCTTAATGTACTTGTGGTAATGGTAGACAGCAAAACCCCAATTTTTAGGTTTTTTTCTTTTCAGATTCTTTAGCAGTACTATGAATATCATTCATTACTGTGACAGGGACTGAGATAGTCTATCTGGATTTTGGATGCAGTGGTGACGAATGGTGCTCCTCAAAGCCACAGAATTACTTTGATGTTCAATAAGAAGTAAGCTGTTGGAAGGTGCTTAAGGTATCCACTTCTTTGTGTGCAAACACAAGTGTCTTAGTGTCATCCTAAAGAAAGCCTCTTTAGGCAGGGCATCAGGTTTGACAGGAGCCCTTAACATACTTTTTACTGTTTCAGTGAGACTGGCTCCATGAAGGAGCCAGTGCTTTTTCATAACCATTAACTCAAGAAGCAAATGAAGGCACATCAGCCTGCATAGGCAGAGATTTTTTTAAGTACTAATAGTATTTTATTTTGCCTTTTTTTTTTTCATGGGGGCAGGCCATAAGTCTTCATTATGATTATCTTTCCATTTCTAGTGTTTACTTGAAAAGAGATAGATTGCATCATACATCATTCAACTTACAAAGGGGCCTTATAGAAATACAGAGAAACACTTTTTACCAAGGTGGTGAGCACTGGGCATTGGTTTTAAACAGAAAGAGGGTAGTTTTAGGCTGGACATAAGGAAGAATTTGTTTACAATGAAAGTGGTGAGGCACTGGAAGAAGATAAGTGGTAGATGACCCATCACTGGAAGTGTTCAAAATTAGGCTGGACAGGGCTTTGTACAACTTGATCTAGTTGTACAAGATGAAAGTACAACTAGATGAAAGTACTTGAAAGATGTTCCTGCCCATGGCAGGGGGTTTTGGACTAGAAGATTTTTAAAGATTCCTTCCAACCCAAGCCATTTGATCAATCTATGTTTTCTTGATTTTGGTTGTACTTGTTATTTGAATTAAAATTCAAAAAGGGGTAAATTCTGAGATAGATTTGATTGCTTTTCCTTTCAATTTTTATGAGATTTACCTTCATATTTGAAGGCAGATTATGGCCTTAAGGTTGACGTCTTCAAAATGTCATCCTTGTAGGCATGAAGATGTTACTCTCTTGGAAACCATTGCAAGTGATAGTTGCTGGGCTGCATCACTGTTTTCTCTTAGAGGTGTTCTCTGACTTCTTTTCTCCAGTAATTTATGTGAGGACGTTGTGGTCATCTTTCTTCTTTTGAAACTCCATTGTTTAAGCCCTTGTGGAAGACATCCTATGCCGTTTCATAATTTTGATTTTTCTGAGTTGTAATTCAAGAGCATCACAGATACATTCACTGATGTTCTGTGTTTTCCTTTTCCTTAGGACCTTTCATAACTCTGCATAGCCAATAACTCAAGTCTTCATTGTTGGTAGTTATTTTCATCCTTTTAAAAAAAATTGACAGCTTTATCACTTTGTTGGATATTTTGCCGATTCTTATGCCTAATGTTTACAGTTCCCTGTAGGATTTTTTGTTATTGTCTCTCTAGTTTTGCTGCATTTATTTGATATTTTAATTTTCTTCTTTATAACTTATCTGATTTTTTTCTGTCTTTTTTGTAAGCATATAAGAAACACTATTCACTATACTTCCTCTTTATTAATATAGCTAGCAGATTCTTAGCTTTTTGATGTTGTGTAATTGTTGGCTGCAGAATTCAGAGTTTCTTTTACTGTTACTGGCATCTTTGTTTGGCATTATAGAAGACATATGGCTTCCTACAAAACTGTGTCGTTATTTAACTTGATTTTTGTTGCCTTCCTGTTTGAGCTTTTGACTAAGGTATAAATACTGCATCATAAATATTTCTTTCCCTACTCAAGAAATCTGATGTTGGCTTAACACTGAGCATTCTAGGAGAACCTAGGAGGTTTAGCTTGCAGTAAAAATATTTTCGTTTTTCATTCCCCCCTTCTTCCTCCTGGTATTGGTCATGTGTGCACATTTGTCTCAAGCCATGTGGATAGGATGGTATGGAAGTGCCAAGAGTGACCAAATTTTTCAGCAGAAATGAAGATATGGGATCCTGTTTTTTTGTGTTGTTGCTTGTGTATTGATTTGAGGTTCTTTTTTTTTTTCTTTTTTCTTTTTTTTTTTTCCTCTGGATAGGTGATAAAGATGGAATTTTCATTCCATTCTTTTAACTTCACTGTCTTTTCTACTTGCACTGTGGTCAGCCAAAGTGAAGGCAGGAAGGCAGGCCAGTCTGCCCTGTGTTATTGCTCTTTAGACTGAATTTTCAGACTCCCACAAATTGCATGTCTTCTCTAACACAATTGATTGCTGTTTCCAGGGATCTGATTTTCAGAAACATTTTTCCTTTCCAGGTATTCTGAATTTGTATTCCTCTAAATTCTTAGGTGTCTTAGGTGATGATATGGGTTGTTCATAATTTAGGATCTCTGGTACAGTTGAGTACTGTCTCTGTCTCTTCATAAGCATGTTTTACATTTAATGTCTTCCTAATGGATGGTAACTTTTAACTTTTGACACAATCTGCCTATACACACAATTTCTTATGGAATTGCTACCTAATTTTGCATGTAGGTTAATGAAATAATTTTACAGCGATTTTGACATTTTGGAGAATGTGATATATGGAAGAATTCTGCCTGAAGCCATATTATTTATTCCAGTAGAAAACTGCATTTTTTTTTCTAATTATATCTATTTGATATGATGGCCACAGGTTTTTTTAAATCATTCAGATAATCAGAGAAGATATCTAGGTCTGGAAGATTTGATTTGAACTATAAACAATGATTTCTCCTTGTCCAATGCAAGTTCTCTTCATGCCTGCCTGGAGGTAACTCCTCATGGTTGTGCAGCCTGTGCCAAGTTCCACAACTTTCTGAAGCAAAGTAGGTCTGCCTTGGATTAGTCTTACTATTAGATATTGTGCAAAATATTTCAAATTGAATATACCATGTTGCAACTTTAAACTTAATATTGTTCAGTCCACCATGGACATAGAGAATATTTTATTTTTACTTGTTTTTGCAATAGTATTTTATGTACCTGGGAACTAGTGCCCTTGATTTGAGCCTTCTCTGTTTCAAGAAAAGATGTTAAAATAGTTTCTTGGCCCTTTAACCATTTTTTTATCTAAACTTCTTGTGGGAAAAATGAATCTGGCTTTGTACTCTTTTTTTCTTAAAAGTGTGATGTGACTGCATTGAAATTTCTTCTTAGAGAGGTAAGAAAATGTGATAACTGTTCCTAGATAACAAGAATGTTTGTCCTGTAGTTATTTTTAAACCGAATTTAAAAAAATTAAACATTTGCCTCTATTTCTGATATTAGTTGTAAAGCAAATTACATAGACCAACATAGCAGCCACAATGAAATAATCCTGATTAATCTATGTGAATTGGAAGCATAAGAAGAAAGTAATAATTTAAAAACTCAGTTTTAAGAAGTCAATATATACAGCTGTGGATTGTCTTCCATTTAAACAGGAATTAAGGCATGATAACTTAATTCTCAACTATATTCTTGTCCTCCATTCTTTCCTTCCCCCATCTCTCCATCTGTGCTAAAATGAGCACTTTAAAAAGTATTCTCATTTCTGTATATCTTCTTAACTGTAGTACCTAATTCATTCTATTAATTTAGAAATGATTTTTGCAGAAAGTCAATAAAAACATTTAGCTTATTTTCATTAATTTTAGCCTTGAAATTATTAACAGGATAGCTTCATTGATGTTATAGATATTGACTTTGGGATGCACTTACAATATTTAAAGTTCAACAGCCAATAAGTAAATCATACTGAAATATGAGTTAACTGGCAACAGTGACCCTTGACCATTTCTGCATTTCATTTTGGAACATGTTTATGAAACAACTGCCATCCCAGTGATAATCCCTATTTTCAATCCTTAAGTGCTTTTCATTTAATATACTCACATTCATATTAGACAGTGGGAAGTAAATCTATAGGAGTTAAGTGCCTGTTTTCTTATGTTATGCAAAATAAAGAAATGTGGTTAGACATATTGCTACAATGATGATTTCCAACATCAAGTATTTTATTCAAATGAATTAAAGGGCATGTATGCATCTAGCAAAGGCTGCATACTCGCCTTCCATCTAGGTATTTTTCCTCCTTTAAATTTCTTAATATGATAATCAACTATTTTTTAAAAGCTGTGTGTGCTAGTTAGATTTTTGAAATGAAGCCATCTGAAGTAACTAAAGCTGAACTTTATCTTCTTGAGGTATTTGGAAGTATTTGCTCTTTTTCTTCTCTCCTCCTTTTATTTTATGACTGAGTATTTGTTTGCAATTCAAAAGTACCTTTATCTTCCACCTGGGATGTTTACTAATAGTTCTGGGGAATCTATTAATGTAATATTTTAGAGTTCAATGAGTTTGTCTTTCCTCCAGATCATCTCAAGTTGGCTAAAAAATGCAAAGATTATTTACAAATATCGCTGTGTACATTAAAATGATATGGAACTGGCACCTGGGCTTTCTGTCAAAAGAGAAGAATGCTTCTGTAGGTCTGACTCCTTTCTTTATGAGTACCTGATACAGCAAAGCACTTAGAAGTGTCTTTCTTCAAAGACATTAGTGAAAAATATGGTGAAAATTGGCAGAACAAAGTTTAATGGAGGATTTTAGGCAACTTAGAAACAACAACAAAATTATAGCAGAGGAGTAAGCCCATTGTAGTTGAGGAAAATTGCACTACTGATTATAAAAGAAATTAGGGAGTTTCAATAAATATTTCTATTCTGTATTCGACTAGATACTAGCTGTAGCACTAAATTTAAAAAAAAAATCCAAATTCTCTTTTCCCTCTCTTGATTTTGTCTATAGGTTTTTTTTTTTTTAATTCTTATTGCGTAAATTTTTTTCTAGGCATTGGTGTTTCAGTGGCCAAGGTGCAGAGGCTGCTGTCAATACAATCACAACATAGACCCAATGTGTGCCTCTGTAAATGGTCATGATTTAGGCAACCAAATTGACTGGAGTTTTTGTGTAAAATGTAGATGTCACTGGAGAAATGGTGACTAAACGAGAAGATTTCATGATCTTTTCTATGTCTTTTTTTCCTTTGGGACACAATGAATTGTATGGAGGTTGCTTTTCTGGTAATTAAGGGCTTCAGGAGCAGGCTGAAATGGTTTCTTCATCACATCCTGTTACTTGTGCAATGTAGCTTGCATATTCTCCTGAAGTTTACACTTAAATTACTATCTTATTCCCAGCTGTCTGTGGCATCAGAGCTTTTAACTTTTATCTTGATGTTATCATAGATGGATCTTTCTGGCTCTGAAGTGATCAGAGATCACTTGTTATGCAGATGAACAAGCTGAAGAGCAATTTCATAGCAGCAATTCTGAATGAATCAGAAGTGCAATGAGGATTAATAGGATTGTCAAGCTGTGCCTTTCTGAGAAGTACACCCATCCTCTAGATACATCTTTGCCTACTTCCAGTGATCCTGCATCACAAAATATTCAAAACATTTCATAATCTAGTTTTGCACTAGATTACTGCACTAGATTACTTAGATCATATCTAAGTAAACACATATACTGTGTCCTAACTGCTGAATTCAGTCAAATTTTAAAAGTATGCAAATATTACATGCTTATGATGTATGTACAATGAATGTGATTTGCATGGGACTAAATGCTGAGACATGTTTCTCAAAAGCATTGAAAAGTGTTTCCTGACAGAGTGCAGTATTTTTAGTGTTGCAGATGAAAGTTCTGTCATTGTTACAGTGGGTCTTGTGCACATATTTAAATAATATTTGCAGATAAAGGGCTCAGGCTATTGCCAAGTTGTTGATAAATTCAGGTCCAAAGCTATTTGAAAAAGGTAAGTGCTCATTTCTTAAAAGTATTGCAGTATCATTGCATTTAGTTCTATTTCTATGAAAACATTCATCCTGGTAAATCAGTAATGTGTAAATGAACTCAATGTGATGTGATAAAAAGATATCTCTGATAACTTAAAAACTGCATCATTAGAATTTGAATCAATACTTTTGCAAACATGTCTCATGGACAAGTCATGCAACCAAATAAAGCTGTACTGTTTTTAAGTGGGTTCCTGAGAGATTACAGGATTTCTGTGCAGGAAGACATAGCAGGATTGATTTTCAGATCTTATTTACTTAATTTCTTTGAACATGTGTACATGATTGGTGGATAGACACTTAATCTCACATTTGAGAGAAATTATCAGGAAATTAGGAAAATGTCTTCTAATTTTCTGTCAGAGGTAGATTACTTCATTGCACTTCATTGAAATTATTATGTTTTCTAAGCTCAATAGCTTAATTCTGTCACAGAAGTTCAGAGTCCTGTCAAAAAATTGTTGTTTTATAAATCACACCCAGAGTAGAAAACTGGTAATTCCCACATTTGGATGGGTTGGAGAATAACTTTGTAACGTTCCTAGGCTTTAAGGATTTTGTAAAATATTTCTCTTCCACACAAATATGAATACCAATTTTCCAATGAGTTCTAATATTCTGATTAGCCTGTTGTTTAAAAGTGAATCTACCTTTGTAGGCTGGAGGCATTGACAAGGCAGGGTTGTTGTATCATGCATGGCAAAAACATTGATCCAAGACTAGTGCAAACCAAGACTATTGACAATCTTTTAACTTAATTTTATAATAGGAATAATAACGTGTGCTTTGGAGAGTGAAAATTTTAAACATTATTAAAAACTAAAAGCAATTACAGTGACTCAGAAAAAAATAAATACAATAATTGAAACTGGAAAAGGCTATAATGAGATTATAATGGTACAATAATAATGAAAACAAATAGTAAGCAAAGAAAGATTATGCTCTCAGATATGTAAAGCTCCTGACAATAGCTGGTGAAAAGAATGGGTAAGATGGATTGGGATCATTTTGGAAACTGATGGTGCAGTAATTAGCTGTGAGCTGTGCTGCAGAAGCACTACAAGCAGTAAGAAACTGCCCTTTTGGAGAATAGGGCCAAACTGAGCTATCTCTATATGTAGGCTGAGGGGGGCAAGAGGAAGGAAATCTGGGGCTGCAATCCCCTTTTTGGGGGTAATGTGAAAGCAGGATGTGTTTTGAACTACTCCTGTTCAGTCATAACTTAATCTCTCATAGCACTAATTCTGGCCTGTGATAATAACTTATTTCAGCAGTGATATTAGAATCCAAAAGTGAGCAATTAAGCAAGAGAGAGATTGAAGTATTGTTTTTCTTTGTACTGTGGTATCTCCCAAAGGTTTTCTGGAACTTCTGGTTACTCTTATTAATGTTTTTACAAATGTACCATCACAAATGTGGGCTGACACTGCCAGAGCTGCCTCCACAAGGGCACTGTTGAGAGGGGATTGGCTGCCTGGCCACGTGCTCACAAAGTGATTTATGTCAATGCCAACATGGGAAGAGACAGTTCTGAGCTGGGCTGATGATCCTATATTCTCCCACTGTTAAGGTCATGGAAACATCTGTATGAGCACATAGAAGAGGGGAGCAATTCAGAATAAAACTCACTTTTAATGTGTATTAATTCCCAGTTGTACAGCTACAAGTCCCACTGTAACGCCACAAGAACCAAGTGGTCAGATATTGGGGTGCAGAGCTGCCTCTCAGCAATACTGCATGAGGTTCCAGCTTCCAGCACTCAGAGATCTGCAGTGTTAGGTATTGACAGAGATCTATTCAAAGTAAAGAAAGAACTTTCTTTTCAGACATTACTTACTTCATGATTTATCTCTTCATGTCATGTTTCTCAGGCTTAAGTCCAAATAACAATGTGGTTTACACTGAAAGAAGTATTTTGTTTGACAGAGAATTGCAAAACTTCAGGAATTTTTGGTTTTACAAGGTCAGTAGCCAGATATTTGTGTCCCTCCCAGCAGTTTGAGAGGAGCTCTTCATCTTAGAGTACACACAGGTTCCACTGCCTAGTGCATTTTTTATACAGATTTTGTGTTGATTTGTTTTTCAGGTTGCTTCTCTGAGCTCTTCTTTTCTCCTTCTTTTTTCTTACTTTCCCATTTCCTTCTCCATTCTCTTTTCCTTTTTTTTTTGCCCTTTTAAATTAGAAATTACAGGTGTGTTTTCAATCAGGCTATAGGACCTAGGCTACTTCTATACTAGCAAACAAAAACATGTGGTGCAAACATAATATCATTAACAGATCCAGAGATACTGTTATTTTCCAATCCACAGATTTTAATGTTTTCCATGTTGTTGAATTGTTAACATAGAGGGTTTTTTCCCTCTGTAGTTTTTGCCTGGGGCCAAAACTATCTGTGTCTCAGACAATTCCTAGACAAGGACAAATGGTAGCTGAGGCTAAGGACAGAACCTACCAGCAGCTTCTTGGATGCAGCCACTCTTATTTTAGAGGAAAAAGAGCTGTCCAGAGTGGACAGGTTGTGCATGTTACCCTCACAGTAAGCAAATGTTCCTTGGTGAATTTCGTTTGCCAGTGTTGATGTGGCACAAGCTTTTGTGTACAGAAAAGGGATATTGGGGAAGGTTGTGAATGACCTATGGGCCTGGGCTGAATAACAACAGGTCTGTCTATGAGCTGGATTCAGAGGTTCTTGCTGTGAAAGTAGAAGAATAATGCTGAGTATCCTAAATTCCTGATGATGATCTGGTTTGTCCTTTCTGTCTCATTTCCAACCTGTCACAGCTCTGGTTCTCCATTTTGGTGCTATTTACTTCCTCTTCTGCCCTTCTTCCTCAGGCTCCTCACTCCTGGTTCACTCCTTGCTGAGGAAATTTTGAGTCTCTCCCTCTGAACTTCCCATTGCACTCAACGCCGGTATTCCCTGGAAACAAGATGTACTTTGAACCCAGTATTTTAGCTTGACTGTTATTACTTAGAGGACACTTTTTTTTTTTAAGAAACATTTCTGAGTGGTAATCTGAGCCAACCAAAGCAAAGCTTAGCTTCAAATGTTTGGGTCAAGGCAGTAAATTATTATATATATTCTTGCCTTCATGCTCACTTTGCACTAGTAAGGCTGTTTGAAAAGTTGTATATCTGTGTAGAAAACTTAGTGCCTGGAAGAACAGGTTGCAACCTCTTGGCAATCTTACATACACCTAATAATAATAATAATAATAATAATAATAATATTAATAATGATAGACATTGCTTATATATGGGCATTTGAGTCTCTCAAGAAAATTCTTAATATACGACCAAGAAGCTCATATACCCTACATTTTTTTCCTTCTCAGTGGTCTCACACACATCTGATATCTTCATTTTTACAAAGCAGTCTTTGTACTTAATTTTTAAAAAGGCAAATGAAGCTGACAGTGACCTACTCTATATAGAGTAGATGCCCTAAAGGCCTTTTCCAATTCGTAACTTTTTTCAAGCCAGGTTTTCTGTACTGATCCTTGGCCATTTTCTTCAGTCAACCACTTTTTGTGTTCTTTGCATCTTGGCACAGTGATAGTGCCTCTGCTGGGGCTGATGGGGATGCGGGATTGGAAAAGGGCACATACTGAATCATGCACATCTTGTATTCTGATGAAAAACATGTACAGTGTCTCACAAGTTGCTCCCAGGGGAATTTTACTTAAATGTTAATAAGACACATTAGTAATGCACTAGCAGCATCATGAGAATAGCTGAGGATGAACTAGCAGTACTGGGAATGGGCCAGGTTAGATCCTGCCACTGTCCTGCCAAGGCAGGGGTGTCCCATGCCTGAGTGGTTGCTGTTGTGTGTCCTCCAGAGAGGCCAAATTCTGCCAGCTTGTTCTCAACTTCTGCCAAATGAACCTAATGAAAACAGGAATACACATTTTATACTGGGGCTATGTGTAGCTCCTTCTGTGCTTTAAGGAAAATGACAAAATTGCATATAAACAGAAAATTTGGAGGGACTGAGAAGGCAGTAATTTTTCCATTCATAGATTTGTTGCTGTAGGATGGAAGATTATAACCATGTCACCTAGACTAGTGACATCTGAGTTAGCTGAACTGGTTTTGTGTTCTCACTGAGCAGCTCTGTGGCTTTCTGATCTTTTTGACATGGAGGACAGTTTGAAATACCTCCAAGATCACTTATGACCAGTATTTTTGGCTCGAATACAAAACTATAGAGTTACAGTAAGATACTTTTGTGTGGAGAAAGGACTTGCATACAGCATTTTAGCTTTTTAGTGTATGAATGGTTTCCTCTTTGCAGTTTATTTACATGTAGATTACAATTCACAGAAATTAAATTAGGTTATTATTTTTAATTAGGATACCAACAGAAAATAATTTTTTTCTAATTTCTATCAAATGTAAAAATCTTCCAATTAAATGTTAGTAAGAAACTTTTTCTTGTTGTCTGTAGTATTAATTTTCTGCTACATGGGAATAGAAGAAAAAGAAAGAAATAGTATTGTTATTTCCATTAAGGTTCCATATACATTCTTCATGACAGCATCTTAATTTTGAATATTGCAAGCTGAATGGAAATAATTAAACTTTAATCTGTCCTGTTGGATATATGACTAAAAGCCATGTTAGGAAAATAGCAAATGCAAATTTTTTAGTGAAAACTTGAAGACTGAAGAAAAAGGCATTTAAATATTCTTACTTTAATATTTTCAACTAATGTAAGTATCTCTTATCATCCGATTTATGTGGAGATTTCTGGAGAAGTCTCAATTTTATTACAGCATGGTTTTAAAAAAAAGGAAAAAAACAGAGGCAGCAAACATTATTTATTCCAGTGCTTACAATACTCTGAAAGTAGAAGTAAAAAAAGGGGACAGCCTCTGAGCAAGAGAGGCTGAAGTTTTACTTTCAGTCGTATTAGATCTGTAGCTACTTTACCACTTTGCACCCATTTGTATGCAGCTGGACTGGAGGAAGCCTCTGCAAGGAGATCTGTATGGGTATCAGTGGTGCAGAAGAAAACATTCTCCTTTATTAAAGTGTGGCCCATTACAAAGTAGGAGCCCCATGGAGACCAAAGGTACAGTGATGTTATAATTAGCATAGCTATATTCAGGTAAATTGAACATCCAGCATCAGAAAATTATATATAACTGATTGAACTGAGCATCTTGAAAATCAGGTTGTTACCTGAACTTTAGTAACTGGGAATTTGATGTTTAGCTGTAGTTCAGTTTCTCCCACCACTCCCACCAGAGCACAGTAATGTAGATATTTTGCCTAATAACATCTATTCTGTCGCTTGTTCCTGAAAGAAAAAATGGTGCCCTTCATGATATTTGATGAGCATGTTTGGGAACCTTAGTTCTAAAATAAGGAGAAATTATTTTTCATGCCTACTAGTTCAGGCAATTCTTCCCTTATAAAAAAGAATCACAGAATCATTTCAGTTGGAAAAGACCTCTAAATTCTGATCAAGACCCATCATTAACCCAGTGCTGCCAAGTTCACTATTAACCACAACCCTATGCACCATATCTACACATCTTTAAAATATCTTCAGGGACAGTGATTCAACCACTTCTCTGAGAAGCCTGTTTCAATGTTTGACAACCCTTTTGGTGAAGAAATTTTTCCTAATATTCAAAATAAACCTTCCCTGTTGTAATTTGAGGCCATCTCCTCTTGTTAGTCAGGAAAAGAGACTGACCCCCACCTTGCTACACCCTCCTTTCAGGCAGCTGTAGAGACCAATGAGGTCTTCTTTGAACCTCCTGTTCTCCAGACTGAATAATCACAGCTTCCTCAGCTACTCTTCATCAGACTTGTGCTCCTGACCCTTCACCAGCTCCATTGTCCTTCTCTGGACTTGCTCCAGCCCTCAGTGTCTTTCTTGTAGTGAGGGACCCAAAACTAAATGCAGTAAACACAGGATTTGAAGTGTGGCCTCACCAGTGCTGAGTACAGGGGGACAATCCCTGCCCTGCTCCTGCTGGCCACACTATTGCTGATACAGGCCAGGATGCCATTGGCCTTCTTGGCCACCTGGGCACAGCTGGCTCATGTTCAGCTGATGTCAACCAGCACCCCCAGGTCCTTTTCCACAGGGCAGCTTTCCAGACACTCTGCCCCCAGCCTGCAGCACTGCAGGCGTTCACTGTGACCCAAGCACAGGGCCTGGCACTTGGTATTGTTGAACCTCATACAAATGGCCTCAGCCCATCGATCCAGCCTGTCCAGGTCCCTCTACAGAGCTTTCTTACTCTCCAGCACATCAACACTCCCACCCAACTTGGTGTGATCTGCAAACTGGCTGAGGAAGCATCAATCCTGTGTCCAGTTCATTGATAAAGGCATTAAACAGGGCTGGCCTCAACACTGAGCCCTGGGAAACACCAGTATGTGGGAAGTATTTTGTGGAGTAACCCACAGATTTCTTTTAGGTGTAATCCTTATATGAGGTTTTCCACCTGCCTGTGCAATTGTCAGGTGAAAAAGTATCTCCAACAGGCTCTTTTTTCTTGTGCTCCATGCAACTTTATCTGCTTGCTGGCTAACAACAGAGCACACTCTTCCATTTGCATCCAGTCCATAGGAATCTTGTTGACTCTTTTCTTTAAAAAATACATACAGATTCTCTCTACCCTCATCTCTACCTCTTCTTTTGCTGTGTGTTAATGTCAGGTGCAAGCCCCAGCCTGACCTACCTTCTGTGTCATCTTGGGTAGTGCGTGCCAGGAGAGCCTGAATGCTTTCTGCATTGAATGGAGATGTTTGGGTCATTGTGAGCCCCCTGCTGAAGCATGATGAGTTCCACACTCTAGTGGTCCAAGGGGAAATTACTCAATTCTGCCATTTCTCAGTGATGCAAGGGCTTTAGCAATCACTGTAGAGCTCTCAGTCACCTTTTCCTTGAGCTTTGGAACCAAATACTTTTTAAAATAAGAAATTGAAAAATACTATTTGCTTTCTTTAGTTCTATACAAATGATGATTATCTCAGGACACTGCATAACAAACAGGAAAATAAGCCAAGAGAAGTCCCAGTGCATAATCTAAAGGAAGCTGTTGATTACAAAGAATACTTTATTAGTAAAAATGGATCAAACTTCTGAGAATACCACTTGGTCATCATGCATTAACTTCCTACAGTATGAAAGAAAATTGGTGCTGGTTCTGCCTTTCTGGTCATTGTAGGTCCTCCCAGCCAGGAGGCTCTTCAGAACACCACTAAGCAGTTGCAATTTGTGCTGTATGTAAAAGCTGTCCTGAAATAAATCATCCTGGAATCACCCATTGTAGCACTGAAATTACCCTGATTTGGTGAATTCCACCTTTCACAAATCCCCATTAGGCTGAAATGGATCAAGACATTAACATGAGCTTGTGGCTTAAACTTAGGACATTGAGACAAGAGATATATCATCGTCAGGTAAGTTTTCTCCATAGCAAAACTATCAGAAGCCTTGCATTTCAGGCATGTCTTTGCACATAGCAAGATACTACATACTTTCTTTGGTGCACCAACTACCAACAAGATAGATACTTTTAGATATTGTTCTTAGCTTATATATAAATTTGGAGATTTACTATTCCTATTTTGGACTGAAACTGCACTTCTCAACGTGTCTGTGCTCTGGCTGTACTCATGAATAGTTGATTAATAACAGGTTTGTATGTCTATCCATAATGCATACTTGCCTAGTCAGACTTCTTCTGTTGCTTCTATATATTTCACCAATAGGTGGAGTAGAAAGTGCCATAAATTCTTTAAAGATTCATTCAGATGATAGCTTAATTGTAAAGTAATTCTGGCCTGGAAGAAGTTATGTAATATTATACCAGCTTTTAAATTTGTAAATAAAATAAAAATATATGCAAGTGTCTTTACTAAACAAGGCATTTGACAAAAAGACTTCCTTTTACCTCAGCTATTCTTTGGTGCTCTAGCATTAAAGAAAATTTTTTGGAATATACAATTGTACACAGCTGTTTGGTAGGAGGAAGTGGGGGTGTCTTCAGTGAAACACATAAGTTTTGCATGCAAAGAGTACTATTTTTGTTGTGCATTAATATTCAGTTTTGTTAAGGTGGATCAAGAAGAAACAAGTTCTGTGACCAGCAGATTCTTAACAGTAATCAATTAATGGACAGTGATTTCCATGATTAAATGTTCATGTTTAGTATATAGCCTGCACAATTAATTGCAATGTGTACCTCTCAGAGAATAAAATGAAACCAAACATGATGCAGTGATTTCTTTTTTTCTTTTCCTTTTCACTATTATATTGTCTTGCTTTATTATTCCTGAGTTCCTCTATCATGAAATGTGAAATTAGGTTTGTTTGGATTTATCTACTTGGCATTCTTAAGCTTTGTGACATAGGAACTATGAGTTTAATGTAAATGTTATTTATATTCATTTCATACTTCAGTGATGCAGTCTTCAAGGTATAAAAGAACCAGGTTTACAGAACAGAGTTTAGCCAGAGTGAATAATAAAATATGCTTTCTCTTTAGAGATTAAATTAATAATCACTGTCTAGTTTAGTAATTGTAACTGAATTGCTCTTGCCTGCTTCTTCTCTCTCTCTATTTTGTCCAGGAGTGTCTTTCTCCAAGACAATGATTTGCAGACTTGATTGCTAAATGGTGATCCTATAATGCCACTGGAATCTGGGCAATGAAAACAGTCCTAGAAATATTATTACTCAAGCATTTAAGCTAGCTTTTACAGTATCTCTTCTTCCTCTCTTTTTACTATCCTTTCATTTTTTCCCTTCCCTTTATCTCCCAGAATTGAAAGCCATCTGGTAAATATAGGCTTGAAAATTCAATTACAGCAGAAACATTAGTAGATTCTTATTTTTCCTCAAAGTCTGAAAATGAGGAGAGACTTAAAGGCAAAAAGCTGCCTCTGCCATGGCTATCTTCACTATCCCATGCTTAACGGAGAGGGAGGAGGCACCTCTCCAAACTTCCTCTACCTCAGAATCAGTTCAGTCATAATTACATAACCACATTCAAACAGGTTCAAACGCCCCAGCTGGCAAGAGCATACGGTGATATAAAGGGATATTTAATCTAGTGTGCTTCCTTTTTGTTGGAGTGAGGCAATGACATGTTCCAGGCATCAGAAGAAGCCCCCAGCTGGGGCCATCTTACTACCTTACCTCATGTGCATGGGTACACAAGGCTGACCAGGGAGCAAGTGCTATGTGACCCTTGCTGAAGTTAGAAGAGCTGAAGGGTTGACTTGAATTATTGATGGATGCAGTTCCCATGCAGGTTATGCCAACTCTGTGACCCTCTCACCTGCCCAGATCTTGTTCTGCTGTGTCTCTTGTACCTATCACAGGACATGACAGGGACAGCTAGTGCCAGGGTAGCCTTTCTGCATGAAATTTCTCAGTCTGAGGGTAAAGCAGACATCTTATCAGGAACTGGTAAAGCAGACCTCTTACCAGGAACTGGGGTGTCTTCTCTAAGCCTGTGGATGTAGGCTAGCACTACTGGGCTAGAGAGAGGCAATTTTGATTTGTGATTAGGCAAAAGGACTTCAGTCTCTTCAGGGAAAGGTAAGTCAGAAGATTTTCAAAATGATAGTGCACTTTGTAACCTGAACTCCTTCTGTGATAACTTAAACTGCAATAGCACTAATAAGCCATAATTAGCAATGAAGTCCCTTCTCATTGCACCCAAGAATGTGCTGTGAAGAGTTACGCCTCTTCTCTTCTGAAAGTTGTTGGAGCTCTCCCCCTCTCCCTGTTCTCCTTGAGCAAGAGCCAAGAGTGATGTCTGCCTCCATTGTAAATAATAATAGACCTGGTGGGAATTGCCTGAACCAACAGTTGCCTTCTCATAGAAAGGGAAATAAGTTTTTACTGAAGTTCATTTCTCCTGGCAGCTTGGGAAGAGGCCAGGTTGCTCATGCTGGTGGTTGCTCATGCTTCAATCTCTTCTGCTTCTTATAGCATGAGTTTGCTGTTGTTTTGTACATTTTGCCACTCTCCCAAGTATCTTGTCAGAGATTTTATACCAAGTAGTTTATGTTTGTCCTTTTCACCCAGCCAGATATGGCTCTAAATAAAATACCTGCTCTGAAAGAAAATTGGGAACTAGAAAACAAGTCAACCTTTCAACTGAGCAACAAACTGCAGTCATATGTTTGAGGACAGATTTTAACCCCAGTCTTGAACCACAATTCATCTGTATTTTGACATGCTCCTGGCACAGAACAGGCAAGGAACATCAAATATGGCTTTTGTGAAAGAGGAGGCTCTTTATGAAAGAGCTTTTGTGCTGGAGGACTTGTACAATCCTCCTGTCTGGGACCTGAGGATACAGACTTGTCATAGCTCCTGAGAGCTGGATAGTCATTTCACAGAACTAAAACAGAGTTACAAAATTTTTCTTATGTTATTTTTTCCCTTTAATTCAGAACCGTTGAATTACCAGTTTTCAATAATATTTTTACAGCAGGGTCTTAAGTGCTTCCTTTTTTTATTAATATATATGTAAACTTAAATATTGCTTTATGGCACATTTTAACTTCAAAAGAAGTCTGGAATTTTGATATGCATTTAAAAGTCAGAGTAAAATATGAGTAGAATTGAAGACTTAAAGACATAAAATATCAGTAATTCTGTTGATTATGACCCTAGAATATCTGTTGCAATTGCCTTGCTTGATCTTTTATGTAATATAGTTCATGTGATTTCCTTTAAATAAGACTTGTTTGAAATTGACCCAATCTTTTAGGCAGAAAAAGATCTAATTATGATTTTAAAAATAGAGTAATTTTTATAAGAACTTCCTCTTTATCACAGTGTTCCTGATGAACATCGGAGTGACATTTAAGAGCAGTTTACTTTAGTGCCATTTCAAATGCCCAGTAAAACATTTTGGTAATCTTACTACAAGAGCATAAAGAATACTTAGTGTCTTTAAGGGACATTATATTAATTAAGATTAATTTTTTCCTTTTTTCTTAATAGTAGTTCTGTAATTTTCTGTCAGATAGTTGTTACTGTTTTTGTCTTTATATCTTTTTGTGTACTTGGATTTTCTGTCAATAGCTTTGTTTGGAATAAAAAACTAAGAAAAACAGAGCAGGACACAAATCATTTAGAGAGTTCCTGAAAATAATGACAAATTTTATACTAAAAATTTTGAAATAATTAAATTTACCATATAGTATGCAATTGTAGGCAGAAGACAGACTGGTGGATTATTGGTGGATTTTTTGTTCATTTTTCTTTTCCCATGTGTTAGAGTATTGATACTGTGTCCAGGATTTCAGTGAAGCAACACAATTAAAAGTTCAATTATTTTCCAAATAAAATAGTTTTAATTGTTTTTTCTCAGGAAGTACTTCTTACACCTCCACATTAATAAGCATTCTTCTGTGCTTCAACTAACCACCCACTCACTTTCTCTCTTTAAAGGATCATCTATCCCAATTACCATTGAGACTTTTCAGTCTCTCATTAAATTTGGAGCAGTAGGCAATTTAATCAGGTGGTGATCAGTGTGATATTACAGAACATGACCTTTATAAAGTGTATCTACCAAATTTGGATATTCTGTGTTACCAAACATATACTCAGTGTTTAGTTAGTTTACAGTTCTCTTTGGGGAAAAAAAAACTGACTCATAGACAGCACTGGTAAGCATAAAAAAAAAAGTTTTTATGTATGTTATTTGTCTTTAATTTGAAGTGTTTTCTCTTGCATGTCGAGCAAATACAAATTTCCACCCCCCATTTGGACAAGCTTGAATCAACCCTGGAGCTGACTGAGAATGTGGGACATTGGTACAGCATCATTCTTCAGATGAATGCCACATTCTGCCTTTTTTTTCCCTAGTCAGAGTGTCATCTCCCATTGCTTGCAGAGAAGGAACCCTCTTGCAGATGGAGCTTTTACGTTGTGAGCTGTGACTCAGAGCGTGCCCGTGGGCTGTGGAGCGGAGCGGAGGCTGTGGGAGCTGCAGGAAGCGGGGGGGTGCCGCAGCCTTCTCCCGGCCTTCTGGGGGCTCCACGGGCTCTGCGCACTGCCGGGGACGCAGCAGCTTGATCAGCTTCCAGAGGGGCCTTTTCTGGAAATCCCTGGAGACTCAGGGTACCGCTCTGCCAAAAAAGCAGGCTTAAACTAGGGCCAATATGTAGAGTAGGAAATCTGTCAGGCCCAAAGGAGTTTCGTGCTGGTGTAGAAGGGTTTGGCATGGCAGTATTGAAGCACACTAAGCACACTAAGCCATTCAGTATGATTGCTGCCTGTGGTCAACAGGTGTTAGGAAATCAGAGCTACTCTGATACCAATGAAAATTTTGTTTGAGTTTAGCAAATTTAGTAGTGCAGCGCAACACAAGATCTAAGGCAACTATCTTTCCCTAATATTCAGATCACAAATCTGGTTGATTTTATTTTCCCTGCAAACACAGACAGTCCTTAAAAATTCTGTAATTTGAAGACTTAGGCTCAAAACCCCAGACCAGCAGCTCAGACATGGGTCTTTTTATGGATAATCCCAATTAGCTAAAGCTGTCCACCCATGCGCCATTTGGAAGCTCTAGATCTAGATTTCTCATCACACAAGGTGAATTGCAAGTTAGATAAGTAGGATTTGACTTCTGAGAGGGTGAATATATTGTTTCTTCTCCCCTAATACTAAAATAATTGAATGGATGCCTTGAGGTATAATATTCACTGTATTTTTGCATTTCTGTTTTAGATATTAACATGCTCTGAGTATCCAAATATGTTTTTCATACTATGTAGTGCAACATTATTTAGTGCTGCCAGCCAGAGAGGAAGAGATGACATGCTCTTCTCTGCATGCAGATCTCTGAATTCCTCTAACATAATCCTCATATGTTTCTTCAGCTAGGTCCATCTCATATATCCATATTGGAAGTACAAAAGTATTTTTGCCAAGGAGTCAGGACTACAAGTACATTTGTGAGAGGTAATTTAAAGGTGTTATTACTAGTGCAGTTGAGTCCTGAATCAATTCCTTCTAGGAAAAGAAGGCCAGTTTAATGAGATCAGAATTAATAAAGCTTCACCAATTTCCTCCTTCTGTAGAGTAAAGAAATTAACAAAAAACCACTATGCCAAAATTTAGCATCCTGGTTCTACCTTTCATATTTCCCAAGTACACATCCAGGAAGAAAATTCATCAGTTGTCTCTAAGCAACATGTTTGGCAGTGCTGCAATTTTTCATGTGACTCTAAAATAAATAATTTATTTCACATAAATAGTCAGGACACCTATGTTGAAGGGTGAATGAGTTTGTAAAAGGCAGAAGATTTATATCTGATTATTTTGACTCAGTACTATGAGTCTTGTCAGGGAATGCTGCTCATCAAAAACTCACATTGAAATGGGAAGAAAAAGGTAAGAGTAAAAAACAGAATGCTTATAATATCTTACAGCATGTAAAATTACCAATAAGTCTTTTAAAAAAAAGATATTGTGTTCAGTAGAGCATGTTTTTAGGGATGTACCTTTATCCTTATTCAGATATGTCAATTACTGACTGCTTAACACAAGATTAATTGAAGAAAGGTCTGGAGGGAATTTTACAGATGTCCTAGTCATGAGAAACTTTACAAAAAGCTTCTGAAGCTGCCCACAGATTTGAAGCTGTGAGAAATCTGAAATGCCATGGATGACTACGAAGCTACTTAAAATTTCTGAGGTTAATGGACTGCATGGTAGGGATTATGAGCATCACTTAACTGCTCTGCTTTTACAGAACAGACTTTTCCTCTTCTAATAATGTTAATTATGAAGCATATGTATTCTGATATGACATAATGGATGCCATTGTTCCATTTACGAAAACATTTGATGTTTACCAGTGTTGGTGAAGGGAAGCATATTGCATAGTCCTGCTATACCTAATTTTCTGTTGTACATAATACAACACTATTTCAGATACACTTTCTTTGCATGGCAGTAGAACACCACTGTTTTCTTCTCCACATTCCATACAGTAAAAGCTATTCCCACTTTTATTATAATCAGGAAATCAAAGTGCACCTCATCCCATGCCTTCATTATTTTAGAAAATGATTGATGGCCTTCTTCAGCCTAGTGAGTATTCTTTCCAAAGAAAATCAGCCTGATTTTCAACATCTGAAAGTTCCAAATTATTACTTTTTCTCCAACAGGTCTCCTGTCTTTTCTCCCCCGCAGAACTAATTTGGACTAAACAAAGACATAAGCAAACTTATCAAGTGTATGGGATGAGCATAAGAGCTGGTATATGGCAACAGCTACAGAGAATAGAGTTCTACTTTCAAAATTCTGAAAGTGTTTTCATCTTCCCGTCCTTTTTCCTCTGAGAAATGTAGATTGGATCCTTTCAGTTTGGTCCTGGATGTGCAAATACAGCTAGGATTACCTAGACCACTGAAAATTAATATTTTTCTGTTTTGGTATTTTGTTCTTGTTACCATAAGCAAATGAAACCAGCAGACAAAGGCCTCTTTCACTGACAAAAAATTCTCACATATCAAAAAGCTCTTTCTACAGAATGATAAAATTACATCAAATGTTTGTTGCCTCCATGCAGAGAGATATTAGTCTAAGATTTGAATAATTCCTAGAATTTTACTGGTGTCCCCTAACCCCCATATTATTGATGCAGATTTTGTGGGATGTCCCCCACTTCCACCCCATTCTGAACAGATGGAAATGTTTCGAATTGAGAAGGATTTTTCAGTTACTATAAGGAGAGTAAAATTTAGAGTAGAGATTGAATACACCTCACTGCTTTAGAAACTGAAGATCCCTTTTTCTCAGATGTGTAAATCTTAACAAATTCTATAAGGTTCAAAGCTTAAGTAAAGTACATATTCTAAAAGTTTTGTCATTTGAGCTGCATTTAGCCATTTCTGAAATCTTGTGAATAAAACATTCCCTGCCTCTGCCTTACAAGCAAGGAAGCATTGATTTGGAGACAAGTGCTTCAAGATGTGCTCTACTGTTCATCACTCTGAGGTACTAAATTGCAGAAAGCCCTATAATGTTTTGCTCCCTCATGCCCATCCCTAACCAACTGTTTTACAGAAGGTTTAAATTATTAATATTGCAACAATAAAGCTCACAGCTACTACTCAGCTCCTCAGTTGGCTGCTGGATAAAATTCTCTCCTCACAGTGGTGGGCACACTAGTAATACATTAGCAGGTTAGGTAAAAGACAAACCTCACAAAAATGGCAGATATGGAAGAAGTGAACATAATAATGCAGAAAAAAACTTGGAAAATATTAAGTGTGTCTAAAGCACTGCAATTGAGGAAGGACCTCATTGGGTGCTCTTTATGTTGTCAGTGAATGTTTAGTTTTGGTTTCCTTCGAATGATCTCTCTGCAAATGAAAAAAACAACCAAAATGCAAGCTTTGTTTCCTGAACTGAGAAATATCTTTGAGCCTTTTACACATACACCTTTTGAAAATGTCTTTTCAATCCACAGTTCTATTTTGGCTTGGACTCAGTCTTCTGTGACACATCTTTAAAGTTGTTTTGAGTTAGGGATACATATATATTTAGCTTAGTACTGCCTGAAGATTATCCTGTTTTTGGTGGTCTATGCAAGATGGATCCAGTCCATGAAAAATACCTTTCTAATAGAGAGAAATCTATCCAGTTTTATTATTTTCAGAAAAAGATTGTTTTCTGAGTCCAGTAAGGCTTGTCTTGCCACCTCATTGAAGGGTGACCCCATTAACCATCATTTGAGAAGTATGAACAAAGGTTACTGCAGCAATGAGTGCTTTTTTGATAAAAGAATGCTAAGAGTCTGCAAAGTGCAGGCTTACTATCCTTTTCATTTTTACTGTAAGTAGACATGCTCTTTAACGGGGCTCTGTAGGGAAAAAAAATCCCTTTTCAAATGCCATTAGTCCATACCTGCTGTGATGTCCAGCCCCCAGCTAGACAAGGCATCACCCTGCCTGCCCTGGGGTCTGTGGCTGTTGTGCCCAACACTGTGGAATGGAATGGAATGGAATAATAAATTATTTTAATTTGAATTATAATTAATTTAATTTTAATTAAAAAATTAAAGGGACCTCCAATGGGAGTGACCTCCAATGATCACCTAGTCCAACTGTGTGACCAGTTCAGGGTTGACCAAAAATTAAAGGAGGACTGACCAAAAATTAAACATAGTCTTGTTACTAGAGACTTGTGCACTTACATGCACATAAGCTGTATACTTTCCTCCTTGAAGCCAAACATATTATGACTTCAATTCTTCTTTGGAGGCATTCAAGGGCAATTATAGATATGGAGGAATAACAAAGCATTTATTTGATCTCTGTGCTGTAAAGTGTGTGACCATTAAGATGGTCATATATAGCCTTCCTCTTCCCTACCTGTTGGCTGTATTGCACATGTTGTCACTGCAGCTCACTTTCAGAGTCTGTGTTATGTACTTAATGCTTCACAGTCACACTGGAGTCATCACTAAGGGTTGAATCCAGAAAATTTTAATGAGTTTTTGTCAATGAATTCAAGAAGGTGGCCCAGATATATTTGGTGTTCAGACTGATGTTTAGGGAAAATCCCATCAAACAAGGTCATTCTGGTCTGTCCTGAGCTGTAGCAGTCAGAGGTCCTGCAAGGCCTCCATGGCGGTCACTAGCCTAAGATAAGAAATGCAGAGTCATGATGAGTGGAACAGAGCTGCCCCTCTTCCGCACTCAGATCCCTGTTATCTCTCTGTAAGGCTATAGGTCGTATTCTCCTCGACCCCAGCCATTGGACAATTTCCAATCCCTCAGTACCCTACTTAAACCCTCACCTTTGCCCAGTTCAGTGGAAGAGCTGTCACTGGAACCCTTTGCAGAAGCTGCCAATAAAGACATCTCCACAGAACTCCACACAGTCTTCACTTCTCTCCATCCCTGCATCTGCCGAGGCACTTTGCGAGCACAGAGCTGAAATCACTGAGAGCTGAACTCACGAGAGCTGAAATCACTCCACAAGTGCTCACTAAAGTAGCCAGCGGCTCGGAGCTAGCCCAGGGGCCCAGACAGGCTGCGCCTCATCAGCACAGTGCTGTCCGGGACACCTACGGCGGCTGCTGCCCCAGGGGGGTATGACAGACCCCTGGGACACCAGGCCGTCATACTGAGCTAAGCAGAAAAAACTATTAATGTTCAATGTGAGGATCCAGAAATAAGCTATGTGTTGAGAAATGTAGAAGTACACCTATTCATGTAGTAGTTTTTGAATGCTAGGAAGTTATATGGTAGGAAAAAGATTAAATTCTTACTGTTATCAGTACACAAGTACAATGTAATATGACAATAATTTACCTCATTTGATGGGTTTTTAAAATTTCTATCTTAGAAGCCGAGTGATGTGGGACTTCTTTTCTGTGCTACCTTCTGTTGAATCCTTAGTCTGAGGAACTGTAGGACACAGGGTCATAAGACAATCACTGAGCTCTTTCTAGTAGCTAGAAAGTCTGTCATTTTGTTCTGTATTTATCTCCCAAAGTGACCCAGGAGGCAAGAACAGGGTCTCCCAATTGGCAGCTGGTTCCCTGGCATCTATTCTGGTTCAAGATGCTACGGGATTTGAACTGGGATTAGTTCAGTTGGTCAGACCCTGGTGCTAATAGCACCAAGGTTGTGGGTTCAATCCCTGTGTGGGCCATTCACTTAAAAGATGGACTTGATGATCCTTATGGGTCCCTTCCAAATCAGAATATTCCATGATTCTGAACTAAAAATGCTCTGCTGGAGCAGGAGTTGTCAGAGCTGTTCTTACCTAGGCTTTCCAGCAAGGTTTGTATGTGAAAGGATTTGACGCTGTATTTCTTGGAAATATATAGTCTCTCCAAGCATCCCTCTGCCCTCCTATGAAATAGTAATAAAAAGCATATATTCACAATGATATTTCAGGGGTTAAGTAATTAATGTGTTGAGTAGCTTAATGCAGAAGCACTTTGTATGATTAAGTACTGAGGTACTTAATTAGTTCTGAAATTTGATAATCTTTGTAGTCTCCTGCTGTGGTTCATTTAGAACTTCTTCTTGGTCTTTCCATGGGAGTATAAAGGATGTTGTGCCCAGAACACAACTACAGCCCTTGTTTCAGTCCCACCAAAACGACAGGACACATTAGCTATGGGGATTTCCTGTTTCTTTGCAAAAATATTGGAACCCAGAGGAAATACTAATGCTATTGGGCAGGACTGTGCACATGACTGTTCATAATTCAAAAGCAACTACCTCTTTTCCTAGCACTCCTCTTGATCCTTGGGGCTAATAGTATATGCCAAAGCGATACAGACAGAGTCAGGCCCAATTCCTGAATCTAACTGCAGAAATAAAAGTGGTTGTATGTGGTTGTGCAAGTTTGTACACCTGTACAATCATGGCTTAGTTTTCCAAGCAGCCCTTCTTGCTGAACATTGCAGATATGGCACTAAGAAATGCAGTGCTGACTGCAAAATAGCTGGTAATCACACCAAGAGAAAAGAGGGACCACCGTCCTTGTACATCTCAGGTGTAAGCAGAACTCTTTGGGGAACACTGCTGCACTTCAACAAAGGAAAGATGGAGTTGTAATCCCTTGTGTGATAGACTCAAGTAGTCCTTGTTAATGCCAAACTCAGGTTTTGGAGACAGCACCTTCAATGAGAGGGGCAAATATACATTTTGATATGAAGAGCAGACAGTGACGTGTAACACTTGGTGACAAAATAGTGCCTGCCCTGTTTTTTCCTACAACTTAAAGAGAAAAAGGAATAGAGAGTATTCTTGATACAATGCAGATGTATCTCTTCCAAACTGATAAACTTCTGAAAACTGGTAATACTTCCTACCTTGAGGCCACCACACTTGCAAAAGCTTCAAGTATTTTAGCCACAGCAATTTTTCCCTAATGTCTGAGAATCATGACAAACTGTAGGTGGCTAGTCACCTCTGAGCTTTAGACTTAGCCTATTCATCTATGGAAACCCTGAAACTCACCTCTGCTTTTAACTTTTGTGCACTTTCTATCAGTCCACTTGCCTTCATCTTCCTTCAGCTGTTAGCTCTTAGCTCTCTTCCTCATGGCTAGCATGATGGAGCCTGATTTCAGATTGTGGCTTCTAGATGCTATGGAAACAGAAATAAATATTTTACCTTTTTTTTTTTTTTTTCTTATTATATAAGTGCATTAGTAACAATACATGGCACAGGGAATGCAGTAATCGAATGTGCTGTGCAGAGCTTACTCTTTGTTGCTTAGCAATTAAATGTATGCACGTAGCAGCAGCACTGACAAAGATGCTAATAAAAAGTGACAAGTTATATCTCCAGAAAAAATTACAGGATTAAGAAAAAAATATCTGTCAAGATACTAGAGCAACAGCAAATGGTACATATGGATAGATCGTGTCCCTCCTGAAGGAAAGATCTTCAGGTACTGACCACTAGAGGGGCTGAGATGATGGAAATAGAAGGTATCCACATTTATAGCATGGGCTACAGACACACAGTTGTGCAAACATCATGGTAAGACTTTCTATTGTTGTTGTTGTTGTTACTTTATTATTCATATTTATTTTTATCCATAAAATGTCTAGAAACATGTTCTGTTTCCTTTGTTTCATTTTTCTTTTCGGTGTTCAGGTTTGTAGATTTTTCACAGCATTTCTGTCTATCGAATTTCTGACTTTCCTAGCAGATCCTTGTGTCACAGTATATGGTTTTATTTATATAACATGATGCAATCTTTTGTGTTAATGTGAATAGAATTCTCTTTAAAACTGGTTCTTTAAGAATACTGATCTGCTTATCTTTATTTATTTAGTTATTTTTAATTCGGAGCAAACATGAAACAGAGGAACTGCACTGTAGGCTGAAATTCTCAAAAAAGCCCAGCATTTAAAGACTGCTTTCTATGTGGGATTTGTATGTTTAACCTTTCGCTCCTTCTCTCTCATTTTTAATCTTCCAAAATCTGTGTCACTTGTGTTGTGCTCAGGTAGTGCATTGCTTCTTGGGCTGGTTAATACTGATTATACACTTGCTCTGCTGTAGATAAACACAGTCATCAAGGTTTTTTTAGCGCTTTTTCCAAACTGGCTTCACACATTGTTGCATGAAATTATTTTTACTACATTTAAAGAATGATTTACAGGTTCTAAGTAAGTACTCAACACATTTATTAGTATCCGTGGTATTTAGCAAATATTTCTAGTTATGTGGAGGATTTAAATAGTTTTTCTTCTAATAATTCTTTCTGCATTTTAGAGCTTTTCCTCATTAGATTTCTGCTCACCAAAGTGCTGATTCTGCACTTGACAGTCTGCCTGCATAGTGAATTGCAGGATCTGGGCCCAATTTTGATCTATTTATATTATAGTCCATTTCATTTTAACTGAATGAAAGTACTAATTTGGCTGTACTTGCTTTCAGCATTATCTCAAGTTGTGCCAAATCATCAGACAGTCCATTTGGAGTTTGGCGGGGTTTGCTGAAGCTCCTGCATTTTTGGTCAAGTGCTATTGAAAAAAAAAAGTGATTTATAAAAAAAAAAAGTAGCCTAACTCTTGGCTTGGTTCAACAATTCCAGGTCTTTATCTCCAGCTTTAGCAAATAAGATGGACCCTGAATCAGTACAGATCATGTTGTATTCTGTGATAACAAAATGAATAAGGCTTCTTTTAATTCATGTACTATACACCATAAGAAATAAAAATGAAAATATACAGTAAAAATAATAGTTAAAAATTGAAACATTACTTGACTTTTTCCCTCCTGCCTTCATTATTACTGTATTCATAGAACAGTTATTGAGATAACACTGACACAGAGCAATCCTGTTATATGATGCGGTACAGCAGAAGGCTATTCAATGAGTTTTTTTTGAGCTAGTCCACCTTATGATCACTTCACTTGTTCTGTATTTTTCCAAAAAGGAGTCTTTTAGCATTAGTTAAGCAGGCAGAAATTATCTGGTACAGATGCCACTATATTGCAACCCCAATAACTGAGGGTAAGGAAATAAGCATGTGAGATAGAAAAGAAAAAGAGCAGCAGATCATTGTGGTGAAATATTTTATGTGCATTTGGTTGGGATCTTTTTAACAAGATGTTTTACATCTAGCTCAGGACATTGAGTCAAACATCCAGAAAAGGGAAGATTTGAATTCACTGGGGTGATATAAAACAAAATTTTCCTTTTCCTCCTACTCTAGTAAATGCTATCATGGCAAATAAGCTTTGAGAGAATCACTTTGATTTGTGAAATACTTTTCTCCAAAGGCTGCATTTTGAAAGCTATTTCCAAATAAGCCTGTGCTACTCAGAAGTAGCAGAAGTATTTCATGTTCTAGAAAGATTTAAAACATATTTATGTATGCCTTCCTTCCCACATTACCTGCTGTGACATGAAAACATTGTGTGTGTGTTTATACATGTATGTATGTGTGTATACATGTATGTATGTGTGCATATATAATGCCAAGGGGAAAAGCAAATGCTTTACAGAAATGTCTACTTAAATGTCTGCCTGAAAATGTATGCAGTACATTCTTTTTTAAATAGCCTCCTCCTGGTAGTACCTTCACTCAGATTCTCACCATTCCCATACAGTGTTCTGTAAATACCCTGTGAGAATGACTAGCAGGGAGGATGATCTTGCATAACAGGCAGCTGACTAATTTAGACCAGGAACATTGATCTACAATGACTGAAATAGTCTCAATCTTGTTCCGCTTTCGACATTTGAAGTTTTGGCATCACCCCCATGGATACTTGTATAGCTCCGTCACCGGAAGTCACTGCTCATATATTTTACCATTTTCAGATGGAGCAAGAGAGGGCTAAGCCATTCCAAATATAAAAAAAGTTAGAATTTTTGTGTCATATGTGTTCCTGACACAGAGAGGGCTATGTTAAATTTTTGTGAACTATCTCTGCCCTGTCCACGTCTTTAACACATAATAACAGGCCCTCTTCTCCATCTTTCTCAGTATGCTACTTTTCCCTCCATATTTTATTCACCTTTCTGAGCACTGCATCTTGACCTAAGCTGTTCTTCTCTTTTATCCATTTAGATTAATTAATGTTTTCATAAACTTTCAAAAACTTATTGCAATAATGAAAGTCTGAGGTCCATCTCTCACCTATATTTTCTTCAGTTTTGGACCACCCAGGTAAAGCTGGGGACTGTGGCATATGTTTCACAGGCACAGTAATTGAGCAGTTTCTTTGGCCACCAGTGTCTTTGAGACATTGATTTAAATCAGTGCTGGACACTGCAAAGCCAAACACTGCAAAGAGGCAGGACTTGTTTGGGGACTGGTCTGTTCTGGGTCTGAAGCCAAGGGACGAAGCTGAGCTTGCAAGGTGGGAATGTCTTTGAGTGTAAGTCATTGCTAGTCACTAGAGCCTCTTGGAGGTTAGCTCTGATGTTTTCTTTTGATTGATATTCAACTCTTCCCATAGATGTTGGTACATAATCAGTGCCATTGGTTGTGTATGTATATATGAGGGTCCGCTGGGCTCCTCCTTTGACTCCAATGAGCTTTTTCTCCAGCCATGCTCTTGCACTTCTCTTAGAAGAGACCTTAAAAAACTTCCAATGTGCTATTATGCATGTGCTACATAAATAGGCATACATCTTATATTCTTTGCTACCACAAAGATGTGAGTCATACCTGCAAGTAATTTTGTTTTGAGTAACAGCAAACTGGACCTGAATTCCTAAAGTTAGGAAGAAGTCAGGGAAGAAATGACTGTGTAGTTTGCTACTTTGTTTTCAGCAATGAATACTGTAAAATAAACAATGCTTTATGAAATATATGCCCTTAAAAGAAACCCAAAACCTAATCTAGAACTGTAAAATATATTGCCTTTGCATTTGTTCGTTTAGATTTGTATTCATATTGCAAAAACACATCTAAAATGAGTAAAACACAGAAAATGAATAAGTTAAGAAATGAGCAGACATTTTTGCAATTAATTTTTATAAGAAAAGCAGCATATTTTTTTCTCTCCCCTCACTCCCTAATGTATCTTGCTTACACTATTCAGCTCACCAGTTTTAATCTTAACTACTTATACCTAACTTGCAGAATACATCATTATGGCAAAAGTAAACTAGTCTGAATCCAAATTTTCTTCCTCACTAACAAACACCAGAAGAAAGCGATGGGTAAAATTTAGGACACTATTGTATAATAAATGAGTAATCAGAGAAAATGTAATGCATAGACAACAGTTGCTCCTTGCTGTGCTGTTGCTCAGATACACAGCCTGTCTGAATCTAAACAAACTGATTTATAAAAAGTGCAGCTTTGGTGATACATACCCAACAAGCCTGAAAACAGTGAACAGGAAGAATTATATTCATATAACTGGTTGCTACTTATTTGAAAAAGACCTTTTAGGCATACAGTAAGCTACAGTGGAGTTAAGATTGTAAAATTACATTGCAATACATGTTTTAGCCTGTGACTGGGAGAAAAGGGCTTTCAGAGACATCCACTCAAAGGCTTTTTTTTTTTTTTTTTTCTTATTTCTTGATCAGTGCAGAAGAAACTCATGGAAACTCTTCCATGAGAATAGCTTGGCACAGAGTCCAAACCCTAGCATAGAGAGGATGAAGTTAGACTTGCTTATAATTTTGAAAGTGTGTGATTTGATGTTTCTAGGTTCTTTATCAGTATTAATACATGGTTGGAGATATTTGTTGATGGACAGAAAATAATAGCTTCATCTTTGTTCAACAGAGAAGGCCTTTGCAACATAAAGAATTCTAACAGTTCTTTTTAATAATCTCATTATTGTTTGAAACATTTCTTTAACTTTGTATTAACTACTGGTGCTCTGTTTGATACTGAATATAGATGTGCTTATCAAGATATTTGTGGGATATACTCTGTATTTCTTACAAGACACAAGTAGTAAAGGAATGCAAGAACCCTTTGCCTGTGGGAGCCATCAGAATTCTTGCCATCAGAATGAGAGTAAGCTTTCAATCTGTGTCATTTTATGCATGCTGCAGAATCAATCTGGCAAGACAGTGTGGGAGACCATTCAAGCTGAGAGGTGGATTTCAGGGAAAGCTTGGCTTTATTTTCAACTGCTCAGCCTTTGCAGAAGGGGAGGTGGATGGAGGTTGCTCCCCCCTGCTGGACATCCCTACCAAGAGAACAGCAACTCGGAGAGCTATTTTGAGTAGATTCTGACTTGTGGAGAAAGGTATTTCAGTCGCAGTGATGCCATTTCACCAGCTCAGGGGATATTTGCCTCTAGATGGAGCCGTCCACTTGCGATACAGCGGCGCTGGCTGAAGCAGAGTCTCAAAGGTGCAGCGCTGCTGCTCGGCAGAGCCCTACAGCCAAGCAGGTCTCCCTGTTTACAGCAGACTTTATCCCTGCTCCCATCCCTGGCTGTTTTCTTGTGGGCTTTCTCTGGTCTCTCCTCTTGTTCACCTCTTGCAGCTCACTCTGTGTCTTGGCATCTTCCAGGCCTAGAGAAGTCACTTGTTCCTCATCATCTTAATTTTCTCCTTAAATCTAGCAGCCAGCTGTGCTCTGTAAGATAGTAACTTTTCTAAGGCTGTGTTTTCTTTATACTGTGTACTCATTTGCTGTGATTGTGAATCTGCACTGTATTTGTCTGTGCTTTAGGTAAAGTCAGGGCATGTCTCCTATGTGTTTGCACCTTGGAACGATTTCTAAAGAATAATTTGCATCTTTACAGGTAATTTGATCCTCGACGTGGATTAATTCAATCTGAACAAGATCTGCTTTTGTTTTAAATACTGTCCCATTATAAATTATCTTGTCTGTGAGTTAAGATGCTCTGCCATAGCTTGTAATGCTGCAGCTGAACTCCAATATAAAGCCATATTTAGAGCTGATTTCTTGGTTCCCAAGAAGTTGGGACTGTGAATTTTCATTGTTCTGGGTATAAGTGCTCCCAAACAGAACAAAATGTGTTTCTGTGCCAATCAGGTTGTAACATATTTTAAGCAGCATGATGTGACATAATTAATAGTTAGTATACAGAGGTCATTATATTTTTTGGCATTTCTCCCAGGGAATAAGACAGGAGCACAAGTAAGTAAGCAGGCATAACAGAAAACAGCTTAAATGTCAGAGTAGCATTCTACCAATAACTATCATCCTTTTGGTGTACTCTCCTTACATAAGTTTTATAAGCTCCCACTAAACTGCTTCTGGTTCTGTCAAAATCTGGATGCATGTGCATTTACTAAGACTTCATCAGAAGTAAAACCTTTATCACATTCTCATTTACATTGAAAAATTTTGAGCAGAGAATTGTTTGATATTTTCTATAACTTATATAGAAATTGCTGACTATTTTAAGCCAACAGCTGAATTCTTTGAACTTCTAGAAAGTACTTTCCCCCTTCTTTAATGTATCTAGGTGTCATACATGGAAATGATACATGAAAAAGTGACCACTTCTGATTTGTTGTTTCGTATGACATTTAATACATTAGCAAGAGTTTGTTATTATGAAAGTGAGGGATTACAGGGAAAAGGCCTATTTTCCAGTCTGGTTTAAGAAACTAATGTTGTGATAGGCAGTTTTCTGAGTTCTTACAAGTTGGACATTTGGTCTGAAATGTCGTGGGCAATTTTCATACCTACTTTTTAAGAAATTATTTGTGCTTTTGGGAAAGTTCCATCTGTGAGTATTGGGGGTGTTGTTTGACTCCTTGGGGTTGGCAATGCTGGAAGACATGCTGTATATTTGGGTGTTGAGGGGATTATATCTCCTTCCTCAGCAGCAGGAATAAGCCCCTGCCGGTGCTGCTTCTCTATAAACCACAGCTGAATTTGGTGTAATTCCTGCTGAAGGTGTCAAGTATTTTACCTGCATGTCCTGTATGCAGTGAGCACCCTGCTCTGTCTGAAAAAGGGTTCTCAGTGCAAAGACCTCATTGAGTGTATTGAAGAGTAATATTAAGAACTTTCACCTAAAGGGAACATCAGCAAAATCACATAGAGGAAAAATAAAGGGAAGTAACTGAACTGATAAAGAATATATTGATCTGTCAAACATGCCACAGTAAAAGCAACTAGCTGTAAGGAGGTAGTTGAGGTGAAAAGAAAAAAACAGGCTATTTGTATGTAGGAGAGTTGACAATGGTGGTTCAGGGAAGTTTTCAAAATAACAGGCAACACCAGGGAATAAAATCATTCAGTGTGCTGGAAGGGACTTAAGTAGAAAGCTAACTGAAGTAAAAGGATAAAACTAAGAAATGTTTTAAATGACTGTTGAGGACACAGCCACTGGATACAATTTTAAAGAGCTTGGTATACTGAGTAACTCTGAGGTCAGAAAATATTACAGGCTCTAGCCAGTTTGACATTTATATAAGAATACTGAAAGAAAGAATCATGCTGATTGCTGTAAGATAAAGCAAAGCAAAAAAAAACCCAAAAAACACACAAAAAAAAAAAAACCAAAAAAAAAAAAAAAAAAAAAACCAAAAAAAAAAACACAATCTGAATCTGGCTTGCTAAATCTCCAAAATCTCCAACTAGTGTCTTTTTTCTGGCAACCTGTGCAGTGTTTTCTGGGTTTCGGCTTTGCACTGGCCAACAGCAGACAGCTGTTCCACACACACTGAAGAAGCTGGGGGTCCAGAAAGCATTCACACCACAAGGTTTCTCCTGCAATACTTTTTCTTATATTCAGATGTGGAATAATATGCTTCAGCTCAGAGTCTGTACTTAAAAAGATAAAAGCAACACAGCTAAAAGGCTTATAAACCAAAGAGACTATTTTTTTTTTGTCTGAATAATTTTGGTGCATTTGGTGAATTTTAATGCTTATGGAAATGAAAGATCTTATTGGAGGCAAAGAAAGTGTAGGCAGTAACCATAGTGACTTCTGCACGTATCAGCTTTTCCAGTGTGCTTCAGTTCTAGACTGCAAAATCCTTGATATGAAACATTTGTGGGTGCTTACTGGGCAACCGCGATGCAGGGTTAATGCAGGGGTGTTATTGTCCTTTCATAAAAGACTAGAAACATGGGAACAGGTTTCTCACTGAGGTCAAATCTAAATTATGGAAGCATCAAAAGGTGCCACTGTGAATATTAATGTTACTACTGATGGGGTTTTTTTGCAGACTGGCAGGGTTAAATAATCTATCGGGGATATCTTCATCTTTGTCATGTCATTTTCTGGCCCTCAGTCACCCTTAGAGAAAACCAGGTTTACAGACGTACTGTAGTATGCTTTCTTGAACTATTGCTGGAGGATTTTACTTCCTGCATTCCATTGTTAATGAGTAGTCTTGCTCACATTGTCTTTCTGTAAGAAACATAAAACTTATGAGAAATAATCTACAGAAAGAATATTTCTACTGTGTTGTTTTCTATGGCTGAAATAACTATTTTTAGTAGTCAGGCTAACCAGTAATTTCAATGCACATTTTCACTGCCATAGCTTATGCTAGAAGCCTCAAGAAAAAAAAAAAAAAATTAGAATTTGTAGTACATGTCAGCTTGGGAACTTTCCTTTGGGATGTGAGCAAGGTTCTCTGAAATGAAAATGTAGGATGATAGAGGAGGAAAGAGATTTAACACCTCTTATATAAAATAAAGTATAAAAAACCTCCTCTTTCTAAAATAAAAGACAGATTCAATTAGTTTCTAAAATAGGCCTTGTAAAGATTGCGATAAGTCAATATACATTATTGGTTATTTGGATATGTGTAAATACATGCATCTGTTTACCTTTATTACTTTAAGTTAACATGTAAGATTGAAAAGAATTTGTGTCAAAATGTATTTTTAATGCAAATCATGATATCCAGAGTACCCCATTTCCTCCCATTGTCACTATACTATGTTTTTCTGTCTAGCTCAGATTTGTCAGTAGGGAAGTCATATAAGTGCTATAGGTTTCTCCACCTTTGAAAAACTTGTCAGTCCTACGTGGATACTTTAGAGTTTGATTTTCAAATTTGTAAGGGACAAATCCAGGTTCTTGTCGAGCTGTTACACATATTCTGTATGAAGTAGGGTCTCAGAAAAAAGCTCTTCAAGAAGCTTTTGTGAAACAGATACTAAGAAGCAGTCCTTGATTTGAAGTCCTCTCAATTTATTTAAACAAAACAAAAAGACTGTGTTTTCCTGGTTGTATTTCAAGTGAATGTGCCAAGACAGGCGTGTCTGTCTGAATGATTTTCTTATAATTCATTATTCTGGGATGCTCAAGCCCAGCATTTAATAACACTGAGCCCTATATTTTTTTCCCTAAGAGCTAAATCATTCCATCTCACTTAAGTAATGTATCGATTGACTTTATTGAGTCCATAATAGTTCTGAGTTTATGAGCTGTGATGCTTGGAAATGGATTAGTGCCAGTGCCTCTGATGAGATATGGCCAAAAGACGACTGTTTTGTCTCTTGGCAACATGTGAAGTTATAGAATTTGACTTTGTTTCACCTTCAAAACAAAGCTTATCATCAGCCACAACAAGGACATGAACATGATGTCAAACCCACATTTCAACTTGCAAAGGTCCAAACTCTGGTACTTCAGTTGTTGCAGCACAAGACACAGTTAATATTGGGGTGACATAGTAGCCATATTTACATACTGGCAAACAAAGCACAGAATATGTGAAGCAGAATTTTATTTATGTGCCAGAGGACCTAGACTGTGTTGCTATATTTAGCAAATAATCAAGAAATATTACTGAGACCTTGTAGGCTCTTTCTCATGGCTGTGATGTGGAGACAGTGCTTCAGCTTGAAGCCTCACTGTGTGAGGTGCCTCCTTTGGGCTCTCCAGATCCTCTGAAAGCTTTTGAACTATCTGCAGCTGCTGTCACGTCTCTCTCCACCTTTCCCAAAAATTTGTCAAGGGAGAATAGATTATTTAATATGAGATTTAACCTGATCACACCTTGGTCATCTTCAACTCCTTCCTCTGTCGTCTATTTTTCCACGGTTTCTAGAATGGTTTTTTAGAACATCATCTTCAGTTTTGTCATAAAGTCTGCTGATCATCTTTCAAAGACATCAGATATGTGTAAAATCAGATAGGAAAAGATAATTTTTTGTCTATTTTCACATCACTTTTTTGTCTATTTGAACTTAGAAAATTGGGAAGGAGGATAAGGGGAAGTAAAGGCAAAGAACACAAGACTGCAAGTGAAGGAACTGTGTTTGACAAAGGACATAGAACAGAAAACAAAAAGATATAAAAATTAAAGCCTGTCAGGTCAGAAAGCCTACGCAAACATTCTCAGATTAGTGGTTTCTGAAGCAATGTTACTTGAGAAAAATTGGTAAAAATAATGGACCTGTTATAAAGTTTGTCAAAATGAAACATTGCAAAGTTGAGAAAGTTCTTAACTGCTCTAAGCTTAAACGTACAGGGAGACCAGGTGGTTACTTTTCAGGAAGGAAGGAAGGAAGGAAGGAAGGAAGGAAGGAAGGAAGGAAGGAAGGAAGGAAGGAAGGAAGGAAGGAAGGAAGGAAGGAAGGAAGGAAGGAAGGAAGGAAGGA